>NC_090451.1:645513074-646141407 GCF_031143425.1 Pleurodeles waltl
GTCACAATGCTCTGCCACTCCTGAACAGTGTGGGGTCGACCCAGTTTAATGTCCCAGTACAGGTGCAATGTGACGAATGAGGTATCAGCGCATGAGTGCAGGGAACCAGCTAGCCAATGTATCAGGTGTCTGGCTTCTACAGTACGTCACCCCAGTGTGTCCCTCGTGACTGAATGATGGAGGTATACAGCAGGAACTAGCCTGGAGGTAGACCGACATCTGCTATTAGCTCCTCCGTAGACAGGAGTTCTTTGTCACACTAGAGGTCACCCAGTGTGTGCATCCCTGCATCGGGCCAGTGATAAAGTTCTTGTCGCAAGGTTATCGCTGTGCCGCAAGGCATGCCCAAGAGCAATAGGGACACTGCTTCACCGATCATGTAAGGAAGATGATCTGTTTGAAACTGCGGTATGCCACATGTATTTAGGTGTCCAAGGCATCAGTATCTTAGTATGTGGATGAAACTAATGTAGCACTCGGGGTATGTCACATGGGGGAAAGGCTGATGCTGTGTCCTCCAGTTGACAACCTACCAGCCACCTGGGCATCCATTGTAGTTGGGAGGCCAAGTAGTAATGTGCAAAATTTGGCATGCCCAGGCCACCCTGATCAGGCAGGAGATAGAGTTTAACTAGAGTCACTCTGTGGCAAGAAGCATGCCAAATAAAGTTGCCTGTGGATTGTAACAGAGAATGAAAAAACAGTGTTGTGATATATAGGGAGAGGGTGTTGAAATAGTATAGGAGGCAAGGCAGCATGACCATTTTGGTGAGGACTAGGGAGCCTGCTACAGAAAGCAGCAGGGTCTGCTAGAACGCATTTGTGAACTTAGAGTGGTGACTGCCTGGCCCAAATCACCATCCAGGACTTCTGCTGGGGTATGATATATGTGGTGTTCTAGGTAACAGAATGTGATGAGTTTCCACTGTAACAGGACTCCATTGCTTTTAAAAGTGGGGTCAGGCGACAAAGAAGAAGAGGCATGACTTGCTCCCATTGACCCTAAGGACAGAGATCATTCCAAAGCCATCAAGGGTGTGTGTGCTATAGTGGCAGGGATGTCCAGAATGTCTTTTCGGTATAAGAGCATATCATCTGTGTACATTGACACCGAATGCTGTCCATCACTCAGAGGAATCGCCCATCGCTGGCCTCCATCTCTCAGAATGTGGGCCAGTGGTTCCACCGCTGACGAAAATAGCAAAGTGGCAACGGGCAGCCAGGTACCACTGTGTATCTGTATTGGGTCAGATATGAACTGCCTGTCTTGACCCTGGCTGTTGGGTTGATGTACAACAGTTTGATCAAGCAGCTAAATCATGGCTCCAGGCCATAGCGGAACAGCACTTCAAAAAGGCAGTCCCATTCCAGAAAATTAAAGACCTTCGCGAAGTCGAGCATCAGACATCTGGAATGTGGCCATTCGGTAGGTACATATTCAAGGACCCAAAACAAATGATGCAAGTTCAGGGAGGTTTCCTGCCCGGTACAAATCTGTTCTGGTCCTGGTGCACCAGCTGCACAACCAGAGGGGCCAACCTGTCAGCCTGTATCTTAGATAGGACTTTATAATCTGTGTTAAGGACTGTCAGTGGTCTGCAGAGGCCAAGTCTTTGGGGTCTCTGCCTGGTTTAGGCAGTGATATAAAAAGGGCTTCGCTCAGTGAGGATGGGGGATAAGAGACAGCTATGGCCTTGTCATTTAATGTTTTCAATTTTTGGGCCAGTAATGTGGGGTAGCTTTTATAGAATTCAAGCAGTAGCCCATCTGGGACAGGATTTTTGTCCCTTGCTAGTGCATTGATTGTCTCTTGGACCTAATGCAGGGTGATTTCGAAATTAAGTTCCTCTCCTTGGTCTGACGTTGCATAGAGAAGTACCACTGGCTCCAGCAAAGACTTGATCTCTTCCCGTGTAGCTACCATTGTGGACTTACAGTGGGAGGTGCATTACTGCATGAATGCCTCATGTATACCCCACTGCAAATGCCTGCAGGTGCCCTAGGCTTGTCGTATGGATAATACGGAGTGCAGAGGCTGCTCTTGTCTAATTCTGAACACGTCTTAGCAGTGTGGGACGTCCAATTGAAACAGTGCAGCTGTTCCAGCAGTGCCTCATGTTCCTGCCATGCCTGCCATAGCCGTTCCCTGCCTGCCGGAGGTTTTCGGCCCGTACTACTAGTAATAGTAGCTTCTATCTACTCCTGAGATGTATTTATCTAGCTTACATCTCATATTTAGGGTGTTCTCCCTGATCGCCACTTTGAACACATCCCACTCGACCAACCAAGACGTGGCAGTGTGTTAATGTCAAAATATTCAGAGATACAACTGTCCGTGAGGCCCTAAGTGGGTCGTCCAAAGCATCTTTCTGAAAACACCATGGCCCTCATTACAACCCTGGCGGGCGGTGTTAAAGAGGCGGTAAGACCGCCAACAGGCCGGCAGTAAAAAAAATTGAATTATGACAGCGGCAGAAACAGCCAACATAGACAGCCACTTTAACACTCCGACTGCCACGGCGGTACAAACAAACACCGCGGCGGTAACAGCCAACAGACAGTCGGAGGACAATGTACCGCCCACGGAATTACAACAGGCCAATCCGCCACCTTTTCCGGGGCGGATTCACCGCGAACAGAAACACAGCGGAAACAGGACTTCGTAGGGGAAACACTCACCTCTACACATCCCACGAGGTACGCCATGGAACCGGAACTTCAGATTCTTCCAGCCTTTATCTTCCTGCTCCTCTACCAGGAGCACGAATGCCGGCGGCGAAGACCACGGTGAGTACTGCAACTAAGGCACAGGGGAGGGAAAAAATAGTGACACACACACGCAACACGCAGCACTCCCACCCCACCCTCACCCCTCACCCACGACAACACACACAAATACATCATGATACATCACAGTTACACTCCCCAACCCCGCCCCCCCGGAAGAATGCAAGGACAAAAGGACATGAGTCGAATGATTGTAATACATTCAAAGTCAGTATTCAAAAATATATACATATATAAAGATATTCACACTATAAACAAATATATACACCAAGAATACAAGTCCAAGGGATTCCACTATCATAGTCCGTGGACCACTGGGCCCAAAAGGCATGGGCGAGGCCCACACTCAATACCTGAACAAGACGGAGAGAACACTGCTGGGGCATCAGATAGAAATAAAACAGGCACCTCAGGGGGAAGGGAAGGGGGGGGACACCTCAGCCGGGCGAGTGCATGATGCCAGATCCACGAGGGGGCTCCATGCCCAATGTTCAATCCTGGGGAGTGCCAAGCCACAGTCTCTCAAGTCTCTACAGTGGGTGGTTTGCCCACTGTTCAATCCTGGGGAGTGCAAAGCCACAGTCTCTCAAGTCTCTACAGTGGGTGGTTTGCCCACTGTTCAATCCTGGGGAGTGCAAAGCCACAGTCTCTCAAGTCTCTACAGTGGGTGGTTTGCCCACTGTTCAATCCTGGGGAGTGCAAAGCCACAGTCTCTCAAGTCTCTACAGTAGGTGGTTTGCCCACTGTTCAATCCTGGGGAGTGCAAAGCCACAGTCTCTCAAGTGGATGCCTTTCTCCACTGGTTCTGGAGGGGCTTTGTGCCCAGAGTGCTTCATCCTGCCAAGGACTGAGGTAGTGGAGGTGACTCTCCACTGGTTCTGGAGGGGGCCAGAGTTCTTCATCCAGCTCGTGGCGGCCTCAGTTGCGTCGGAAACTTTGGCGCTCACTGCCCTGTGGTGCTGGTAGTGTCCTGGCCAGCGGTGCTGGTGGGGGTGGTGTCCTGGGCAGCGGTGCTGGTGGCGGTGGTGTCCTGGGCAGCGGTGCTGGTGGCGGTCTTGTACGCCGTGTAGATTTCCCCAGACTTGCCGGTTTTACTGTGCCCCTTGCCCACCATGGATGGTGGCGCAGCTGTCTCCACACTCCCAACTGTAGCCCTGGGAGCGGCTTTGGTGGCTGATTTCTTTCCACTCTCCTGCCGGGCACTGGCCAACTTTTTGTGCTTTACAGGTGGGGGACTGTCCGTGCTCTGGCTCCTTGCCACACTGGCTGCCCTGCTGCCTGGCGCACTCCAGAAGCCGGTTACTACTGGCACCACTGGTCCCGCAGACGTTGTAGCTGAGGTGCTGGGCTGTGACCTGGAGAGGCGGCCCCCTAGGAGACTGAAGGGGTGGGGGAGGTGAGGGGAAGAGGTCAAGTTTGGCCAGGAAAGGTTTTTTGGGAGCACTGGGACGGGTAGATGGAGGGGGTTTGGGAGTGGAGGAAGAGGTAGTGGTTGTAGGAGGTGTACGTTTGATGACTTTGGGTGAAGGTGCATGGGCTGGAGGCTGTCATGAGGTGGATGGCTGTTGGGTGGGTGTGTGGCTGCGTTTGTGTAGTTTGGGAGGAGGGCTCACAGACACACTGGTAGAGGTCACAGGGGATGTGTGACTGGTAGTGCGGTGGTGACTGCACATGAGTGGGGTGTGGTGGTGGGTGTGCTGGTGATGGACGTAGTGGCTGAGGATGTAGTGCATGCAGGTGTGAGTGGAGACTAGACAGGGAGGGAGGAGGGAGACGTGGAGGAGAAGGCCACAGTGGAGGCAGTGGATGTTGGTGTGTCTGCATGTGTATGATGCTTGCGTGAGTGCCTGTGAGATGTGTGGTGCTTATGTTTGCCTGAGCTTCCCTTGTGTGTTGAGGTGTGTGCATGCTGGTCTGATGGTGTGCTTGGGATAGGCTGAGGTACAGGGGTTTGGGTCTGGGTGGAGGAAGTTGGAGGGACGAGGCTAGAGACAGGGACAATGGCTGCCATCAGTGCTGAGGCGAGAGTCTGAAAAGCTCGCTGAGGGGCTGCCTGACCAGAATGAATGCCCTACAGGTATGCATTGGTTTGTTGCAACTGCCTCTCTACACCCTGGATGGCATTGAAAATGGTAGACTGCCCAACAGTGAGGGACCTGAGGAGGTCAATGGCCTCCTAACTGAGGGCAGCAGGGGTGACTGGTGCAGGGCCTGAGGTGCCAGGGGCGAAGGAGATCCCCACCTTCCTGGGTGAGCGGGCACGGGGCAAACGCTGAGGGGCTGCTGGTAGGGCGGTGCTGGTAGGGGGGGGGTGACGGCTGTAGATGCGGAGGGCACAGAAGGGCCCGCCACCGCAAGGAAACTCCCATCAGAGGAGGAGTCCGTATTGCTGGTCTCAGCTCCTGTCCCTGCCGTGGAGCTCCCCTCGCCCTCCGTCCCACTGGTGAATTCAGACTCCATTGTGTCACCCTCCAGGACCATGTGGGATGCAGCTCCCTCCTGCTCCGGTGCCACTGCTCCTCCGCCTGATGATGCTAATGCACACAAGAACAGGGAAACCACAAAAAGGGGGGTAAGACAGAAGAAAGACATGTTCAGTGCATGCAATACCACTACCGTTGGCAGACACTACAGACACAGAAGCCCCCTTCACTATGCCGTGCACTTGGAGTTCCCTAATCAATCCCAGGGACATGGGTTACAAGGCTATGCCCGATTGCTGCACACATGGATGTCACAGAAGCCTGACTAGGTGTAGTTGGCACTGTACACAGAAGGGGTGGGGTGCCACAGGACCTCCCTTAAGAAGGGACCTTACCTAGTGAACTCGCCCTGGCCACAGCCCACCTCCCCGACCCAGACACCTCCAATGCGCACTGAATCAGCAGATTGAGAGTGTACTCACCCCCTTGTGGCTGCTGTGATGCCCTCAAGCGCCCATCCAACTCCGGGTACGCCACCGCCAGGATCCGGAACTTCAGGGGGGTCATGGTGCGACAGGCACCCCTCCCACGTTGGGAGGCCATCCCCAGCTGGTCCTCCTCCGTCTTCTTGCTCCAGCGGCGAATGTCCTCCCATCTTTTCCAGCAGTGGGTGCTCTGTCTGTGGTAGACCCCCAGGGTCCAGACTTCCTTGGCGATGGCACGCCAAATGTCCTTCTTTTAGTTGGCGCTGACCTACAAGAATAGTACAGTGGAAAAGGAGAAGATATAACCGTCCGCACGGTCACAGTCATTGGTCCGCATCCCTACCCTTGCCAGGAAGCACATGCACTCACCGTCGTTTCATGCACGCCTCATTCTAACCCCCCCCTATCTTTCAACCACACCACTCCACACAGGCATTGCCCATACAGCATGCTCACAGTGTACTTACCTGTTTGTCTGGAGGACCGTAGAGTAGCGTGTACTGGGGGAGGACCCCATCCACTAGTTTGTCCAACTCCTCCGTGCTGAAGGCAGGGGCCCTTTCTCCAAACACACGAGCCATTGTCTCTTCCAGGCTAAGGTCACAGCAGCACTTGCAGTGTAGGTCCTCTCCTGTCGAAGATCAGGTATCAAGTGATTGAACAGAGAGAAAATGGCGGTCACGTCCGCGGCGGTGCGTACCGTCACTGCCGGCGTACATCGTCATTGGCTCCTCGGACCCATAGGGTCCAATGTTAACCAATGCAGGATTGCGCTGCGGTCTTCGACCGCCTACCGCAACGGTGTACAACGCCAGCGCAGTTACCTCATAACCCCTTGTCACACTTTACAGGTCAGGCAGTCGCCATTTCAGGGGGCCACATGGCATTATTTTGGACTGCGTCACACATATCTAGGCCTTGCTTAAACACTAATACAGGCATATGTCGATGTGCTACATTTTTCTATTTAAGCTGTGTTTACGTACCTCAGAGTTGGTTGACTCTCTGCTCGCTGTTCTCCTCCATAGGCACCGTCTGCTGGGGCATGGGAGGAGATGGCGGCATCCTCCGGTGTACAGACCGCTGGTGGACCTGTCGACAATGGAGGAGCGACATGTGATCATCACCTATAGACTTGATCGTACCACAATCCTGGAACTGTGTGCCCAGTTGGAGCCAGACCTGATGTCAGCTATCCGCCATTCCACAGGAATCCCCCCTCTAGTGCAGGTGCTGTCAGTACTCCATTTCCTAGCAAGTGGGTCAAACTACAGTGGCCATAGCATCAGGGATGTCCCAGCCTATGTTTTCCAACGTGTTGTCCAGAGTGCTGTCTACCCTGCTGAAACAAATGCGGAGCTACATCGTTTTCCCTCAGGTGGAGGATTTGCCTACAGTGAAAGTGCCCTTGGACATATCCGCAACATCATAGGTGCTATTGATGGTACACTTGTGGCCTTGGTCACCCCCCGCAGGAGCGAACAGGTGTACAGAAACCGGAAGAGTTACTATTCAATGAATGTGCAGATGGTGTATTTGGCAGACCAGTACATCTCCCATGTGAATGCCAAATTTCCTGGCTCAGTGCATGACGCTTACATTCTGCGGAATAGCAGCATCCCTTATGTGATGGGCAACTCCAGAGGTACCGTGTGTGACTATTAGGGGAGGACATGGACCCTATACAGAGTGACTAGGTGTCTCCTTCTGGGGATGTCCCTTTGAGTTAGTGTGTGTCTAACAGTTGTCCCTCGACATTTGAAGGTGACTCTGGTTACCCCAACCTGTCATGGCTACTGACCCCAGTGAGGAATCCCAGGACAAGGGCAGAAGAACGCTACAATGAGGCCCATGGGTGAACTAGGAGGATTATAGAGCGGACCTTCGGCCTCCTGAAGGCCAGGTTCCGGTGCCTCCATATGACAGGTGGTTCCCTATTCTACTCACCAAAGAAGGTGTGCCAGATCATCGTGGCCTACTGTATGCTTCACAACTTGGCTTTGCGTCGACAGGTGCCTTTTCTGAAGGAGGATGATCCAGATGGAGGTGTTGTGGCAGCTGTGGAGCCTGTGGACAGTGAAGACAAGGAAGCTGAGGAAGAGGATATCAACAACAGAAATACGGTTATTCATCAATACTTCCAGTGAGACAAAGGTAAGAAGACAACACTGCCTGCTACATCTGATTTAACTCTACTGCCTCTCATCTGTCTGTCATTTTCACTCAGTGTATGGTCACTGAGTTGTCACTTTCCCTTACAATTTCAGAGATGTGGGTCCCACTATGTGACATCTGCTTTGTTTCCACATGGACTAGAGCTGTGTTACATAGGTATGTTGACATTACATTGGCTATAGCATTTTTCCACTGTTATTGCTAATACACATTTTCGAAAGCACAGACAGACTCCTGATTGATTTGTGATTTAAGGGTGTTTTTTGAAGTGCAAATTAGTGGATGGGTGGGTAAAATGGTCAGGGGTGATGGTGGAGGAATGACCATGGCAGAGTCCAGTCTATTAGTCTCACCGGTGCATTGTCCAAAGGGGCATAGGAAGTGGAGCTGGGGCAGTTGATGGATGGACAGGGTGACAAAGTGGGACAGAAGGATGACAATCAGGGTGGTCTCATTTCTTGGCGGGGGTCTTGGCATTGTTCTCTGTCTTTGTCCTGGATCTCAGGGACCGCTTGCGGGGTGGTTCTCCATCTGCAGGGGGTGGGGTGCTGGTGTGGTGGTCCTGTGGCGTTGCCTCCTGTCCACTAGCGTCGGCGGAGGTGGTGGGCAGTTTATCGTCCAGGCTAGTGTCAGGGGGCCCCATGTTGTGCCACAGTGTCCCTCCTGATGTTGACGAGTTCCTTCAGCACCCCTACAATGGTGCCCAGGGTGGTACTGATAGATTTGAGTTCCTCCCTGAAGCCCAAATACTGTTCCTTCTGCAGCCGCTGAGTCTCCTGAAACTTGGCCAGTCCCGTTGCCATCGTCTCCTGGGAATGGTGGTATGCTCCCATGATGTTGGAGAGGGCTTCGTGGAGAGTGGGTTCCCTGGGCCTGTCCTCCCCCTGTCGCACAGCAGTTCCCCTGTGTTCCTGTGCCTCTGTCCCCTGAACCGTGTGCCCACGACCACTGCCCCAGGTCCCTGGTGTTCTTCGGGTGGTGGGTTAGCCTGGGTTCCCTGTAGTGGTGGACACACTGCTGCTTGACGTGTCCTGGGGACAGAGGTATGGGCCCGCTGGGTGGGTGCTGCGCTGGTGTTTCCAGAGGGGGCAAGCTCTGTAGTGGCCTGTGCCAGTGTTAGGGGAACCAACTGTCCCGAGGTTCCAGATGGGCCGGGCTGGTCATCTAGATCCAATTGGACAGAGCTGCTGTCATCACTGTGGGCCTCTTCTGTGGGTGGAGTGGACACGTCTGGAACCTCCTGTCCGGTGACGTTAGGTAGGGGCCCTGCAGGGGTGGGTGACCGTGTACCCCAGTGCTTGCATTCCTGTGTAGGACCTTGTGTGATAATGGTTTAGGGGGTGTATGGGTATGTGTAGTGGACATGCATTGGTGATGGGTGTCCATGCTTTGGTGTTACATGCAGGGCTTGGGATGTGTGGTTTGTGATATTGGCACAAACGTGAAGAGTTGGAGTGATGGGGGTGAGGGCGAGGGTGGGGGTATGTGACAGCATGCAGGTGGGTGGGGGATGAAGTAGTTAAAGGTTTGACTTACCAGAGTCCATTTCTCCAGCTACTCCTGCGAGGCCCTCAGGATGCAGTATAGCCAAGACCTGCTCCTCCCATGTAGTGAGTTTTGGGGGAGGAGGTGGGGGTAGCCGCCAGTCCTCTGAACTGCCAGGTGGTCTCTTGAGGCCACGGAACGCACCTTCCCCCGTAGGTCGTTCCACCTCTTCATGATGTCATCCCTAGTTCTTGGGTGCTGTCCCACTGCGCTGACCCTGTCAACGATTCTTCGCCATAACTCCATCTTCCTAGCTATGGTGGTGTGTTGCACCTGTGATCCGAATAGCTGTGGTTCTACCCGGATGATTTCCTCCACCATGACACTGAGCTCCTCGTCAGAAAACCTGGGGTGTCTTTGCGGTGCCATGGGGTGGTGTGGGTGATGTGTGGGGTGCTGAGTGTTGTGATGTGTGGGGTGATATTTAGAGGTGTGTTGTGTGAGGTGCGTGGATGTTGTGTGAGTGATGGTGCTGAGTGCCTGTGGATGCTATTGTTGTTTCTGGTGGTGTGTCTCTCTGGCCTTCTGTCCCAATTGTTGTCGTAGGGGTTTGTGGGTGATGTGGGTGTGTGTTTTATATTATATTGGGTGTGTGGGAGTGGTGTGTGTATGTGTATCAGGTGTGTGTATTTGGAATTGTCCAATGTGGTAGTGTTTTGTAAATGTGTGTGTATTTTGAGCGCAGCGGTGTGTACCGCCAATGGAATAGCGCGGTTGAAAAGACTGCCGCGTGGATTCATGGGTCGTGATAGTGTGGGCGTATTCCTGTTTGCGTGACAGTGGAGGTTTTGTTTTCGCCAGTTTATCACTGACCTTTGGTGTGGCGGACTTGTGTGGGTGTCTGGATTTTGGAGGATTTCCGAGCTGTGGGTCATAATGACCGTGGCGGTATTCCGCGGCCGCGGCGGTGTGTTGGCGGTCTTCTGCACGGCGGTAAGCGGCTTTTACCGCCAATGTTGTAATGACCCCCCATGTGTGGATAGGAGGGGGTCTATGGTGCCATCTTATGCACATCTGTTACTGGTTGTGGTTCAAGTGCATCCTGCCCAGGTATTCTAAGTAGGCCGATTAGGGAGGCCAGGTTTATAGGATGTACTTTTAGATACCAATATCTTGTAGACTTGATAACCATATTTAGATACTGGGCTTTATGTATACATAAGCACAGTCTGATGCAAAACACTGATCAGAATTCAATTGTATTTTTTGACAAGTAGTTATTCAGTTGATCTGATGCGTACTTCTGGAGTTGACCTGCTTGCATTTTCTGTGCCTGGTTAGGTGTTTAACAGCCTGTTGGCATGTCTGCCTGTTTATTTTTCAACCAGGGCCTGTCTGATTATTTATTTTTTCAAATTCTAGAAGAACCTGCCAAAATCTCTTGAAGCTAGCCAGATTCCGAACTACAATTTCAGAGCCATTGTTGATCTGATAGGACTTTACAAAATAATAATGATGTTAGTGGCACTTCGATCAAACTAAGAATCTATGGGAAATGAATGTCAAAGTAATAAGCTATTATGAGGACTGATATTTCACTTAGGAGAAATAGAGAAATGTGGATTTTGAAGCTCTATCTTGCATGGTGCTACGTTCTACCATACTTTGCTTAGCATAAGCTCTTCCCATTTCACATCCTTTCAAATTCTAAGCTTTTAAAAATAGGAAGTGGAACTAATAAAGATTCTAGAATGGAGAGCTAATATGCTATATCTTCTTCAGAAACTCAGTTGGCTCAAAGAGACTCAGTAGTAGAATTATACTTTCTCAGTAAACCTTTTAAGTTAAGGCAAGGCCACTTTGGTAACACCTTATCTGGTAGTAGCTCTATGTAATCACAGATTCCTTACCTTAGAGTAATCCCCAGGCATCAGACTGGATCAGAAGATTTATGAGCAGTACCCATGCATGCCAATAGGGGGTGTCATTCGGCTCCATGTTACGGCATCATCCACACCAGAAGTGACATTTGCGGTACCTATATCAGTGGTACCCCGGCTTGCTGACGTCAATTAGTTTCATGACTTTCCACACAAGGAACACAGGGACACGATGATAACTGACCACTGGTGCGGAAAAACTAAGGCCCTGAGAAGAGTGTCCCTTATACTGAAATTGACTTGCAGAGTTGGGACGATGAGAGGGTTGGTAAGAAATCTGAAGCCAGATACATCAGGCGTTACTGTAAGTAAGTAACTTGTTCATTTGATAGAGGCTTCTAGCCACAGATTCCCTACCTTAGAATAGATACATAAGTAATGCCTACCCAGAGGTGGTCTGCAAAGCTCATTTTAAATCAGAAAGTCCTGCAGGACTGAACGGGCGAAGTGCCTGTCACAACATACCTGACTGTCCAAACAGAAGTGTTTGGTAAGCGTGTGCTAGAAGGCCTATGTTGCTGCATGAAAGATATCTCGGACAGGGACTCTGCAGGCTAATGCAGTGGTCGCAGTCTTAGCTCTGGGTGACTGAGCACGCAAACCATCAGGGAGTTGCTTCTTGGCCAGTGCATAGCAGAGCTTGATGTACAGCACTATCCATCTTGAGATGGTCCATTTCTGCACAGACTTCCCTTTCTGAGCTCCTACATACCCCACGAAAAATGTATTGTCTACCTGGAACTCTTTAGCTCGGTCCAGGTAAAACGTCAATGCTGTTTTTGGGTCCAGACAGAGGTGTCTCTCCTCTTCTTTAGAGGGGTGAGGTGGATCAAAGAAGGCAGGCAGAGTGATGTTTTGGCCTATATGGAAGGAAATAATAACCTTCGTAAGGAAGGAGGCAGCTTGTCTGGGTAGAAGGTGGTGTGCCGAGAGTGCCTGCAATTCACTGACCCCCCCCTGGCCGATGCTATGGTCACTAGAAAGACAGTTTTGATGGTCAAGAGCCTAAGAGGGCAATTGTCCAGAGACTCAAAGGGTGCACACATTGAGAAGCTGAGAATAAGACTGAGATCCCACTGGGGCATGATCAACGGCCTGAGGGGAAACGTGCTGCAAATCATTAAGAAACTAAGCCACAACAAGTTACTTTAATAAAGGAGGTTGGTTTGGAAACCACAAAAAAGATGAAATGACTGAAAGATAACCTTTAACTGGGCCCAGAGCAGTGTCTTTCAGGGTCAATTATATGGCCAATGGAAGAACCTTGGATAGAGGTGCAGAAAGGGGGGTTGATGTTGTGGGAATCACACCATACAAACTTATCCCAATGCCAGGTGTATATTGACTTGGCAGAGGGATGCCTGGCTGCCAGAATAACATTACAGTCTTCGGAAGAAAAGTCAAAAGCTGTCATCTGTTGCTGCTCAATCTCCACGCATAAAGATGAAGGGTGTGCAGGGACAGGTGTCGCACCCTCCCCTTTTGCTACGACAGATGATCCTTAAGGTGCAGCCTGATTGAAGAGCTGATGAGCCTGCTCAACAGTTCGGATACCAGACTGTCCGCGCACAATCTGGAGCCACAAGAATAACTTGGGCCCAATTATTTCTGAACTTCTTGAGGACTCTCAGCAAGAGTGGATTTGGTGGAAAAGCTTACAAATGGCTGAAGCTCCACTCAAAATGAAACCCTCTGCAAGCAAGAATCACCTTTGAAACTCCAGTGTGCAAAACTGCTGACATTGTGCATCCTCTGCATTGATGACAGATCTAACCAAGGCTCTCTCCACTGCTGAAAGTGTCCTTGCACCACCTCAGAATGGAGTTGCAATTTGTGAGCCACTAGGCATCTTCGGCTGTGTTTATCTGCACTGGCATTCAGAGAGCCCGCTAGGTATTGAACCACCAGGCAAATTCCCTGGCATTCCAGCCGTGTCAAGAGACGTACAGCCACTTGGCAAAAGGTCCCCGACCCCACCTTGTCCTGTTTGTTGCAGTACCATATAGCAGTGGTGTTGTGTGTGAATACCTGCACCAACCTTCACCTGATTGAACGAATAAAGGCTTTCCATGCCAAGCTAATCACCCAAAGTTGCAAAACGTTAACGTGGAGCTCGGACTCTGCCGGAGACCAGACTCTTCTGATCTCCACCTCTCTCAGATGGCCACCCCATCCCAGAAATGATGCATCTGTCAACAGAGTCAACGTGGTTGGGGAAGGGAGAGGGATCTGTCACCGACCCTATTGTGGTTCGTCAGCCACAACTGCAGGTCTTTCGCAGTTCTCTCCGAGATATGGAGCATATTGGAGAGATTCCTGTCATGCTGCACCCACTGATGCTTTAGGTTGCACTGCAAAGCCTGCATATGTCCCCAAGCATGAGTCCCAAGTAGGATGCAGGAGTCCAGGGGGCCAAACAACCTCAAGTCATTCTCACTGAAATTCAGGATAGTGGCTGAAAAATCGGTAACATAAACTGAATATCCCAAACTCGCCACTTGGAAGGATAGGCCAAAAACTGCACTTTGTCCAGAACAGCACCGATGAAAGGGAACATCTAAGAGGGAGTCAGCTGCTCTTTGCGCACTGTGAACTGGAGGTAACGTCCGTGGGCAGGCAGGACAGGGATGTCGAAATATATAGGTCCTGCAAGGCCAGTACTAAAATCAAGTCTCCCCGGTCCAGAGCAAAAATAACTTATGTGAGCCTGAGCATCTTGAATATCTCCATTTTCAGGAGGAGATTGAGAAGGTGCAGGTCTAGGATAGGACGAAGGTCTCTGCCCTTCTTGGGCACAAGAAAGTAGGGGGAATAGCAACCACAAGCTACTTCTGATGCTAGCACCCTCTTAATAGCTCCCTAGACCAAGAGAGTCAGCCCTTTCTGACAGAGCAAGAAGAGGTCGTAAGTGGGTGCCATGAGTGGAGGGGTAGGCACAAAGGGGAGGGAGTAGCCCCCTTCGAAGGATTTGCAAAACACCACAGTCCAATGTTACTGGTTTCCAGTGGTGCAAGTGATGGTTATACTGCCTGCCACTGGATGCCCATGATGGGTGGAGGGCAAAGTAAAGGATTCTGGATACTGCAGAGGGCTGATGGACTGACCCGCCCTCTGGCTACCTGTCCTAAGTTATTTATGGGACCCATGTCTTCAGCCACAAAAGGCCTGGAAAGCTTGCTGTCAGGGGTGCCTGGGAGGGTATGGATGCGGTTCGATTCCCATCAGTGGCCAGGAAAGGGTCAAAAGGTGGACTAGGGATGACATGGAGCTAAAGACAAGCCCAAGGGCCTGGCTGTAGCTCTGCTGCCCTTAAGGCGCCCAGGCACTGACTCTGCCTCCTCTCTAAAAAAAAATGAGAGGCTTCAAAGGGCATGTCCAGAAGCAAGGCCTGGACATTCACTGAAAAAACAGTCATTCTCAGCCAGGCCACTGATGATGAAATCGCTTTACCCAGTGAGTCGGTCTTGTTGAGTCCTCATTGTATGGCAAACTTTGTTGTATCTCTCCCGTCAGCAATATCTTGGGAGAGTATGGCTCAGGCCTCCTCCATGACCATGGGCAGCACTTATACAACTGAATCCCAGATCCTAAGGGAATATTGTCCCAAAAGTAATGTGGTGTTCACCAACCACACTGTAAGCACAGCAGAAGAAAAACATTCTCTTTCCAAAGGTATTCAGCATTTGGAACTTTATCTGGTGGAGTGATAGGGAATCTGCTGGAGTTAATCGTTGAAATGGAGGCTTGGACCACCAAGCTCTCCGGATTGTATGGTGCTGGGTAAAGAAACTAGGGTCGCCAGGAATGAAGCAATGGCGGCGAGCAATTGTCCTATGCACAGGAGCCCCTGAGCAGGGCTTGGACCAGGCCCCGAGTAGGACCTCAGCAAGGGCTCCATTAAATGTCACTGCCAAAATGACAGCTGCCCAATGCAATACCATTGCAATAGAGTTTCCAATCCTCCATAGCCACGGTAAAGGAGACACCAAGCCAATGTCAGGCTAGGTGTCTAGTCCACTGGCCTCCACTAGCTCCTCATACCGCTAGTTCCTCACACCAGTTGTCTTCCACATCTAATGGATACTTGTAACCATAAGGGTCTTCAGGCTGCCACATTCCTCTGCCTCACCAGGCCTAGCAAGAGAAAAATGCATTGGCTCTGATCCGGTGTGCATGGTCCGTTCAGCGCAGGAACCAGCATCGGGTGACGCCCATCAGGCTGCATGTCAGTTTTGGGAATGAGAATGGGAATGGCGCCACCATGGGACATTAGCACACCAGGGGCATTAGCACTGGAGCGGGCACCGACAAAGGTCTCGGTGTCGCCAGCGGCTCCGCTCTGCATCTAGCAAATGATCCATGGGGCCTGACTGGCGCCGAGGGCAAACCCGCTGGTGGGGATGCCGAACCTATGGGGCCTGAAGGTGCTACAGAGGGGCTGGGCCACCCAAATAGGAGGTGAATAGACTCAAAATTATTTCAGCTGGGTTGGGGATCACTCTGGCTCTTGTAAAGTCAGGGAAGCACGGAGTGCACCCTGACTCAGGGTCGCTGAAGTGAGAGGTCTGGAGCACCCTACTTTCCTGCGCCATATTGGAGGACTTTGACAGGCGTGGTGAAGACAAAAACCTCTTCGATCTCTTGCTTTTTTTTAATACTTGAGTGGACTTCCCTGATGACTTGGAATGCGACGACAATTGCTGGGTGAGGATCCGCAAATGATCCAGGGACATTCCACGCGACCAGGATCATCAGAGTCACCCAGCTGACTGAGCTGGGGTGGTGGGGAACTTGAGGGATCACTCCAACAGCATCTTTGGATGCATGGGGTGGCAGTCCTCACAGGTCTTGTAGTCGTTGCCACACTCCAAGCACCACAAATACACCAAGTGGGGGGCTGTCACAGACATCTGTCTGTGGCAGGTACCACATGGCTTGAAACCAGCCGGTTTCTTGGATGACAATCTCACACCAGGACAGTAATCTCTCAAAAAGAGACGACAAAAGTGGGCAAAAAAGCCAGTCAAAAAATGACTGAGGGTAACTCAGACCAGACCAGCGTTATCTGGCGCAGAGTGGAAAGAACTGACATCAGCACGCCAGGTGGGAACCTATATAGGTACTGTGCTGTCACTTTCAGTGCAGACCATGCAGACATGAAGCCGAATGATGCCACCTACTGGCACACATGGCTACTACTCAAAAATCTTCTAGATCCAGTCTGATGAGTGGGGATTATTCCAAGGAAAGGAATCTGCAGCTAGAAGTCTCTGTCAGATACAACTTATTGAGATACTCCAAAGGACTAAGCTGTCCGTTGCTGTGGATCTGAAAGGAATAGCAGACCCTAGCCCCTGAATATTTAGAGCACACTCTGGACTTCAGTAGCTAGGGTCAGACTGGGACAAAACATAGGCTCAGGCACCAAAATAAATGTGGCCCCTATTAGCGAACCAGGTAGCTAAAAAAGGCTTTACATTTGTAAATCAGGCCATTTGTGAACTTGTAAAGACTTGGGTATTTTGCAAGCAATGGAGACTGTATGCATTTGTGTTTGTTGCAGGTAATGTTTGTAATAGAATCAGGAAAACCAACAGTAAACAACAGCCCACCGGGTCATAAAATCAGCCTGAAGATCGCATAAGAAGGCCACCACTCTGAACTGTCAAACTAGCCTATTATGCACTGCCTGATTATCCCATAGGCCAGTCGACCCTGGCAGTGGCTGCAGGACTTGCGATAAGGCATCATATAAGTATACATTGCTGAAAAATCTATGTCACAAATCTTGCTACCCAGAACTCCTTGTCAAAGCCTCCCCTGACTCTCCTACCAGCTATGCTAAGGTCAGGAATTGACTGGCAGACATGGTGGCTCATCAGCCACGCAGTCTAATACACTAATACACATAGTTGGTTACAGAGTCTAGTTGAGCTAACTCTATTAAATAGGACTGTGAACATTTTGGCAGACTTTCACTGACGTGTGTATGGTTACCTAACACACTAACTAAAGAGACCAGATATGTAGGCCCTGAAAACCTACCCTCAATTTTGGGTACATTGTCAATGTCTTATTTGGTGCCATAAATTCTGCAAGCAATGATGGGCATTGATTAAATTTCCACCTGATGTTTTCTGCTCTTTCCACAACTCACACAGCCTCTTTGGTTAAGAAACTCTTGCAATATAGCAGATGTTCTTCTGCTGACAAAGCTGTGTAGAAATTCCACTACATTAAGTTCGCTCTTAAGCTAAAAACAAGTCCATTTCTATTATCCAATCAGGCTGTGTGCATCCAAGAATGGTCTTCAACTACATCTGCTTAATGAGCATGACCTAGGGCTCAGGGTTTGGGTTCTGACTGGCTGATAGAGCTAGGGCTGTGACTGGTTCCTCAAGCCAGTGCTCCCCGTGGCTCTAGGCTTTAGGGATAGGGTTCTAATTAGCTAAGCCTAGGGTTCCTGTTGGCCCAAGGTCACCTGATCACTATGGCTATTTAACCTTAGGGCTCAGGGCGTAAGGGTAAAGGGCGACAGGTTAAAGGTGTTGCCTGTTTCGGCCTGTTTGGTCTGGGTCGGGCCTAGGGAAACAGGTGCTTTCTATTTCACAATCTAAAACCACTCCCCAAGAAAGAGTCACAAACACAGCCCTGCACGTAAACTCACAATAAACACACACCACTCTCTACAAACATTAATGGTCAATCCACTCTCCATTTACTCACCAAACTCTACCCAGTGCTAGAACACACATCCACATAGCCATAAGTCCCTACACCCACAAAACCCTACACAATCCATTACTCTATACTACAACACAATCAAATACACTTTTTATTTACTTACCAATAATACACAAAACTCACAAACATATTCTCACAAGCTCCCACCCTTTCAACATAAATAACGTTCATTACCCTCTCACTACTTCTTGCATTGCACTTGCCAACCCTCTGAACCGTTACTTCAACTATCTACCGCTTACCAACACAACAATTCTCTTCTTTCCACACACAACCAACGACCACATGCTATCAATATTCCCCCACACAAATAAGGCAAAATCATCCCTCTACACAGCCTACAAAACCTCTCAAATAAAATATTCTCCCTCTCCTGTGTTACACAGATTATACTCAAACACAACCCCACCCTCTTCTCTGTCAACATACACAACTCACCAGTCCTTTACACTCAAATCATATACCTCAAATCACTACCATAATATCAGATACTATACCCCTCAAGAACAAAACTAAATACACATATAAATTTATCAGCACATACACTCACTCATCCAACGCCTCACCCCATCCCAACATACCTACACACATCCACTCTTCGCCAAATACCAGCATAAACAACCCATATTTAAAGCCATCTGAAACTTACCCTCTCCGTGCAGCAAATACACTAATCGCTCAATCCACAAACACACAATACCCACCTACACATCTATCATCCATTTCTCAATTCAGAGCCATTCAACATGACACTCATGTTCGACAAATCACCTCTCTCCCACAGATCTTGAACATACTCAAAAGAAAGTGGCTCTATAGCACTCTTCACAACCTTACATCACCTTATCTATCCCAAAAGAAACCCACCATTCACAAAGAACTCCATAGCCCAACCCCTCCATTTCAGACAGGCTCACCACCATCCACAAAACCAGACCCAAGAGATGTCTTCTAACCTTTTTGGACAAAGATTATGATAACCATAAACCACACATCTTCTCTCGTCCAACAGATAACACCATCATCAATAACACACCACTCACAACTTCAATGGGCAAAGCTCACCCTCCTGCAACATAAACTCTCATCACCTCCAAAATAGATTATTTACACTGCCTTCTGATAAATGCTCATTCTGTGCCAAACAAAAAGTACCACATATTCAATCTATTGATGGACACACAGCCAAACTTTTCATTACAGAATCATGGCTGGGAACAAATACGGCACTGGTAGTGCAGAAAGCTGTCCCATCAGGATATAAAACTGTTACACAAAATTGCAGAGGTAAAAGAGGACGTGGCTTAGCCACCATCATGTTTAAAGAAACAACACATTTCATCAAAGCTGAGAATGTTTTTTTACAAGGTTGTAAGGCGCTCCTTGTCAAATGCAACCATACACCAATATTTTTATGTTACTTTCTCCTTCTCTACAGACCACCACCTAGTAATGCAACATTCCCAGACACATTACTAGACAAAGGGGGTGATTCTGACCCCGGCGGTCTTAGACCGCCGGGGCCAGGGTCGGCGGGAGCACCGCCGACAGGCCGGCGGTGCCCCGCAGGGCATTCTGACCGCGGCGCTTTGGCCGCGGTCAGTGCAGGAAAACCGGCGGTCTCCCGCCGGTTTTCCGCTGCCCCCAAGAATCCTCCAAGGCGGCGCAGCTCGCTGCGCCGCCTTGGGGATTCTGACACCCCCTACCGCCATCCTGTTCCTGGCGGTTCGCCCGCCAGGAACAGGATGGCGGTAGGGGGGGTCGCGGGGCCCCTGGGGGCCCCTGCAGTGCCCATGCCACTGGCATGGGCACTGCAGGGGCCCCCGTAAGAGGGCCCCTACAAGTATTTCACTGTCTGCTTGGCAGACAGTGAAATACGCGACGGGTGCAAATGCACCCGTCGCACCTTCCCACTCCGCCGGCTCGATTACGAGCCGGCATCCTCGTGGGAAGGTCGTTTTCCCCTGGGCTGGCGGGCGGCCTTTTGGCAGCCGCCCGCCAGCCCAGGGGAAAACTTGAAATACCCGCCGCGGTCTTTTGACCGCGGCGCGGTATTTTGGAGGGCGGAATTCTGTCGGGCGGCCTCCGCCGCCCGCCAGAATCAGAATCACCCCCAAAATCTCTAACCTTCTTACAATATACTCAAACCCATATATCTTGACCTCAACATATGGTTTGACAAACCTAATATGCCACGTCTCAGAAATATCCTTGTTTGCCTAGACACATACAACCTATAGCAGCTCATTCCTAACCCCACACACATCACTGGACACACATTAGATATCATTTTTGCTAGCCCAAACCAAGTCACATGCCAAAGAATGACTCCCTTCACTTAGTCAGACCACTTCCTCTTTGCCTTCCAACACAATGCACCGAAATCCACCACAACTAAAACCATCCTTCCCTCAATTACATACTGACAATGGGACAAGCTAAATTTGGAAGAACTAGAAAATCTACTCATCTCCTACTCAGATTTGGTCACCACTAAGTCTGTACAAACACTCTATGGGTGGCTCCAGAGAACTTTTGATCTCTTAATTCCTCTGAAAACATCTAAGCATATAAAAAGAAAATATTTCCCTTGGATGAATGCAGAAATAAAAAATATCATCCTCATTCGCTGAGACACACACTCAGCCTAGAGTAACTCATTCCTAACCTCACACACATTGCTGGAAACACATTAGATATCTTTTTTACCAACCCAAACAAGTCAAACTCCATTTAATTAATCCTGTCACTTGGCCAGATCCACTTCCTTGTTGCCTTTCAACACAAGACACCAACATCCATCACAACTATAACCATCCTACCCTCAACCACATAACGACCATGGAGCAAGCTGAATTTTGAGTAACATGACAGACAGCTTTTGATCTCTTTATTTGTCTGAAGACATCTCAGCAAAAAAAAAGAAAACATACCCCTTGGATGAATGCAGAATTAAAAAATATCAAACAACAAAATGCTAATCTTCAACACAATCGGCTCAAAACAAGCAACCCTGAAGACAAGATAAGCTTACACAGACACAAAAGAATATACAAGTCAACAGTCAAAAAAAGCAAAAAAAACTATATTTTTCAATCAGAATCCACAATGCAAAGTGCGTCAATAAAGAATTCTATAAAATACCCATCATACTCCTTAAGCAAAAATGCACAGAAGCTACCAATTCCATTGCACAATATTTTTGTGACAAACTGGCTAGCCATCACCCATCTAAAGCAAATACGCCAGATACCAACTTAAACAAGAAAACAACAGCCCCAATCTGTTTCCAACAATGTCCTTCTGACGGGCTGAGTGTGCTCTGCCCGCACAGGAACCGGACTTGTGCTGTTGCTGCCATCCCTGCTCCCGGCCTTCCTGGTTTTCCTACCCATGATTCACTGGTTCCATTCCAGCCGTGGGAAGCCAGGAGGTCAAAAGCAGCAGCATTAGCACCAGCAGGGGCGGTGCTAGGAGGAGAAGAAGACGACCAGGAGGACGTGGAGCGCGAGCGAGGAAGAGAAGAAGACGACCGGGAGGACAAGGAGGACGAGACAGGAGGCTGTGAAGAAGACGTTCGTGAGGTCGAGGAAAGCCCGAGAATTGAGGAAAGCCAGAGGTCCGGAGTGAGGATTCTATACGAGCGATGGGAACCAAAAGCCACAGATGGAATCCCAAGCACCGTGGGAACCCGGGGAAACGGAGCGCTATCTCCTGCCACGCTTCTGGAGAAGAGTGGCAGTACCAGGTGTGTGAGGGAAGAATACTGAGGAGCGGGAGGGCGGAGAGTCAAGGAAAGGGGGAGAAAGGGGAGGGGGGTTGTTGGAGCACTAAAAAGAAGCATGATTATTGGTTGTCGCACTAAAAAAGCACTGAACAGGATAAGCACTAAGGCATGGCGCAGCAATAAAAAAAAAACACAGAGCGCAGGAAAGCACAATAATTATAGAACAAGAAGCACAATTGGTTGTTACAGTAGGAGAAGAACAAGGGTAAGAAGAAAATAAGAAGAGATACCACTCTAGAGAGAGAGATCCGAGAATAGAGGAGACTAGAGGAAGGTAGAATAGATCAAAGCCGACAACGACAGACAAGAGAGAAGAAGAAGGATGATAAAAATAGTCCAGGAGGAACAAAGGAGAGAAACAGAGATCAGGAAAACAGGAGGGAAAACAGGACGAAGGAAAGACAGGGAAGAGATAGACGAAAGGTAGATTCCAAGGAGCGTATAATGAAAACACTTACCGTTATATCTTTCTGTCTCTCCGCATGCATTTCCCGGGGAACCTGTGAGACAACGGGAACCGAAGAGAAGAATGAGAAGAGCGGTCCAAGAGAACAGCATCCTAAAGAGTTAGAAGAAAGAAATTAGGATAATAACAAGACCCAAACGGAAGAGAACAAACAGAGAGACTGAACCCTATTAACAACCAATAAATACTATGGCCCTCATTACAACATTGGCAGAAATTCAGACACCCACACAAGACCGACACACCAAAGGTCAGTGATAAACTGGCGAAAACAAAACCTCAACCGTCACGCCAACAGAAACACGCCCATGCTATCACGACCCACGAATCCACGCGGCGGTCTTTCAACCGCGGTATTCCATTGGCGGTACACACCGCCGCGCTCAAAATACACACACATCTCCAAAACACCGCCACATTGGACAATTCCAAATACACACACCTGATACACATACAAACACCACTCCCACACACCAAACACAATATAAAACACGCACCCACATCGCCCACAAACCCCTACGACAACAATTCACAGACGAAGGCCAGATAGACAGAGAGCACAGCAACTGAGAACCCCACCACACAGAGGCACACAACACCATCACCCATACAACATTACACACACAAAACACCACACACCACTACACATCAACACACACATCAACACTTACACCACCCCACACATCACCCACACCACCCCATGTCACGCCAAAGACACCCCCGGTTTTCCGAGGAGGAGCTCAGGGTCATGGTGGAGGAAATCCTACGGGTAGAGCCACAGCTATTTGGAGCACAGGTCCAGCACACATCCATAGCCAAGAAGATGGAGCTATGGCAAAGAATCGTGGACAGGGTCAACGCTGTGGGACAGCATCCAAGAAATCGGGAGGACATCAGGAAGAGATGGAACGACCTACTGGGGAAGGTGCGTTCAGTGGTCTCCAGGCACAACATCGCGATACAGCGGACTGGCGGCGGATCCCCACCCCCACAACTAACAACATGGGAGGAGCAAGTCTTGACCATCATGCATCCAGAGGGCCTCGGAGGAGTCGGTGGAGGAATGGACACTGGTAAGTTAAATCTCAACTATCATATCCCCCACCCTACCTGCATGCTATCACACACCCCCACCCTCACCCCCTCCCCTATCACTCCAACTCCTCACTAATGTACTCATAACACAAACCACCCATCCCAACACCAAGCCCGCATGCAAAAACAAAGCATGGTCACCCCTCACCAAAGCATGCTCACTGCACATACCCATAACAACCCCCTAACAATCATCACACAAACCCACACACAGGAATGCTTGCACTGGGGTACACAAACACCCACCCATTGCACACCATTACACACACACATGCAATAATCATGCTCTTATATCCCTGCAGGACCACTACGGAACGTCACCACACTGGAGGGTCCAGACAACTCCACTCCACCCACAGAAGAGGCCCACAGTGACGACAGCAGCTCTGCCCTACTGGATCCTGATGACCAGCCCGGACCATCGTGGGCCTCGGACAGTCGGTTCCCCTTGCACAGGCACAGCCCAACACTGACCTTCCATCCTCTGGTAACACCAGCACAGCACCCACCCAGCGGGCCCATACCTCCGTACCCAGGACACGTCAATCAGCGGTGTGTCCACCACTACAGGGAACCCAGGATAACCCAACACCCCAACAACAACAGGGACCTGGGGGCAGTGGTAGTGGGCACACAGTCCAGGGGACGGAGGCACAGGACCACAGGGGAACTGGGAGGGCTGCTGTGCGACAGGGGGTGGACAGGCCAAGGGAACCCACTCTCCACGAGGCCCTCTCCTCCATCATGGGAGCATACCACCACTCCCAGGAGACGATGGCGACGGTCCTGGCCAAGTTTCAGGAGACCCAGCGCCTGCAGGAGGAGCAGTATTTGGGGTTCAGGGAAGAGCTCAGAACCATCAGCTCCGCCCTGGGCACCATCGTAGGGGTGCTGAAGGACATACAAAAAACCATGAGGGACACCGCGGCACTCCAAGGGGCCCCTGACACTAGCATGGACAATGAACTGCCCACCACCTCCGCCGGCACTAGTGGACAGGACGCCCCCCACAGGACCACCACACCAGCACCCCACCCCCTGCAGACGGACAACCACCCCGCAAGCGGTCCCTGAGATCCAGGAACAGGACAGAGCAAGATGGCAAGACCCCTGTCAGGAAATGAGACCACCCTGATTGTCCTCCCACTGTCCCACTTTGTTACCCTGTCCATACTGAAACTGCCACAGCTCCACTTCCTATGCCCATATGGGCAGTGCACCTGTGTGACTAATGGACTGGACTCTGCCATGGACATTCCTCCACCGTCCCCCATCACCATATTACTACCCCCCCCCCATTTTTGAGCACTTAAATAAACACCCTTGAACCACAAAACAATCTGGAGTCAGTCTGTGATTTGCTAAATATGTATAATCAATGACAGTGTCAACATGCGTTTCCAATTGTAAAGCCAACATACCTATGTCACACATCACAAGTCCTTGAATGATGCAAGCAGATGACACACGTTTCTAACCACACCTGTGAAACCGTAATGGAAAGGTACAACTCAGTGACCAAATACTGCTATGAAATGACAGACAGGATAGAGGTAGAAGTGTGAAAGTGAATGTAATGGTTAAAAGAAAACTGTTCTCACCTGTGTGTCACTGGAAATATTGCTGTATGACTGACTCCCTGTTGTCTATGTCTTCTTCCTCAGCGTCCTCCTCATCACTGTCCACAGGCTCCACAGCTGCCACAACACCGCCATCTGGACCATCCTTCTGCAGAAAAGGCACCTGGCGTTGCAATGCAAGATTGTGAAGCATCGAGCAGGCGATGATGATCTGGCACACCTTCTTCGGTGAGTAGAATAGGGAACCACCTGTCATATGGAGGCACCTGAACCTGGCCTTCAGGAGGCCAAAGTTGCGTTCGATCACCCTCCTAGTCCGCCCATGGGCCTCATTGTAGCGTTCCTCTGCCCTGGTCCTGGGATTCCTCACTGGGGTCAATAGCCAGGACAGGTTGGGGTAACCAGAGTCCCCCAATAGCCACACCCGGTGCCTCTGGAGTTGACCCATCATATAAGGGATGCTGCTATTGCGCAGGATGTAGGCATCATGCACTGAGCCAGGGAACATAGCATTTACCTACGAGATGTACTGGTCTGCCAAACATACCATCTGTACATTCATCGAATGATAACTCTTCCTTTTCCTGTACACCTGTTCACTCCTGTGGGGGGGGGGGCGGTGGCAGAGCTACATGGGTCCCATCAATAGCACCTATGATGTTGGGGATATGTCCAAGGGCATAGAAGTCACCTTTCATTGTAGCCAAATCCTCCACCTGGGGGATAACAATGTAGCTCCTTACATGTTTCAGGAGGGCAGACAACACTCTGGACAACACGTTTGAAAACATATGCTGGGACATCCCTGATGCCATGGCCACTGTTGTCTGAAAAGATCCACTTGCAAGGAAATGGAGCACTGACAGCACCTGCACGTCAGGGGGTATTCCTGTGGGATGGCGGATTGGTGACATCAGGTCTGGCTCCAACTGGGTACATAGTTCCTGGATAGTGGCACGGTCAAACCTGTAGGTGATGAGTAAATGTTGCTCCTCCATTGTCAACAGGTCCACCAGCGGTCGGTACACCGGAGGAGTCCACCATCTTCTCAAATGTCCCAGTTGACGGTGCCTAGGAAGGACAACAGCGACCACAGAGTCAACAGAATCCCAGGTATGTACCCACAGATACACAGAACACGACACCAAAGACAAAAATCTTCCTGTATGTGTGTCGAGTGTAGGCCTAGGTATGTGTGACGCAGTTGTAAATGAAGCCATGTGGGCCCCTGAAATGGCGGCTACCTGACCTCTAAACTGGGACAATGGGATGTGAAGTAACTGCGCTGGCGTTGTACACCGTCGAGGTAGGCGGTCAAAGACCGCGGCGCAATGCTGCATTGGTTAACATTGGACCCTATGGGTCCGAGGAGCCAATGATGAAGTGCGCCGGCGGTGATGATACGCACCGCCGCGGACGTCACCGCCGCGGACGTGACTGCCATTTTCTATCTGTTCAATCACTCGATACCTGATCTTCGACAAGAGAGGACCTACACTGCAAGTGCTGCTGTGACCTCGGTCTGGAAGAGACAATGGCTGCTGCGTCTGGGGAAAGGGCCCCTGCCTTCACTGCTCAGGAGTTGGAGAAGCTCGTGGACGGGGTCCTCCCCCAGTACATGCTACTCTATGGTCCTCCAGACCAACAGGTAAGTACACAGGGAGCATGTTGTATGGGCTATGCCTGTGTGGAGAGGGCTGGTTGTAAGAGGGAAGGGGGCAGAGTGCAATGAACATGAAGGACTGTGAATGCATGTGCCACATGGCAAGGGCAGGGATGTGGGCCACTCACTTCGACGGTGCTCTTGCTAATGACTTCTCTTCTTCCCCTGTGCATGTCATGTGGGACAGCGCCCACCAGAAGAAGGACATTTGGCGTGCCATCGCCAAGGACGTCTGGACCCTGGGGGTCCACCAGAGACGGGGCACCCACTGCCAGAAAAGATGGGAGGACATTCGCAGCTGGAGCAAGAAGACGGCAGAGGCTCAGCTGGGGATGGCCTCCCAACGTGGGAGGGGTGCCCGTCACCCCATGACCCCCCTGATGTTCCGGATCCTGGCGGTGGCCTACCCTGAGTTGGATGGGCGCTTGAGGGCATCACAGCAGACACAAGGGGGTGAGTACACCCTCATTCTGGGGACTTTGCGCGCAGTTGAGGGGTCTGGGTGTGGGAGGAGGGCTGTGGGTTTCCCTAGGCCAGGGCGACTTCCATAGGCTAGGACCCTCCGTAATGCAGGCCATGTGCCACTCCACCCCACCGCAGGAGAGTGCCAAGTACAGGTATACATGCCCCTGTGGCATCCATGTGTGCAGGTGTCCACCATAGCGATGTAGGCCATATCCCCGGAATTGCATCTGTAGAGGCCAAGAGCACGGCATAGTGCAGGGAGCTGCTGTGTCTGTATTGTCCACCAACAGTAGCGGTAAGCCATGCACTCAACCTGTCTTTCTTCTGTCCCCCCCCCCCCCTTTTTCTGCTCTCCCTGTTCTTTTATGCATCAGCATCATCAGGCGGAGGTACAGTGGCACCGGAGCACGAGGGAGCTGCATCCCACATGGCCATGGAGGGCCACACCACGGACTCAGAATGCACCAGTGGGACGGAAGGCGAGGGGAGCTACACGTCGGACACCGGATCACCAACCAGCGACACGGACTCTTCCGCTGATGGGAGCTCCCTTGTGGTGGCGGCAACATCTGTGCCCCACACTTCTACAGGTACAGCCGCCACCTCCCCTACCAGCACCGCCCTCCCAGCAGCCCCTCAGCGTTCGCCCCGTGCCCGCTCACCCAGGAGGGTGGGCATCACCTTCACCCCAGGCACCTCAGGCCCTGCCCCTGTCACCCCTGCTGCCCTCAGTGAGGAGGCCATTGACCTCCTCAGGTCACTCACTGTTGGGCAGTCTACCATTGTGAATGCCATCCAGGGTGTAGAAAGGGAGTTGCAACACACTAATGCATTCCTGGAGGGCATTCATTCTGGTCAGGCTGCCCATCATCGAACCCTGCAATCTCTGGCCTCAGCATTGATGGCAGCCATTGTCCCTGTGTCTAGCCTCCCCCCTCCAACTTCCTCCACCCAGACCCAATCCCCTGTACCCCAGCCCATCCCAAGCACACCATCAGACAAGCATGCATACACCTCAACACACAAAAGTAGCTCAGGCAAACATAGGCACCACACATCCCACAGGCACTCACACAAGCATCACCTACATACAGACACACCAACATCCACTGCCTCCACTGTGTCCCCCTCCTCGTCGTCTCCCTCCTCCCTCCCAGTGTCGTCTACACTCTCACCTGCATGCACTACATCTACAGGCACTAGGACTCGCACCAGAACACCCAGCACCACACCCTGCTCACCTGCACTCACCACCCCCACTACCATTTACACGTCCCTGTGTCCTTTCTCAGTGTGTCTGTGATGCCCCCTCCCAAAGTACACAAACGCGGGCACCCACACACCCAACATCCATCCACCTCACGACAGCCTCCAGTACCTGCACCTGCACCCAAAACACCTAAAGTGACACCTCCGACAACCACCTCCTCTTTCTCCACTCCCAGACCCCCTCCAACTACCCATCCCAGTGTTCGTCAGAAACTCTCCCTCAGCAACGTTGACCTCTTTGCCCCCATCCCCACCCCTCCAATTCATAAGTCCTGTAGTAGCGCCTCAGCCAAAAAGACTCCAGTACCAGTGGTGCGTGTTATAGGTGTGTGGAGTGC
This sequence comes from Pleurodeles waltl, assembly GCF_031143425.1. Taxonomy (NCBI): domain Eukaryota; kingdom Metazoa; phylum Chordata; class Amphibia; order Caudata; family Salamandridae; genus Pleurodeles; species Pleurodeles waltl. Next base: position 645,541,777 of record NC_090451.1, read on the forward strand.
ACCGGCCACCAGGGCAGGCAGTGTGACACGGAGCCAAAGCACTGCCAGTCCACCCCCTGTAAAGCATCTCAAGTTGGAAAGTGGCCGACGGGACAGGGTGAATACTCCTGGCGGCAAAACTGCTCACAAGGGTGCCAGGGGGATTGCGGAGTCAGCTGTGACTCCTCCAAAGGTGGTGAAGTGCCAGAAGAAGTCTGCACAGTCTGGTGAGAGCAGCACGGCGGAGAAGGGCGCCATCCTCCCCGGCAGCCGGGACGCCACCACCAGCACCGTCGTCACTGGTCAGGAGACCACCGCCGGAGTCATTGCCCAGGAGGGCATGAGTATCGTCACTGGTCAGGAGACCACCGCCGGAGTCACTGCCCAGGAGGGCAGGAGTATTGTCACTGGTCAGGAGACCACCGCCGGAGTCAGTGCCCAGGAGGGCCCCGGCTGCCACAGCCCCGCTGGGCAATGAAGGACCGTCATGCCACACACCAATGCACAGGTCAGAGACCGCCATGGCAAAGCACCGCTGAACAAGGAAATCACCGCCAGGGTGAAGACCGCTGAACAGGGCAAAGCACCGCTGAACAGGGCAGAGAACCGCTGAACAGGTCAGAGACCACCATGGCAAAGCACAGCTGAACAAGGAAATCACCGCCATGGTGAAGACCGCTGAACAGGGCAAAGCACTGCTGAACAGGGCAGAGAACCGCTGAACAGGTCAGAGACTGCCATGGCAAAGCACAGCTGAACAAGGAAATCACTGCCATGGTGAAGACCGCTGAACAGGGCAAAGCACCGCTGAACAGGGCAGAGAACCGCTGAACAGGTCAGAGACCGCCATGGCAAAGCACCGCTGAACAAGGAAATCACCGCCATGGTGAAGACCGCTGAACAGGGCAAAACACCGCTGAACAGGGCAGAGAACCGCTGAACAGGGCACAGACCGCCATGGCAAAGCACCGCTGAACAAGGAAACACCACCACATCGAGCATCGTTATCCCATGTACAGCTGGGACTGTGACTGAACAGGAACCGTCACGTTGAGCCTAATGCAGAGTGGGCACCATTCCCCCTCCAGAACCAGTATAGACTGTTATCCACTTGAGAGACTGTGGCTTTGCACTCCCCAGGATGGAACAGTGGGCAAACCACCCACTGTATGGACTTGAGAGACTGTGGCTTTGCACTCCCCAGGATGTAACAGTGGGCAAACCACCCACTATATGGACTTGAAGACTGTGGCTTTGCACTCCCCAGGATACATCAAAGGGCATGGAGCCCCATCGTGGATCTGGCGGGGTGCTGTAATCCGGCTGAGGTAACCCCCCCTTCCCTTCCCCCTGAGGTGCCTGTTGTATTTCTATCTGATGCCCCAGCAGTGTTCTCTCCGTTTGTGGACAGGTATCTATTGTGGGCCTCGCCCATGCATTTTTGGACCAGTGGTGCACGGACATTGATATGTGCATACCTGCACTGCTTCTCGTAATGTATATACTTTTGAATGTGTATATATATATATATCTGTATATATTTGGTAACTGTATTTTGATACATTACAATTTTTTAACTGATTTCCTTTGGTCTTTGCATTCTTCCGGGGGGGTTGTGGGTTGTTACTGTTATGTTTTGAAATGCATTGGTGTGTGTGTTGCAATGTGCGAGGGTGAGGGTGGGGGTGTTGCGTGTGTGTCCCCCTGACTTTTGCCTCCCCTATGTCATAGGTGCAGTACTCACCGTTGTCTTCGCCGCCGCCGTTGCTAGTGTTCGTAAATGAGCAGGAAGACAAGGGCAGGTAGGATTTGTAATTCCGGCTCCATGGTGTCCTCCTTCCTCGTGGGATGTGTAGAAGGTGAGCATTTTCCCATTGCAAAAGCTGTTTCCGCTGTGTTTTTATCCACGTGAATCCACCCCGGAAACGGTGGCGGATTGGTGGGTTGTGATACTGTGGGCGGTACATTGTCTGCCGCCAGTCTGTTGGCGGTGACCGCCGCGCTGCTTGTCTGTACCACCGTGGCGGTCGGAGTGTTAAAGTGGCTGTCTATGTTGACGGTTTCCGCCACGGTCATGATTCCCTTTTTTTGTCCACCGGCCTGTTTGCGGTATTACCGCACCTTTAACACCCTCCGCCAGGGTTGTAATGACCCCCTATATACCTAATTGGCAACCGACTCATGCATGTTCACTACTCGCCAAGTTCGTCACAGTCCTCTAGCTAACAGCAAAACTAGGAACTACACTCCTTCAAAGAACTATCAACAACTGAATTTCTGGATCTTGTCAAAGCAAGCAAGCCAACTAGCTGCCCCTCTGATCCTTGTCCACCCCAAATCTTCAAATACATCCTACTGTCAACTTTTGTGGCCATCCCATTAAGGCCACTATTCAACAACTCTTTAACAAATGGAGTTTTCCCAGAAGATCTTAAAAATGCCTACAAATGCCTCCTTTAAAAAAACACTAACCTGGAAAATCAAGACTCCGACAACTACAAACCCCTAGCGAATGGATAATTCTAGGGCACACATATTGAAAGAGCAGCTTTTGCCCAGATTTGACAGTTCAGTGAAGACAATTCCATACTTTCTGACTTCCAAACTGGTTTTCGTCCAGGAAGATGAACTGAATGGTCCCTAATCTCTATCTAGGATGACCTTAAAACACAGTGGACTAGAACAGAGTTGATGCCCTTCTTCTTTTGGACCTTTCAACAGATTTGACAAAGTGGATCATTATACACTCATCTAAAGACTTATGGGAGCAGGAATAAAAGGCACAGCTCTCATTGGAATAACATTCTACTTACACAACAGGACAAATATTATACATACCTCCATTCTCTTCTAAACCATACAAAATTAAAGCAAGAGTCCTTTGAGACTTCCTTATCGTACCCATGCTTTTCAACATCTGCATGAAATCATTACCAGATCTGATCAATAGGTTAACACCACCTGCTATAACTGTGCAGATGACACACATATACTTTTCAAATCAGAAAGCCCAAAGGACAATTAAACATCAAAACTCTTTGATTGCCTCTGGACCGTTGACCAATGGATGAGATGGAGCCATCTCAAACTGAAACCCTCTAAAACCGATATACTCACCTCTGGATACTGGAAAACATATGACCCTCTATGTACCTGGCCTGATGATCTAAGACCACATCCAAAAATATCTAAGGAGGTAAAAAAACAACTTAGAATTGCCATGCACAACAAACTGTCAAAGAATCCACAAGTGGATAAGGTAGCCAAATCAAGCTTTCTCACAATGAAAACAGTGTGACACATCTTAACGCATATCTCTTCTGACCTATCAAAACTGGACTACGCTAATAGTCTGTATCATAGCTCAACTTTATCGGCTATGAGAAAAACTATAAAGAATTCAGAATGCTGCCGCTAGATTCCTCCTACATGTAAACCCACAAGCACAAATCTCCTCTGCATTGAGAGTGCTACACTGGTTACCAGTTGCCAGACAATCCTCCTTCAAGCTGCTCTGTTTCACACACAAAACAATACGTGGCAAATGACCACCCTTTATCAGGAAGAAAATCAACAAAGTAACCTACGCTCAAGAATGACTCCCTGCCTCGTAATTCCTACCTACCAGATGAAACCAATGGTGAAACATCTTTCTCTGTTCAAGCTGCCAAGCTATGGAATACCCTACTCACAAACATGTGATCCACAGACACCCATCTCCACTTCAGAAGATTAGTCCAGAGCTGGCTCTTCCCTACATGATGACTATACTCACAACTCAAGAAAGTACCACACCAGTATTTTCAGACATGACATCTATACTACTCACAGCATGGAAAAGAGATGTCTAAATGTAAGTCACAGCATTGGACTATGGGCCCTTTTATTAGCAGATACATTTAAATAATTGGGAAATTACATATTACACTGCAAGATACATGTGTATATCAGGCCATGTTACAATTGCTACTTATATGTACATATATGTGCATATATAGATGGTTATGCCTACTACTAATACCTACACTAAATGGCATATGTAAATTTATGTAGTTATGTATATATATTAATTACAGTTATTTGAAACAATAAAACATGTACAACAAGATAGATGTGGACAGCAGACCATGTAAATATTGCAGTTTCAATGTACAAATGAGTATTTTTAAAAAGAGGTTTAACCCCTTGGGAGCCTTGGACGAGCTGGGCTCGCTCTCGGCCACAGTTGCCGTGTGCCAAGGACAAGCCCAGCTCGTCCTGCACTCGGCCAACAGGGGGAGCCCCGTGGGCCTCCCACCCACACCCCCAGGGCTGGGATGGAAGGGGAATCGCTTCCCCTTCCACCCTCACCCCCCACCCCCACCCCCAGGGCAGGGATGGGAGGGGAATCGCTTCCCCTTCCACCTTCACTCCCCACCCCCCAGTGACGTCTGATGACGTCAGGACGCAAATCGCGTGCTGACCTCATCAGAGGTCACCTCCGATCGCGCTGGAAGCATCCCAGAAGAGAAATGCAAAAGCTTTTCTCTTCTGACTGGGAGGTGGGGCGGGAGAGCCATCAAAGGAAAGGAAAGGCCTTTCCTTTCCTCTGATGTCTCTCTCAGCATTCCCACTAGACACCAAGGATTTTCTTTTTTTGTACATATATCATAAGGGGAGCGGCCCCTTGGGCAAGGGTCGCTCCCTAGGGGGGCAATTTTTTTAAGGCCTTTTCTGCCCCTTCCCTTGGGGCAGCTCGCCCTACTGTAATTCGGCCTATCTGCCCCCAGAGGGGGCAGAAACCATTAGACTCCAGGGATTGTTTCTTTTTTTTTTTGCAGGAGGGGAGTGACCCCTTAGGCAAGGGTCACTCCCTAGGGGGGAAATTGTTTTAAGGCCTTTTCTGCACCCCCCCCCCCCCCGGGGCAGATCGGCCTACTGTAATTAGGCTGATCTGCCCCCAGGGGGAAGAAACCACTAGGCACCAGGGATTTTTTTTTTTTTTAACAGATGGGGAGCAATTTTATTTTAGGCTATTTCTGCCCCCCTTGGGGGCAGATCGGCCTATTGTAATTAGGGTGATCTGCCCCGGGTGTCAGAAACCTCTAGGCACCAGGGATCATTTTTTTTGTTTTTGTTTTATTTTTTTAGACGTGGGGAGCTACCCCTTAGGCAAGGGTCGCTCCTCTGGGGGGAAAAATATTTTTAGGCCATTTCAGCCTATTTTTATTGGGCCAATCTGCCCCCAAGGGAGGCAGAAACTACTAGACACCAGGGATTTTTTTTTTTGCGTCAGTTTCATGCAAGGAGACCAACCTCTTAGGCAATGGTCGTTCCCCTGGGGGGCAAATTTATTTTAGGCCATTTCTGCCCCCCTTGGGGGCAAATTGGCCTATGTTTATTAGGCCAATCTGCCCCCAAGGGGGACAGAAACCACTAGGCACTAGGGATTTTTTTTAGCGCCAATTTCACGCAAGGGGAGCAACCCCTTAGGCAAGTGTCGCTCCCCTAGAGAGCTAAATTTATTTTAGGCCATTTCTTCCCCCCTTGCGGGCAGATCGGCCTATTTCTATTAGACCAATCTGCCCCGCCGGTAGGCAGAAACCACTAGGCATCAGGGATTGGTGTGTGTGTTTTGTTTGGGGAGGCAGCCCCTTGGGCAAGGGTCGCTCCCCATGGGGACACATTACTGTTGACCATATCTGCTCCCCTTGGGGGCATCTCAGCCTATTTTTGGAAGGCCCATCTGCCCCCAATGGGAAAGATTTTTTTTGTTTTTTAAAAAGAGGGTGAGGGTATGGCCATACTCCTCACCCCAAATAAATGGGGACAAAGTTGTTCTGCCCACCGGCAGGCAGATGGGGCAATTACCCCCGATCCAGTCCCCGGGGCGGCAGAAAGCCTATTAGATGCCAGGGAATTAAAAAAAATATTGGGGTGGTGGCTACCAACCAGTATGGGCATGGTTATGCCCCCATCCCAACTGAAGGGGGTAACAGTCTTTCAGATCTCCCACGCACACTAAAACATTTTACTCCACGCCAAGCAAGAAGACATTTGATTATTATGTGTTTTGGTTTTACATTTGGGCCATGAGAGCTTGTCTAAATCCCAAAATCGTCCCACTTTGAATGGTGAGAGCTGTACTTTTTGGACTTTGGGACGCTGCCATGTAGAAAAATCCACAAGACCTAGACATATCTGAAAACTAAACATATGAGGGAGCCCAGGGTGGTGGGCTTCACATGCGCCCGCACCATTTTCTTACCCACAATATCCTGCAAACCTCTAACTTTGCTAGAAATCACACATTTTCCCCACATTTTTGTGATGGAACCTTCCGGAATCTCCAGCAATCAACAAAATTCCCACCACCCAGCATTGTCGCATCTATACCAGAAAAAATTCTGCCCCACTTGTCAGCCTAAAAATGATTTTTTTCAAACTACCCTTTTGGACCCGCTTTGGTTCCCCTCGATTTCAACATGTTTTTGGCTCTTCTCTGTCACAGGCACTTGGCCCACTACACAAGTGATGTATCATTTTTACTGAGAGACTGAGGGGAATGTTGGGTGGTAGGAAATGTGTCCCGGCGCGGTGATCCCACACAGAAATGTGGGAGAAATATAATGTTTTAGCTAAATTTGAGGTTTGCTGAGGATTATGGGTAAAAAACCACTGGGGGATCCACCCAAGTCACACCTCCATGGACTCCCTCAGTTTTCTCTTTTTCAGAAATGTTTGGGTTTGGTAGGTTTCCTTATAAGGCTGCTGAGCCCAGGACCACAAACAGAGGTGCCCCCGCAAAAACAGGTAGTTTTGAATTTGATAATTTTGATGTGTCCACATAGGGGGTTATTAAAACTTTGGAGGAGGTGTTAATCCGTCCCAAAAGTGACGGTAAAGTGACGGATTATATCCTATGGAACTCGTAATACGGCTGGTGGCATATCCGTCACATTTGGGACGGATTAACACCTCCTCCAAAGTTGTAATAACCCCCATAGTGTTTTGGGGCATTTCCTTTTGCGGGCACTAGGCTACCCATATAAGTGAGGTACCATTTTTATCGGGAGACTTGGGGGAATGCTGGGTGAAAGGAAATGTGTGGCTCTTCTCAGATTCCAGAACTTTCTGTCACCAAAAAGTTAGGAAAAAGTGTTTTTGTGGCAAAATGTTAAGGTTTGTAAAGGATTCTGGGTAACAGAACCTGGTGAGAGCCCCACAAGTCACCCCATCCTAGATTCCACTAGGTGTCTAGTTTTAAAAAAATGCATTGGTTTGGTAGGTTTCCCTAGGTGCCGGCTGAGCTAAAAGCCAAAATCCACAGCTAGGCACTTTGCAAAAAACACGTCAGATTTCAATGCAAAAATGTGATGTGTCCACGTTGCGTTTCCTGTTGCAGGTACTAGGCCTACCCACACAAGTGAGGTACCGTTTTTATCAGGAGACTTGGGGAAACACAGAATAGAAGTACCAGTGTTATTGCCCCTTGTCTTTCTCAACATTTTTTCCTTCCAAATGTAAGACAGTGTGTAAAAAAGATGTATATTTGAGAAATGCAGTGTAATTCACATGCTAATATGGGGAGGCTGGAATTCAGAGGGGTGCAAATGACCACTGTTTCTCAACACCTTATCTTGTGCCCATTTTGGAAATACAAAGGTTTCCTTGATTCCTATTTTTCACTCTTTATATTTCAGCAAATTCATTGCTGTATACCCGGTATAGAATGAAAACCCATTGCATGGTGCAGCTCATTTATTGGCAATGGGTATCTAGGGTTTTTGATGAACCTACAAGCCCTATATATCCCCACAACAGAAGAGTCAAGCAGACGTAACAGTATATTGCTTTTAAAAATCTGACTTGGAAGGAAAAAGTTACAGAGTAAAACATGGAGAAAAATGGCTGATATTTTCACCTCAATTTCAATCGTTTTTTATTTCAGCTTTTATTTTCCTTGTAGGATGTACACAAATGACCCCTTGTTGAATTTAGAATTGTGTCTACTTTTCAGAAATGTTTAGCTTTCTGGGATCCAGCATTGGTTTCACACCCATTATTGTCACTAACTGGAAGGAGGCTAAAAGCACAAAATATAGTAAAAATGGGGTATGTCCCAGTAAAATGCCAAAATGGTGTTGAAAAATGTGGTTTTCTGCTTCAAGTCTGCCTGTTCCTGAAAGCTGGGAAGATGGTAATTTTAGCACTGCAAACCCTTTGTTGATGCCATTTTCAGGGAAAAAAACAAGCCTTCTTCTGCAACCCTCTTTTCTCCCTTTTTTTTTTTTTAAACAAACATTTTGCTGTCTTTTTGCTAATTTCTTGGTCTCCTCCAGGGGAACCCACAAACTCTGGATACCTCTAGAATCCCTAGGATATTTGAAAATAAGGACGCAAATTTGGCATGGGTAGCTTATGTGGACAAAATGTTATGAGGGCCTAAGCGCGAACTTCCCCAAATAGCCAAAAAAAGGCCTGGCACCTGAGGGGGAAAAGGCCTGGCAGCGAAGGGGTTATTCAAGCAAACAAAACTTTACCAAGCATCATGTGTATGTATAAATTATTGACATTTTATGATAGACAAAATCCCTCATCCTTCCCATCCCTCCTCCTTCTGACTCAAACCAACTCTTTCTGACTAGTATAAACTCCCAAATATCCTTCTCAAACTTTCACCCCTTCTTTTTGAGCCATGCCACCCAACTAACAAGCACACACGTCCACTACTCACAAAAACAACATATTACTTCCTCTTTTCAATCCCATTCCTATCATTCTATCCCTACTCCAACTCCCCTTTGCAAATCAAGTCCTGTCATTTTATCCATACTCCAAACTCTACTACACCCCCAAGAGCACAAACCTAACACAACTAATGCACAAGAAAAAAAAACAAATTGTTCGGTCTACTAACTACTAATCTTGGGTTCCAGAGTAGTGTGCTACTTGCCAAAACATTGCTTCAATTTCTCATCAGGGGTCGTTAGAGGTCCATAAATACATTTACAATTAAAATTACACTTATCTTTAAAGATACAATTTAATGTATCATCGGAGTAAACACATGGTAACATTTACTTTATTCTTCTTTGTTTTGTAGGAAGATGCTCATATAGACTTTCCATGCCGTAAACAATGAAGTGACTTGAAAAATATCTGCTATTAAAGAAATGTTTAAACATATATCGTTTTACTGTGAGCTATGGGAGTTGCAGAGCTATATCTTCTTTGATTTAGTTTCTGAAGCAATATGATGTTGTCGATTAGAATAAGGTGACACTTTTTTCTTTCCTAACATTTCGTGGGTGGGTTAAAAGTCAAACAAAAAACATTTCCAGTTTTTAGGAAATGTATACAAGGGTGTTACCTCAACGTGGTGTATGAGTTTTTAAGACCTTTGGAAAGAGAAATTGACAAAGTTAATAAAATAAATCACAAAAAACTATATTAATTTGAGTTCTGTGTTCTGTATTTGTTTCAGGGTTGTAACACAGGCCCCTGCAGCCACTGTGGCACAAAGAGGCTGCCAACCCTTTAGGGTCCCTCAACCCATCAGAAGCCCTCATTCAGCCCAAGTCCAATGAGATATGGTAGAGTCAGTGCTACCACCTCATATTTCGCAGGAGGCACCATCACCTTACATTACACCACTGACTTGTTTTATATCTGGCAGTTCCTCCTGTAAGCCAATCACTGGCTCCTTGGCCCACTCTTTTCACCTGTGTGCGACACCTTCTGCCTGAGTTTAATATTGAAACACAATACAGTATTTCCTGGTTATCTTAGTGATGTTATAACCCACAAATAAAATGTGTGAAATCCAAATAAACATGTCAGAATGTGGCCAGTGGAAAAATGTTTTTTTCTAATTTAAAAGGTTAAATATTTTGCCCAAGACTAGATATGAGGCATTGCTTCAATTTTTTTAGGGTCAAGCCTGCAGGTGCATATGGTAACACATGCCTCTTGCTTGTAAGACTCTGTTGTGTACAGTAAAGGGCTTGGAGCCGGCCTGTTGCTTACCATTTGTTCGTTTGCATGGCACTCTTCATTACAGTCTCCTAATTTGTCACTGGGGGACAAGCATAATTTCCGTTCCTCTCTGTGGAGTAAGGTCCATGCACTGGTTGAGTCATCTCAATAAGTGCCCGTCCGCTGCTTCTGATGTGATTGAGGTACTCATTTGTTTTTTTTAACTTGTAGTGCCCTGCAAACAAAAGGCTTGTGACTGGTAAAAAAGTGTCCAGCAGGACAAACAAAATTTCAAAGTTTAATTTTTATAGCTAACTTTCTTTCATTTTGCCAAGTCGCCTTTTCTCACTTTTCACTCATGTTTTCTGCTGTTTTTTTTTCACTTCTAGTGCCCTGCAAACAGAAGGCTTGTGACTGGTAAAAATGTGTCCAGCAGGACAAACAAAATTGCAAAGGTTTATTTTTATAGCTAACTTTCTTTTATTTTGCCAAGTCGCCTTTTCTCACTTTTCACTCATGTTTTCTGCTGGTTTTTTTTTCACTTCTAGTGCCCTGTAAACAGAAGGCTTGTGACTGGTAAAAATGTGTCCAGCAGGACAAACAAAATTGCAAAGTTTTATTTTTATAGCTAACTTTCTTTTATTTTGCCAAGTCGCCTTTTCTCACTTTTCACTCATGTTTTCTGTTGTTGTAGCTTGTGGGCGCTCTTCTCAAAAGATGACGATTATCCTGTTCGAAATAATGCAAAGCGAAATTGTTTCTTTATTATGTGCACTTTCTGAAATGATGTTTTAACACATAATCATGCAGAACACCCCAATCCACCCCACTTTGCCTCATTACAATCCACCCAAGTCAATCCCACCATACCCCACACCAATCCACCCCACTCCAATCCAAACCACTCACTACAACCCACTCCACTCCAATCCTCCCAAGCCATTCTTATTTGCCTCACTCCAATTTGCTCCAATCCAAAACAATCTGCACCACTCCAAAACAATATGCACCACTCCAATCCAAAACAATTTGCTCCATGCCAATCCAAAACAATCTGCCCCAATCCAAAACAATCTGCCCCACTGCAATCTGCTGCACTACAGTCCAAAACAATCTGCCCCATAGCAATCCTAAACAATCTGCCTCACTCCAATCCAATACAGTCAGCCCCACTCCAGTCCACCTCACTCCAATCGACCCCACTTTAATCCAAAAGAATCTGCCTCACTACAATACGCCCCACTCCGATCTGCCCCACTCCAATCCAAAACCACCTATCACTCCAAACTGCCCCACTCCAATCCAAAACATCTGCCCCACTCCAATTCACCACACTCCAGTCTGCTCCACTCCCTTCCAAAACAATCTGTCTCACTCCAATCTGCCCCACTCTAATCCAAATTAACCTCACTCTAATCCAATCAACCCCACTCCATCCCAATTTACCCCACTCCAATGCACTCCAACCCACCCCCATCCAATCCACCCCACAACAACCCAATCTTGCCCACTCCAATCCAATCCACCCCACTCCAATTCCCCCTAATGCAATCTGCCCCACTCCAATCCATAACAATCTGCCCCACTCCAGTTTGCTCCACACGAATCCAAAACAAGCTGTCCCACTCCAATTCAATCCTTTCCAATCCAAAACAATCAGCCCTACTCTAGTCTGCCCTGTTCCAATTTAAAACAATCTGACCCACTTCAATCCAAAAAACTTGCTCCACTCCAATCCATCTCATTCCGCCCGCTCCAATCTACCCCACTCCATCCTGCTGCACTCAAATCCCAAACAACCCACGCCAATCCAAAACAGTCTGCCACACTCAATCCACTTTACCTCAATGTAGTCCACCCCACTCCATCCCAATTCACCTCACTCCAATGCACCCACTACAATCCAGTCCACCCTAAATCAATCTAATCCTCTCCACACCAATCCAATCCACCCTAGTCCAATCTACCCAAATCCAATACAATCCAACTCACCCCCAAAACAGCCCACCCAAACCCAGTCCACTCCAGTCCAATCCACCCCACCCCACTCCAATCCTTCCCACTCCACTCCAATCCAAACCAATCCACCCCACCAGGAGCAGTGGCGGAAGGGCGTCGCTCCCTGGATGAGCCAGCAGAATAAAAATAAAACAATAGCTTGCTATTATAATATTTTTCATTTGTCATGTGGGAGTGGCGGGGCTGGGCCACAGGGAAGTGGGAAGGAGAAGGAGGGGAGAGTGCACTAAGTGTGCATGTGTGTTTGGCCGGCCTGTGACAGCCAAACACACATGCACACTTAGGTTTCTCCAACCTGGCTGAATACACAGCCAGGTTGGACAAACAGCACAGACCCCAGGCTTGTTTCTGAGTGGCAGTGACTGCTGCTCAGACTAATCATGACACTGCTTACATACTATGATTAGTATATAAGCAGCACCAGGATTGCTGGGGAGCCTGTGCTGATGCCCCAGAGAATGCTGGGACACCACAAGAGCAGCGAGGCAGCAGGAGACAGTGATGGGAGATGCAAGGTAAGTGTTTTCTTTTTCTTTTTAAATGTTTCCCTTGACATATGTGGCAGCCGCTGCTGCACCCTACTCCAATCAAGTCCACTGTCCACTGCTACCCAATCCACCTCACTCGAATCCAATCCATCCACACCACCCCAGTCCATACCACTCCAATACAATCCACTTTAATCCACCCCAATCCAGTCCACATTAATCCACCCTACTCATCAAACCCACCCCCCTTCGACCCACCTTAATCTACCCAACTTCAATCCAGCCCACCCCTCTCCAATCAAACCACCCCACACCAATCAAATCCACCCTACACCAACCCAATCCACCCCAATCAAATTCAATCCCCTCCAATCAATCCACCTCACCCCACTCCAGTCCACCCCACACCAATCCAAGTCACCCCACGCAAGCCCTATCCACCTCACCTCATTGCAATCCACCCCAGTGAAATTTTCCCCTCCAGTCCGTCCCACCCCATTTCAATCCACTCCATCTCACTCCAATCCCCCAATCCAATCTACCCTACCCCAGTTCATTCCACTGCACTCAAATTCAATCCATCCAGCCTACCCCAATCCTATCCACTCCAATCCGCTCCAATACAATCCATCCCACCCCAATCCACCCCACTCCAGTCCACCCCACTCCAATCAATCCAAACCACTGCACTCCAATCCATTGCTCCTAAATGCAGTCCACTCGTCCAATCTACCCCAATCAAATCCACTCAACTCCAATCCACCCCAATCCCTCCAATCCACTGCACTCTGCTCCAATCCACCCACTCTATCCCAATCCAATCCACTCCACCCCATCCCAGTTCAGTCCACCCCACTCCAATCCACCATGCTCCAACCCAATCTACCACATTCCAATCCACCCCACTCCAATCCATCCCACTCCAGTCCAATCCACCCAGTCCAATCCACCCCAACCCACCCCACTCCAGTCCACCCCAGTGAATCCAATCCACCCCACTGCAATCCAATCCACCCCACTCCAGTCCATTCTAATCCACCGCGCTGCAAGCCACCTCAGTCCAATCCACCACACCACACTCCAGCCCTATCACGCCAATCCAAACCACCCACCCCAATCTAATATAATCCACCCCATTGAGTCTAACCCAATGCCACTTACTTTTTAGCCATGCACAACAGCAGCCACACTGGTGTACAACATGGTAAAACAAAAACCAATAGCTCTTGTATAGGCAGACCTATTCGCTTTGCCAATGTGTGTTTTATATCAGCTCACTGTGTCATTAATGTCCCAACTCTTATTGTAGAAACAAGGAAGTAACAAATCCCTGACGATGATAAACTTTTCAGAAATTATTACTGCCCGACCTCACTCGCCTCTTGATCCTGCGTGGGCGGGGTCTGAGTAGTTTAAGAGCTCCTCCATCTGTCCCCACAGCTAGTCACAGATAGGAAAGCATCACGATTCGACGTCTACATCTTTCTTTTAGAGCAGAGATGTTTATCAGATATGTTGTGCTCTTTTGTAAAGGTAAGAGTTACACTGACCAATAACAGGACAATCTACAAAATGTACTCGTTTTTGACAGGTCATACATTTTTTAAATTATTATTTTTTCTTAGCGAAGGTATTTTGAAATGCAAAATTCTAGATTAATAGACACAAACCCACTCTTCTTATAAATACACAGTCAAAGCGGGACCAGTGATAGGCAGGGTGGGCTTCAACTGGTTCAAAGCAGGTGCTGCACCTGAAGGATAATGTGAAACAGGCTTTACCATTACATGTTCTGCTTTCTTTTCACAGTGCTGGGGGTGCATCTGTACCTGTATCAGAGGGAGCCGTACCTGTTCGTCACCGTCAATGATACTGCCGAGATCTCGTGCTTTTTAACTGCAAATAACTTGGATGGAGGACACAAAGTCCTCTGGTTCTGGAGGGGAACGGAGGAGACAGTCACGTTTATAATGAACTGTCACGATAACAAGAGTGATGGAAAATATCACTGTAGATCGGAACCCCGCAGCGCAACCCTGGAAATCTACAGTGCGCAGCGGAATGAGAGCGGTGTGTATTACTGCGCTTATCCAATAGTGACCAAGCTGAAGTTTGCCGAAGGATCCGCACTCATAGTGGGAGGTAAGGTTTACGATGAACTTGTAATCTTTTAAATTGTGTTGCTCTGTGCTAAATCATTACTGTAGCCACACACTGAGATATTGCAAAGTAGGAAGGCCAAGAAAAACATAGACGTTAATTTTCATCTTATACTGATGCTGGAATCATAAGACAAAAACTAAAAACTTGCCAAAAATGTTATTTGAATAAAAATAAACACCACTGTAAATATGGGAGAACCAGCAGCTTTTTACCCTTCAGTCCCTTTATTGATGATCTGAGAACAATGCTGATCTATATGAACACAGTCACTCTATAAGAACAGGTATTGAGTCAGAAGGCCACTGTGGCGACAACTACCCTGGAGTTTGTGCTGCAATGGATGTAAGTTAGTGTTATAATTAAGCATAAATACCACTAAAAAGTGATTGTGGCTTCCAATGGTTTATTATCATGCTCATAAAGTATCTAAATAAACAACACTGCGTAGTGAGAAGTTTGAGATAACTTCAAACGTTAAAAAACAAGTCCATTTTTATTTAAAAAAAGTTAACAGTGCAAAATATTTGACTGAAAATGATAATTTATTTTTGTGCCAATTCACATGTGTCATTATTACCCTATTTATTGGAACCCTATATATAGACCTCATAAGGATGAAAGGATGCGAGGTCACCGTGTTGGCTTTATCTTTAGAAACCCTGGCCTCTTACTCTGTGGACATTTCACATTACACATAGTGAATATTTTGAACACGTAAATGTTTGGGTCCTCATTATGGGTGACCAGATGTTTTCTGACCTGTGCCCTAGGCCATGTTTGCCTAGTGCGAGGAGTTATGTTATGCAAATACTTTCAGACCCTGTAATTACAGGATGTCAACCAATCAATCAGAGATTTGTAGAGCGCAGCTAATCACCCATAGGGTCTCAAGGCGCTGATTGTGGGTGTGCTGCTCAGTCGAAGAGCCAGGTCTTGAGGTCCTTCCTGAACTGCTTCAATGATGCAGTCTGCATGAGCTTGAGAGGTGGCCTGTTCCCTGTCCCTGACCCGTGCCCTAGGCCCTGTTTGCCCAATGCTAGGAATTATGTTATGCAAATATTTTCAGACTGGGTCAACACAGAGTGTGATAAAATTTGCATACCTTGTTAAACTTCGGCAAGTCAACCCTCTTGATAAGCATAAAACGAATGGTCCTGATGCCCAGGGATTTTTCCCTGGAAGGCGGAATATAATATTTAATACAGCTGCCTGATCTCCGCCAATGGAATCAGGGCCCAATCCTCTGTTGACTGGGTGGACTGGCAGGGCGCGCGCCAGGTTGCACATGACCCTGCAAGTGAAAATGGTTCAGGACCATCTGAAAAGATCCCCGACTAAATTAAGAATACCCAATTTATGAAAAACAGTCCAGATGAAGGACAAACTAGAGCTAGAACAATTGCTCCATGGGTGAAGACTGACTTTGTGCTCATTATATGAAGACCAGATGTAAATGTGAACCAGTTTATGTGCTACACGGATTCAGAAAATTTACAGTAAAGAATCTGACTCAGCACAAATGTAGATGGAACAATATTAAAACAAAGACGATTTCTTTTTGACCACTCAACAAAGTATTACAGTTTTAAGACCATCATCGCGACACTTGTCTAATGTCCAAATATCATTGGCAAAGTGAATGTTACCTGCTATGTAGCTCTGAACATGCCACAGTAGTACCGTGAAAGTCTTTCCTCGAGATGCTTGCTGTGATTTCAACTGGAGGGTTGACCATGGAGAGGTGCTTAGGACATCTTGCCTGCACAGGGAGATCGCTGGTAAAAAGTAAAGTTTCAGATTCACCAAAACGGGAATCATGGTCTCTTTGACTTCTGATAATATCACATGGTTGCCCATTTGTCTCACTGGTATTCACTCAGAAGTCTGCGATTAGATGCTGCTGTGGTAGAAGAAGAGTGGCCAGTTGTGGAAATAGGGAACTACAGACACTACACAGAGCTAGGAGAGCCCTGTTTATGTTCTTTTTCAGTTGCTGATTTAATAACCCATGAGAACAGGGGAACAAGGGATGTGCCATGTGGTAATTCAAGCCCAGCCAGGGGCAGGAAGTGCTATATCTGTTCTCCCTAACTGACGTGCATGAAAGTCTACATATGGGATTTTCAAACAACCACCATGGGCATGCGGGAACTGAACTGCTCAACAATGTTCAACCTGATCTGACTACTTGATGGTCCTTCCAAGGGACAAAGACTAACTTTAAGTGACATTAGTTTACTAAGATTTCACATGATTGATGGGATATTTGTTTTCAATACACTTACATAATTAGAAATCTTCGTAAACAAGGAATGATGGAAAAAGATGTGGCAAGTCTGCTTATTTCCCAATGAAGATCTGGTTCACCTTCATAGCCCATTCCTATAAGAGTATTTCACAAAACAGAAGCGTTTGGTCTTCGTGCACTATGGATGTAATTAATGCTTCTTTGTCTTCCGGGGAGGTTCCTGAGTCACTTAAAATTTACATTATTATTCCTTTACTGAAAAAGGCCAATTTAGACCATTCCTTGCTTTCCAATTATCTGCCCATTTCTTTGCCTCCAGCTGTACATAAAATGATGGAAAACTGAGATGCCCAGCAGTTCACACTCTTTTTGGAATCGAATTCTATTCTGGAAGATTCACAAGTTGGCTTTCGACCTAATAGTAGCAAGGAACTGGAACTGGAACGGGTGGCCTTTGTAGATGATCTTTAAATGGCAGCGGATGCTTCTATGTCATATGTCTTGAGCCTTCAAAAACAATCCGATGCCTTCAACGCTATTGATCATACTATTCTGTTACAGCAATTGAGGACCATAGGTATCATAGGCACTATCTTTAATTGGTTTTCCTCTTTTCTCGAAGGCGGGTCACAACAAGTACAATACAGACAGCAGCTATGCCAGCCCAGCCATCTCAGGAGTGGAGTTTCTCAAGACTTCTCCTCCTCTTCCTACCAGTCAATATCCACATGGCCTCTCTTGCCGCTTTACTTCATTATTTTGGTTTTGATATTTACACAGATAATGATTCACGGTTCATTTTTAGACTAAGTCCCTCAACTTCTAATTCTCTTTGGATTTAAAATTATTTGTTGTTAGTTCATGGATGAGCAATAGCTGGATCGAACTGAATGAACAAAGATAAAAAAGATGTTTTTGGTGGGTCCTGGTTCACCATCTCTTTTTGACTCCCTATGACCCGATGTCTGTGGCCCCTGCCAATTTACCTCTAAAACAGTGAAACGCTTTGGGGTTACGATTGAGGCCCCATCAAAGGAAGAAACAAGAGGCCTTAGTGGCCTTGTCTGCCACTTTTCAACTTCTTCAGCTCTGAACGATTATACCATTGCTCGTCCCGATGGTAAATTTGCCGGCAAATCGGGCTGATCGGTTCTCGCCTTGACTAGTGTAATCGTCTGTATTTAAATACTAATTGTTTAATGCTGGGTCTGCTTCAGCTAATTAAAAATCAAGCTGCTAGACTTGCTTTGCGAGCGACTCAATACTGTTCATCCTCTGGCACCCCGCAGACCTTATGTTGGTTCCCCTCCAGGGATGCACAGTTTACAAAACAGTCTGTATTGTGCACCAAGCTTTATACCAGACTTCTATGTTTATCTCGGTAGAATAAAGCTTTACAGTGCTCAAAGGATGCTTTTTTCTTCAATTTGTTGCTGCAAATTCCCAATTGTGGAAAGTTCGGATGGGCGACTGCAGGTTTTCTGTAAATCCGCCCAAGTTAGGAAACATCACAAACAAATAATGGCAAAACGAATAGGCCTCGCATTGGCAATGCTAGTTTGCACAAGCATTGGCTAAGAAAACACATAAGCCCCCGGCTATCATTTAGCGGTATTGCACATAATTTCAAAATGGCCATCAATTTGCATGGAGGCATAACATTTACACCATCTTGAAAGTTCAGACAAATATTTGGCCAAGAGTGGTTTCCTATAGTTCCATGGCGTATTTTGACAGTCTTGGAAGCATAGAAAGTACGCTTGAGGATGGCTGTCACGTTGCATAGACAAGCAAAGGGTCTTGGAACTTTAAAAGTAAACATCTGAGATAAATGAACATTATTTTTGATTCTTTAAAGATGACCGCAGGTTGATTCTTCCCACAACGTGATGGATATCTTGGGAATATAGAAGAAAAAAGTTAAGGTTGGCTCAAAAACTAGCATCCTCCTAGTGCTCGTGTCCATAACTGAAGAAGAGGGTCGATGTGAAGGCCTTTAACAAATGTTACAGCCCTTTGTGGGAAACTATATTGCTACATTTATATAGTAAAATGTATGAACATTTGATTCGAGAGGAATTAATGTGGTCAGATTTGTCATATGTATGACACTGGCGAAACCTTAATTAATTTAATTACTTCAAAATATAGATGCACTAAGCAACCGCCAGAAAAACATAACTCCATGTGCAAAATTCAGCTCTTGATCATTGCGTGAAATATGAATTTGTTAGGCGCTTTGTACACTGGTCCTGCCAGTTTCACCCCCATGGATGCAGTTTTCGGTTTGGAAAATGCATAGGTTTGTTTCCACTGGATTTTGAGCAGAAAATGATACGACCATGAAATTAAGCCCAATGCTGCTTCTTAAAATGGAATGAAATAGACCCCATGAACCATGGACTAATAAAGGACAAATCAGAAGTTAAATAAAACAAATACATTTTAAAAAGGCAAACCTGTAATGATCCCTGGAGTGATGAAGGAAGCAAATGTGATGAGGAACATGATGAGCAAATTTGCTCGTAGGCTCTCGTCTTCCATTCAAGGAGGAAAGCTGTCTTTTGTCCAGTTGTTTCACCCCTCAGAATCAGTTCAAACGGAGACAGACCCACATCAGATTCATCAAGGCCCTTAATGACTGCATATTCGTATCTTTTTAAACCCCCTGGGTGTACGTTCAATCAGATTGATGAAGAATACTTCCAGAGCTTTGAACGTTTTTTATGATGAACACTGGTGCTTCGTATAAATCTCAATCGACGGCATTGTCAATGTGAGGGTGTCAGTTCTTTTCCATCCAGAAATAGGGGTCAGGTGTATTGTCTAGAGTAGTAGTTAAAGATATCTTGTTCAACTGAAAATCTAAATCTTTAACAACGTTGTGTTTTGATCATTTCGTACCAACCAGGCCCAGCTGTGTTTTCCATACTTCAAAGTGCTGCACAGAGCAGATCAAAGAGTGAAATGAGGCTTTGCAGCATGAGCTTCAGCCACATCTATTAGCACGAAATAGATGCAGAACAGCACATGTGGAAGGTTTATGCACAGCTTAATTATCTAAAAGGTCAAGAGTTGTTCTGAGAAAACACACTGCAAAATTTCAAGCCAGGGAGTGAAAAGCAGGGGCATCGTTTTAAATATTTCTATATCTCAGAATCAAGGTAACAAGTTTTTCCAAAACCATGCCTCACCACAAAACACTTTATTGCACTGTAAGCACACATAGGGCCATATGTACCAAAGCATTTTCCCATTGACACAGAATGGGTAAAACCCTTTGATACATCTGTCCCATAGTCCCCCCGGGACTCGGTTCTATCAGGAGTGATTCCAATGTTGTTTCCTCTCTTTAGGGCCTTCATCAGGCATATATTTTCTTGTTACTAGTACGGAATTTGTTGGGCAACTCTGAATAAATCTATTTCAAAGTACACCAATGAAAAGGCTTAAAGAAGGACCAGCAGAAAGTACCATAAGCCATATATAATTTCTATGGCACTCATTAAGAGGGGCCGTCTATGAGATCCTTGGTGGCATCTCAGATCTCTTTACTCTCAAACCAAGGTTTCAACTGCTGAAAACATCCAACATCTCTATGTGAAAGTCCGAAAAAAATGAAGAACTATTAAGGGCATCAGACTTGGAATTACCAAGATCTACTTGGGAACCCCTTATTATGTACTGCAATGATATCAGGGTCTGGCTCATAAGGGCTGGACATGCCCCTCTTATTAAAGGCCTGAATATTTCTGTTCAACAGTATTTCTAAAAGGTAAACACCACCTGGAACTGATGATGGCTGCTTCATTTCAATATGACTATTTTCAATTCTTTGACTATTATCAATAAGGGGCAAAATCCCAGCACAACCTATTGCAAGACTGTTTGCTAAGTGATGCCTTTATTCTGCCGCACATACGTTTGTGAGCCCATATAATGCCATATTAAGAGTTTTCTGGTCAGTGGTCCCTAATTCAGGAGGGTAACATGTTAACATCTAGTCATACAAACAGAGAATAGAGATGGAATTTTTAGAAATACTTTCAGCGAAGTTCCAACTAGAGACGGCATGCTTTCAACATCTGAAGGTACGCAGCCCTACTTGGCACATCGACTTCGAACCACACGCTCAGTGGAGATGGACACATTACGTTAAGCCTACACAATCTAGCAATACAAGGAATAGGAAATGTACTTCTGCAGAATACATGAAACAAGATATGTATGAGCCCTGAAGAAGTCCCTAGTAGACTAAATGCTTTAGCCTGGATTTGGCTACAAGCGGATTTTTAAAGCATTAAGAAGAAGAATAAAGAATGGATTATTTTTTCAAATTGGGCTTTCATCTTCCTTTATTTAAAGTGTGTTATCCCTGTTTGATCACAAGTGTATACTGAATGGACTTTTACTGATGCCGGAATATATGTATATTTGTGAGTGCTGGATAAAAATATTTCCACAATTCTGCATACCGGATATGATCTCAGGTCAAGAGGTGTATGGTGACTGCTCCTTGTTATCCGTTCACTCAGTGACTTCTCCTGGGCACAATACAGGCAGTAAAGGTTTGTACTTCGAGCACACAATCGTAAAGGTAGGTGTTGTCTTGTGCCTCAGTTATCAACTGTAATACTTTTGTTAGAGAATAGAGTTCTGCCTGTAGTGATCCAGAATAATTTTAACATTAATTTGAAAATTTCATAAAATCAAACCTAACCCTAATTGTCAGAATGTTAGTAATTACATCAGCAGTCCAAAGAAACACTACAAGGAAGGCAAATCCGTGAATTGAAGGTAAATAATCTTAAAGAACTATTGATCAGATGGCTGGGACATTGTGTCTGTCCAATCTCTCACATGATGTGACTGTCTGTGAGCAGACAGGATTAGGCGTTCCACTGAAACACAACCTTTCACCTCACACAATACATGAGATAATTCCCCCCATCATAATTTTTCTAATGCTAGAGACAAAATATACTTTGTACACTTGTGAATTTCACTTAGCTATCACCTTACTGTATTTTGTGCTGGTTATATACCTCTATTATTTTTAACTGGTATCTTCCAATTATACCCAATACGTTCTACCTATGTATGTAATATTGCTTCAACATTTACTGGTATGACTATCATGTAATATGTCTGGGTAATTATTTATCTGGATATATGTAAATTATTGTTAAATGTATCCTACTCAACCTAATTATATACCCATAAAGTTGATCATATCCATATTTACATTATTCTTAAGCCTTTTATTTTCTGAAAATTCTTGAAATACTCATACTGTCTTTGAGGCATTGCTTAAGACCACAAAACAGACAAATAAAACATAAAAATGTAAAACATAAATCCAATTGCTTCTTCTGAGAATGGCAACTAATGCCTCGGTTTAGCTATTGTCCAAAGTATATATTTTTAGGAGAAAAATAAGGGAATCAAAATCTCTATGACCAATCTGTTTTGATGGAATATAGATTGGCTTAATGTTTATATTAAAACCTATATTCAGTTATCATTGAAAGCAATAAACACATATGCATTATTGAATTGCAAATGTCTAAAGTTAATTAACAATGAGTACGAAGAAGGAATACATTTGATCTGATTATTTCATGACATAAGGCAACATCCCTGAAAAGGAAGGAGCACATTTACAAAATAAATCACACAATGCAATGCAGTAATCAAACTTGCTGCACTGTGTGAAATGTAGAGAGAGGGAGAGAGCCATATCAAATAAGATATGGTGTTGTCCATCTCTCTCCTTAGAACTGGTGCGCAATGAGGTGTAGAAGTGCCACCGCAAAGGAGTTTGTGTGAAGTCTAGCGTAGGTTTTGTACTGGACGGATACCATTCCAGTGAAAAACACGCCTAGACAACATTTAAAACTCTAGATGTGTGCTGTACAGTGCAGCACACAAAGACAGGCATGTTCAACCTGTGCCTCAAAGAGTCATTATTTGTTAGCGCCAAGCCCTGTCTACCATCGTTAGTAGATGTAGCTTTTACATCGAAAACCTTGGATGGCTACATGGGAAAGCCTGTCTTCTACCCTTGGAATGCCCCATTTGATGCACTGTACTGCAAAGCAGAAAGCACAGCTTTGCTTTACTTTCTAGCATATTTCTAGTGCCAAACAAGTTTTGAGCTGGAAACTAAATACCAAATAAACATTTTGTTTCAATTTGCGACACATCTGTGACACAAACCTGAAGCAAACTGACAGTAAATCTGCTCTCTAAAGTGGAGAATATAAAATGGTAATGTTAACACATTTTAAAGTAAGGCATTCTAGATGACCACATCCAAGGAATTTCAATGGAAGCTGTACGCTTCCTTTGAATGTAGTAAAGATGGGGACTGACTTGTATAATATATGTACCTACATGACTTGGGCCAAATATTTTGAATCAAAAGTTTTCACTTCTGATTTGCCTACATAGGAAGTATTGCTAAAGGCATTTGGAGTTCAGAATTTTCTGGACACTACAGATTAGTCAGTTTTATATATCACATTGACAGTAAAACACAGGGCAATCAGACAGGTTGGAAGGGCTGGTCTGACAGGCCACTATCTGGGCAGGTTGTTTGGCTGGTTGTGGACCTGTTTTAGGTCTACTGGGTTGTTTTTTTGGGTTGATTACTCTGATAGTACCACAGACATTAATTGCAGCAAGCACACGTACCTCCCAGCATTTTTGTACTGCATGTCTGTACAAGTTAAAAAATGTCCCAGTTTGCAAAATGGGCCACTTCTTAACTATCTAATCACTTATACGGGCCACTTTTATTTTGGTGTTCGGGTCTATTTTCTGACCCTGCACGGCGGTAGTAGACAGTTGCTACGTTGACAAAACATACAATGAAACTATGCTGTTATTTAAGTTATTTAGAATGTGCACACAGATATATGTGTAACACAAGTGCAGTCAAGCACTGCACATTGGTAATAGAGACAGTGCATGTAGAGAGAGAGATGAGACATAGACAGGAATCTAGAGAGTGTGGGTTATGCATTTGGTAGGGTCCGTGAGAAAGACTGAAAAGCTTATAAGAATGTTTAATTAATAAGTCTCTAATTGAGCAAAAGTAAGGCCAGCAAATGTGTTGTTTGAACATATACACATTTGTGTGGGTGTCTGGTATCACATTTCAGCGAGAAAATTAATCTTTAGTTTGGCCATAGGACCTCTTTTATACTACAGCTCGTACGTTATTGATTTTTTGTGGTGTTTGAACATCACAAAACTGGTTCTCTGACTGATTTTAATGGGCAAGTGGAATAAACTCGTCTCATGATCAATCAATCCAAATTTCTTCGTGGGGTAGTGTGAGAAAACAGGGCTGATTGCAGAGGCCCCCTAACTTTTTGCCCCCATTTTCCACTTTATGCTGGTGTTTTCCTGACTCTGATGGTGCCCTGGGTACTGCTAACCAGTCCCAGGGCCTGTGCTCTGTGTAAAATGGATATGCAAATTAGGCTAATTATAATTGGCTAAGTTAACCTACTTATAAGTCCCTAGTATATGGTAGGGCATGTAGGTTTAGGGACCACAGCATAGGTGGTGCACACCTAGGTGCACTGCTGAGGTGCCCAGTGTCATTTTAAAGGCAGGCCTGCCTTGCTGGCTGCTTTTAAATTAAAGTTATATGCAAATTCGACTTTGGAATTAAAAGTACTTCCAAAGTCTTAAACTACCTTATTTTTACATATAAGTCACCCCTAAGGTGTGCCCTATGTGCCCCTAGGGCTGGGTGCCATGTAACTATAAGCAGGGACTTTATAAAAATAGATTTATAAACCCTGGTGAGGTAAAAACAGCCAAATTCGTTTTTCCCTCATTGAAGTAAATGGCCTTCATAGGCTAGAATGGGGAGACTTTATTTTAAATTTTAAAGTCTCCTTAAATGTTGCATACCAAGAATTTGGTATCAAATTAATTGCTGTAATAAATCCCACAACTTCCAGTTGTGGGATTTAATATAACTTGTTCAGGTAAAGAGTTATAGACTTTACCTAAAAAGTTGCCAATTTCAGCCCTGCATTGTTTTTGCTGCTGTGCTCTGATTGGCCAGCCTGCAGCAGCTTTGCAGAGCTGCCTTGATGAGGTGTGAAGTGGCCTGGCTTCACACAAAGGAATGTGCTTGGGGGAGAGAATCTCCCCTCAGCAGATGGTGAGGCAGGAAAGGGGAGGGCTGCCAAACTGGTCTTCAAAGGCAGAGAAGGACATCTGGAGCACCCAGCAACACCCCCACATCCTGCAACCCCAGACAACTAGGTGCCCCCTTGATTAGATTAGGAGAGGGCAGGAGAGGGGTGTGTTTATGATTTTTAGCCACACCAGAGGGTGGGCTCAGCCAGATGTAACCTCCAAAAATCAGATTCAGCCATGTTGGATTTTTAGAGACTGTTGCCTTTTGGGATGGATTTTTGCCACACTTCCCAGGAAGTGGTCATCACAGGGGGACGACCCTGTACCTGATTGGAGGACCAGGACCCCCCTGCTTTTCACCCAGGAGCAAGGATAAAACTGGCAGACCTGCCCCCACACCTCAGATCCCCACCAAATTTCAAGAAGAAGGAACTAAAGGAGAAGAAGGACTGCCCTGCTGGACCCCTGGCCTGCACCTGGAACCTGCACTCAGAAGGACTGCACCAGCTGCACACTTGGGCTTCACCACAAGAAGGACTTTGCCTGGCTTCAACTGGTTCAAAGAGGGACTCCCTGTTTGCTACAGGTGAAAAATTGCTATCCAGAGTCCCCTGCACCAACTCCTGAAAAAGTGACCAGCTGACCACTGTCCAGTGGCCAAAAAGGAGTTTGCGCCAGGTGCATTCTGGGAGTTGAAGTCCGCACCCCCCAAGGACCATCACAGAACTTCTGGACCCTTGGGGTGAGCTGTGGACCCCAAAAGAACCTTAAAAGAACATCTGGGTGAAGCCCCAGAAGTTTGGAAAAGATTTGAGAATTTTTGAAAAAAAGCTCCAGAGAGGGACCGACCCGCCGCGGAAATTCTAGCCGGCTTGCCTCAACCGCGACCCGGCCTGACTTCGTGGTTCGTCCCGGTAAAGAAAAACATCCGAAAAAGAGACTAAGTCCGAAGGTAAAAAGTTGACCGGGACCTCCCAGCCATCGTATCCGAGAAGGGCTCCACGGACGTCGGATCAAGATCCAGGTTTACCCCGGTCGAAGGATTTTCATCTCGAAAAAACGACTAAGTCTGAAGGTAAAAATCACCACCGAGGAAACCCACATCGCGTATCCGGACAAGGGCTCCAGGAGGTCGGATTCAACTGGCAGGTTCGTCCCGGTGAAGAAAAACTTCAAAATAAAGACTAAGGGGGTGATCGCGGGAACCGCCAAATGGCCGCTCGACCGCGGAGGCCATTCAGGCTTTCCCGCTGGGCTGGCGGGCGACCGCCAGGAGGCCGCCCGCCAGCCCAGCGGGAAACCCCTCCCCACGAGGAAGCCGGCTCTGAATGGAGCCGGCGGAGTGGGTATGTGCGACGGGTGCAGTTTGCACCCGTCGCGTATTTCAGTGTCTGCATTGCAGACACTGAAATACCCAGTGGGGCCCCCAGGGGCCCCGTGGCACCCCCTACCGCCATCCTGTTCCTGGCGGGCGAACCGCCAGGAACAGGATGGCGGTAGGGGGTGTCAGAATCCCCCATGGCGGCGCAGCAAGCTGCGCCGCCATGGGGGATTCCAAGGGCAGCGGAATACCGGCGGGAGACCGCCGGTTTTCCTTGTCTGACCGCGGCCAAACCGCCGCGGTCAGAATGCCCGGCGGGGCACCGCAAGCCTGTTGGCAGTGCTCCCGCATCCCCGGCAATGACCCCCTAAGTCAGAAGGTAACTTTTTAACTGAGGCCTCCCGCGACTTGTAGCCGAGCAGGGTTCCATCGCGGTCGGCCTGAACCTTTGACTTTGCCCCGGTCCTGGTGCAACCAGATGACCCGATTGGCGCTTTTTGTTTCTAAGCGCTAGAAAAATAATAATTCTTTAAAAATTCATATCTCCGGTTCCCCTGAACCGATTTTAATCGTTTTTGTGTCATTTTAAAGATAAAAATATAAACTATTTTCATAAATTGGTTTTGGATTTTTAAACTGTTTCCTGTGTTTTATTTAATTACTGTTTTGTGATATTTGAATGCTTTACACACTGTCTCCTAAATTAAGCCTTGACGCTCGTTGCCAAGCTACCAAGGGTTGAGCTGGGATTAATTTACTGAGACCTAACTGTACCTAGGTGGAGGTTAGTGGCTTGTTGCTAGGTGTAGGTACCTACCTGCCCTTACCAATAACCCATTTTCCAACAGGTAGACTTGGGAGTTTGTTCACCTGCCCCATAACAAATATAAAGCCTAATAAAATTGGAGACAATGCCACTTTTAAGTTAATGCTTTCGCAACATTATTTCCCTTATGTTTTTGTCTCCCCCACCTGATTTCTCTCTTCTCCATTAAGTACTGAATAATATTTTTAAGAAATACATTTTGTTGTGTTTTGCAACAATACATTATGAATTTGAATTTCAAACAAGTGATTTGCACAAGCCACTCTTTGGAAATGATGTTCCAACGTTATAGTCACACACCAAACTAGTAATATTTTTAGATGGAAAAGCTTACACGAGTTAATGATAAATTGTACTTTACGATTTAAAAAAGCAGAATTATCAAGATGTTCTTTATGTAATGGCTTGTAAAACCCCTATCTTTACAGCAAACATTATATGCTTACTCACATATTCTAATCATGGTGAATGAAAGTAGTGTATCCCATTCTGGGAGCAGTGACAAACCTATGCAGCACACTCCTAGAAAACCTCGCAGATTTAGAAAGGCATTGAGGAACGCCTTTCTAGCAGTAGTGGGACGTGAAAATAAATTAAAGTACACATAACTCAAAATGTCTATTATTACCCATGAAAAGGTTAATTGAGTGAAAATTAACCACCTAATCAAAAGAGTAGGCCTTTTAATCTTTTTTTCACCACTGACAAATTATTTGGTGCGGTAAACACTCCAGTCAATCTTTCCAATGCTTCTGATATATTGGTCGACTTGTAGCTGTCTGTCCATATTAATACAGTAAACAAAACATGTTCCTTTAACACCCAGTTGATTTACTTCATTTTTCCTTTCCCTTTCTCCTACAAGCCATAAGCACTATGTCATTGGACCAATGTTAATTCAAGCCTTGACTACTCCAGTTCTACATATTTCTCCTTCCCTGAGATACTCACAGTAAAATATAAAGACAGACATTTGTATCTCCATAAAGACTAGCATTTGCTGCTATAAATATGCTCACGACAATTCCCATTAACCAGAGGCAGCTATTAAACAAGATCAACTGTGCAGCAATTTCCAACTCTGCTACTCATCACATTCCCAGTGTACCCTAGGCAAAATTTGTACACAGTGACAATAGGGAGTGCGGTCCAAGGCCCATATTTATACTTTTTTAGCGCCGCATTTGCACTGCATTTGCACCGCATTTTGACGCAAAAATGTCGCAAACGTACAAAATACAATTGTATTTTGTACGTTTGCGACGTTTTTGCATCAAAATGCGGTGCAAATGCAGTGCAAATGCGGTGCTAAAAAAGTATAAATATGGGCCCAAATCTTTGAAGAATAACATCTGGAATGAAGCAGATCATAACTTAGGAGTGATACTTATGAATTACTTACCTCACAATGCCAAGAACTTGCTTGTGAACAAAAACCTCAAAACACTACTAATCTACGCACGTAACACCTGTTAGCAAACCCATATACCCTCTGTATCAAGACCTCTCAAGCCTTCATAGTGTTATTGGGAATTGTCCAAAGTTGTCTCCCTGCAATTCGTTCTAACCCATACCTGGGCGCCATTTTGATTCTGGGGGGGTTTGAAGCAGCCATTTGCAGGCACAAGTTGTCCATAAATATAACATTAAATGAATAAAAGATTGGGCTCCCTCTTCTAAAACCTTCTTGTTTCCCACAGCCACTTCTTTCTCATTTTACCCAGGCAGTTGGTGGTGAAGTAGCTCTACAGGCAGGTCACTTTGCAATGTGAGCAGTTACCAGTTACCATGATACATCCAGTCAAATGCAAAACTCCCAAAAACTTTAGCAGTGTGCATATAACAACAGATTGTTTGTTGCTAAAAATGTTATCTTGCTGACTCCCCTGCAGCCATTAGCTTCCTGTGGCTGTGCTGTGTTATCCATATAGGAACCCAAATGTACACCTGTCCTTTTACATTTCCCCTAAAGGAACCTTCTTACCATTGGCCTGGATTACCCCTGCTATTGACACTGTTATGCCTAGAGAGAAAACATCTGTATAGCATATACTTCACATGGTGTTTCTTGACACTTTGCTCCTGTCTAGAAAATCAAACAGAAATAAATCTGTCCTTTAACTGTAACAATAATTTAACTCCTTTGCTGCTGGGGATCTCCCCACCCCCAGCACTGCAGTACTGAGCGCTTTTTCGGCTATTTGGGGTAGTTTGCGCTTAGGCCTGCATAACATTTTGTCCACATAAGCTATCCACGTCAAATTTGCGTCCTTTTTTTCCAATATCCTAGGGATTCTAAAGGTACCCAGAGTTTGTGGGTTCGCCAGAAGGAGACCAAGAAATTAACCAAAATAAAGCTAAACTTTCTTATTTTCAGAAAAATTGGAAAAAAGGGCTGCAGAAGAAAGCATGTGTTTTTTTCCCCTGAAAATGGCACCAACAAAGGGTTTGCGGTGCTGAAATCACCATCTTCCCCAGCTTTCGGAACAGGCAGACTTGAATCAGAAAACTACATTTTTCAACACAATTTTGGCATTTTATTGGGACATACCCCATTTTTACTATTTTTTGTGCTTCGAGCCTCCTTCCAGTTAGTGACAGAAATGGGTGTGAAACCAATGCTGGATCTCAGACAGCTAATTTCTGAAAGTAGACAAAATCCTCAATTCATCAGGGGGTCATTTGTGTAGATCCTTCAAGGCTAACATAAAAAAATATTGAAATTGAGATTGAAATTCCTGTCCACGTTTTCTTCTATAACTTTTTCCAGCTATGGCAGATTTTTGAAAGCAATATATCGTTACGTCTGCTGGACTCTTCTGGGTGTGGGGATACATAGGGCTCGTAGGTTCATCAAAAACCCTAGGTACCAATAAATAAGCTGCACCTTGGAATGGGTTTTTATTGTATACCGGGTATACAGAAATTCATTTGGTGAAATATAAAGAGTCAAAAATAGGTATCAAGGAAACCTTTGTATTTCCAAAATGGGCACAAGATAAGGTGTTGAGAAGCAGTGGTTATTTGCACATCTCTGAATTCTGGGGTCACCATACTAGCATGTGAATTACAGAGTATTTCTCAAATAGACGTCTTTTTTACACACTGTCTTACAATTGGAAGGAAAAAAATGTAGATAAAGAAAAGGGGCAATAACACTTGTTCTTCTATTCTGTGTTCCCCCAAGTCTCCCAATAAAAATGGTACCTCTCTGGTGTGGGTAGGTCTAATGCCCGCGACAGGAAACGCAACATGGACACATCACATTTTTACAATTAAATCTGATGTATTTTTTGGAAAGTGCCTAGCTGTGGATTTTGGCTTCTAGCTCAGCCGGCACCTAGGGAAACCTACCAAACCTGTGCATGTTTTAAAACTAGACACGTAGGGGAATCGAGGATGGGGTGACTTGTGGGGCTCTCACCAAGTTCTGTTACCCAGAATCCTTTGTAAACCTCAAAATGTGGCAAAAAAACACTTTTCCCTAAGATTTTGGTGCTGAAAAGTTCTGGAATCTGAGAGGAGCCACAAACTTCCTTCCACCCAGCATACCCCCAAGTCTCCCGATATAAATGGTACCTCACTTGTGGGGGTAGGCCTAGTGCCCGCAACAGGAAATGCCCCAAAACACAACATGGGCATATCACTTTCTTTTTTGCAAAGTGCCTAGCTGTGGTCTTTAGCCCCTAGCTCGGCCGGCACCTAGGGCAACGTAGCAAACCTATGAATTTTTGAAAACTAAACATCTAGGAGACTTCAGAATGGGGTGACTTCTGGGGCGTCACCAGGTTCTGTTACCCAGAATCCTTTGCAAACCTCAACATTTGGCAAACAAAACACTTTTTCCTCACATTTCGGTGATGGAAATTCTGGAATCTGAGAGGAGCCATACATTTCCTTTCAAGCAGCATTCCCCCAAGTCTCCAGATAAAAATATTACCTGACTTGTGTTGGTAGGCCTAGTGCCCGTGTCAGGAATGGATCACACAATGGTAAAAGTCAGTCCTTACATGAGGGCAACTGTTGACCCTGGGGTGATGCATTCCTGACGCAGGCACTAGGTACAGGCACTCAAGTGGAGTAGCATTTTTGTCAGGACAGGTGGGGAAACACTGGATAGTAGGAATTTTGTGGATCCCAGCATATTCCTGAAGTTTGTGTGACAGAAATGCAAGAAAAAATTGAGTTTTTATTCAACATTTCACCTTTGCTGGGTATTCTGGGTAAGAAAACTTTGGGGAATCCACACAAGTCCAACCTCAGTGGACTCCCCGGGCAGTACTTAATTTGAACTTGATGTTTCCGTGCTAAGCACTGGCAGTTATTTTTGAGGGCCGGCGCTTAGTCTTCTGACTCAGGCATTTACTGTGAGCAAAAGACACATACCGGAAAGTCGGAGGAAGAGAAAAACGAAAAAATCGTCACAATGGGAGAAAGCAGAAAGCAGAAAGCTGAATGAGTGAGCTGAAGGGGCAGGGAGTGGCTTTAAATGTATTGAAGAGGCCGAGGTGGCTTCAGGATTACACTGTGTCAGTATTACGTGTTCCCACATTTAATTGCAGCAGCCGCATGCATGGGAGGAGGGCTTTTGGCACAGACACGTTTTTATTTACAAATTAAGCACTGCCCTTGAGTGTCTAGTTTCTAGAAATGTCTGGGTTTGGTAGGTTTCCCTATATGGCCGCCAAAATAAGGACCAAAAACGCAGGTACCTGCCTTACAAAACCAGGTTGTTTTGTGATAGATAATTTTAACGTCTCCACAATATGATCAGTGGAATTTGGGGCTGAACTAAATTGGGAAGCTCCCAAGAGAGCACTCTCTCTGTGCTTGCCGCCACATGCATCTGCTTTCTGGGTTGGGCTAACCCAGTACTGTCCAGCTGCACACATTGTGCTTGCGAAGGGACAGCAGGCATGTCCTCATCACCTCCCTCAGAATCACTGGAAGAGGAGTTGTAGGAAAAATCACTCCCAGAGTCTGCACCATTGTCCTAGCCCTCAGATGCTGCCTCAGTATCTGCTGTCTCAGTCTCTGATCCCATGTCAGAGCTGTCCTCTATACCCGAGTTAGGGTTTGAGCAGCAGTCATCCAACGAGACGCCATCATTGCTACTGGTTAAACTCTCGCTCTAAAACACTAGTCTACGTAGACAGTCACAAAATTGCTGGTGGGAGTGTGTGTGTGATGCGTGCAACAGTAAAGGTCAGTCACCTTACCTTTACTTCTTCCCTCAATCAGCACGTTCTCTACAGACACTCAAAAAACAAAAAAGACACACTATGACTTCACCTTGTCACATACCAATCCTCACAGTCTTTAGCGCCTCTGGTGCCCAGTCCAACAATCATTATTGGCGCTCCCACTCCCATGACCTCTTCCTCGGTTTCCCTCACTACCACCCAGCTAAAGTGCCCTTCATCTCTCCGCAGGTAATGGCTGCCTTTACTAATCCACTCAGCTATTTACATAAAATACAGTCAACCTTTGTCTTCGGGCCCCCCTCCAACTTCCTCTTCCCAATCCCAAACCCTTCTTCCCTGACTCAGCCAAAACACACCAAGACAAGCTCACACAAACATAAGCACCACAAGACACACCACCAGCATGCACACAAGCAACATACACCTGCAGACACATCAACAGTCACAACCTGCCCTGACACCCCCATCCCCCAGCATCGCAGACACAACACCTGACACACCTACAGACACCACACCAACATTCACAGATCCAGCCACTACACCTATCTTACCCACAGACAGCACAAAACAGCAGACCCTCAGACATCGACCCTAGTCACCACATCCAGACACTACAACCACAGACACGCCTACTTGCAGCACATCTACCAAACCTGCAGTAACCACCCCCACAGACAGTCACTCATCCACCACAGCATCTCTCAGCACCTCCACCTTGCCTCCTCCCAAGACACATAAACACTCAAACTCACCCACCCAACAGACACCAACCACCCACAAGCAAAACTCCCACAAACATGCACCCAAGACACCTACAACAACACCTCAGACAAACACTCCCCCTCCCTCCACCTCCACACCCAAATCCTTTTTCCAGGACCATCCCTGTGTGTCAAAGAAAGATTTCCTTTCAGAGTTTGCCCTTATGCCTACTCCTCTCACACCCAGTGATACCCCTAAACGTTTCGTGTCCCTCCCCAAGTCTGGCCCTTCCACCTCCAAGACCTCCCCTGCAAGTACCCATGCCCCTTCCCGCCAAGAAGTCAACCCCTCCCAAGAGTACCCAGCCCTCCCCTAAGCCTCAACCTAAGCCCCCTCCCAAGCCCAAACCCAAAGGTCCCCCTCTCAATCGAAAGCCCAAACCCCTCCATCAGCCTCCCAATCCCTGAGGTGCCTGCCTGCCCCCTTTAATGCCCCTACCTGTGAAGGTTACATGGCAGTCAGGAATCAAGTTGGAGGCACACACACATGTGCTTTGTGTGCATGTTGCACAATATTATCTTGGACTGGCCTCTGGCGTTGAACATCTGAACATTATTTAATCAAATATTATATATTTGGACCAACCTGTTGTTGGTTTCAACATTACATCTTTTTCCTGCATTTCTTTTCTTAGGGCAGATTTGTTCTTGGCTGACATTGTTTGTGTGGGAGTATTTGTATGTCAGTGGTGGTTGTGCTATGTGTTTTGTCAGGGCAGCATGTGAGGTTGCGTGCAGAGCATTTGTCCCCCAGTGAATGGTGTATGTTGTGTGATGGGCATGTGTATGTTGGGGATATGTTGTTGTGATGGTATTGACTGGTGTTTGTGTTGATATGTGTTAGTTGTAGTGTTGTGTGCCTTTGTGTGGTTGGACTGTGTGCATGAGTGTATGTGGAGAATGGTATTTCAGATACGTTGTGATGTGTGTTTGTGTCGTATGTTGTATGCTGTGTTGTATGGTTGTGTGATAGTGTGTGTTTGTTCCTTGGCTGTGGTACGTGGTGTTGTGTGTATGTATTATCTGTCAAGGGGCAGTATCTATTGTGGGTGCTTTCCAATGCTTTGCTGGTGTTGCGGTTGTGGTGCAGTAGTGTTGTTTGGTGGTGGTGTGTGTTGTTGTGTGTGACTGTGCCAGTGCTGTGTATCTGGGGGATGGTGTGTGTTTTTGACGTGTGTGTGTATGTGATGGCCGTAGTGTGTGTACTATGTATGTGTAAGTGTTTATTTGGCTGTCTGCGAGTGTGCGTGTCAGTGTGAGGTTACGAGTGTGGGTCGCCCGCACCACCTGGTTCCGATTTGTATGTTTTGTGTGCGTCGGTACTTTGAGATTTTACAACAGTGCCAGGTAAGTGTGTGTATTCATTGTTGCTGTTGTTGTTGACTTCGCTGGTTCCGAAGTCATTAGGTGAGCGGGAACAGCAAGAAGATGTTTAGTTCTGGTTCCATGGCGATTCGGGACGAGTATGGTTTCCTGAAGGTGACTGCCTCCTTTTAGACAGTTTGTTTCCATTTGAGGTTTCCGTGGTGGTGTGACCCGGCGGAAACCTGGGCGGTGTGCTGAATCGTAATTTGTCTGATGGAAACATGGTCTCCAATGGCCTTTAGGTGGCTCCCGTCGTCTGTGGCAGCCTTCCCGCACTGGCGGTGCCAGCAGTGGTTTGGCTGTATTCTGTTGTGAATACCGCCATGGTCATAATTTGGTGGTCTTCTCCGCCAGCCTGTTAGCAGTACCACCGCCAACTCATAATGACCCCCACAATGTCATTGTATTTTTGTGCACCCAGGAGCAATCGCCTGATGTATGCCAGAATTACGTTTTTTATGTTATATTAGATAACATTTTGGGGGTCATTCTGACCTCGGCGGTAAAAGCCGCTTACCGCCGGTCAGAAGGCCGCCACAATACCGCCGCGGCCAGCCGCTATGGACATTCTGACCCACAACTGCAAAACCTCCAAATATCCGACCTCCACTGCAGTCCGCCACATCAGCGGCCAGTGGTAAACTGGAGATGACCAAACCTCCACCGCCACGCCAACAGAAATACGCCCATGCCATTATGACCCGCAAATCCACGCGGCGGTCATTCAACCGCGGTAGTCCATTGGCGGTACACACCGCCGCGGTCAAAATACACACACCTTTACAAACCCCTACCACATTGGACAATTTGAAAGGCACACACCTGAAACACATACACACACCACTCCCACACACCCATTACACTATAAAACACACACCCACATCACCCACAAACCGCTACTACCAAAAATCAGAGACGAAGGAGAGAGAGACACATCAGAGAAAATAGAGCTACAACACACAGAGGCACACTACACCATCACACACACCACATAGAAGCACAAAGCACCACACACCAACACACACATCACCACATACACCACCCCACACCTCATACACACCACCCCATGGCACCCCAAAGGCACCCACGCTCTTCGGACCAAGAACTCCGGGTTATGGTGGAGGAAATTATAAGAGTTGAACCCCAGCTCTTCGGCTCACAGGTGCAGCACACCACGATAGCCAGGAAGGCGGAGCTATGGCAGCGGATCGTGGACAGGGTCAACGCGGTGGGACAGCATCCCAGAAATAGGGACGACATCCGCAAACGATGGAACGACCTACGGGGGAAGGTGCGATCGATGGTCTCGCGACACAACTTCGCAGTGCAGAAGACTGGCGGGGGACCACCACCCACACCACCCGAATTCACAGCATGGGAGCAAGAGGTACTAAACATCCTGCATCCTGATGGCCTCGCTGGAGTATCCGGAGGAATGGACTCTGGTAAGTAAAAGCCCAACTACTTCCCCCCCCCCAGCATGCTAACCCCCACCCCCACCCTCACCCCCAACCCCCCATCACACATCCTCCCTGAGAATGTCTCTCCAGCACAACCCACCCAACACCAACCCCTGCATGCCATCCCCAAACTATGGACACCCATCACCTAAGCATGACCACTGCACATACCCATCCTCCCCCCCCCCAAAACACCCTCACAACACCTCCCCCAAGGGAATGCCAGCACTGGGGGACAAGGGCACCCATAAAACGCAAGCTAATGCACACACAGAAACAATAACCATACCCTCTTACCCCATGCAGGACCCGAACGACAACACACCGGTCAGGAGGGACCAGAAATGTCCATCCCACCCCCGGAACAGGCCCCTAGTGATGACAGCAGCTCTGTCGACCTGGACCCTGATGACCAGCCCGGACCATCGGGGACCTCTGGTCAGTCGGTTCCCCTCACCCAGACACAGGCCACTGCAGACCCAACCCCCTCTGGGAACAACAGCACAGCTCCCACCCAGCGGGCCCATGCCTCAGTCTCTAGGACAGGTCAAGCAGCGGTGTGTCTGCCACTACAGGGCACCCAGGCTAACCCACCACCCCAACAACAACAGGGACCTGGGGGCAGTGGTAGTGGGCACACCGTCCAGGGGACAGAGGCCCAGGGAAACCGGGCAACTCGGAGGGCTGCTGTGCGACAGGGGGGGGAGGACAGGCCCAGGGAACCCACTCTCCAAGAGGCCCTCACCACCATCATGGCAGCCTACCACCACTCACAAGAGACGATGGCGACGGTACTGGCCAGGTTCCAGGAGATCCAGGCACAGCAGGAGGAACGCTACATGGGGTTCAGCGACCAACTAACCAACATCTCTACCGCTATGGGGAGCATAGTCCAGGCCCTGAACCGTATAGAGGACACGTTTCGGGACCATGTGGCATCACACAGGGCCCCTGTCACTAGCCCGGAACAGGAACAGCCTACCACCTCCGCCGGCGCTAGTGGACAGGAGGCCCCACCACAACGACAGGCCACCAGAACCCCACCTCCTGCTGAACAACAACCACCCCGCAAGAGGAGCCTGAGAGGAAAAAAATCGACAGAGTAGGATGTCAAGACCCCCGCCAGCATCACATACCCCCTGAAGTCCTCACACTGTTCCACATTGCCACCCTGTCAAACCTTGAACTGCCCCTGCTCCATCCTGCCACAGGCATATGGACAATGCACCTGTCAGACTGAGAACTGGACTCTGCCATGGACATTACTCCACCCCCACCCATCACTGTTTTACTATCATGTACCAATATCTATGCACTAAAAATAAATCACTCATTGCACTGAAATCAATCTGGACTCAGCCTGTCTTATTTACAAATGTATAACACATTACATATCAATTACGTTCTGCTAACTTTGTGATGAACACATACCGAGGTAACTTAGCATTAGTCCATGGGCTAACCAAGCAGAAGTCACGCAGTGGCTCATACAGCACTGAAAAGGGAAGGGAAAATCAAACATCATGTTAAAAGTTCTGGGGGGAAATAGACAAAGTTGAGATGCAGGAGGCTTTCAGGAAATGTAAAATGGCATGGCTGATTCTTACCTGTGTGCTACTGAAAATACTGTTCTATTACTCTGTCCCTGTTGTCTGTGTCGTCCTCTGAGTCTTCCTCCTCTTCACTCTCCGCAGGCTCCACAGCTGCTTCAACACCACCATCTGCACCATCCTCCTGCAGGAAAGGAACCTGACGTCGCAATGCCAGATTGTGAAGCATACAGCAGGCCACGATGATCTGGCACACCTTCTTTGGTGAGTACATCAGGGATCCCCCTGTCATATGCAGGCACCTAAACCTGGCCTTCAGGAGGCCAAAGGTCCTTTCTATGATCCTCCTAGTTCGCCCATGGGCCTCATTGTACCGTTCCTCTGCCCTGGTCCGGGGATTCCTCACTGGGGTCAATAGCCAAGGCAGGTTGGGGTAACCAAAGTCAC
This sequence comes from Pleurodeles waltl, assembly GCF_031143425.1. Lineage (NCBI taxonomy): Eukaryota > Metazoa > Chordata > Amphibia > Caudata > Salamandridae > Pleurodeles > Pleurodeles waltl. The sequence continues at coordinate 645,579,728 of NC_090451.1, forward strand.
CTATTAGCCACACACGTTGTCTCTGTAGCTGCTCCATCACATAGGGGATGCTGCTATTACGCATGACATACGCGTCATGCACTGACCCAGGGAACTTGGCATTTACATGGGAGATGTACTGGTCAGCCAAACAGACCACTTGGACATTCATCGAATGGTAATTTTTCCTGTTTCTGTACACCTGCTCATCGTCTTTTGGGGGTACCAAAGCCACATGTGTCCCATCAATGGCACCAATGATGTTGGGGATATGTCCAAGGGCATAGAAATCACCCTTCACTGTAGGCAAATCACCCTCCTCTGGGAAAATGATGTAGCTCCGCATGAGTTTCATCAGGGCAGACAACACTCTGCTCAAAATCTTTGAAAACATAGGCTGAGACATTCCAGATGACATGGCCACTGTTGTCTGGAATGACCCACTTGCCAAAAAATGGAGGACTGACAGAACCTGCACCAGAGGGGGAATCCCTGTGGGTTGGCGGATGGGGGACATCAGGGCTGGCTCCAGCTGGGCACACAGTTCATGTATAGTGGCACGGTCAAGTCTGTAGCGTAGTATTATATGGCGTTCTTCCATTGTCGACAGGTCCACCAGCGGACGGTACACGCGAGGATTCGTCCTTCTCCTCGCAAGTCCCAACGGACGGTGCCTAGGAAGGACAACATGGAGCACAGAGTCAGGCAAACCACAGGTACGTTCAGACAGCTTGCACAGTTAAAGAATCGCAATGGGTTGAAAGGCGTGTATGTGTGGCAATGCAAGGCCTAGGCCTGTGTGACGCAGTCAAAATTTAGCCATGTGGGCCCTTGAAATGGCGGCTGCCTGACCTGAGAAGTGGGACAATGGGATGTGAGGTCAATGCGCTGGCGGGGCACACCGTGGCGGTAGGCGGTTGAAGACCGCTATACGAAGCCGCATTGGTTAACATTGAAGCCTATGGGTTTCAGGAGCCAATGACGATGTGCGCCGGCGGTCGCGGTACGCACCGCCGCGGGCGTGACCGCCATTTCCTAGCTGATTGATCACTCGAGACCTGATCATCCACAGGAGAGGACCTATACTGCAAGTGCTGCTGTGACCTCGGTCTGGAAGTGACAATGGCTGCTGCGACTGGGGGAAGGGCCCCTGCCTTCACGTCTGAAGAGTTGGAGAAGCTCGTGGATGGGGTCCTCCCCAGTATGCGCTACTCTACGGTCCTCCAGACCAACAGGTGAGTACACCGGGTGCACATGGAATGGGCTATGCCTGTGTGGATTGGGGTGGATGTAAGTTGGTGGGGTGGGGGGAGAATGAGGAGTGCAACGCACGACAGATGAAAGCATGTGCCATATAGCATAGTTGGTGGGGGGGGGCAATCACATCTAACATGCAGGTCATTGATGATTGTTTCCTTTCCACCCTGTACATGTCAAATAGGTCAGCGCCCATCAGAAAGTCGACATTTGGCGTGCATCGCCAAGGAAGTCCGGAACTTGGGGGTCCACAACAGACGGGGCACCCACTGCCGCAAGAGGTGGGAGGACATCTGCCGCGGAACAAGGAAGACCGCAGAATCACTGCTGGGGATGGCCTCCCAACCTAGGAGGGGTGCCAGTCGCACCATGACCCCCCTGATGTCCCGGATCCTGGCGGTGGCCTACCCTGAATTGGATGGGCGCTTTAAGACATCACAGCAGACACAAGGGGGTGAGTATCAGCACATTCTCCTATCTTTCTGCGCAGTGGAGGCGTCTGGGTGGGGGAGGATGGGCTGTGGGTGACATTAGGCCAGGGCGCTTTCTGTAGTATAGTCCTCTCCCTTAGGCATGGCCCTGTGCCCCCGGCCCCCACTTCTGTAGGGTGACAAGTACAGCCATTGATGGTCCAGCATCACCCATGTGCGCGTTTGACGTCTCTTGACCTGTTGTCCTAGTCAGTAGTACTGAGTAGTGTACCCCGAATGTGCGGCTTAGTGCATGAGGCTCCTGTGTCTGTCCTCTCCGCCAACGGTGTTGACATTGCATGCACTCAACCTGGTCTTCTTTTTTCTCACCCCACCCTTTTTCTTCATCTTCTTGTGCATGTGTGCATTAGCATCATCAGGCGGAGGAGATTTGGCATCGGAGCACGAGGGAGCTGCAGGTCACAAGGCCTCGGTGGGCCCAGGAACAGACACCGAGGGCACCAGTGATCCGGAGGGTGAGGGGAGCACCACAACGGGGACCGGTGGTGACACCAGCGACAGCGATACGTCCTCGGATGGGTGCTCCCTAGCGGTGGCAGCAACATCCGTGCCCCCCCGCCTCTACAGGTACAGCCGCCACCCAGCGCACCAGCACCGCCCTCCCAGCAGCCCCTCAGCCTTTGCTCCGTGCCCGTTTGCCCAGGAAGGCGCGCGTCTCCTTCACCCCAGGCACCTCAGCCCCTGCCTCTGATACCCCTAATGCCCTCAGTGCGGAGCTCATTGACCTCGTGAGGACGCTCATTGTTGGGCAGACTACCCTTTTGAATGCCATCCAGGGTGTGCAAAGGGAGGTGCAACAGAGCAATGCGTACCTGGAGGGCATTCATTCGGGTCAGGCTGCCCATCAACGAGCGTTCACTGCTCTGGCCTCAGCACTGACGGCAGCCATTGTCCCTGTTTCCAGCCTTTCTCTTCTGACTGCCTCCAGCCTGTCTCTGTCTCCTGTTCCTCAGCCTATCCCATCCACACCATCAGACCAGCCTGCACACACCTCAACACCCAAGGGCAGCTCATCCAGACACAAGCACCACAGATCCCACAAACACTCACCCAAGCAACACCCAGATGCAGACATTCCAGCAGTCACTACCCCCTCTGTGTCCCCCTCCTCATCGTCTCCCTCCTCCCTCCCTGTGACGTCTACACTCACACCTGCATGCACCCCAACATCAGCCAGTGCTTCCATCACCACCTCACCCTCCAGTACAGTCCTCACTTGTGCAGTCACCACCCCCACTGCCATTTACACGTCCCCTGTGTCCTCTCCCACTGTGTCTGTCACCCCCTCTTCCAAGACACACAAACGCAGGCAGCCACCCACCCAACAGACATCCACCTCACGACAGCCTACAGCACCAGCACCTTCACCCAATGACAGCACACCTGACTCTCCTACAACCACATCCTCTTCCTCCACTCCCATCACCACTTCTCCTACCCTTTACCTTGGACCTAAAAAAAATTTCATGGCTAATCTTAACCTCTTTCCCTCCGATGACCTATCCCCTCCATCTGCAAAGAGTCCCAAGAGCACCGCAGCCACCCCAGCCCAGCTTCGAGTGTCACTGTTGTGCATGGGTACTGGAGTCCACCCTTTGCCAGCAGTGACACTTCGATCAGCAGCAAGGACACGTCCAGCCCCCCCCGGCAAGAGGACCCGCAAACACAAGGGCCGCCGTGCGAGGACTGACACGGCTGCCCCCAAGGAGCAATGTGCGCCCACTTCACCAGCCACAACATCTAGGGGAGGCAAGGGCCCGAGAGCCCCATCAAAGGAGCGGAAGGGCAGCAGGAGCGCGGAGCAGGTGGGCCCCACATGTCACATCCCAGCTGTGAAGGAGGACACTAAGGAGCCCAGGAGTCCGTCCCCGAAGGGTCCAGAAACGTCATGGTCCGAGGGCGACTGAGCAGGGAGTCCAGCACAGGTCTGGCTCCCTTGACCTACTGGATGAGCACCGCTGAACAGGGCCCGCCGTGCAGAAGAGCACCGCTAAACAGGGCCCCGCCGTGAAGATAGGCACCGCTGAACAGGGCCCCGCCGTGCAGAAGAGCACCGCTGAACAGGGCCCCGCCGTGAAGATAGGCACCGCTGAACAGGGCCCGCCGTGCAGAAGAGCACCGCTGAACAGGGCCCCGCCGTGAAGATAGGCACCGCTGAACAGGGCCCCGCCGTGCAGAAGAGCACCACTGAACAGGGCCCCGCCGTGAAGATAGGCACCGCTGAACAGGGCCCGCCGTGCAGAAGAGCACCGCTGAACAGGGCCCCGCCGTGAAGATAGGCACCGCTGAACAGGGCCCCGCCGTGCAGAAGAGCACCGCTGAACAGGGCCCCGCCGTGAAGATAGGCACCGCTGAACAGGGCCCGCCGTGCAGAAGAGCACCGCTGAACAGGGCCCCGCCGTGCAGAAGAGCACCGCTGAACAGGGCCCCGCCGTGAAGATAGGCACCGCTGAACAGGGCCCGCCGTGCAGAAGAGCACCGCTGAACAGGGCCCCGCCGTGAAGATAGGCACCGCTGAACAGGGCCCGCCGTGCAGAAGAGCACCGCTGAACAGGGCCCCACCGTGAAGATAGGCACCGCTCCGCTGGGCACCGCCGTCTCAAGCACCGCTCCGCTGGGCCCTTCATCTCAAGCACCGCTCCGCTGGGCCCTTCATCTCAAGCACCGCTCCACTGGGCACCGCCGTCTCAAGCACCGCTCCGCTGGGCACCGCCGTCTCAAGCACCGCTCCGCTGGGCCCTTCATCTCAAGCACCGCTCCGCTGGGCCCTTCATCTCAAGCACCGCTCCGCTGGGCCCTTCATCTCAAGCACCGCTCCGCTGGGCACCGCCGTCTCAAGCACCGCTCCGCTGGGCCCTTCATCTCAAGCACCGCTCCGCTGGGCCCTTCATCTCAAGCACCGTTCCGCTGTGCCCATCCTGTCAAGCACTGTTTATGGTTCACTGTGCCCACCATGTCTCCTCCTTGACCAGTGGAGACTGTCATCCACCTGATGGACTGTGGCTTTGCACTCCCCAGGATGGTGCAGTGGGCAGCCCACCCACTGTAGAGACATTGAGAGACTGTGGCTTTGCACTCCCCAGGATGGTGCAGTGGGCAGCCCACCCACTGTAGAGACATTGAGAGACTGTGGCTTTGCACTCCCCAGGATGGTGCAGTGGGCAGCCCACCCACTGTAGAGACATTGAGAGACTGTGGCTTTGCACTCCCCAGGATGGCGCAGTGGGCAGCCCACCCACTGTAGAGACATTGAGAGACTGTGGCTTTGCACTCCCCAGGATGGCACAGTGGGCAGCCCACCCACTGTAGAGACATTGAGAGACTGTGCCTTTGCACTCCCCAGGATGGCACAGTGGGTAGCCCACCCACTGTAGAGACATTGAGAGACTGTGGCTTTGCACTCCCCAGGATGGTACAGTGGGCATGGTGGCTCCTTGTGGATCTGGCGTCGTGGACTCATGTGGCTGTGGTGCCCCCCCCCTTCCCTTCCCCCTGAGGTGCCTGTAGTTTTTACATCAGATGCCCCTGCAGTGTTCTCTCCAAACTACTCAGGTCTCCTGTGTGGGCTTTGCCCTTGTTTCGCAAAACTTTGGCCCACGGACATAATAAATTTGTAGTAGGTGCAGGACTTGTTACTTCAGTTATACACTGATGTGTATATATTTTTTGTTACTGTAAATATTTTTCATGGTTGTACAATAATTTTCAGGAGCTTTTTGGTACATAAATATTTATTCAAAATTTGATTATGTCATAGCATTTTTCAGGGGTGTTTGGGTGGTGTCACTGTGACTTGTTGCTCTGCATTGGTGTGTACATAGTTGGGGGGGGGGGGGTCGCATATGTGTGTGCCCGTAACCTTTCGTCCTCCCCCTCCCGTGTGTCGTAGGTGCAGTACTCACCGTTGTCGTCTGCGCCGGAGGTCGTACTCGTGGTAGATGAGAAGGTAGACGAGAGCAGGTATGATGTTCAATTCGGGTTCCATGCTGTCCTCCTTCCTCGTAGAGTGTGTTTTGGTGAGCGTTTTCCCGTTCGTAGTCTGTTTCCGCCGTGTTTTTATTGGCGGGGCTCCCGCCCCGGAAAAGGTGGCGGATTGGTGAGTTGTGATAGTGTGGGCAGTACATTGTCTGCCGCCTGCCTGTTGGCGGTGACCGCCGCGCTGTTTGTTTGTGCCGCCGTGGCGGTCGGAGTGTTAAAGTGGCGGTCTGTGTTGGCGGTTCCCGCCAGGGTCAGAATTCCATTTTTTTGACCGCCAGCCTGTTGGCGGGTTGGCCGCCGCTTTATCACCGACCGCCAGGGTTAGAATCACCCCCTTTATTTCAAAAGCACAAAAACACCGGAGAATGTTGGCACAATATGAGCATGACATCACTTGATCTTTATACATTGAAGGTCAACATTTTTATTGTCTTTTGAAATTGCAGATGAGATCTAATCTGGTAAATGAGCAGTAAAGAGTTCCAGATTTTGGCTGGCCCACAATAAAATCTGACCTTCTTATGCTCACACTTTTTGCACAAGACTGACAGATGACTTTATCCAGCAGATATCAATGTTCTATTTGGGAAGTAACGACAAAAGGCTGAAAGGTGATCCTACTTCCTTAGACTACCAATGAGTTGGGTGGCAACATGGCATTCTCTGAGTGAGGCCTACCAATTAGGAAATGAGAGTCAGAATTACAATTTCATCTGTTACGTCTGAAGCAAAGAGGTATATGATGCAAGACGTTATTACAGTGGTGGACGAACTCAGGTCTCAGGCATTAATCATGGCACCTATCACAAGTACTGCAACTCCCTACACTCACTAAAATCCCTCAAGTTAATTCAAGGTGCAGCACATGTACTAAGTAGGCAACACTCACTCACTGGGACCAGGACCATTCATCTAGACTCCCTTTCTGTGTTACACTGGTTTGTCACTATTGCACACCGTTTGTTCATGATGATCACAATGATGACAGTATATGAAGTTGTGCCTTTACTACCAGCATAGGTGTGCCTTGCATGAGGGAACACATTTCACCCCCATATGTGCACCTCAAATGCGCTGCTTTATTTCAATGCTAAAATTATTTTTATTTCTTCTCATTATACTGGTAATGTGTATGGTAATGGTTAATAAAATGGTATTTCCTTGTTTTCTGCTCAGACAGTTACACAGCAAAGACCTCGGTGGAGCTTGTGAATGTCCCACTCAAGCAGAATGTGTTAACCAGCAGTGATTCTCTGGCCTGTGTAGTCAGGGCTGTTTCTGGACCAGTCTGGTTGTCCTGGAATATTTCTGGGAGACCAAGTCAAAGGAAGACCAGTTTAACAAGAGATGTAAATGGAACCTTCACCTTTATTAGTCATATCCCCATCTCCTCGGATAACTGGACCAGAGGAGAGGTGTCCTGTAATGTCCAGTTTAATTCATCTCAGAATGTGGTGACGAGAACTGCAACTTACAGAGGTAGATTGTTTACCCTTCTTCATGAAAAAGGTCTGATGTAATTTCCAGAAATGTGTGTAGTGCTCCTGAGGAAAAAATTGCTGATGACCCAGTTGACATGAACTCATTATCAGAGATGTTATTGTTTTCCTATTAATACCTGCAGTCCTTCAAGGTCAAACATGGGCTGTAGCCTCTCTCAGATTATGTTGCTAAACTAATGGACCTTCTTACTAACTCAGGACCGATGCCCACAGATCATCCACACACTCACAATTTGCTGTTCACCCTGTTTTTTGCTCCTTGTTTGTAATTTAAAAAAATCGCCATTGTCTGTGGTAATGCTGAATATTTAGAACAGTTGTTCTTAACCTTTTCACTTCTGGAGACCCCCATTCATTACGGAAGTCTGTGAACCCCGCTGAAGCACTATTGGTCTCCCACTGAGTCATTAGTTGAAGACAGGGACCTTAGCTTAAGCAATTTGGATGATTTGAATATCAAAACAATACATTAAATTATAAAAAAAAACAAGCTTTCATCAAACAAATAGATGAATACACAAACAATTAAATATTTTATTTAATTTGCAAACAAATATAATCACTGAAAATGTCATTTCAATGTAACGGTTGGGGCTTTTCTAAATTCAGCTGAGGCTACTCACTGTCCATACTATATTCTGTTTGTTGCATTTGCACTGCTCCTACAAGTCAATCTGAGGAGACCAACATAATTATTAGCCTCCAATTGTAAATCCTTCCCATTTACTTAACGTTTTAGAATTTTCGATTTGACCGTTTGCTTTTTTATTTACATATACTTAATTAATTAGCTACTATTTCATTTTCAAAACAGTTGCAGACCTCCTGAATAGGTGCCGTGATCTCAAGGGTCCCCAGACCACAGATTAGGAACAAATGGTTTAAAGTGTTTTAAAGCTGATGCTGCTTACATTGCCATGTTTGTGTTACCTAAAGGACTTCAGCAAAACTGTAGACTGTTTTTCATGCATAATACCCAAAGATCTTGAAGAATAGTTGTGTTTTAAATGTACCACACGTTGTAGGTGGACCATGTAAAAACTGTAAGCCATATATATAATAGTACATTATTATATTGCACATTCAGTTTATACCGTCAAGAAGTGAAAATGGCTCTCCCATAGTGTGCGGCCGTACAACACATCTAGTTTTACAGTTCCAACAAAACATTTTCTTTTCATGCAAAAAAACACAATAGTGCACATTAGAAACACTGGAAATTAAGTAAAATAGGCAAAACCCTGTAATTTGGGTTTTTGCAAGGCTGCAGATAGCTAAACAAAATTCACCCACCCCTATCATCATTCACCACGCTAATCTGTCAGGACCTTCATAGGTGCCTGCGCCATTTGTTTGCACAATGAGGAGAATCTGAGTTAACATATTTTCTTTATCCTTCCCAGCTCTCTCCGACGCTGATGTCAGGCGATGTACTGCTCCCCTGGTGTCTGGAATCCTCCTATTGCTGTTGACTTTGTCAGTGACCCTTTACAGGCTTTATCAAACTTCAGATAAAGGTAATGGACCCCACCCTCACAAGCACCACTGCTGCAAATAGCCATTGTTAACCTCACTATCAATCTTTGAATAAATATTACCTACTTACTACTTTTATATGTTTATCATCACAATCCATGCATAACCTTGAGACAAATCGTCCAAGTATATTTAACGTCCATTGTATAGTTTTCTCTAGCTTCTTTAAGTTAGATTTGCAATTGACAAGTAAATTAAATAAAAAAATACACAGTCCAGTGTAGTGTAAATTGTACTCTTTGTTTATTAAAATCCCACAGCTGTATCTAAAACTTTAATAGTTTGCTTGGGGATTTTTAGATAGTAATGAAACCATAGGGGGCTCTCTTTAAGCCTCATTATGAATGCCCTGGTAGTCCTCCTTTCAAGTCCACTCTCCGGAGTTACCAATGGGGTAACAGTAAGTATGAAGGGTGCAGTTACAACAAAATTGAGTTACCTGGGAAAACAGACCCAGAAATGCCATTCCTTGGTAATTCCCCACCTTGCTCCAGAGTTTCATCCAGGAGTTTTGGTAGTTTTCACCAGCCAAAATATCTGGGTGAGTTAAAACGGATCTGCAGTGTTTCCTTAGGTCTCATCATTCTGAAGGTGTAAATAACAGCTGTTATTCGCTCCCTCAGAATGAATATTGACTTAGTAATGAGGCCACTTCAGGGTCTTGTAACACAAAAGGCTTACGCAAAGCACTTAGGACCATTAACATTATCCTGTGTTCAGTGAAAAACCAGTGAGGTAAAAATGATCCAATTTCCTGCCTCCTTATCATGTGCTTCTCCAACCCTTATCATTTAATTCTGTATGGCCTTTGTAAAGTATAACGAATGGCAAAGGTGTTTCACCAAATGATTGACTCCAAATATCATTAGACTATACTAACAGTCAAAATACTGTGACTACAAAAATAATGTGGACAAAAATATTGAAGGCAAGCATACCATTAAAAAAAAAAGGTTTGACAATAATAGCAAACTTTAAAATATTGTTGACGGTTACATCATTTTGTTATGTTGTTTCATTGCAATTTACTATGCTTTTAGTTAAAATAATTACATAAATGTGGAAATAAGTTTAATTATTTAAAAAATAATATTTTAATGTATATTTATTTTTTGGTTTCTTCGTGTTATTTGTGGATCTAGTAGATACTTGGTTTTCAAGTATCTATTACTTAATGTTAATTGATTAATATGATAATTGTTTATTTCAAATTATGTATTTGTTTATATGTGTAATACATACTGTAGCTATGTAATACACTTTAATTCCAGGTACTGGGGTTTATTGGTGGATTTAGGAGGAAGTCTTTTAAATAAAACAATTAAATTGATATAAAATGGAAATTGTTTTGTTTAACATTAGATTATAAATGTATATGTTTAAATGATTTTAGATAAAAAAAAAAAATTATGTCTGAAGGATGCATTAGTGTTTGGACAGGTAGTGTTACAAAATATATATTAATTATTCTTAATTGTTAACATGTTACAATTTATTACCTGACATTCTATTTATTTGTTTATATGATTACTAATTTTGCAATTATTTTTAGGTTTGTAATGTCTGGTTAATTTGATGATTAGATTGATAGTTGTTTAATGAAAAATACTGTTCAATTTATATGAAAGGATTAATCTATGTTAATTTTTAACTGAAAATGTTTTTATGTAGTATGTTTATTATTTAACTTATTGGATTATGTTTCATTTAAAAATATTTCTTAGATTTTAATCACAGTTTTATTGATATAGTTGGGGAAAATGTTGTTAAAATATATTATTTAATTATAATTAATTCAAATGAAATATGTCAAATTTTAAATGTGTCTTCTTTTTGGTTGTGAAGTTATTTTTGCACTGTCATATGAGATTTTATCAGTTTTCTTTTACATGTGTGTATTTGTGGAATATTTGAGCGATGTTGCTTGCTTAAAAAATGTGGCATGTAATAATTTGGAAAGTGTATTTACTATTCAGATATATTTGTTAATTATTTTAATTTGTTTTAATGTAAATTTAAGTTTTAATTTACACTTATGAAATAATTTTAACATGTACTTTTATTATTTGAGTATGGTGAATTGGACACCACAATGCTTGCAATTTCGCCAATGTTTGCTAGACTGGAGTTACAGTAGTACACTTCACTCCTCGCTACCCCAAAAGTATGCAATTTCCCCAACTTTGTTGGCCACAGGTTAGAATAGTAGATTTGCTACTCTCCCAAACATACACTTACCCTAATCTTTGTTAGGCTAAAGTAGTATAGCTAAAGGCCCCCAACCTATGCACTTTCCCCAATATTTGTCAGATTGGAGGTATAGTATTAAGTCTATTCTCCCACTCCAGGGTAACCACTTTACCCAATGTTTGCTGGACATGAGTTAGAATTGCAACTTTTCCCTTCTCCCCGCCCCAATACATGCATTTTACCAAATGTTTGATAGACTGAAGCTAGAGGAGTAAGTCCGACCTACCAAATGTTACACTTTTCCCAGTGTGTGTGCTGGTGATAGAATAGTACAATTTCCAACCCCCAAGTATACACACCCAAATGTTTGTTAGACTGAGTTAGAATACTAAACCTGACCCTACCAATGTCTATACTTATTCTAATCATTTTCTGATTGGATTTACATTAGTAAATATGTCCCACCCATACTGATCCACTTTTCCCAATGCTAACTGGAATAGTACAGCTACCCCCTAACATCTGTATCTGTTCCATGTTTGTTAGCATAGAGTTAAAATAGTATATCTGACGATCCCACCATCCCCAATGTATGCATTTTCTCCAATGTTTGTTAGACTGAAATTAGAACAGTAAATCTGTCACCCGCCTCCACTCAAAGCATGCAATTTATGCAATTGCTCCAATGTTTGTGAGACTATAGTTAGAATAGTGTGTTTGAGTTATTTTTATGCATTTAATTGTTAATGATTTTGGATTGGAAATTGGTCAATACATGTTATTTAAGTCTAGGGGTTTCAAATGATATAAAGTACACATTAAAAAAATTATTGTATATCTTTCAATTATTATTCTATTTTGTTTTGTTTTTTAATTATTTTCTATGCTTGTTTTTTCTTTTATTTAAATATTTTTTGGAGTATTTATCAAAATTATATAAAATGGTTTAATATACGTAAAATAGGTTTTATATTACCCAAAAATAAATATACATACCATTACAATGTCGATTTTTGGACCACAGTATTTTGGAAGTCACTATTTTTGCACTTTAAATTAGATGTATATAAAGTCGACATTTATGTTGATATTTTGGCAACCATATTTAGGTAAGATGGAATGTTCATGGTCAATATTTTTACAAACAGTCCATGGGAAACTGCTGTATCCTCTGCTCAATTTCAGGTGATGGACAGTAAAAATATAAATCAGGAAAAACACAAGTTATGACAGACTGAACGTACAGTAAATTGATGGTTAATGTTGCCGCCAATATGCATATCTCTTCAACACTGAAAACATATAAATTGTCTCAGGATGCAGTAAAAAATCTGCTAGAAACAAAAATGTTTTTCTGTTTCAGGAATGCACCATAGCCAGTCTGTTGCAACTGGGGCACAAAAAGAAAGCACACAGGTAAGATGAGCCAGCCCAGTATATATATCTTCCACAGGTTTTTTTTCTTAAAACCCACACAAAGTGTGGAAACAAGTTTGGAACTCAGAAATAAAATTACGTTACAGTAATGCTCAATAGGCACCCAGAAACTGTCTCTTATAAATAGTATTGCCAAAGCCAATAGTTATGTTTCTTCTTTTACATATTCACATAGAAGCACACAATATAATGACACATATGCACACAAACACATCTACAGATGATATTTTCATAGGGTCCAGCAGATATACAAGCAAAGTTTAACAAGCATACAGGCATTAATGCACATATGCCAAGAGTCCTACATAATGCTATGCAGAAGGAGTCACATGGTTATGAAATGCAGCGAGGTCCAGCCTGAGGTGTGCTAGGGGGCACAGGGCAATCTACGGCAGGACGGCACCAGGGATGCACAAATGATGCCATGAAGCAGAACACTAGTTGTCTTTCTTGTAAGCACAAGGTGATGTCCCTCATTAGAGCACTGAGTCCTGTGCTACCGGTGAGCACTGGGTGCTGTGGATTAGGTGAGGTCTGGGTGCTGTGCTTTAGCGATGGACTGAGTAAGGTGCAGTGGAAATAGAATATTTGGGCGGCACAGCCCATTGCTCCCCAATATTGTCTGTATTTTATTAGCATACTGAGCTTTAGAGACCCATGTCTGCTATAGGATCCACAGCACATTTGCAAAGACACAGCAGCCCTTTTTGTCCTTTCCATTCTCTAACTTCACAGCTTTTTCCATTATAAATGTAAGACTTCAAATACCAGATTGCAGAATAAAAACACTAAAGGCCTGATTTAAATCTCAGTTGAGGGGAATACTCCGTCACAAATGTGACTAATATCCCGTCTGTCATATTACGATCCCACTATATCCTAAGGGGATCGTAATACGGTGGACAGGATAGCCATCACGTTTGTCACAGAGTATACCCTCCGTCGAGATCTATTGCACGCTCTGTTATTTATAAACTTTATATTGACTTTAAAGCACTACATAGATCAGATTTGTTACAAGATGATTGATCAGCATCATTATATTGTTGATGCCCTGTATACCTCCTACACAATCCCACCCTTCTTAAATCATGTTATATCTAAATAAAAGTAGACCCACCACAAACCCCATATTTTACCATGCTTATTCAGGCAACCTTGTCCACTATAAATCTCTTCTTCCATCACAGCACAGTAGTCCATTGTTTTCATCCATTTCGAGTGGCTTGAGGTATGCTTTGCACTCCAGTTCATTGTAATGTCTCATTTGCCATGAGACCTACCAAAATGTTTTTATGGTAGGACACACTGCAGTCTACACTTATACCTAGTAGGCACATTTTTGGGGATATCTCTGCATGTCTCGCCAAACTCTGGAGAGTGTTCCCCTCACTTTCTGTCACAATCTGTTATCCCTGGGCAGGACCATACCACATGGAACCAGATCCCACAGCCCTCCTTACAACATAAACAGCAAGGGGCCCATTTTCCAAAGCCTCCTAGGTGGCGAGTAAAAACTATGGAGGAATTCGAGTTATGAGGCTTATGCATGCAGGTATTGCAAGTCTAAGCGTAGCTAGCCTTGCAGCAGTCTGCTCTTCTGCCTTGACGGGCCATATGTCTTTTTCCGAGACTTAGTGAAAATAATTAAATTTGCCTCATGCGTTTTTACTGATGGAACGGTAAGTGCAAGACATACCATGTCTACCCATGACCAGAGTAATCTTATCTTCCAGCGAGTTGAACTCTTAAACAGAAGGCAGTTCCACCCTGTCTTGGTCTAAAGTATGGCTCGGATACTTCAAAACAGCAAACAGTATCATTCTTATACTTTTGTAGGTGTTGTAAATCAGTGTTCCCCAACCCCCGGGCCGCGGACCGGTGCCGGTCCGTGGATCAATCGGCACCGGGCCGCCCCACTGTGGCGGGCGGTAAATGTTTGATAATTTTTCCGTGGCCCGCTTGTCACACAATGGGACAAGCGGGCCACGGAAAAATTATCAAACATTTACCGGTCCGCGGCGATAAAAAGGTTGGACAACACTGTTGTAAATGATTTCAGGTGACCCAAAACCCAAACATCACCAACGATAGAGATCCTAATGAGGTCCCATTCAATAAAAATATCCGGCTTTGCTACCTGGAGTAATAGCATACTTTGCCATAACGGGGTCTGCCTAATAATCTTGTCTTGCCAACCAATCCACTTTTCATCAACAGCTGAAAACAGCTATGGTGGAACCTTGTAAAGTGTCTGAGGTCTTGACCACCAAAGGTATTTCAACAGCTCTGATCCCTCAAACAACTAAAGCTTCTCCTGCATTGGTGGATTTTCCCTCTCTCTAAACAACTTCTAATTTATGATGGGAAGCCCAGTAATATAACTTTATGTCCACCATACCAAATCATCCCTCAAACGTGGACTTTTCCCAAGAGATCTTGGGAGACTCCCATCCGCATTAATTACTAGGACATGTTTCTAATTGTGCTAATAAAGGGTTTGTAAATTCCCAAGAGGATTTCTGTGTAGCATAAAACAATATTGGTAAGGGTATCATTTTGAATAGAGCAACACTGCCCAAAGTATTGACAATAAGGGAATCCCATGCATGGAAGTGAAGGAAAAACACTATAATTGAATAAGCTACCCACAGCTTATACAGGACATTTTTCTAATGTACTTTAGGGATTAAGACGGGGCAGGAAGTTAATTCCAGGAAGGTACCCTATTTAAATCAACCAGCTGCCTAACAGGCGGCGGTGATCTACACAGATAACCCACAGGGGCACCAATACAAACATAAATATTTTACATGCATTCACAAATGTGTAGATGCAAGAGGCCCTCTGTCAATGGGGTACCCTTCCGGTTGGGGCTGGATATTCGTCCTGCAGACTTTCACATGTGGGAATTTTAAACTTACAGTAAAATGGTAAAAAGCAAAACGGTAAGTCACAGAACGCAAGGTTCTGGTGGCTAAAAGCCACACATGCCTGAACTTACCACACACCGCATAGGCGTCTTGAAGCTATGCAATGGGCATATACATAAAATGTTGAAATGTGGACTTGCTTCTGGCTTGCTGCTTTAAAGTGTTTTCATGTCTATTTTATCATGGTACCATAATTTAAGCAAATAAAAGTGTACTTTAAGTAACTATCTTCATTGACATGGCTCCAGCCACTATTCACATTTCCTTCCAGACTGAAAGGCTCCCAAAGAAAGAAAGGTAGGTAATGCACTGAATGACTGAGATGACTCATGTGAAGACTGGTTTCTAAAAGTGCGCCAACTAAATCATGATGAAAGAGCTATACAGGTAACTCAGAAGAATGCACCGGAAGGGATCACCCCCTTTGTGAGAGGGCCAACAAAAGTGACAATTGGTCCCCTGGACGTTTAATGATTTGGGAATTGAACCGAGGGCACCCAACTTACCTCAGGTTGTTCCCCAGTCCTATGTGAAATGTTAAAGTTTTTTAGTCACAAGCATCCTGGCCTCTTTAACCCGTGCCCTAGAGTCTACATTACATAATGCTAACTCAGGGAAACCCACAGTCGAGGAGCTATAACCGCACTGTGAGTCTGGATGGCTTTCTCCTCAGCCTGCTGCCCGGGCAAGTGAAATACACGTCCAGGAGGTGAGCGGGTCCTCCAGAAGGTGGGAGAGGGAACAAGAAGGCTTTGCATGCTGGCTCAAAGAAGGGCTTTTAGTCTGCCTGCTTGATCTCTAGCCTGGTTGAAGGTTCTCAATGGCAAGTCAAAGCCACGTGGAAATACTGGATGGGTGCTCAGGATCTTCCACTGATGCCACAGCAGTATTGATCAACAGCATCACCGTACATTTCCATTTGTAATGTAATGTTCCATTTTTCATAAACAGGGGAGAGAGGGACTGAAGAAGTCTGGGAACCAAGGGATATGGCTATTTTATGAAAACTCTAAACACCACCAGCTTCTAATCCATTGATGTGTAAAGCAGAAACCCCTAGTATACACATTATAAACAACTTGCCACAACGAAAAAGGACACATGTGGAGGGGCAGAATTCAAGGTGACCTCATATCCTATGATATACTGAGGACTCTTGTCAATAAGCATTTCTGAACGAGAATCTCTCCAGAATGGAGCCCAAACTAGGAATCAGAGAAAGAAGGTTCACAATGGGAGGCATGATGCTGCAGGAGAATGGCAATGAATGGCAACGATGTAGCATTTTTATAAATCATACAGAAGAAAGTACCCGAACCAGTACCTAATAAGGATCTGAAAAGAGAGCTAGGGATTTAATGACCTAAGAGCACTCTGAGTCAAGTGATTTAGTCGATCCTGGGGAGTTATGGCCTTTCTGGTGGATTGGATGGATAGGTATCTCTATAAATTGTTGAACATGGATCTGATCGCAAATCCCCCACTTCACAGAATTGTATGATTCAAGTCAAATCACTTTGTCTGTGTGTACACGGGTTCACTTGTTTCCCAAGACTGGGGGTGTTTACAATATGAATAACAACACAATAAAAAAAATATGTAACAACTAGTAATCTGTATTCTTGTTTAGTTCCCTTAAGAGCCCTCACTCTCTGTCTCATATTACAGCGTTCTTCCTCTACAGATTGGGAGGCACCGTGTTTTCTCTTTTAGTAATAGATTTATATGCTTAAATATCATACATGCTAGAAATGTGTTTAATGACAAGTTAAGTTTAGCTGTAGTGTTTGTTGAGGTTTTCCAGTACAATTTTTGAGTAATCACTCATTAAAGGTAATGTTGTGTAAACGTTCCTTTCTTGAATCCATTAGCTCTTTGTTTATAAGATAATAAAAATGATTGTGAATATCTTTTTACACAGGGTGACATCCTGTATGCAGACCTGGATTTTGAAACCAAAAATCCCAAGAAAAACAGACATCAAGGACGGCTCAATGGCAAGAAAAAATACTCAAGATCAGTGAAGAGAAATCAAACATATGTATTATAGAAAGACTGAGACCAGTGCCTTCTTGGCTGCCCTGTTGAAAGCAGACAGAAAATATCCATGGAACCAGCACAGAATCAGGGATCACATGCTGAGGTAGACCTGGTAATTCCAAGTACCACATGGTTTCCATGATTCTCTGCCAGGTATTCCAGGATGCCTGGTAATTGGAGGGAGATACTGTCCAGAAGTTTTAACTATGGTCTCGTGCTTCCATGTCTAATAAGCAGGTTTGTCATATTCCTGCTTCTCAAAACAATATATACCAATTTAATTACTGATACGAACACTCTCCCTAACCAGGTCTGCAAAGGGTAATTGCTTCTGTTTCTGTTTAAGACGATTCTGTTTGTGAATATTGTGCTCAGATTTTAAAAGGACCAAATATGACTTCTCCTTCAAGATGGTCTTACTCATTTGCTTTATCAAAGAATAAGGCTTCATTTATAATGTGTTACTTTGAAATAAATATAGAGGTTGATATGTTACTATAATCAGAATAAATTAATACATTTACACATAAATGTAAAAGAAGGCTATGATTTATGCTCAGTTAGATCCTCACAATTTGCACTTTGAATTGCTCATGCAGATCCATCTAATATTTCACAGATCTGCTTGCAATCTAAGCTGTTGGAAAAAAAACTCTTTTTAAAGCTAATTCGCATATTCATCCTGCTAATACAGGGCTTGTAATAGTCTATAATTCCTTTCATCTCTTGGCATCTCAGTCTATTGGTATTGATCAGTGTCATATATTTCTGTGGTCTTCCTGGACTAGCTCTCATTCTATGCTCCGAATGAGCTCCTGATTGTTGTTTCTATAAAGTTACTGTATGTAAACTAAAAGCCTGATTTGGAAAAGGGTTGTAAGGCATAATCCTTTAATTTCTGGAAGAGGTGCTAAAATGGCAGGAGAATCCACCTTCGTAAGACGCCACCCCTGTCATTTCTCTTTGGCAAGATTGCAGAGTGAGTTAACACATGTCACTGGCATCTGCTGTGATCTGAAGGTCATCATGGCTCATCTTTGCAAAGTTGGAAAATGATGTACCATTAAAATGGATGGTCCGAGTGGCTGTCATAAACAGCGCTTATAAAAAGCAGCACTATAGTATGAAGAGCTATAGAAGAAACAAGTTATTACTAGGGAGGAAATTCCACGGGCAGATTCTCTTCTGTATTTGTCACTTTCTTCCCAAATCTCAGGACTTTCCCAAATCACTTAGGGCCTGATTTAGAACTTAGCGGATGGGTTTCTTCACCACAACGGTGATGGATATCCCATCCATCGAAATGTAAGTCCTATAAGATAAAAAGGGATTTAGATTCTGGTGAATGAGATATCTGTCACAGTTGTGACAGAGTAACCTGTCTGCAAGTTCTAAACCAGGCCCTTACATTTAAATAATGCCCCAATTGTTGACTATAGGTTATGGCTTGATGTTGGCCTTCGAGCAAAATTAAAATTTGACCAGGGTACTATTTACCCAGCAAAATCAAAGTGAAAAAACGAATAGCTGATAGTTTCACAGCAATGTGGTATCTTCGAGGTAAAATAAGAACCCTCCATGCAGCGAGCCCACTTCTGTTCTGTCAAGTACTCCACGACTTCAGCATGCTCCAGAAGTCTTTAACAAATGTGACAATACAATTCCCTAAGAGATGACACCTTGATATTTGTTTGTTTCTTGGTAGAAGCGGAATACTGCTTTAAGCCGCAAGGATCTAACTAGAATGAAGAGTGTGCAGATTGGCATGATTTATGGTGCGTAGGCTATGTGGACACTAGATTTTTACAAGTTATGCTACAAAGACCAAGAACCAAATGTTTATTGGTTGAACCGTGACAGACAAAGAAAAGTGAGCTATAAGCAAATATTTATTAAACCACATACAACACAGAGGGGGCTGGACAAAAGATATAGTTGCAAAGACAGGTGTAAATGACAACAGTTCCATTAACTCATAATTTAGATCACACTTATTTAACTCACAATCAATGGCTTAACGTATACTTGCTTGCCTTTAAAAACAGAGCTGGATTTGTGAAAAATTCTGTCTTAGCCCTTAGTTCTTACCTAGACTTGTCTTCTAAAATCTTTGTGCAGATTACACGTCTATTGTTAAGATATTCGAAAAATATTTTATCAAAGGCGTTTTTCCCTTTTCCACTTCAAAATATTTTCTCTAACATATTTGTTTTCCACACACCGCTGTGAAAATTGAGATATTTGATCCCTTTTACTACACTTTCACTGGCACTCAGGGGTATCTTGTTTGTACTGAAAACTATCTGCAATGCCTTTACAAAAAAATCACCATGATTTCAGACCTATAGCTCACCTCATTTACACAAACTCTTATAAACAATTCCCTGACACACCCCTAGGATAAACCGCTGTAGTACTTTAAATAAAATCTACAAATGCATACCATGCTTACCAATGCTAGTGATTATATATTATGCTATGTGTATTCGTAAAGCACACTATGAAACGTAAAGGTATGCTGGCGCAGAGCAGGTGTGAGTGCCCAGTCCTGCTTAGGGTAGGTTGATTAGTTGAAAAGCTCGTTATTCATCTACTTGATGAAGTCAAGAAGAGAGGAGGAGGCGCTGATGTGGAGTTGTAGGTCGTTCAATGCTTTAGGAGCGAATTAAGAGCACACCTGTCCTTCTGATCTGGTTCTGTGTATGCGTGGGATGTGTGCAAGCAGGAGTCGTGCAGAGCGGTGGTGTCTGGATGATTGGTGGAAGGAGATGCAGTTCTTCAGGTAGGTGGGGCCTAAGTTCTGCAGTACTCTGAATGTCTGTGTGAGGAGCTTGAGCATGGCTGTATATCAGGAGAATGTGTAGTATGATTATGAAGTTATCCATGGTCAGCCGAGTCTGATGACTTTGTGGACCAGTGCATTCACCACAGGGATCTGTGTTTGATCCCATGGAAACATATTTGAATCCTGGTGGGTCCACACAGATCTTGATCCTCATGAGGTTGATAAATTGAGTATTGCTTAGATAGGTAACCATAAGCCTCTATTCTGAGCCAAGATACCTGTTAGTAAAAATGGATGTTATAATTACATGCTATATTGCATAAATTTCTGTCAGTAGATTCCAAATAAATTGCAGCACCCACTGATTTTTATATCATAACTTCATACTGCAAAAACAACACAAAAAAGCTTGAAGTAGCATGTGTCTAATGACAAAAATTACCTGTTGCTCCAATGTTTTGGTCAAAATAATCTATTAATTGTTCTGGTGTGGCATCAATGTTTGTTGTTGAAAATATGAATAAAGGAATCATGGCAATATAAATGTGTTTGTTTTATTGCTTTTCAGAGCTGCATTTATCCGATGTAAAAAAGAAATTATTCAAATTTGGCTACGTATCTAGTTTCATAATGTATATAACCATTTATTTGGTACTTTAGAATTCTAGTTTATGTAGTCCAGTGATGACTTAGGGGGTTACTTTGAAAATTGGCTGTAATGGTGGCCGTCAAGCAAATTTAATTTTCTCTATTTCATGTAAAGATCGGGGAGAGAGTTTTACCAGCAGCAAGACCACCACCATCTTTACCGTGGGATAACACTCACCACCGTTGGACTGTCAGAGTAAATGAAATAGGACAATCTCACCTATTTAAAAGAGGCCTTCTAATGTCATCTCTATTGGCATTTTTCATGTCCGCATCCGGGATCAGAGAAAAATATAGTAATGGCCTCTTTATGATAGGAGGAAACACTATTTGTCAGGGCTCTTGCTTTTTAAATTTTCCATTGACAACCCCTAGCTCCTCTTTGGGGAGATGTCTTTGGAAAACAAACAAATAATGGCAAAGACAACAGCTTTAGCCTCTGGAACTATTGGCTTTGCCAATGTTTTTAGCAATGCTGAGACGCATTGGTGAAAGGGAAACTAAAATAATGTGCAATGACGCAACCGTGGTGGGCGTGATATTTTGTAAAGTACCTCAATCTCAGCGCGAGCAGTGAAAGGACAATAATGAAAAAGAAGCAATTAGTACTTGGTAAATGCTTTACAAAAGGGAGAACCAGGAGCCAGCAAATAACAGTGACAATTAAGCCAACAAATTGTAAGCAACAGACTGATTCCAAGCCTTTTTTAGCAGACAAAGGGCCTCATTATGACCCTGGCGGGCGGCGGAGGCCGCCCGCCAGGATCCCGCCCTCCAAATTACCGCGCCGCGGTCAAAAGACCGCGGCGGGTATTACGAGTTTTCCCCTGGGCTGGCGGGCGGTTCCAGTTAAACCGCCCGCCAGCCCAGGGGAAAACGACCTTCCCACGAGGATGCCGGCTCGTAATCGAGCCGGCGGAGTGGGAAGGTGCGACGGCTGCTACTGCACCCGTCGCGTATTTCACTGTCTGCAAGGCAGACAGTGAAATACATTTTGGGGCCCTCTTACGGGGGCCCCTGCCGTGCCCATGCCATTGGCATGGGCACGGCAGGGGCCCCCAGGGGCCCCGCGACCCCCCCTACCGCCATCCTGTTCATGGCGGCTTTCCCGCCATGAACTGGATGGGGGTAGGGGGGGTCAGAATCCTCATGGCTGCGGAGCGCGCTCCGCAGCCATGGAGGATTCCAATGAGCAGCGGAAAGTCAGCGGGAGACCGCTGACTTTCCGCTTCTGACCGCGGCTGAACCGCCGCGGTCAGAATGCTCATTGGAGCACCGCCAGCCTGTTGGCGGTGCTCCCGTGGTCGGTGGCCCTGGCGGCCACCGGCCGCCAGGGTCAGAATGACCCTCAAAATGTCTAGGAAGCAACACTGAATGGGATGTCTCAGGTCTAAAAAGTACCTCCTGGTCACCACCATCACACAATGTTCTATTATTTCACAGAGGTGGCTCCAACAATGTTGGCAGGAGCAATTGTGTCTGGAAAAAAACCCTCGACAGCAGGTAATTGTAAATTTGAGGTATCAGCCCCTGCTGGGCTGGGTGAAGGAATGCCTCTGCCACCACAGGCATTAGGCAATCTGCCTTATGAACTCGAAATGTGTGCCGAGTGCGACAGCTCTAGTTAGCAAAATGGATCTAGGTGTATAAATATTTCAAAACGATACACCCCACCTCTAATCATATATTGGAATAACTTTAAAATATAAAGCAATGTAGGGTTTACAAACTCGTATCTGTGGTTTATGGCAATGCTACATTAATTGAGTCCCATTAATGTTTCCAGAGGTAGTAAGACTAGACTTCCTGAAATGGTTGCCTAGTGGTATTTTCTATGTCTCTGTGAATATACAGTTCTTGCCGTATAAGCTAGCTTCTGCAGAGACCATGGTGCCTGCCTCATGCTGTTTCAATCTACATGTGGTACAGTAATGTAGTCACATTAGAGAAGCAACTTAAGATGCTGCAAAGCCATTGCATAGCTGCCAAGGAGAGCCCTACACCAGTCCTGACGTCGTAAACAAGTGCCCTTCTCTTGAGCCCATACTTTCATTGCAAAAAGTGCACTATGAATCCATAATGAAATACGCTGTTGGCTGAAAAATCAGGGTATGCTTAAAGTGCCACACATTTCAGGTGGGCATTTGGCACCTACGTCTATGGAATATGTGAAAATGCCATGGGGAAAGGGATGGTGTAACATGTTAGGGTCAAGGATGAATGTCAGAACACTGTACAGAGAAATAGTTTCTGACATTAACATCGCATTTTAAATGTCATTTACAAAAATATCACTCTACTGGATATATATATATTTGTGGAGGATATTTAGAACAGAACATTTATGTCAGACAAGATTCTAATAATGATATTAAGATACTATACAAAGGTTCATTCTAGGTAGATCCTGCAGGGCTACAGGGTAGCTATATTGGGAATGTTGGTAGCCTGTACAGCATGCTTTTCATTGTGCCTCACATAAGAATGCACACATGTTGCAGTACATATCAGTGAAAGCATGGCGACCTACATCCTAACCTGTCCCATGAGATCCTTTCTCTGCTCCCAGGCTACATACCAAGTAAAACCCCCATCACATTTATTATCTTTCCAGTGATGGTGGTATATTGGATGTGACTGTCCTAGGATTTGTGAATCTGCATGCAGAATTAAAAAGTAATTCTTCTATGAACGGTTTATCCCCATTCCAAGAATAATACCTCGTAATTGCATTCTGCAGAAGTGCACTTACCGACCAGAATCGGTGATTCCGTGCCAGTAATTTCAGCACCACTATACCACGCCCCTAGTAATCAGGCCAACTGATGCCAAAGTAAGTGCCTAAAAGTTGACTTGCAAAGTGGTGTAGTTGGCTAGAAACCTCATAGAAAAAAACAAGGAAGAAAAGATTTTGCATTTTCACATTAAAATAAAGTGACCCATGTTCTTAACATATTTCCCTAAATGCTTATGCTGCATTGTTAGCTGGGAAGTTGAGTGGAGGCGGTAGGAAAGTTCTGAGACACACAGAGAACATTATGCTGAAACATAAATATAATTGGAGGCTCAATAGTAGCTACAAGTCAATTTAATGGAAATAATTAAAGTGCGCACCACTAGTAAATATCAGTCGCAGTTTTTGTTCATCTCTAAGACCTGTTTTTATGCTACTTTGCTACGGGGATGGAAGACCAACTTGGGACTGAAAATGGTCTTATGATGTGATGGTCCCTTTGGGATCACAGATGTCTACCTCATGTCAACCTTGGATAAGCTGATAGTTTCCACGTGGAATACTTCACAAACTACAATTATTGGTTAAAAGTCAAGATTAATAGATACTGCCATTAAATCTTGTGCTGTCTTGGCAGTTCGGGCTGGACTGTTCCCGTGGGCAACAGGGTCAAGACTGATTTTCATATGGCAGGGTCCAAACTGGGGTGGGATGGTGAGCAAAAAAACAATAGATTAAACCCAGATCTTTGTGACTGGGGGTGAATGTCTACATTGTTCAGCATTCCGTCCATCATCTGTTCTTTTTGTGTTTGTCAACCTAAGTGGAAGGGTATGCCCAGATGTGGGTCCCGTGCTCACTGCGCCACTGGATTCAGGCTAGCCTGGCTGATGAAAGGTGTTACCCTGAAACCAGTCCTAGGATGCTTGTTTTTGGTCCAGGGAGGACCTGGTTGGCAGTTCAGGCTGGACTGTTCCCATGAGGGACAGGGTCAAGACTGATTTGTATATGGCTGGTTCCAAAGTGGGGTAGCGTGGTGAGCAAAAAAAACTACGGATTAAACCCAGATCTTTGTGACTGGGGTGAATGTCTACTTTACTCAGCATTCCGTCCATCATCTGTTCTTTTTGCCTTTGCCACCCCAAGTGGGAAGGGTATGCCCAGACGTGGGTCCCATGCTCACTGCGCCACTGGATTCAAGCTAGCCTAGCTGATGAAAGGCGATACCCTGAAACCAGTCCTAGAATGCTTGTTTCCGGTCCAGGGAGGACCTGGCTTAGCAGTTCGGGCTGGTGTTTTCCCATGGGGAAAGGGGTCAAGACTGATTTGCATATAGCTAGGTCCAAACTGGGGTGGCATGGTGAGCAAAGGGCCAAAGGATTAAACCCAGATCTATGATTGGGGGTTCTTCTCTTTGCTTGAAGCACGGCCTTAGGGCCTGCAATGGACGTATGCCTTCCGATTTGGATACTGCTCCCACCTTCAAACGAGGCACATCCACTAGTGTAATAGACTATTTTTTAGTGGATGTAAGACTGTGGCCCCTGTTGAGAGATATGAAGGTGGATGTAAGAAGCAAAAGTGATCATTATCCTTTGCTACTTTCCATATCAGGGAATGTCTTTGGTAGAACTTCAAATAATCAAGTTACTATAGTCCCCACTCCTATCTTGAACAATCAGTCCACGAAGGTCAGGTGGCCGAGGGGGCAGTCGAATCCTTATTTGTTACGCAAGATTTATTTAGTTTTTATTGACAATTTGGCGCCATACTATAACTGTGATTTTAATGATATCCCACTTTTATCCATACACGAAAACATGGCCACCAGATTGCAAAGTATCTTTTACAGGAAAGTTGGAGTAAGACAGCAAGGAGGCACCTCGGCCAATAATTCATGGTTTGACGAATCCTGCTATAGGGCCAAGACAGGATTAAAAAATGCCATCATTAAAGGGAACTCCGGGGAGATACAATTAGCTAGACGCACTTATAAGGAATCCATCTCTTGAGCTAAAAAATCTTGGGAAGAAACAATCTGGCAGGAGCTGCTGGATGCCACACAATCCAATAATAACAAGTTGTTTTGGGAACTGTTAAGCAAGCGAGGGAAAGAGGGTAGAACTAGCCAAAGAAATCATATACAGACAGAAAAATGGGTTGAACACTTCTCAAGCCTTTATGATAAAACTGATACCCCGTGACCCCCGCTAGCAGGGAAATGGGGCAAGATCTACCCTCCATCCTGGATGTGACCCCCAGCCTCGTTCCTATAGAAGGGGGCTCACAGATTTTTGAGGGCCCCATCTGTTTTTCCATGGAAGAAACTGCTGAGGCTATCCGCTCGCTAAAATCTGGAAAAGCACCTGGTCCAGATAAAATTCTGGGGGATCTCTATATATCTGAGCCAGCTATTTGGACCTGGTATATCAATGCACTTTCCAATAAAATCACTGAAGGGGGGCAGCTCCCTACGACATGGAAGGGTGCCGAAATTATTCCCATCCACAAAAAGGGTAATGCAAACCTCCCAACTAATTATATGCCGATTAGTTTCATAGACAACCTTCAAAAGATTTTTGCCAAGCAACTTTTAGGTAGATTAACTAACTGGGCCACGGATCATCAGATCCTCTCTCCACTCCAAGCAGGGTTTCGATCTAGGATTAGCACAGTGGATCAGGTCTTTAGGCTGGCCGTGCTGTACTGGAAATATACAGCTCTTGCAAAACAACCATTATACATCGCCTTTGTTGATTTGAGATCAGCCTTCGACCGGGTTCCAAGGGAGAAGTTATGGGAGGTGCTATACAGAGTAGAGACTCCAGCTAATATAATCCAACTTTTGAAGAGACTGCACAAAGACACTTATGCGCAAGTGAGATGGGGCAACCTAGGCGAACTAACAGACAAAATCACTATAAATAGAGGTGTTTGCCAGGGCTGTGTGCTGGCACGGTTTTTATTCTCTATTTTTATTAATGAGGTGGTACAGGTTTTAATGCATGCCAGAACGATGAACCCACCCTGTGCGCTCAGAAAATCCTGATTCTTCTGTTTGCAGATGATTCCCTTCTCATTTCCAAATCTCCAATGGACCTACAAATTCTTATTCATAGATTTAATTCCTTCTGCCACGAGTACGGCCTAGAGCTGTATCACAAGAAAACCAAGTTAATGGCACTCCGTTCTGGAGCGCGGAAGAAATGTACTATCAGCCTGGAAGGCGACCTCTTGGACAAGGTACGCTCCATCGACTACTTGGGTGTGAGGATCACCGATAATATGCATTGGGCAGATCAGGTTAATAAAAGTGCTGGCTGCTTGCAACACGACGCAGCATCTATCCTTCGTTTTTTTCGGAGTACAACAGCAAAAACTGTCTCCCCGGCAATTAAGATCTATATTGCCAGAGCACAGGGAGCTGCCATCTATGGAGCGGAGGTCTGGGGCTTTTCTGACTGCAATAGGTTAACTATTGGATAGAATAGCTTTGCGAGGGCTCTATGCGCCTGCCCTCCTAGTACTCCGCTGATTCCATTGTTTTTAGATCTGGGCCTGAGACGGATAGCTGACCTAATTATCTTAAGACCACTCCTTTATTGGGTTAGGCTATGGACTGTACCAGAACTGGATGTTTATAAGTTCTCTCTTTTAGATCTGCTAAAATGCCCCAACTCAACTTCTATTCCCTGGGTAAAATATGTTTCCAGATGGTTTAGCAACCTGGGCCTTGGAGACTTTTGGGAAAAACTACATAAGCTTGAGAAAGCTCATTCCAAAGTGCTGAAGCGCGTACACTGGTCCTATATATGGAATGATTACATTATTCACAGATACCATGGCTGTCTAACAAATCTTTTCTTAGATCTTAAGTGGTATCCGCAATTTGAATTATATTTAGACACTATACCCGATATCTTAGGCAAAAGTTTATATGCCAGATTCCGCTTCGGGTCGTTGCCACTGAAGTCTTTGATGTGTAGATGGGGTACAAAAACAGTAACTGATATATGTCCCGTATGTGGCACAACATCTCAAACAGTCGAACATTTCATGTTTTTCTGCCCCGCCTATTCTTCTCCCAGGTCAAAGTGGATTTGTAACATGTGCCGGGAACTGGGGATTAGAGACTGCGCCCCTGCTTTGAGGATCTTAAAAAGTCATCATTCTAAGGTTTTAATACATGCTGTTAGCAAGTATTTGCTAGCACCATGGTGCATACGTAACTCTGCTATCAGCAATGAGTTTTAAATACGAGCAGATAAGTCTTTTTATTGTGCATTGCTTGTATGGGTTTTATTGAATTACATTTTATACTTTTCTGATTTTACTATTTACTATTTATTTATTGTATGTTTGCTTTGATGATCTATTTGATCGAATAAAGCTTGTGCCAAACTAAACTGGGGGTGAATGTCTGCGTTGTTCAGCATTCCGTCCATCATCTGTTCTTTCTGCATTTGTAATTAATTTTAAACACACTTTATGAACAGTTTCCTAGGAGCCTCTCTCTTTTTAGGTTTAACTTAATTGCAGTGAAAAATGCTGGAACTGAAGTGCAATGACAATAAAAGCTGAACTGTATCAGGTGTCATTTGAGGTGTACCTTTCCCCTGGCTGATTCTTTTCTAAATCCTGTGAAATTAATACAGTCAACCCAGGTTGGTTCCTGGGCCTTAATATCATATATAGGTGGAGATAAAACACCTAAATCATGTTTAAGTACATCTTACATATGGCTGAAGAAAGCACTGCTGAGCCACGAAAAATGTGGTTCAAATACAGAATTATGGTTGAAAGGTCAATTTTGAACCAATAAAATGAAGCCATCCTAAATTTGAAGTGAAATTTACTTTGAAAAATACGATATACTGTAAAGGCGCCCTCCAACCGTTTACTTTTGGATATTTGAGTATTAGCATTAAAGATGGGGTGAAGGGGGCACGAAGCTCTATTGAGATGGTGTTGGTCCACATTACTCGTTTTCCCCCTTACAAATGTTTCCAGATTGTTGTATCTTCAACGTAAGAGGTCTCTCACACATCCAGCAAACGCCTCTATCCTTAAAGGGTTAAATGTAAAGAAAATTGTACATCCTCTTATACAAACATAAATCAGCAGTCACAAACAGTAAAGGTTCAGGAGAACCCCTTTGATGATGTCTAGTTGGGCTGTAAAAACTATAGTGACATCCTTGACAAGATGGCCCCTTAGCTATTACTACGCAGAGACCGGCCGGCTGGTGCATTCAGTCTCCTGCCTCCTTGCCGAGAAACCCAGCAAGCTCATCAAACGATAATGGAGTTGGTGAAATGTTCACCATTTTAGTTGGAAAAGGATCAGTTTACCAAATAAACTGTATCTTATGAGGCCGTCTGAAGAGGTCTTGTGATGCATTTTGCATAATCTGAACGCTTCCAAATATTGCATAAGCCATGTGGGCAAATGGTTACTAATAAATGGTTAGAAAATATTTTTGTGCCATTACAATATGTTATTCTATACACACCTAAACACATCTTTGCCCATATTGATGACTGTAGTATTCACTGAATTTAGGAAGCAGAGACTTCCATAGTGCTATGAGTGCACCTCATGACCTGCAGTACCCTAATCCTACACCCTCAAGATAGGACACTCGAACAAACATGCCGGTCCGCCAACATACCTCCCTGCTAACCTTTACCAGACCCTGCCACTCCCGTACCGGCCCAAACATGCTTCTGTGACAGCAAAGTATCATGATCTGTAGATCTCCCTGGGCCATCCAAACATGCTTTGCTCTTCCAAGGAACCTCAATCCTAACATGCAGAACTCTCCTGTTCTAGTACTTAAGCCAACGTAGCTTTGCCGGTACCTACATTCAGCTTTGTATAAAGCAGAGGATTCTAGCAGCTCGATTGCGAGCTATCACTAACTTTCAGGCTACTTCGGAGTATCTCGCACATGACAATTACTTGTCAACAGGCTGATAATATGCAGCTGTTGAAATGTTAAGGTAGCACTGTAAACCACAGTGCACCGCTCTCTGTGGGGCCTAAAAGCTGAAAATGCAGGGCAATGTAGCCACACTCTTTTCTAAAAATAATGTTTTTTTGCTTTCACTTTTTGTTAATTTTCTTTCAATCGCTACTTCTTTCTCTCCTTCTTTTAATACTCTCTTCTCCTTTTCTTCTGTCCATCTTTCTAAGTTATGTTATTTACTTTTATTTCTTCTGCTTCCTTTCGTTCCTTTCCCCAATTATTGATCTTGTTTCTCCCCAATTTCTCCCCTTTCACCTTCTATCTTTCTTCGTTCATTCTCATCTTCTTTTTCAACTTCTCTTCTTTGTCTCCTTTTATTTGCCTTTCCATCATTCTTTTTCAATTTCTTGTATTTCTTCCACTTTTTCTTTACTTTTCTCCTTTCTTCTACTTCTCTTCCTTTTCTCTTCATCTGCTACTTTCTTTTTTCTTCCCCCTCTTTCATTCCCTATTGCAGTCTTACTTACCCTCCTTTCCTGATTTTCTCTTTCTTTCATGTTTTTTTTCTTTCTTGCTCTACTTTTTTTCTACCCTTCCTTCTCTACTTGCACTGTACTTAACCCCCCCTTTGGCATTTTCACAGTTTTTCTTTCTCACTTATTCTTTCCTTGTTTCAGTCTTAGCTTTTTGTCTCTTTCTAGTTTTCTTTTAAAACTGATCCTTGGGTAGAGTGCGAGTTTCTCACAGTGTCTGTCAGTGGGTCAGAGGGGTGTCCAGAATACATGATCATCCAATCCTAGGCCTCTCTGTAAATTGTACAGAGCAATGGACATGTATTCCAGTTGCGATTTAGTTCTGTAGAAACGTGTGTGAAGGAGGTACACAGTTATTAAAATACTCACAAGGTAAAAGAAAATACAGTATAACAGGTGAGTGTGTTTTGGGCTTTAGGGGTTAGAAGTGAAGGAGAGCCAAGGAGGGCATTCGTAGAGAGTGAAAATAGGGTACTGAAGAAGAAAAATATAAGATGTAAGATATTCAGATGGAGGAGATGTGGTCTGATACAGAACATACATGCATAACATAGAGCAAACACAACCAGAATGATTTAGACATTCTGAAGACCACTACCCCTTCCACAGGTCCCAGTAAAGTTTCATTCAAAGTCTGACCATTTCAGAATTGAAACATTTTCAGTACTGGTAGACCTAACAGCCTTAGGGAGGTCTTCCCCCAAATTGTTTTTGCCAGTCTCCCTCCATTTTTCTGATCTCGCTTTTGCTGGTTTTAGGACTCTGAA
The DNA here is from genome assembly GCF_031143425.1 of Pleurodeles waltl. Classification (NCBI taxonomy): domain Eukaryota; kingdom Metazoa; phylum Chordata; class Amphibia; order Caudata; family Salamandridae; genus Pleurodeles; species Pleurodeles waltl. Next base: position 645,610,506 of record NC_090451.1, read on the forward strand.
CACTTTACCACTGCTGACCAGTGCTAAAGTGCTTGTATTCTCTCTCCCTTAAAAATGGTAACATTGGCTCTTATCCAATTGGCATCTTTAATTTATCTATAAGTCCCTAATAAATTGATTGAGATGTGTCCAGGGCCTGTAAATTTAATGCTACTAGTGGGCCTGCAGCACTGATTGTACCACCCACATAAGTAGCCCCTTAACCATATCTCATGCACTGCCATTGCAAGGCATGTGTGTGTAGTTATTCTGCCACCTCAACTTGGCATACATATAAGTCACCCCTCCGGTAGGCCCTGTGTAACCCCCATGGCAGGGTGCAATGTATGTGAATGGCAGCACATGTAATGTTTGGTTTTACATGTCCTGGTAGTGAAAGACTCCCAAAGTTATTTTTTACTATTGGGAAGCCTGCTCTTTTCATGGGCCAGCATTGGGGATTCCTTAAAATATTTTTAGGCTGTAATTTCTGATCAAAGCGGAGTGACTACCTCATGATTCATATCTTTGGAATGATAATGAGAAATCCACTTTATTGGTATGGTTGGATTTGACATTGCTATTTTAGAGATTACACTTTTAGAAAGTAGACATTTCTCTGTTCTTACTGCTCTATGTGTGTTACAGCCTGTCTCCAAATCATGTCTGTTCTGTGCTAGATGACAGCTCCTCTTGTGCATTCCATCCAGACAGCCATAAACACAGGACTCTTAATTGCATCTGCAATCATCAGCATACTGATAGGTCTTCATCAGCAACAAGTGTGAAGGGGCTCACACTTATTGGGCCTGACCCCACGCAAGGGACTGATGACCCCACAGGTAACCTGGCAGACAGGACTGGGATGACAGGGAACTGGTGCACTTCAAAACAACTCTTTGAAGTCTTCCCCCCTTCAGAGGCACATTTGGGTACAAGTACTTGGGCTATGACCCCCTCAAATCAGACACTACTAGACCACAAACTAAGACTCTGTCAGATGAACTGGTGGGCTGCCTAACGGGCTCAACTGGACTGTTTTCCTGGAAGGAATGCTCTGCTGCTTGTTGCCCTTCTGCTGTCGGACCCTGCTGGGAGGACTCCGCCTTCTGACCAGCGTGATCTCCAAGGGCTTTTTTCCCCCAAGGTTTCAGGGACATCAATGACCTCGTGAACAGCACTTCATCAGACCCAGCGCCGCTCTGACCAGGTGGAACTTTGTCACGGATTATCGCTAGCAACCGCAGTGTTTCCCTGCAGCCCTTGCTCCATTCTTCTGAAGTTGTACCTGTTGTCACAGATTACCGCTAGCGAGAGCAATTCTTCTCTGTAGCCACTGCACCAGACTTCTGAAGTTGCACCTGTTGCCACAAATTATCACTAGCGAGTGCAGAGCTACTCTGTAGCCACCACGCCATTCTTCTGAAGTTGTGCTTACTACCTCGGATCACCATTAGCAAGTGCAGGCCTTTCTGCAGCCCTCCAGCCACTCCCCCAAAAGTTGTGTCTACGGTTGTGGATTCCCGCTAGCGAGCACGGTGCCTATTTGCAACCCTGTGCCGCTTTACAGCTGTGGTGCCTACTGATCCAAAGTCCAGTGAGCACAATGCTGCCTTCACCCTCTGAACCACTCTGCAGACCGGTCCCAGCCTTGTAGACTGTGATGAATATCTCAGGAGGAGTGTGCTTGCTCACCATTGTATCCGGAGCAGAGTGCCAGGTACGGCTGCACTTCATGCACAGGTACTGAACTACCCGGGCCCGTGTGCTTTGTCACCGGCACTCTCCAGAGCACCCATTCATAGCCTCTGCGCCCATATTCTGACATTACTGTATCACTCCTAAAAGGAGTGCACCCAATTTCCAAAGCACTGGGGTAATATTTATGCCAGTGAATATCTTGATGTATGCTTATCAGATTTGTTCCATTTTTGGGCCTTAAATCATTCAGACAAATAACTTCTATTATTCTAACTTGGAGTGGCTTTGTTTTTGTGGTGTTTCACTGTGTTGCTGTGTGAGTTATTGCGCAAATAGTTTACACATTGTCTTCTAAGTTAGGCCTGTCTGCTCTGTGCAAAGTACAGGATCATTTAGTTTGTGTTGTGACCTGCCCTGACTAGAACTGTGGTCCCTACTTGGCCAGGGAGCATACATCCACCAACTAGAAACCGCGTTTTCTAACAAATATTAGTTATTTACAACAAACTAATTGTTGGTATTCATTGATCTTAAACTGCTAACACCAACTTACAAATCCAGTAGTCCTGACCATTATATGTCAGTTGTTGTGTTATATATTTCGATGCAATAACAAGAAGCTCAGAGAGGAACCAAAATACTGGTTGAGAGACACACTATTGAAATCACAGAAATTTAGATTACATGTTTAAACTAAGCACTTAATTACACACACCGCACCTCATTAAGAGACACCCCTTACACTTTTATCTTCCCACTAAAAGCCCTGCCCAGTGTTCCATGCACCTTGGGAGAGCTGAATGACAGGACACCACCCAGGTACCTCTTTCACAAGAAAACAAACAGAAAAAATACATATGTTATGAGATACCAACGGAAAGAATCCCAGATTCACCCAAAAGTGAAAATAAATATATGTAGTACACGAAAACACGTAGAACCACACAAAACACACACACTAACCTATCAACAAACCTATGTAAACACCAGCTTATTGGCATCCAGACCTGACCTACATAACAACCACTGAGTTAGTTGGCCAAACCAACTGATGAAAAATTGAGTAAGAAAATTTCTTCAAAGTTAAAAGGAGAAAAAACACTATCAGTTTACAGGTAGGAAAGCAAATAGACAAACACAGAACGTCTTACATACACTCAAAATAACAACAGACACACAAACGTCGGCCACCATTCCCTCCTGACAGCGAATCCACACAGGATTTATCTCAGAATCCTTGATCATTCACAACAGTGAATGAACAGTAATGAAATAACTAAGTTGGGTGTCTTTCTTACTTACATAGTAAAAGTAACAATTTCCAATCTATATCACACCGCAAACAGGGGCCCTTTCAACCACAACAGGGAAAAACCCTTGCAGCGTCAAAACACGCAACAAATCTATACATCTTGCAGCAGAACAGCTTCAGAAACAGTTTCATAAAACAAACACCCCAGCATAAGCAAAGCCACACTTTACCAGGTGGACAAACTGAAAAGGGGGTATAACTCGAGAAACTAGAAACAATAAGATGATTTCCACACCTTGATACACCATCAAATGAGGCCGTAAAGTACACCTGAAATGGGGGAAAAGTGCAAACGTTGTTGCTGCAGTTAAATGTATAAATCTGGCAACCAATTTGTTGGATGCAAAGGAAGAATGTCCCTGTTTCAACAGTTACCATTTGGTGACATTTTGTTAATGGTGGAACGATTGGTAACACGTTATATCTAGACATTAATTTAAAATAAATGTAATTTCAATCTGGGCTCCTTCTTTCCAGAATAGGCACTTCACACTGAATGGGCTAGACATGTATACGTTTTACGCAAGGGCTAAACTGTGATGTCGCACAATTTTAATGAAGCGCTGCGCCCTAACAACTTTTAAGGTTTTTATGTCTACATGTATGGATGACATGTCTGTTTAATTCTCCTTTTCAGATGTTAATGTTTTGCTGCGTCTTGTATTATATGTCCAGTGTCACTGTGCTATTTGTGGTTTTTGTGAACTAAGTAAAGGTTTTTCACTCACTCCCTCACAATACCAGTGCAAAAATAAGATCACGTGACACCATAGACATATACAGAGAATTCTACAGTCTTCGCCCCATACCGACTGCAATAAAACCATTGAATCCCCGCAATTCGCAATACAAACCAAAAGATTCCCGAGAGCATTAACAGACTCCTCAGGGCTCACACAAACTGCATATGTGGAGAACATTTAACCTTCAAACCCCGTCTTTGGCATTTTATAGACATACACTGTAAGTCATCTTACCTCAATGTTGCATTTTCAGCCAAGCAGGTACTAAAAACCGTGTGGTGCCAAGCCTGTTATATGTTTGAGTTTCGGTGGTTGTGGTGTCTAAAAAAACAAACGGAAAAAATATACCTATTCTTAACTTTGCACTTATCTGTGTGGCACATATGACTTGCAGTGAGTTGAAATAACTCAATTTCACACATCAATGCGTTTATTATCTGGGGTAATATTAATTCGTGTGGATATGTCATGCATTGATACTCCATAGCTACCAAGATTATAGTTTGCTTATGTATGACATTTACATGTTTTCAGGATGCTTGTGTGTGACATTTCAATGCCTTATGCGTGACACTTTGAGTGACACTATCATAACATGGCACTCAAGTCCCTTTAATGAGATAACTTTCATATATGATCCTACATTTTAGCAATATAGTACCTTGGAAATGTCCTTCAACAGTTCTCACGTTCCTAAAATGCCAAAACAAGTGGGGAATCATATTGTGTCCAACCCCTAGCCTCTTGTCTATCCCTATTTCACAAGGAGCTTCTCACAAGTGAGGACCAGTAGCCAATAAATATCTAAAGAAGCAATTTTTGCCCTTACCAGAAGCGGGGATATCTTAAAAAGTGTAGTTTAGACTCTGCACTTTGAAAGACCTGAAGGAATGGATTGACTATCAGACAGAGAAGGTAAAAGTTAAAAAAATCACAGTAAAGCCAATATTTTTTAGTTTTTTAATATGTCACCAGCATTGTAAGTTTCCTTCACACAGAACTGGAGTAACCTATATGTACTGTAGAACAAGTTACTTCACTTCGGTAACGCTTTATCTGGTACAGACAATATCTAACCACAGATTCCTTACCTCCTACTTCTCTGCAGATATCAGACTGGATCAGGAAGAATTTTTGTGGGCAGTAACCCTGTGGGCCGGTAGGTGGCGTTGTTTGGCTCCGTGTGGCGTCATCTGCGCCAGAAGTGACATTTGCATTTCCTATATAGGTGCCACCCTGGCATGCAGACATCAGTTTCTTTTCACGACTTTCTACACCAGAAGCACGGAGCCATGGAGAACACTGACTACTGGTGTGGAAAACTAGGGCCCTGAAAGGGAACACCTCTATCCCTAGAAATTGGTTCACAGAGTGGGAAGGATGGGTGGGTCGGTAAGGAATCTGTGGCTAGATATGGGGGGTCATTCCAACCCTGGCGGTCGGTGTTAAAGCGGCGGCCAACCCGCCAACAGGCAGGCGGTCAAAAAAATGGAATTCTGACCCTGGCGGGAACCGCCAACACAGCCCGCCACTTTAACACTCCGACCGCCACAGCAGGACAAACAAACAGCGCGGCGGTCACCGCCAACAGGCAGGCGGCAGACTATTTTACCGCCCACCCTATCACAACTCACCAATCCCCCACCTTTTCCGGGGCGGGAGCCCCGCCGATAAAAACACGGCGGAAACAGACTACGAACGGGAAAACGCTCACCTCTATACACTCCACAAGGAATCTGGACAGCATGGAACCCGAATTAAACATCAACCAGCTATTGTCTACCTGCTCCTCTACCAGGAGCACGAACGCCGGCGCAGACGACAACGGTGAGTACTGCACCTACCACACAGGGGAGGGGGGAGGAGAAAAGGTTACGGGCACACACATACGCGATACACCCACCCCCACCCCCAAATACCCACACAAGTATGCAGAGTAACAAGTTACAGTGACCCCCCCCAAACCCCACGGAATAACGCAAAGACAAAAAAAATTGATCATTAAAATTGAAGTATATTATAGCAAATTTTAACTTATGTGCATTATGAAATATATAAATAAAATAAATCACATTATTTACAATATATACATTGGGCAAAAGTCCGGCACATTTTGGCAACCTGCCATTGTTCGTGGGCCAATGTGCATAGACACATGGGCAAAGCCCACACACGAGACCAGATTCCATTGGAGAGAACACTGCTGGGGCATCAGATAAAAAAACTACAGGCACCTCCGGGTGAAGGGAAAGGGGGCACCTCAGCCACATGAGTCCACGACGCCAGATCCAAGAGGGGCCTCCATGCCCACTGTACCATCCTGGGGAGTGCAAAGCCACAGTCTCTCAAGTCTCTACAGTGGGTGGGTTGCCCACTGTTACATCCTGGGGAGTGCAAAGCCACAGTCTCACAAGTCTCTCCAGTGGGTTGTTTGCCCACTGTTACATCCTGGGAAGTGCACAGCCACAGTCCATCAGGTGGATAACAGACTCCACTGGTCATGGAGGAGGCATGGTGGCCAGAGTGCTTCGTGAAGCCCTGCCCGACACAGACCCGGCCCTGCCAATGCGCCAGCGGTGCTTGAGAGGAAGGGCCCAGCAGAGCAGTTCAGAGACGGCGGTGCCCAGCGGAGCGGTGCTTGAGAGGAAGGGCCCAGCGGAGCGGTGCTTGAGAGGAAGGGCCCAGTGCAGCGGTGCATGAGATGAAGGGCCCAGTGCAGCGGTGCTTGAGATGAAGGGCCCAGCGGAGCAGTGCTTGACAGGAAGGGCCCAGCGGAGCAGTTCAGAGACGGCGGTGCCCAGCGGAGCAGTTCAGAGACGGCGGTGCCCAGCGGAGCGGTGCTTGAGATGAAGGGCCCAGTGCAGCGGTGCTTGAGATGAAGGGCCCAGTGCAGCGGTGCTTGACAGGAAGGGCCCAGCGGAGCGGTGCTTGAGACGGCGGTGCCCAGCGGAGCGGTGCTTGAGATGAAGGGCCCAGCGGAGCGGTGCTTGAGATGAAGGGCCCAGCGGAGCGGTGCTTGAGATGAAGGGCCCAGTGCAGCGGTGCTTGAGATGAAGGGCCCAGCGGAGCGGTGCTTGACAGGAAGGGCCCAGCGGAGCAGTTCAGAGACGGCGGTGCCCAGCGGAGCAGTGCTTGAGATGAAGGGCCCAGTGCAGAGGTGCTTGAGATGAAGGGCCCAGTGCAGCGGTGCTTGACAGGAAGGGCCCAGCGGAGCGGTGCTTGAGACGGCGGTGCCCAGCGGAGTGGTGCTTGAGATGAAGGGCCCAGCGGAGCGGTGCTTGAGATGAAGGGCCCAGTGCAGCGGTGCTTGAGATGAAGGGCCCAGTGCAGCGGTGCTTGACAGGAAGGGCCCAGCGGAGCGGTGCTTGAGACGGCGGTGCCCAGCGGAGCTTGAGATGAAGGGCCCAGTGGAGCGGTGCTTGAGATGGAGGGCCCAGCGGAGCGGTGCTTGAGAGGAAGGGCCCAGCGGAGCGGTGCTTGAGATGAAGGGCCCAGTGCAGCGGTGCTTGACAGGAAGGGCCCAGCAGAGCGGTGCTTCTCACGACGGGCCCTGTTCAGCGGTGCTTCTCACGGCGGGCCCTGTTCAGCGGTGCTTGTCTTGGCGGGGCCCTGTTCAGCGGTGCTTCTCACGGCGGGGCCCTGTTCAGCGGTGCTTCTCACGGCAGGCCCTGTTCAGCGGTGCTTGTCACGGCGGGCCCTGTTCAGCGGTGCTTGTCTTGGCGGGGCCCTGTTCAGCGGTGCTTCTCACAGCAGGCCCTGTTCAGCGGTGCTTGTCTTGGCGGGGCCCTGTTCAGCAGTGCTTCTCACGGCGGGGCCCTGTTCAGCGGTGCTTGTCACGGCGGGCCCTGTTCAGCGGTGCTTGTCTTGGCGGGGCCCTGTTTAGCGGTGCTTGTCTTGTGTTCCTAGGGAACCAGACCTGGCCAATATTTCCCGCTCAGTCGCCATCCGACCTCTCGCTTGCGGGGCCCTCCTGTGCTGGAGTCCTGGGCCCGTGGGTGTCCTCCATCACACCCGGAATGGGGCTGGTGGGACCCTCCTGGGCAGCTCGCCTGCTGCCGGACTTGTACGCCCTGCTGCCCTTGCCCTCCTTCGCAGAATCTCTGGGGCCCTTGCCTCCCTTTGTGGATGTGCCAGGTGACGGGGCAAGGCTAGTGTCCTTGGGGGCAGCCGTCTCAGGCCTGTCGCGCCGGGGCTTCACTTTTTTTGTCCTCTTCCCAGGGGTTGGGCTGGCTGTCCCTTTGCTGCTGGCCGATATTCCTGCCCTAGGAGCTGGTGGACTCCAACAGCCCTGAACTATGGTCCTAGTAGATGCAGGGCTGGTGGTGGCTGAGGTGCTCTTTGAACTCCTACGAGATGGAGGGGGTGGGTCAGTTGTTGGAAAGAGGTCAAGGTTGGAAAGGAAAAGCAATTTTGAAAGAGAGGGACGGGTAGGTGTACTGGGTATGGGAGTGGAGGAAGAGGATGTGGTTGTAGGAGAGTCATTGTGCTGTCTATGGGTGCAGGTGCCTGTGACGGAGGCTCTCGTGAGGTGGATGGTTGTTGGGTGGGTGGCTGCCTGCGTTTGTGTGGTTTGGAAGAGGGGGTGACAGACACACTGGGAGAGGACACAGGGGACGTGTAAATGGCAGTGGGGGTGGTGACTGCACGTGTGCGGACTGTTCTGGAGGGTGTGCTGGTGATGGACGTACTGGCTGATGGTGGTGTGCATGCAGGTGTGAGTGGAGACGTCACAGGGAGGGAGGCGGGAGACGAGGAGGAGGGGGACACAGAGGAGGCAGTGGCTGTTGGCATGTCTGCATGTGGATGTTGCTTGGGTGAATGCTTGTGGGATGTGTGGTGCTTATGTCTGGATGAGCTGCCCTTGGGTGTTGAGGTGTGTGCAGGCTGGTCTGTAGGTGTGGATGGGATAGGCAGAGGAACAGGGGAGTGGGACTGGGTGGAGGGAGTTGGAGGAGGGAGGCTGGAGACAGGGACAATGGCTGCCGTCAGTGCTGAGGCCAGAGCGTTGAACGATCGCTGATGGGCAGCCTGACCCGAATGAATGCCCTCCAGGTATGCATTGCTCCGATGCACCTCCCTTTCTACACCCTGGATGGCATTCAAAAGGTTAGACTGCCCAACAATGATGGTCCTGAGGAGGTCAATGACCTCCTCACTGAGGGCAGCAGGGGTAACTGGGGCAGGGCCTGAGGTGCCTGGGGCGAAGGAGATGGCCGGCTTCCTGGCCGAGCGGGAACGGGGCGAACGCTGAGGGGCTGCTGGGAGGGCGGAGCTGGTGCGCTGGGTGGCGGCTGTACCTGTTGTAGCAGTGGGCACGGATGTTGCCGCCACCCCAAGGGAGCTCCCTTCCGAGGACGTGTCTGTGTCGCTGACGTCTCCACGGGTCCCCGTTGTGGAGCTCCCCTCGCCCTCCGTCTCACTGGTGTACTCGGAGTCGGTTGCATGGCCCTCTGGGGTCATGTGAGATGCAGCTCCCTCGTGCGCCGATGCCACTTCTCCTCCGCCTGATGATGCTAATGCACACATGAACAGGAAGACCAAAAAAAAGGGGGGGGGGAGAAGAAAGAAAGACATGTTGAGTGCATGCATTGGCGACACCGTTGGCGGAGAGGACAGACACAGTAGCCCACTGCACTACGCCGCGCATTTGGGGTACACTACTCAATCAGTGGGACATGGCCTACAAGCTTATGGACGACAACTGCACACATAGATGACACAGGGCCATGAATAGCTGTACTAGGCAGCCTACAGAGGTGGGGGGCGGGGGCACAGGGCCATGCCTCACGGAGGGACCTAGCCTACAGAAATCGCCCTGGCCTAGGGATACCCACAGCCCTCCTCCCCCACCCAGGCACCTCCACTGCGCGCAAAGATAGCAGAATGTGCTGCTACTCACCCCCTTGTGTCTGCTGTGATGCCCTCAAGCGCCCATCCAAATCGGGGTAGGCCACCGCCAGGATCCGGGACATCAGGGGGGTCAAGGTACGACTGGCACCCATCCCACGTTGGGAGGCCATCCCCAGCTGGTCCTCCGCCGTCTTCTTGCTCCAGCGGCGAATGTCCTCCCATCTTTTCCGGCATGGGTGCTCCGTCTGTGGTAGACCCCCAGGGTCCGGACTTCCTGGGCGGTGGCACGTCAAATGTCCTTCTTCTAGTTGGCGCTGACCTACAGGAATAGTACAGTGGAAAAGGAGAAGATATAACCGTCCGCACCGTCACAGTCATTGGTCCGCATCCCTACCCTTGCCATGAAGCACATGCACTCACCGTTGTTTCATGAACGCCTCATTCTAACCCCCCTATCTTTTAACCACACCACTCCACACAGGCATTGCCCATACAGCATGCTCGCAGTGCACTTACCTGTTTGTCTGGAGGACCGTAGAGTAGCGTGTACTGGGGAGGACCCAATCCACTAGTTTGTCCAACTCCTCCGTGCTGAAGGCAGGGGCCCTTTCTCCAGACACACGAGCCATTGTCTCTTCCAGGCTGAGGTCACAGCACTTGCAGTGTAGGTCCTCTCCTGTCGAAGATCAGGTATCAAGTGATTGAACAGAGAGAAAATGGTGGTCACGTTTGCAGCGGTGCGTACCGTCACCGCCGGCGTACATCGTCATTGGCTCCTCGGACCCATAGGGTCCAATGTTAACCAATGCAGGAATGCGCCGCGGTCTTCGACCGCCTACCGCAACGGTGTACAACGCCAGCGCAGTTACCTCATATCCCCTTGTCCCACTTTACAGGTCAGGCAGTCGCCATTTCAGGGGGCCACATGGCATTATTTTGGACTGCGTCACACATATCTAGACCTTGCTTAAACACTAATACAGGCATATGTCGATGTGCTACATTTTTCTATTTAAGCTGTGTTTATGTACCTCAGAGTTGGTTGACTCTCTGCTCGCTGTTCTCCTCCATAGGCACCGTCTGCTGGGGCATGTGAGGAGATGGCGGCATCCTCCGGTGTACAGACCGCTGATGGACCTGTCGACAATGGAGGAGCGACATGTGATCATCACCTATAGACTTGATCGTACCACAATCCTGGAACTGTGTGCCCAGTTGGAGCCAGACCGGATGTCAGCTATCCGCCATTCCACAGGAATCCCCCCTCTAGTGCAGGTGCTGTCAGTACTCCATTTCCTAGCAAGTGGGTCAAACTACAGCGCTATTGCATCAGGGATGTACCAGCCTATGTTTTCCAACATGTTCTCCAGAGTGCTGTCTGCCCTGCTGAAACACATGCGGAGCTACATCGTTTACCCTCAGGTGGAGGATTTACCTACAGTGAAAGGTGATTTTTATGCCCTGGGACATATCCCCAACATCATAGGTGCTATTGATGGTACACATGTGGCCTTGGTCACCTCCCCCGCAGGAGTGAACAGGTGTACAGAAACCGGAAGAGTTACCATTCAATGAATGTGCAGATGGTGTGTTTGGCAGACCAGTACATCTCCCATGCGAATGCCAAATTTCCTGGCTCAGTGCATGACGCTTACATTCTACGGAAAGCAGCATCCCTTATGTGATGGGGCAACTCCAGAGGTACCGTGTGTGACTATTAGGGGAGGACATGGACCCTATACAGTGTGACTAGGTGTCTCGGTCTGGGGATGTCCCTTTGAGTTAGTGTGTGTCTAACAGTTGTCCCTCGACATTTGCAGGTGACTCTGGGAACCCCAACCTGCCATGGCTACTGACCCCAGGGAGGAATCCCAGGACAAGGGCAGAGGAACGCTACAATGAGGCCCATGGGCGAACTAGGAGGATTATAGAGCGGACCTTCGGCCTCCTGAAGGCCAGGTTTTGGTGCCTCCATATGACAGGTGGTTCCCTATTCTACTCACCAAAGAAGGTGTGCCAGATCATCGTGGCCTGCTGTATGCCTCACAACTTGGCTTTGCGACGACAGGTGCCTTTTCTGCAGGAGGATGATCCAGATGGAGGTGTTGTGGCAGCTGTGGAGCCTGTGGACAGTGAAGACGAGGAAGCTGAGGAAGAGGATATCAACAACAGAAATACGGTTATTCATCAATACTTCCAGTGAGACACAGGTAAGAAGACAACACTGCCTGCTACATCTGATTTAACTCTACTACCTCTCATCTGTCCGTCATTTTCACCCAGTGTATGGTCACTGAGTTGTCACTTTCCCTTACAATTTCAGAGATGTGGGTCCCACTGTGTGACATCTGCTTTGTTTCCACATGGACTAGAGCTGTGTGACATAGGTATGTTGACATTACATTGGCTATAGCATTTTTCCACTGTTATTGCTAATACACATTTTCGAAAGCACAGACAGACTCCTGATTGATTTGTGATTTAAGGGTGTTTATTGAAGTGCAAATTAGTGGATGGGCGGCTAAAATGGTCAGGGGTGATGGAGGAATGTCCATGGCAGAGTCCAGTCTATTAGTCTCACAGGTGCATTGTCCAAAGGGGCATAGGAAGTGGAGCTGGGGCAGTTGATGGATGGACAGGGTGACAAAGTGGGACAGAAGGATGACAATCAGGGTGGTCTCATTTCTTGACGGGGTCTTGGCATTGTTCTCTGTCTTTGTCCTGGATCTCAGGGACCTCTTGCGGGGTGGTTCTCCATCTGCAGGCGGTGGGGTGCTGGTGTGGTGGTCCTGTGGCGTTGCCTCCTGTCCACTAGCGCCGGCGGAGGGCAGTTCATCGTCCAGGCTAGTGTCAGGGGCCCCCTGTTGTGCCACACTGTCTCTCCTGGTGTTGACGAGTTCCTTCAGCACCCCTACAATGGTGCCCAGGGTGGTATTGATAGATTTGAGTTCCTCCCTGAAGCCCAAATACTGTTCCTCCTGCAGCCGCTGGGTCTCTTGAAACTTGGCCAGTAACGTTGCCATCGTCTCCGGGGAATGGTGGTAGGCTCCCATGATGTTGGAGAGGGCTTCGTGGAGAGTGGGTTCCCTGGGCCTGTCCTCCCCCTGTCGCACAGCAGTCCTCCCAGTTCCCCTGTGTTCCTGTGCCTCTGTCCCCTGAACCGTGTGCCCACGACCACTGACCCCAGGTCCCTGGTGTTCTTCGGGTGGTAGGTTAGCCTGGGTTCCCTGTAGTGGTGGACACACTCCTGCTTGACGTGTCCTGGGGACAGAGGTATGGGCCCCCTGGGTGGGTGCTGCGCTGGTGTTTCCAGAGGGGGCAAGCTCTGTAGTGGCCTGTGCCAGTGTTAGGGGAACCGACTGTCCCGAGGTCCCAGATGGGCCAGGCTGGTCATCTAGATCCAGTTGGACCGAGCTGCTGTCATCACTGTGGGCCTCTTCTGTGGGTGGAGTGGACACGTCTGGAACCTCCTGTCCGGTGACGTTAGGTAGGGGTCCTGCAGGGGTGGGTGACCGTGTACCCCAGTGCTTGCATTCCTGTGTAGGACTTTGTGTGATAATGGTTTAGGGGGGTGTATGGGTATGTGTAGTGGACATGCATTGGTGATGGGTGTCCATGCTTTGGTGTTACATGCAGGGCTTGGGATGTGTGGTTTGTGATATTGGCACATACGTGAAAAGTTGGAGTGATGGGGGTGAGGGTGAGGGTGGGGGTATGTGATAGCATGCAGGTGGGTGGGGGATGAAGTAGTTAAAGGTTTGACTTACCAGAGTCCATTCCTTCAGCTACTCCTGCGAGGCCCTCAGGATGCAGTATAGTCAAGACCTGCTCCTCCCATGTAGTGAGTTCTGGGGGAGGAGGTGGGGGTAGCCGCCAGTCCTCTGAACCGCCAGGTGGTGTCTTGAGGCCATGGAACGCACCTTCCCCCGTAGGTCGTTCCACCTCTTCCTGATGTCATCCCTAGTTCTTGGGTGCTGTCCCACTGCGCTGACCCTGTCAACGATTCTTCGCCATAGCTCCATCTTCCTAGCTATGGTGGTGTGTTGCACCTGTGATCCGAATAGCTGTGGTTCTACACGGATGATTTCCTCCACCATGACCCTGAGCTCCTCGTCAGAAAACCTGGGGTGTCTTTGCGGTGCCATGGGGTGGTGTGGGTGATGTGTGGGCTGCTGTGTGTTGTGATGTGTGGGGTGATATTTACGGGTGTGTTGTGTGAGGTGTGTTGATGTTGTGTGAGTAATGGTGTTGAGTGCCTGTGGATGCTATTGTTGTTTCTGGTGGTGTCTCTCTCTGGCCTTCTGTCCCAATTATTGTCGTAGGGGTTTGTGGGTGTGTGTTTTATATTGTATTGGGTGTGTGGGAGTGGTATGTGTATGTGTATCAGGTGTGTGTATTTGGAATTATCCAATGTGGTAGTGTTTTGTAAATGTGTGTGTATTTTGAGCGTGGCGGTGTGTACCGCCAATGGAATAGCGCGGTTGAAAGACCGCTGCGTGGATTCGTGGGTCGTGATAGTGTGGGCGTATTCCTGTTGGCGTGACGGTGGAGGTTTTGTTTTCGCCAGTTTATCACTGACCTTTGGTGTGGCGGACTTGTGTGGGTGTCTGGATTTTGGAGGATTCCGAGCTGTGGGTCATAATGACCGTGGCGGTATTCCGCGGCCGCAGCTGTGTGTTGGCGGTCTTCTGCACGGCGTAAGCGGCTTTTACCGCCAATGTTGTAATGACCCCCCATGTGTGGATAGGAGGGGGTCTATGGTGCCATCTTATGCACAACTGTTACGGGTTGTGGTTCAAGTGCATCCTGCCCATGTATTCTACGTAGGCCGATTAGGAAGGCCAGGTTTATAGGATGTACTTTTAGATACCAATATCTTGTTGACTTGATAACCATATTTAGATACTGGGCTTTATGTATACATAAACACAGTCTGATGCAAAACACTGATCAGAATTCAATTGTATTTTTTTTAAAGTAGTTATTCAGTTGATCTCATGCGTACTTCTGGAGTTGACCTGCTTGCATTTTCTGTGCCTGGTTAGCTGTTTAACAGCCTGTTGGCATGTCTGCCTGTTTATTTTTCAACCAGGGCCTGTCTGATTATTTATTTTTTCCAATTCTAGAAGAACCTGCCAAAATCTCTTGAAGCTAGCCAGATTCCGAACTACAATTTCAGAGCCATTGTTCATCTGATAGGACTTTACAAAATAATAATGTTGTTAGTGGCACTTCGATCAAAATAAGAATCTATGGGAAATGAATGTCAAAGTAATGAGCTATTATGATGACTGATATTTCACTTAGGAGAAATAGAGAAATGTGGATTTTGAAGCTCTATCTTGCATGGTGCTACGTTCTACCATACTTTGCTTAGCATAAGCTCTTCCCATTTCACATCCTTTCAAATTCTAAGCTTTTAAAAATAGGAAGTGGAACTAATAAAGATTCTAGAATGGAGAGCTAATATGCTATATCTTCTTAAGAAACTCAGTTGTCTCAAAGAGACTCAGTAGTAGAATTATACTTTCTCAGTAAACCTTTTAAGTTAAGGCAAGGCCACTTTGGTAACACCTTATCTGGTAGTGGCTCTATGTAATCACAGATTCCTTACCTTAGAGTAATCCCCAGGCATCAGACTGGATCAGAAGATTTATGAGCAGTACCCATGCATGCCAATAGGGGGTGTCATTCGGCTCCATGTTACGGCATCATCCACACCAGAAGTGACATATGCGGTACCTATATCGGTGGTACCCCGGCTTGCTGACGTCAATTACTTTCATGACTTTCCATACAAGGAACGCAGGGACACGATGATAACTGACTGTAGTGCTTTCCTCTTATCTAGTTTCTAAGCACTAACATAACACAACAGAAATGCACTTCTGAGGTCAAAGAAGACTTTTATTGTTGTTAATTCTTCCCCAACCACAATATTTATGAATGACGAATTAGTAGCTTTCAAGTCCGCGTTAATCAAACAAAATATATCAGTTTGCAATATACACAGCAGGTTATATTTATAAGATATTGAATGCAAAGCAAAACAAATACTTCACCGTGTGGGAACTATCTACAGCTTCATCTTTCTAAGGTCTGCAAGCTGATGACCCCTGTCAGCCGCGAGAAAGAGAGATTCATCTACCCACACGGGATTGCTGGCAGCCTGCGCCAAGCTCCAGCACGAGGTCCGGCAGATTCGAATCTGACCCTCTGCAGCCTGTTACATTCGTTACAAAGGTGTGCCCCCTCCTCTCAGACCTGGGAAACTGAGCAAGCCTTTTGGAGACTGGCCAGGTCTCCAAGACTACTCCTGTTCCCAAGCTCAAGCGAAGAAAATACAACACCCATGTACTCTCTCTTATCATGTCTAGTCTACTGTGAGAAAAACATCTTGGTTCTCTGGTGCAAAAACACAGCTTGGAAAAATACAGCTTGGATTCTCAACTGCAATGTCTAACTCCACGTTAAAGGCAATAGGCAGCTAACCTAGATATCAAATGCAATGTCTAGTGTCATGTCAAAGCCAATAGGCAGCTGAGCTGAATACAAAATGCAATGTCTTATATCATGTCAAAAGCCCATAGGCAGCTGAGCTGAATATAAAATGCAATGTATAATATCACGTCAAAGCCAATAGGCAGCAAAGCCAATAGGCAGCTGAGCTGATCATGTCAAAGCCAATAGGCAGTTAAGCTGAATACAGAAAGTAATGGCTAATGCCATGTCAAAGCCCATAGGCGGCTCAACTGAACAAAACATACCATGTGCTACTGGTGAACATTGAGCAACTAATATGCACAGTGGTGAAACACAAAGTCATTGGTCAAAACAAAATTTAACAAATGGCAGTACATTCCGCCCTTTGACCAATGAATTTTTGTTTCACATATCTCTTGTTTCAAACAAAAACAAAAAACAAAAAAAAACATCAGCACAAAAAACATTATCAGCAAGTCACCTTTGAATGATCAAAACAATCCCTGTAAAGCAATAGAAGTGAATTAACACATTGATCTCATAACTTTTCACATCAGATACATCTACATAGAAAAGACTGGGCAATTTTTTATACTCTGAGTGAGTCTCTAATTCAACAGTGTTAGCAATTTGATGTGGCATGAGTTCTACTCATGTAAAAGATGCACGGTCCACCTGAAAGGTTTGCTGGAAGATAAGCAAAAGTCAGAGTTCCATACGAGAAGGGAAAAAAAAAAAAAAAAAAAATCACAGCTTAGTTCCAGTGGAAGAATGCAATCAAACAAGTTGAACTTGAACTGAAGGCGCAGTTTGCGCAAAATGGATCCATGGTGCTGGCACTTTACTCAGCCAGGTTCAGGTTGGGGGTTCGGTCCCTTCCCCGACCCCACACGCACACACCGGAAGGGGGACCACACAGCACACTCAGGGACAGTGGCGAAACGTGGTAGGATCTGCAAAAGAAACAAGTATGACTTTTCTTGCAAATAACATTTTTCATTTAAACTGCACCCTTCCTCTTTCTTTCCCTGTTTTATAATCAGCAGGACGTTTTTGAGGCCCTTTGTTATATTTTCTGCAGGTTCTGGAGGGTCACTTAGGGCTTCAGCCCACACATCAGCACTGAGGTTTTTATCTGCTGCGCCACAGCTTCCCTTTTCTTGCACTGTCAGAAGGGCTGGGGCAGACTCCTTCTTTAACAAACCTCCATTCACTGCACTTTTGCCAATTTGGGCCATTCTGTCTCCAATTTGTATGAATGAATCAGATTCTTTTCTAGGTATCAGCATAATTTCGATTTTTCCTTGGTAATCTGCAGCAATCACTCTCCCTAAAACCTGATCACTTTGCCATTTCTGTCCTGGTAACTTTCCTCTCCCCAACTGCTCTGTGACTGCTTGCATGACAAATTGCTTTTGTGCGTGCTGCACAGTTTTTATCAAAACTAGGGGAATGTGCATCTCTCTCATCTCTGCCCACCTGTAAGTGGCTTTTTCTCTCAGCTGTTCACATTTCTGGGGCACCCACTTAGCCATCCCCACTAAGGCAGAATTCTGGGTGAACACTTCTCTCTCTGAATTTTTCTCATTAACATCTGCAAGGTAATTGAACCAGTTAGGTGCTAAAACATTAGCAATGAACCAAAAATCAGCGTAAAAATGACACATCTCACGTAGCTCTTGCTTTAAAATCTGACACACATTATACAACTCCATTCCTTCTCCTGTGCCAGAAAACAACATTTCAGTCAATGAATCATTAGTAAAACAAACATGCTTTTTATCTTCAGTAGACACGAATTCAAATGGTGCACACAACTTCATTGATAACTCTTTTACCTGTGGTACTCTAGCCCTGTCTTGTAAGTACCAGATCCATTGTATGATTCTAGCTAGGGGCACTATTTTCTTTCCTTGTTCTTGATTTAAATGTACATAAGTATTTCCTTCTTGCACTGCGCAAAAACCTAAAGTCTGCATTATTTCATTTGCCAAATCACAAGCGCGCAGCTGCATATAATTTTTCACAGTGACCATATACAAAAGTGTTAGGATTTCACTCAAATGAGGGCTATTCTTTTTCCAAAAATCAAACAAGCTAATGAAACTCGGGGTGTCTTGCTCTAAAATCCTTCGTTTTACTTGTGCATTTTGCAACCGTAACTCGTAAATCACATTCTGGTCTCTCTCATCCTTGTTATCAGTTAAGGAATGCATTTTGTCTGCCAAAAACCCTGGCTCACAGGAAAACTCAGTGCAGCTCGGAGCTGTCTTAACCCCCTCATTACTGGAATGGGAAAATAAAGATTCTTCATTTTTATAACTTTCAGTTGGGCTAATTTGCTCACGTAAATTCCTATTTTCATGTTCCAACTTCCTACATTTCTCCTGCATTTCTCTGTAAGCAGATAAAGGTATCCAGACCTTTCTGTCATCATTACTTCCAAAACACACGTTTTCTACATATGTACAACAGAAATTATTTCTCAAAGCATTATCAGGCATTTTAGCTACACATGCATTTTCTTCTGTAATTCCCCAAACAGAAAACAATTCACAGTTTTTCTTAGCACCATCAGGCAGTTTACCAATACATGCATTCCCAGACATGGTCTGCCGTGCTACTGTGATTCTCCAAAAAAACAATTTCTGTAATTCTCCAAACAACAAAAAAACAATTACACTTTTAAAGTGTGCACTTAGAAATCTACCAACTCGTCAACACCCTCTTAATCACCTCTTAATGACCGGCCCCACGACTCCTGGTACCAATTGTAGTGCTTTCCTCTTATCTAGTTTCTAAGCACTAACATAACACAACAGAAATGCACTTCTGAGGTCAAAGAAGACTTTTATTGTTGTTAATTCTTCCCCAACCACAATATTTATGAATGACGAATTAGTAGCTTTCAAGTCCGCGTTAATCAAACAAAATATATCAGTTTGCAATATACACAGCAGGTTATATTTATAAGATATTGAATGCAAAGCAAAACAAATACTTCACCGTGTGGGAACTATCTACAGCTTCATCTTTCTAAGGTCTGCAAGCTGATGACCCCTGTCAGCCGCGAGAAAGAGAGATTCATCTACCCACACGGGATTGCTGGCAGCCTGCGCCAAGCTCCAGCACGAGGTCCGGCAGATTCGAATCTGACCCTCTGCAGCCTGTTACATTTGTTACAAAGGTGTGCCCCCTCCTCTCAGACCTGGGAAACTGAGCAAGCCTTTTGGAGACTGGCCAGGTCTCCAAGACTACTCCTGTTCCCAAGCTCAAGCGAAGAAAAAACAACACCCATGTACTCTCTCTTATCATGTCTAGTCTACTGTGAGAAAAACATCTTGGTTCTCTGGTGCAAAAACACAGCTTGGAAAAATACAGCTTGGATTCTCAACTGCAATGTCTAACTCCACGTTAAAGGCAATAGGCAGCTAACCTAGATATCAAATGCAATGTCTAGTGTCATGTCAAAGCCAATAGGCAGCTGAGCTGAATACAAAATGCAATGTCTTATATCATGTCAAAAGCCCATAGGCAGCTGAGCTGAATATAAAATGCAATGTATAATATCATGTCAAAGCCAATAGGCAGCAAAGCCAATAGGCAGCTGAGCTGATCATGTCAAAGCCAATAGGCAGTTAAGCTGAATACAGAAAGTAATGGCTAATGCCATGTCAAAGCCCATAGGCGGCTCAACTGAACAAAACATACCATGTGCTACTGGTGAACATTGAGCAACTAATATGCGCAGTGGTGAAACACAAAGTCATTGGTCAAAACAAAATTTAACAAATGGCAGTACACTGACCACTGCTGCGGAAAAACTAAGGCCCTGAGAAGAGTGTCCCTTATACTGAAATTGACTTGCAGAGTTGGGACGATAAGAGGGTTGATAAGAAATCTGAAGCCAGATACATCAGGCGTTACTGTAGGTAAGTAACTTGTTCATTTGATAGAGGCTTCTAGCAACAGATTCCCTACCTTAGAATAGATACCCAAGTAATGCCTACCCAGAGGTGGGTCTGCAAAGCTCATTTTAAATCAGAAAGTCCTGCAGGACTGAACGGGCAAACTGCCTGTCACAACATACCTGACTGTCCAAACAGAAGTGTTTGGTAAGCGTGTGCTAGAAGGCCTATGTTGCTGCATGAAAGATATCTCGGACAGGGACTCTGTAGGCTAATGCAGTGGTCGCAGTCTTAGCTCTGGGTGACTGAGCACGCAAACCATCAGGGAGTTGCTTCTTGGCCAGTGCATAGCGGAGCTTGATGTACAGCACTATCCATCTTGAGATGGTCCATTTCTGCACAGCCTTCCCTTTCAGAGCTCCTACATACCCCACGAAAAATTGATTGTCTACCTGGAACTCTTTAGCTCGGTCCAGGTAAAACATCAATGCTGTTTTTGGGTCCAGACAGAGGTGTCTCTCCTCTTCTTTAGAGGGATGAGGTGGATCAAAGAAGGCAGGCAGAGTGATGTTTTGGCCTATATGGAAGGAAGTAATAACCTTTGTAAGGAAGGAGGCAGCTTGTCTGGGTAGAAGGTGGTGTGCCAAGAGTGCCTGCAATTCACTGACCCCCACTGGCCGATGCTATGGTCACTAGAAAGACAGTTTTTATGGTCAAGAGCCTAAGAGGGCAATTGTCCAGAGACTCAAAGGGTGCACACATTGAGAAGCTGAGAATAAGACTGAAATCCCACTGGGGCATGATCAACGGCCTGAGGGGAAACGTGCTGCAAATCATTAAGAAACTGAGCCACAACAGGTGACTTTAATAAAGGAGTTTGGTCTGGAAACCACAAAAAAGATGAAATGGCTGAAAGATAACCTTTAACTGGGCACAGAGCAGTGTCTTTCAGGGTCAATTAGAGAACAAATGGAAGAACCTTGGATAGAAGTGCAGAAAGGGGGTTGATGTTGTGGGAATCACACCATACAAACTTATCCCAATGCCAGGTGTATATTGACTTGGCAGAGGGATGCCTGGCTGCCAGAATAACATTACAGTCTTCGGAAGAAAAGTCAAAAGCTGTCATCTGTTGCTGCTCAATCTCCACGCATAAAGGTGAAGGGTGTGCAGGGTCAGGTGTCGCACCCTCCCCTTTTGCTATGACAGATGATCCTTAAGGTGCAGCCTGATTGAAGAGCTGATGAGCCTGCTCAACAGTTCGGATACCAGACTGTCCGCCCACAATCTGGAGCCACAAGAATAACTTGGGCCCAACTATTTCTGAACTTCTTGAGGACTCTCAGCAAGAGTGGATTTGGTGGAAAAGCTTACAAAAGGCTGAAGCTCCACTCAAAATGAAAACGTCTGCAGGCAAGAATCACCTTTGAAACTCCAGTGTGCAAAACGGCTGACATTGTGCATCCTCTGCATTGATGACAGATCTAACCAAGGCTCTCTCCACTGCTGAAAGAGTCCTTGCACCACCTCAGAATGGAGTTGCAATTTGTGAGCCACTAGGCCTCTTCGGCTGTGTTTATCTGCCCTGGCATTCAGAGAGCCCGCTAGGTATTGAACCACCAGGGAAATTCCCTGGCATTCCAGCCGTGTCAAGAGACGTACAGCCACTTGGCAAAAGGTCCCCGACCCCACCTTGTCCTGTTTGTTGCAGTACCATATAGCAGTGGTGTTGTCTGTCAATACCTCCACCAACCTTCACCTGATTGAATGAAGAAAGTCTTTCCATGCCAAGCTAATCACCCAAAGTTGCAAAACGTTAACGTGGAGCTCGGACTCCGCCGGAGACCAGACTCTTCTGATCTCCACCTCTCTCAGATGGCCGCCCCATCCCAGAAATGATGCATCTGTCATCACAGTCAACGTGGTTGGGGAAGGGAGAGGGATCTGTCACTGACCCTATCGTGGTTTGTCAGCCACCACTGCAGATCTTTCGCAGTTCCCTCCGAGATATGGAGCATATTGGAGAGATTCCTGTCATGCTGCATCCACTGATGCTTTAGGTTGCACTGCAAAGCCTGCATATGCCCCCAAGCACGAGTCCCAAGTAGGATGCAGGAGTCCAGGGGGCCAAACAACCTCAAGTCATTCTCACTGAAATTCAGGATAGTGGCTGAAAAATCGGTAACATAAACTGAATATCCCAAACTCGCCACTTGGAAGGATAGGCCAAAAACTGCACTTTGTCCAGAACAGCACCAATGAAAGGGAACATCTAAGAGGGAATCAGGTGTGACTTCAGCACATTAATAGCCAACTCCAGTGAGTGCACAAGGTTTGTCGTAGTGTGGAGGTGGTAGACGACTGCCTGGGGCAAGCCTGCCTTCAACAGCCAATCGTCGAGGTATGGAAAGTGTGAAAACCCCGACCTCCGCAGATGAGCTGCAACCACTACCACCACTTTTGTGAAAAACCAAGGGGCACTAGTAAGGCTGACGGGAAGCGTTGTGCTCTTGGCGCACTGTGAACTGGAGGTAACGTCTGTGGGCAGGCAGGACAGGGATGTCGAAATATATAGGTCCTGCAAGGCCAGTACTAAAATCAAGTCTCCCCAGTCCAGGGCAAAAAGAACTTATGTGAGCCTGAGCATCTTGAATATCTCCATTTTCAGGAGGAGATTGAGAAGGTGCAGGTCTAGGATAGGACGAAGGTCTCCGCCCTTCTTGGGCACCAGAAAGTAGGGGGAATAGCAACCACAAGCTGCTTCTGATGCTAGCACCCTCTTAATAGCTCCCTAGTCCAAGAGAGTCAGCCCTTTCTGACAGAGCAAGAAGAGGTTGTAAGTGGGTGCCATGGGTGGAGGGGTAGGCACAAAGGGGAGGGAGTAGCACCCCTTCGAAGGATTTGCAAAACACCACAGTCCAATGTTACTGGTTTCCAGTGGTGCAAGTGATGGTTATACTGCCTGCCACTGGATGCCCATGATGGGTGGAGGGCAAAGTAAAGGATTCTGGATACTGCAGAGGGCTGATGGACTGACCCGCCCTCTGGCTACCTGTTCTAAGTTGTTTATGGGACCCATGTCTTCAGCCACAAAAGGCCTGGAAAGCTTGTTGTCCGGGGTGCCTGGGAGGGTATGGATGCGGTTCGATTCCCATCAGTGGCCAGGAAAGGGTCAAAAGGTGGACTAGGGATGACATGGAGCTAGAGACAAGCCCAAGGGCCTGGCAGTAGCTCTGCTGCCCTTAAGGCGCCCAGGCACTGACTGACTCCTCTCTAAAAAAAAATGAGAGGCTTCAAAGGGCATGTCCATAAGCAAGGCCTTGACATTCACTGAAAAAACAGTCATTCTCAGCCAGGCCACTGATGATGAAATCGCTTTACCCAGTAAGTCGGCCTTGTTGAGTCCTCATTGTATGGCAAACTTTGTTGTATCTCTCCCGTCAGCAATATCTTGGGAGAGTATGGCTCAGGCCTCCTCCATGACCATGGGCAGCACTTATGCAATCGAATCCCAGATCCTAAGGGAATATTGTCCCAAAAGTAATGTGGTGTTCACCAACCACAATGTAAGCACAGCAGAAGAAAAACATTCTCTTTCCAAAGGTATTCAGCATTTGGAAACGTTATCTGGTGGAGTGACAGGGAATCTGCTGGGGTTAATCGTTGAAATGGAGGCTTGGACCACCAAGCTCTCCGGATTGTATGGTGCTGGGTAAAGAAACTAGGGTCCCCAGGATTGAAGCAATGGCGGCAAGCATTTGTCCTATGCACAGGAGCCCCTGAGCAGGGCTTGGACCAGGCTCCGAGTAGGACCTCAGCAAGGGCATTATTAAATGTCACTGCCAAAATGACAGCTTCCCAATGCAATACCATTGCAGTAGAGTTTCCAATCCTCCATAGCCACGGTAAAGGAGACACCAAGCCAATGTCAGGCTAGGTGTCTAGCCCACTGGCCTCTGCTAGCTCCTCATACCGCTAGTTCCTCACATCAGTTGTCTTCCACATCTAATGGATACTTGTAACCATAAGGGTCTTCAGGCTGCCACATTCCTCTGCCTCACCAGGCCTAGCAAGAGAAAAACGCATTGGCTCTGATCCGGTGTGCATGGTCCGTTCAGCGCAGGAACCAGCATTGGGTGACACCCATCAGGCTGCATGTCAGTTTTGGGAATGAGAATGGGAATGGCGCCACCACGGGACATTAGCACACCAGAGGCATTAGCAATGGAGCGGGCACCGACAAAGGTCTCGGTGTCGCCAGCGGCTCCGCTCTGCATCTAGCAAATGATCCATGGGGCCTGACTGGCGCCGAGGGCAAACCCGCTGGTGGGGAAGCCGAACCTATGGGGCCTGAAGGTGCTACAGAGGGGCTGGGCCACCCAAATAGGAGGTGAATAGACTCAAAATTATTTCAGCTGGGTTGGGGATCACTCTGGCTCTTGAAGAGTCAGGGAAGCACGGAGTGCACCCTGACTCAGGGTCGCTGAAGTGAGAGGTCTAGAGCACCCTACTTTCCTGAGCCATATTGGAGGACTTTGACAGGCGTGGTGAAGACAAAAACCTCTTCGATCTCATGCTTTTTTTTATACTTGTGTGGACTTCCCTGATGACTTGGAATGCGACGACAATTGCTGGGTGAGGATCCGCTAATGATCCAGGGACATTCCACGCGACCAGGATCATCAGAGTCACCCAGCTGACTGAGCTGGGGTGGTGGGGAATTTGAGGGATCACTCCAACAGCATCTTTGGATGCATGGGGTGGCAGTCCTCACAGGTCTTGTAGTCGTTGCCACACTCCAAGCACCACAAATACACCAAGTGGGGGGCTGTCACAGACATCTGTCTGTGGCAGGTACCACATGGCTTGAAACCAGCCGGTTTCTTGGATGACAATCTCACACCAGGACAGTACTCTCACAAAAAGACGCGACAAAAGTGGGCAAAGAAGCCAGTCAAAAAATTACTGAGGGTAGCTCAGACCAGACCAGCGTTATCTGGCGCAGAGTGGAAAGAACTGACATCAGCACGCCAGGTGGGAACCTATATAGGTACTGTGCTGTCACTTTCAGTGCAGACCATGCAGACATGAAGCCGAATTATGCCACCTACTGGCACACAGGGCTACTACTCAAAAATCTTCTAGATCCACTCTTATGAGAGGGGATTATTCCAAGGAAAGGAATCTGCAGCTAGAAGTCTCTGTCAGATACAACTTATTGAGATACTCCAAAGGACTAAGCTGTCCGTTGCTGTGGATCTGAAAGGAATAGCAGACCCTAGCCCCTGAATATTTAGAGCACACTCTGGACTTCAGTAGCTAGGGTCAGACTGGGACAAAACATAGGCTCAGGCACCAAAATAAATGTGGCCCCTATTAGCGAACCAGGTAGCTAAAAAAGTAGCCCACATTTGTAAATCAGGCCAGTTGTGAACTTGTGAAGACTTGGGTATTTTGCAAGCAATGGAGACTGCATGCATTTGTGTTTGTTGCAGGCAATGTTTGTAATAGAATCAGGAAAACCAACAATAAACAACAGCCCACTGGGCCATAAAATCAGCCTAAAAATTGCATAAGAAGGCCACACACTGAACTGTCAAACTAGCCTATCATGCACTGCCTGATTATCCCATAGGCCAGTCGACCCTGGCAGTGGCTGCAGAAGTTGCGATAAGGCATCATATAAGTATACATTGCTGAAAAATCTACGTCACAAATCTTGCTACCCAGAACTCCTTGTCAAAGCCTCCACTGACTCTCTTACCAGCTATGCTAAGGTCAGGAATTGACTGGCAGACATGGTGGCTCATCAGCCACGCAGTCTAATACACTAATACACATAGGGGGTGATTCTAACCCCGGCGGTCTTAGACCTGCCGGGGCCTTGGTTTGCCGGTGCACTGCCGACAGACCGGCGGTTCCCCGCAGGGCATTCTGACCGCGGCGCTTTGGCCGCGGTCAGTGCAGGAAAACCGGCGGTCTCCCGCCGGTTTTCCGCTGCCCCTTGGAATCCTCCAAGGCGGCACAGCTTGCTGCGCCGCCGAGGGGATTCCGACCCCCCCTACCGCCATCCAGTTCCCGGCGGTCCGCCCGCCGGGAACCGGATGGCGGTAGGGGGGGTCGCGGGGCCCCTGGGGGCCCCTGCAGTGCCCATGCCACTGGCATGGGCACTGCAGGGGCCCCCGTAAGAGGGCCCCTAAATGTATTTCACTGTCTGCTGCGCAGACAGTGAAATACGCGACGGGTGCAACTGCACCCGTCGCACAGCTTCCACTCCGCCGGCTCGATTCCGAGCCGGCTTCATCGTGGAAGCCTCTTTCCCGCTGGGCTGGCGGGCGGCCTGAAGGCGGCCGCCCGCCAGCCCAGCGGGAATGTCAGAATTACCGCCGCGGTCTTTCGACCGCGGAACGGTAACCTGACGGCAGGACTTTGGCGGGCGGCCTCCACCGCCCGCCAAGGTCAGGATGAGGGCCATAGTTGGTTACAGAGTCTAGTTGAGCTAACTCTATTAAATAGCACTGTGAACATTTTGGCAGACTTTCACTGACATGTGTGTATGGTTACCTTACACACTAACTAAAGAGACCAGATATGTAGGCCCTGAAAACCTACCCTCAATTTTGGGTCCATTGTCAATGTCTTATTTGGTGCCATAAATTCTGCAAGCAATGATGGGCATTGATTAAATTTCCACCTGATGTTTTCTGCTCTTTCCACAACTCACACAGCCTTGTTGGTTAAGAAACTCTTGAAATATAGCAGATGTTCTTCTGCTGACAAAGCTGTGTAAAAAATTCCACTACATTAGTAAATGGAAAGTCTGCTCTTAAGCTAAAAACAAGTCAATTTCTATTATCCAATCAGGCTGTGTGCATCCAAGAATGGTCTTCAACTACATCTGCTTAATGAGCATGACCTAGCGCTCAGGGTTTGGGTTCTGACTGGCTGATAGAGCTAGTGCTGTGACTGGTTCCTCGAGCCAGTGCTCCCTGTGGCTCTAGGTTTTAGGGATAGGGTTCTAATTAGCTAGGCCTAGGGTTCCTGTTGGCCCAAGGTCACCTGATCACTGTGGCTATTTAACCTAAGGGCTCAGGGCGTACAGGGAAAGGGCGACAGGTTAAAGGTGTTGCCTGTTTGGGCCTGTTTGGTCTGGGTCGGGACTAGGGCCACAGGTGCTTTCTATTTCACAATCTAAAACCACTCCCCAAGAAAGAGTCACAAACACAGCCCTGCACGTAAACTCACAATAAACACACACCACTCTCTACAAACATTAATGGTCAATCCACTCTCCATTTACTCACCAAACTCTACCCAGTGCTAGAACACACATCCACATAGCCATATGTCCCTACATCCACAAAACCCTACACAATCCATTACTCTATACTACAACACAATCAAATACACTTTTTATTTACTTACCAATAATACACAAAACTCACAAACATATTCTCACAAGCTCCCACCCTTTCAACATAAATAACGTTCATTACCCTCTCACTACTTCTTGCATTGCACTTGCCAACCCTCTGAACCGTTACTTCAACTATCTACCTCTTACCAACACAACAATTCTCTTCTTCCCACACACAACCAACGACCACATGCTATCAATATTCCCCCACACAAATAAGGCAAATC
This sequence comes from Pleurodeles waltl, assembly GCF_031143425.1. Taxonomy (NCBI): domain Eukaryota; kingdom Metazoa; phylum Chordata; class Amphibia; order Caudata; family Salamandridae; genus Pleurodeles; species Pleurodeles waltl. The sequence goes on from NC_090451.1 coordinate 645,638,126, forward strand.
ATCCCTCTACACAGCCTACAAAACCTCTCAAATAAAATATTCTCCCTCTCCCGTGTTACACAGATTATACTCAAACACAACCCCACACTCTTCTCTGTCAACATACACAACTCACCAGTCCTTCACACTCAAATCATATACCTCAAATCACTACCATAATATCAGATACTATACCCCTCAAGAACAAAACTAAATACACATATAAATCTATCAGCACATACACTCACTCATCCAACGCCTCACCCCATCCCAACATACCTCCACACATCCACTCTTCGCCAAATACCAGCATAAACAACCCATATTTAAAGCCATCTGAAACTTACCCTCTCCGTGCAGCAAATACACTAATCGCTCAATCCACAAACACACAATACCCACCTACACATCTATAATCCATTTCTCAATTCAGAGCCATTCAACATGACACTCATGTTCGACAAATCACCCCTCTCCCACAGATCTTCAACAAACTCAAAAGAAAGTAGCTCTATAGCACTCTTTACAACCTTACATCACCTTATCTATCCCAAGAGAAACCCACCATTCACAAAAAACTCCATAGCCCAACCCCTCCATTTCAGACAGGCTCACCACCAACCACAAAACCAGACCCAAAAAGATGTCTTCTAACCCTTTTGGACAAAGATTATGATAACCATAAACAACACATCTTCTCTCGGCCAACAGATAACACCATCATCAATAACACACCACTCACAACTTCAATGGGCAAAGCTCACCCTCCTGCAACATAAACTCTCATCACCTCCAAAATAGATTATTTACACTGCCTTCTGATAAATGCTCATTATGTGCCAAACAAAAAGTACCACATATTCAATCTATTGATGGACACACAGCCAAACTTTTCATTACAGAATCATGGCTGGGAAAAAATATGGCACTGGTAGTGCAGAAAGCCGTCCCATCAGGATATAAAACTGTTACACAAAATTGCAGAGGTAAAAGAGGACATGGCTTAGCCGCCATCATGTTTAAAGAAACAACACATTTCACCAAAGCTGAGAATGTTTTTTTACAAGGTTGTAAGGCGCTCCTTGTCAAATGCAACCCTACACCAATATTTTGATGTTACTTTCTCCTTCTCTACAGACCACCACCTAGTAATGCAACATTCCCAGACACATTACTGGACAAAATCTCTAACCTTCTTACAATATACTCAAACCCATGTATCTTGACCTCAACATATGGTTTGACAAACCTAATATGCCACGTCTCAGAACTATCCTCGTTTGCCTAGACACATACAACCTATAGCAGCTCATTCCTAACCCCACACACATCACTGGACACACATTAGATATCATTTTTGCTAGCCCAAACCAAGTCACATGCCAAAGAATGACTCCCTTCACTTAGTCAGACCACTTCCTCTTTGCCTTCCAACACAATGCACCAAAATCCACCACAACTAAAACCATCCTTCCCTCAATTACATACTGACAATGGAACAAGCTAAATTTGGAAGAACTAGAAAATCTACTCATCTCCTACTCAGATCTGGTCACCACTAGGTCTGTACAAACACTCTATGGGTGGCTCCAGAGAGCTTTTGATCTCTTAATTCCTCTGAAAACATCTAAGCATATCAAAAGAAAATATTTCCCTTGGATGAATGCAGAAATAAAAAATATCATCCTCATTCGCTGAGACACACACTCAACCTAGAGTAACTCATTCCTAAACTCACACACATTGCTGGAAACACATTAGATATCTTTTTTACCAACCCAAACAAGTCAAACTCCAATTAATTAATCCTGTCACTTGGCCAGATCCACTTCCTTGTTGCCTTTCAACACAAGACACCAACATCCATCACAACTATAACCATCCTACCCTCAACCACATAAAAACCATGGAGCAAGATGAATTTTGAGTAACATGAAAGAGAGCTTTTGATCTCTTTATTTGTCTGAAGACATCTCAGCAAAAAAAAATGAAAACATGCCCCTTGGATGAATGCAGAATTAAAAAATATCAAACAACAAAATGCTAATCTTCAACACAATCGGCTCAAAACAAGCAACCCTGAAGACAAGATAAGCTTACACAGACACAAAAGAATACACAAGTCAACAGTCAAAAAAAGCAAAAAAAACTATATTTTTCAATCAGAATCCACAATGCAAAGTGCGTCAATAAAGAATTCTAGAAAATACCCATCATACTCCTTAAGCCAAAATGCACAGAAGCTACCAATTCCATTGCACAATATTTTTTGTGACAAACTGGCTAGCCATCACCCATCTAAAGCAAATATGCCGGATACCAACTTAAACAAGAAAACAACAGCCCCAATCTGTTTCCAACAATGTCCTTGTGATGGGCTGAGTGTGCTCCGCTCACACAGGAATCGGACTTGTGCTGTCGCTGCCATCCCTGCTCCCGGCCTTCCTGGTTTTCCTACCTGTGATTCACTGGTTCCATTCCAGCCGCGGGAAGCCAGGAGGTCAAAAGCAGCAGCATTAGCACCAGCAGGGGCGGTGCTAGGAGGAGAAGAAGACGACCAGGAGGACGTGGAGCGCGAGCGAGGAAGAGAAGAAGACGACCGGGAGGACGAGACAGGAGGCTGTGAAGAAGACGTTCGTGAGGTCGAGGAAAGCCCGAGAATCGAGGAAAGCCTGAGGTCCGGAGTGAGGATTCTATACGAGCAACGGGGACCAAACGCCACAGACGGAATCCCAAGCACCGTGGGAACCCGGGGAAATAGAGCGCTATCTCCCGCCACGCTTCTGGAGAAGCGTGGCAGTACCAGGTGTGTGAGGGAAGAATACTGAGGAGTGGGAGGGCGGAGAGTCAAGGTAAGGGGGAGAAAGGGGAGGGGGGGTTGTTGGGGCACTAAAAAGAAGCATGATTATTGGTTGTCGCACTAAAAAAGCAATGAACAGGATAAGCACTAAGGCATGGAGCAACACTAAAAAAAACACAGAGCACAGGAAAGCACAATAATTATAGAACAAGAAGCACGATTGGTTGTTACAGTAGGAGAAGAACAAGGGTAAGAAGAAAATAAGAAGAGATACCACTCTAGAGAGAGAGATCCGACAATAGAGGAGACTAGAGGAAGGTAGAATAGATCAAAGCCGACAACGACAGACAAGAGAGAAGAAGAAGTACAATAAAAATAGTTCAGGAGGAACAAAGGAGAGAAACAGAGATCAGGAAAACAGGAGGGAAAACAGGATGAAGGAAAGACAGGGAAGAGATAGACGAAAGGAAGATTGCAAGGAGCGTATAATGAAAACACTTACCGTTATATCTTTCTGTCTCTCCGCATGCCTTTTCCGGGGAACCTGTGAGACAACGGGAACCGAAGAGAAGAATGAGAAGAGCGGTCCAAGAGAACAGCATCCTAAAGAGTTAGAAGAAAGAAATTAGGAGAATAACAAGACCCAAACGGAAAAGAACAAACAGAGAGACTGAGCCCTATTAACAACCAATAAATACTATGGCCCTCATTACAACATTGGTGGTAAAAGGCGCTTACTGCCGTACAGAAGACTGCCAAAACACCGCCGCGGAATTCCGCCACAGCTATTATGACCCACATCTCGGAATCCGCCGAAATTCAGACACCCACACAAGACCGCCACACCAAAGGTCAGTGATAAACTGGCGAAAACAAAACCTCCACCGTCACGCCAACAGAAACACGCCCATGCTATCACGACCCACGAATCCACGCGGCGGTCTTTCAACCGCGGTATTCCATTGTCGGTACACACCGCCATGCTCAAAATACACACACATCTCCAAAACACCGCCACATTGGACAATTCCAAATACACACACCTGATACACATACAATCACCACTCCCACACACCAAACACAATATAAAACACACACCCACAAACCCCTACGACCACAATTCACGGACGAAGGCCAGATAGACAGAGAGCACAGCAACTGAGAACCCCACCACACAGAGGCACACAACACCATCACCCATACAACATTACACGCACAAAACGCCACACACCACTACACATCAACACACACATCAACACTTACACCACCCCACACATCACCCACACCAACCCATGTCACGCCAAAGACACCCCCGGTTTTCCAAAGAGGAGCTCAGGGTCATGGTGGAGGAAATCCTACGGGTAGAGCCACAGCTATTTGGAGCACAGGTTCAGCACACATCCATAGCCAGGAAGATGGAGCTATGGCAAAGAATCGTGGACAGGGTCAACGCTGTGGGACAGCATCCAAGAAATCGGGAGGACATCAGGAAGAGGTGGAACGACCTACGGGGGAAGGTGCGTTCAGTGGTCTCCAGGCACAACATCGCGGTACAGCGGACTGGCGGCGGACCCCCACCTCCACCCCCACAACTAACAACATGGAAGGAGCAAGTCTTGACCATCATGCATCCAGAGGGCCTCGGAGGAGTCGGTGGAGGAATGGACACTGGTAAGTTAAATCTCAACTATCATATCCCCCACCTTTCCTGCATGCTATCACACACCCCCACCCTCACCCCCTCTCCTATCACTCCAACTCCTCACTAATGTACTCATAACACAAACCACCCATCCCAGCACCAAGTCCCGCATGCAAAAACAAAGCATGGTCACCCCTCACCAAAGCATGCTCACTGCACATACCCATAACAACCCCCCAACCATCATCACACAAACCCACACACAGGAATGCTTGCACTGGGGTACACAAACACCCACCCATTGCACACCATTACACACACACATGCAATAATCATGCTCTTATATCCCTGCAGGACCACTACGGAACGTCACCACACCGGAGAGTCCAGACAACTCCACTCCACCCACAGAAGAGGCCCACAGTGACGACAGCAGCTCTGCCCTACTGGATCCTGATGACCAGCCCTGACCATCGTGGGCCTCGGGACAGTCGGTTCCCCTTGCACAGGCACAGCCCAACACTGACCCTCCACCCTCTGGTAACACCAGCACAGCACCCACCCAGCGGCCCAAACCTCCATACCCAGGTCACATCAATAAGCGGTGTGTCCACCACTACAGGGAACCCAGGATAACCCACCACCCCAACAACAACAGGGACCTGGGGGCAGTGGCAGTGGGCACACTGTCCAGGGGATGGAGGCACAGAAACACAGGGGAACTGGGAGGGCTGCTGTGCGAGAGGGGGCGGACAGGCCAAGGGAACCCACTCTCCACAAGGCCCTCTCCTCTATCATGGGAGCATACCACCACTCCCCGGAGACGATGGCGACGGTCCTGGCCAAGTTTCAGGAGACCCAGCGCCTGCAGGAGGAGCAGTATTTGGGGTTCAGGGAAGAGCTCAGAACCATCAGCTCTGCCCTGGGCACCATCGTAGGGGTGCTGAAGGACATACAAAAAACCATGAGGGACACCGTGGCACTCCAAGGGGCCCCTGACACTAGCATGGACGATAAACTGCCCACCACCTCTGCCGGCGCTAGTGGACAGGACGCCCCGCCACAGGACCACCACACCAGCACCCCCTGCAGATGGACAACCACCCCGCAAGCGGTCCCTGAGATCGAGGAACATGACAGAGCAAGATGGCAAGACCCCCGCCAGGAAATGAGACCACCCTGATTGTCCTCCCACTGTCCCACTCTGTTACCCTGTCCATACTGAAACTGCCCCAGCTCCAATTCCTATGCCCATATGGGCAGTGCACCTGTGTGACTAATGGATTGGACTCTGCCATGGACATTCCTCCACCGTCCCCCATCACCATATTACTACGCCCCTCCATTTTTGAGCACTTAAATAAACACCCTTGAACCACAAAACAATCTGGAGTCAGTCTGTGATTTGCTAAATATGTATAATCAATGACAGTGTCAAAGTGCGTTTCCAATTGTAAAGCCAACATACCTATGTCACACATCACAAGTCCTTGAATGATGCAAGCAGATGACACACGTTGCTAACCACACCTGTGAAACCATAATGGAAAGGTACAACTCAGTGACCAAATACTGTTATGAAATGACAGACAGGATAGAGGTAGAAGTGTGAAAGTGAATGTAATGGTTAAAAGAAAACTGTTCTCACCTGTGTGTCACTGGAAATATTGCTGTATGACTAACTCCCTGTTGTCTATGTCTTCTTCCTCAGCGTCCTCCTCATCACTGTCCACAGGCTCCACAGCTGCCACATCACCACCATCTGGACCATCCTCCTGCAGAAAAGGCACCTGGCATCGCAATGCAAGATTGTGAAGCATCGAGCAGGCGATGATGATCTGGCACACCTTCTTCGGTGAGTAGAATAGGGAATCACCTGTCATATGGAGGCACCTGAACCTGGCCTTCAGGAGGTCGAAGGTGCGTTCGATCTCCCTCCTAGTCCGCCCATGGGCTTCATTGTAGCGTTCCTCTGCCCTGGTCCTGGGATTCCTCACTGGGGTCAATAGCCAGGACAGGTTGGGGTAACCAGAGTCCCCCAATAGCCACACCCGGTGCCTCTGGAGTTGACCCATCATATAAGGGATGCTTCTATTGCGCAGGATGTAGGCGTCATGCACTGAGCCAGGGAACATAGCATTTACCTGCGAGATGTACTGGTCTGCCAAACATACCATCTGTACATTCATCGAATGATAACTCGTCCTGTTCCTGTACACCTGTTCACTCCTGTGGGGGGGGACCAGAGCTACATGGGTCCCATCAATAGCACCTATGATGTTGGGGATATGTCCAAGGGCATAGAAGTCACCTTTCACTGTAGCCAAATCCTCCACCTGAGGGAAAACGATGTAGCTCCTTACGTGTTTCAGCAGGGCAGACAACACTCTGGACAACACGTTTGAAAACATATGCTGGGACATCCCTGATGCCATGGCCACTGTTGTCTGAAAAGATCCACTTGCAAGGAAATGGAGCACTGACAGCACCTGCACGTCAGGGGGGATTCCTGTGGGATGGTGGATTGGTGACATCAGGTCTGGCTCCAACTGGGTACATAGTTCCTGGATAGTGGCACTGTCAAACCTGTAGGTGTGAGAAGGTAGCCTCTTTCTAGCCTTGTTACCCCCACTTTTGGCCTGTTTGTGAGTGTATGTCAGGGTGTTTGTCACTGTTTTCACTGTCTCACTGGGATCCTGATAGCCAGGCCTCAGTGCTCACAGTGAAAACACTATGTTTTCAGTATGTTTGTTATGTGTCACTGGGATCCTGCTCGTCAGGACCCCAGTGCTCATAGGTTTGAGGCCTATATGTATGTGTCACTGGGACCCTGTCACACAGGGCCCCAGTGCTCATAGGTGTGCATGTATATGTTCCCTGTGTGGTGCCTAACTGTCTCACTGAGGCTCTGCTAACCAGAACCTCAGTGGTTATGCTCTCTCATTACTTTCAAATTGTCACTAACAGGCTAGTGACCAATTTTACCAATTTACATTGGCTTACTGGAACACCCTTATAATTCCCTAGTATATGGTACTGAGGTACCCAGGGTATTGGGGTTCCAGGAGATCCCTATGGGCTGCAGCATTTCTTTTGCCACCCATAGGGAGCTCTGACAATTCTTACACAGGCCTGCCACTGCAGCCTGAGTGAAATAACGTCCACGTTATTTCACAGCCATTTTACACTGCACTTAAGTAACTTATAAGTCACCTATATGTCTAACCTTTACCTGGTAAAGGTTAGGTGCAAAGTTACTTAGTGTGAGGGCACCCTGGCACTAGCCAAGGTGCCCCCACATTGTTCAGAGCCAATTCCCTGAACTTTGTGAGTGCGGGGACACCATTACACGCGTGCACTACATATAGGTCACTACCTATATGTAGCTTCACCATGGTAACTCCGAATATGGCCATGTAACATGTCTATGATCATGGAATTGCCCCCTCTATACCATCCTGGCATAGTTGGCACAATCCCATGATCCCAGTGGTCTGTAGCACAGACCCTGGTACTGCCAAACTGCCCTTCCTGGGGTTTCACTGCAGCTGCTGCTGCTGCCAACCCCTCAGACAGGCAGCTGCCCTCCTGGGGTCCAGCCAGGCCTGGCCCAGGATGGCAGAACAAAGAACTTCCTCTGAGAGAGGGTGTGACACCCTCTCCCTTTGGAAAATGGTGTGAAGGCAGGGGAGGAGTAGCCTCCCCCAGCCTCTGGAAATGCTTTGTTGGGCACAGATGTGCCCAATTCTGCATAAGCCAGTCTACACCGGTTCAGGGACCCCTTAGCCCCTGCTCTGGCGCGAAACTGGACAAAGGAAAGGGGAGTGACCACTCCCCTGACCTGCACCTCCCCTGGGAGGTGTCCAGAGCTCCTCCAGTGTGCTCCAGACCTCTGCCATCTTGGAAACAGAGGTGCTGCTGGCACACTGGACTGCTCTGAGTGGCCAGTGCCACCAGGTGACGTCAGAGACTCCTGCTGATAGGCTCCTTCAGGTGTTAGTAGCCTTTCCTCTCTCCTAGGTAGCCAAACCCTCTTTTCTGGCTATTTAGGGTCTCTGTCTCTGGGGAAACTTTAGATAACGAATGCATGAGCTCAGCCGAGTTCCTCTGCATCTCCCTCTTCACCTTCTGATAAGGAATCGACCGCTGACCGCGCTGGAAGCCTGCAAACCTGCAACATAGTAGCAAAGACGACTACTGCAACTCTGTAACGCTGATCCTGCCGCCTTCTCGACTGTTCCTGCTTGTGCATGCTGTGGGGGTAGTCTGCCTCCTCTCTGCACCAGAAGCTCCGAAGAAATCTCCCGTGGGTCGACGGAATCTTCCCCCTGCAACCGCAGGCACCAAAAAGCTGCATTACCGGTCCCTTGGGTCTCCTCTCAGCACGACGAGCGAGGTCCCTCGAATCCAGCGACGCTGTCCAAGTGACCCCCACAGTCCAGTGACTCTTCAGCCCAAGTTTGGTGGAGGTAAGTCCTTGCCTCACCTCGCTGGGCTGCATTGCTGGGAACCGCGACTTTGCAGCTACTCCGGCCCCTGTGCACTTCCGGCGGAAATCCTTTGTGCACAGCCAAGCCTGGGTCCACGGCACTCTAACCTGCATTGCACGACTTTCTAAGTTGGTCTCCGGCGACGTGGGACTCCTTTGTGCAACTTTGGCGAGCACCGTTTCACGCATCCTCGTAGTGCCTGTTTCTGGCACTTCTCTGGGTGCTACCTGCTTCAGTGAGGGCTCTTTGTCTTGCTCGACGTCCCCTCTCTCTGCAGGTCCAATTTGCGACCTCCTGGTCCCTCCTGGCCCCCAGCAGCGTCCAAAAACGCCAAACGCACAATTTGCGTGTAGCAAGGCTTGTTGGCGTCCTTCCGGCGGGAAAACACTTCTGCACGACTCTCCAAGGCGAGAGGGATCCGTCCACCAAAGGGGAAGTCTCTAGCCCTTTTCGTTCTTGCAGAAACCTCAGCTTCTTCTGTCCAGTCGAAGCTTCTTTGCACCCGCAGCTGGCATTTCCTGGGCATCTGCCCATCTCCGACTTGCTTGTGACTTTTGGACTTGGTCCCCTTGTTCCACAGGTACCCTAGATTGGAAATCCACAGTTGTTGCATTGTTGGTTTGTGTCTTTCCTGCATTATTCCTCTAACACGACTCTTTTGTCCTTAGGGGAACTTTGGTGCACTTTGCACTCACTTTTCAGGGTCTTGGGGAGGGTTATTTTGCTAACTCTCACTATTGTCTAATAGTCCCAGCGACCCTCTACAAGGTCACATAGGTTTGGGGTCCATTCGTGGTTCGCATTCCACTTTTGGAGTATATGGTTTGTGTTGCCCCTATCCCTATGTTTCCCCATTGCATCCTATTGTAACTATACATTGTTTGCACTGTTTTCTAAGACTATACTGCATATTTTTGCTATTGTGTATATATATCTTGTGTATATTTCCTATCCTCTCACTGAGGGTACACTCTAAGATACTTTGGCATATTGTCATAAAAATAAAGTACCTTTATTTTTAGTATAACTGTGTATTGTGTTTTCTTATGATATTGTGCATATGACACTAAGTGGTACTGTAGTAGCTTCACACGTCTCCTAGTTCAGCCTAAGCTGCTCTGCTAAGCTACCATTATCTATCAGCCTAAGCTGCTAGACACCCTATACACTAATAAGGGATAACTGGGCCTGGTGCAAGGTGCAAGTACCCCTTGGTACTCACTACAAGCCAGTCCAGCCTCCTACATTGGTGGCAGCGGTGGGATAAGTGCTTGAGACTACTTACCACTCTTGTCATTGTACTTTTCATAAGAGAAAAATATACAAAACAAGGTCAGTGTATATACACATAGCCAAAAAGTTTTGCATTTCCTCTTTTCACTCTTTTCTAAGTACTGAAAAGTACTTCTAAACTTTCAAAAAGTTCTTAAAAGTTTAAAAAGTTTTTTCTGTCTTTCCAAAAAGTTCTGAAAACTTTTTTCTCTTTTTCTATCACTTTAACTCTCTCTAAAAAATGTCTGGCACAGGAGAAAATTTTGAACTGTCCAAACTTGCATATGATCACCTTAGCTAGAAAGGAGCAAGGAGTCTCTGCATAGAGAGAGGTTTGAGTGTAGGGAAGAATCCTTCTTTAGAACTGTTAATTAATATGCTTAGAGTACAGGATAAGGCCATAAGTGCCCAATCTGTAGAAAAAGTAGCTAATGGTTCTCAATCTGATCCAGGGACTCCCCCAGGAAAAGGTTCAGGAAAGAAACTTCTCAGCCTGCCCATTACTAGACAGTCTAGCATAGTTGGTACAGAGGTTGAATCACACCATACTAATGGTGTGCTCTCACATTATACTGGTAGCCAAGCTGTTAGGGTGCCCTCTGTAAGGGACAGGTCTCCTTCTGTTCATTCCCATCATACCTCTGTATCTAGAAATGTCCCTCCCACCCACCCTGATGACAGATTGTTAGAAAGGGAGCTCAATACATTGAGAGTGGAACAAACCAGACTGAAGCTCAAGAAGCAACAGCTGGATTTGGATAGACAGTCTTTAGAAGTAGAGAGGGAAAGACAGAAGTTGGGTTTAGAAACCCATGGTGGCAGCAGCAGTATTCCCCATAGTCATCCTGCAAAAGAGCATGATTCCAGGAATCTGCACAAGATAGTTCCCCCTTATAAGGAGGGGGATGACATTAACAAGTGGTTTGCTGCACTTGAGAGGGCCTGTGCTGTACAGGATGTCCCTCAAAAGCAGTGGGCTGCTATCCTATGGCTATCATTTACTGGAAAAGGTAGGGATAGGCTCCTTACTGTAAAAGAAAATGATGCTAATAATTTCCAAGTTCTTAAGAATGTACTCCTGAATGGTTATGGCTTAACCACTGAACAGTACAGGATAAAGTTCAGAGAGACCAAAAAGGAGTCTTCACAAGACTGGGTTGATTTAATTGACCATTCAGTGAAGGCCTTGGAGGGGTGGTTACATGGCAGTAAAGTTACTGATTATGAAAGCCTGTATAACACAATCCTGAGAGAGCATATACTTAATAATTGTGTGTCTGATTTGTTGCACCAGTACCTGGTAGACTCTGATCTGACCTCTCCCCAAGAATTGGGAAAGAAGGCAGACAAATGGGTCAGAACAAGGGTGAACAGAAAAGTTCATACAGGGGGTGACAAAGATGGCAATAAGAAGAAAGATGGTGAAAAATCTCAAGATAAGCATGGGGATAAGGGTAAAACCAAAGATCCCACTTCAAATCTTAAACACTCTTCAGAGGGTGGGGATAAAACTAATTCTTCCTCTTCTTCTCAACCTGCACACATTAAAAAGCCTTGGTGCTTTGTGTGTAAAAACAGAGGCCATAGGCCAGGGGATAAGTCCTGTCCAGGTAAACCCCCTGAGCCTACCACCACTAATACATCAAGCTCTAGTGCCCCTAGCAGTAGTGGTACTAGTGGTGGGACTGCTGGCAACAGTCAAGCAAAGGGTGTAGTTGGGTTCACTTATGGGTCCATAGTGGAAACTGATGTAATCAGTCCCAAGACAGTTTCTGTCACACCTAGTGGCATTGGCCTTGCCACACTGGCTGCTTGTCCCCTTACAAGGGATAAGTACAGGCAGACAGTTTCAATAAATGGTGTTGAGGCCTTGGCCTACAGGGACACAGGTGCCAGTTTCACTTTGGTGACTGAAAACCTAGTGCTTCCTGAACAACACATCATTGGACAACAGTATAAGATTATTGATGTCCATAACTCCACTAAGTTTCTTCCCTTAGCTATAATTCAGTTTAGTTGGGGTGGAGTTACTGGCCCTAAGCAGGTGGTGGTATCACCTAGCTTACCTGTAGACTGTCTCTTAGGTAATGACCTAGAGGCCTCAGGTTGGGCTGATGTAGAGTTTTATGCCCATGCAGCCATGCTGGGCATCCCTGAGGAATTGTTCCCTCTCATTTCTACTGAAATGAAAAAGCAAAGGAGAGAAGGCCTGAAAACTCAGGAACCCTCTCCATCAACAGGTAAAAAGGGTATCACAGTATCCCCTAACCACCCTACCATTCAGGATACCATTCCTGTGGTGGGAGAAACCTCTCCTGGGGTGGCACCTGTTCCAAGGGAATCATCAGTTGGCAAAACTGTACTCCCTGAGGTGGAAGTACCTCTCTGTGGGATAACTAACATTGGTGAGAAAAAGAGCACCATTTTAGTTAACATGGAGCATCCCTCCAACCCTCCCAGAGAAACTTTAGTGCAGAAACTCTGCACTGCCTCACAACACTTAGGACAGCATCCCTGCCCTAGTGTGGAGCTGATAGGACAGCATCCCTGCCCTGCTCCAACCCAAGAGAAACAGCATCCCTGTTCTCTCTTCCAGCCATATGGACAAAGTTTTTGCCCAGCTATGGCTTTTCTGAGACAGCATCCCTGTCTGGCATTTCCATCACTACAAATAGGTTCAGTGGACAATTCCCACTGCTCGAAACTAAAACTTACTGATAGAAACTCTGAAAATACATCTTCACATTGTTGCTTAGCTAAAAAACTTCAAACAGGGTGGTTTACATCCCCACAGGGAAGTAACCATATAGTGGATGATAAAGGGAGTAACCAGTCTATTGCAGAGCTACTCTCTACTTATCACCACTTAGACAATAAAGTCTCAACTGGCCAAGGTTAGCCTTATTGTCCTTCGTTTGGGGGGGGGTTGTGTGAGAAGGTAGCCTCTTTCTAGCCTTGTTACCCCCACTTTTGGCCTGTTTGTGAGTGTATGTCAGGGTGTTTGTCACTGTTTTCACTGTCTCACTGGGATCCTGATAGCCAGGCCTCAGTGCTCATAGTGAAAACACTATGTTTTCAGTATGTTTGTTATGTGTCACTGGGATCCTGCTCGTCAGGACCCCAGTGCTCATAGGTTTGAGGCCTATATGTATGTGTCACTGGGACCCTGTCACACAGGGCCCCAGTGCTCATAGGTGTGCATGTATATGTTCCCTGTGTGGTGCCTAACTGTCTCACTGAGGCTCTGCTAACCAGAACCTCAGTGGTTATGCTCTCTCATTACTTTCAAATTGTCACTAACAGGCTAGTGACCAATTTTACCAATTTACATTGGCTTACTGGAACACCCTTATAATTCCCTAGTATATGGTACTGAGGTACCCAGGGTATTGGGGTTCCAGGAGATCCCTATGGGCTGCAGCATTTCTTTTGCCACCCATAGGGAGCTCTGACAATTCTTACACAGGCCTGCCACTGCAGCCTGAGTGAAATAACGTCCACGTTATTTCACAGCCATTTTACACTGCACTTAAGTAACTTATAAGTCACCTATATGTCTAACCTTTACCTGGTAAAGGTTAGGTGCAAAGTTACTTAGTGTGAGGGCACCCTGGCACTGGCCAAGGTGCCCCCACATTGTTCAGAGCCAATTCCCTGAACTTTGTGAGTGCGGGGACACCATTACACGCGTGCACTACATATAGGTCACTACCTATATGTAGCTTCACCATGGTAACTCCGAATATGGCCATGTAACATGTCTATGATCATGGAATTGCCCCCTCTATACCATCCTGGCATAGTTGGCACAATCCCATGATCCCAGTGGTCTGTAGCACAGACCCTGGTACTGCCAAACTGCCCTTCCTGGGGTTTCACTGCAGCTGCTGCTGCTGCCAACCCCTCAGACAGGCAGCTGCCCTCCTGGGGTCCAGCCAGGCCTGGCCCAGGATGGCAGAACAAAGAACTTCCTCTGAGAGAGAGGGCGTGACACCCTCTCCCTTTGGAAAATGGTGTGAAGGCAGGGGAGGAGTAGCCTCCCCCAGCCTCTGGAAATGCTTTGTTGGGCACAGATGTGCCCAATTCTGCATAAGCCAGTCTACACCGGTTCAGGGACCCCTTAGCCCCTGCTCTGGCGCGAAACTGGACAAAGGAAAGGGGAGTGACCATTCCCCTGACCTGCACCTCCCCTGGGAGGTGTCCAGAGCTCCTCCAGTGTGCTCCAGACCTCTGCCATCTTGGAAACAGAGGTGCTGCTGGCACACTGGACTGCTCTGAGTGGCCAGTGCCACCAGGTGACGTCAGAGACTCCTGCTGATAGGCTCCTTCAGGTGTTAGTAGCCTTTCCTCTCTCCTAGGTAGCCAAACCCTCTTTTCTGGCTATTTAGGGTCTCTGTCTCTGGGGAAACTTTAGATAACGAATGCATGAGCTCAGCCGAGTTCCTCTGCATCTCCCTCTTCACCTTCTGATAAGGAATCGACCGCTGACCGCGCTGGAAGCCTGCAAACCTGCAACATAGTAGCAAAGACGACTACTGCAACTCTGTAACGCTGATCCTGCCGCCTTCTCGACTGTTTTCCTGCTTGTGCATGCTGTGGGGGTAGTCTGCCTCCTCTCTGCACCAGAAGCTCCGAAGAAATCTCCCGTGGGTCGACGGAATCTTCCCCCTGCAACCGCAGGCACCAAAAAGCTGCATTACCGGTCCCTTGGGTCTCCTCTCAGCACGACGAGCGAGGTCCCTCGAATCCAGCGACGCTGTCCAAGTGACCCCCACAGTCCAGTGACTCTTCAGCCCAAGTTTGGTGGAGGTAAGTCCTTGCCTCACCTCGCTGGGCTGCATTGCTGGGAACCGCGACTTTGCAGCTACTCCGGCCCCTGTGCACTTCCGGCGGAAATCCTTTGTGCACAGCCAAGCCTGGGTCCACGGCACTCTAACCTGCATTGCACGACTTTCTAAGTTGGTCTCCGGCGACGTGGGACTCCTTTGTGCAACTTCGGCGAGCACCGTTTCACGCATCCTCGTAGTGCCTGTTTCTGGCACTTCTCCGGGTGCTACCTGCTTCAGTGAGGGCTCTTTGTCTTGCTCGACGTCCCCTCTCTCTGCAGGTCCAATTTGCGACCTCCTGGTCCCTCCTGGGCCCCAGCAGCGTCCAAAAACGCCAAACGCACGATTTGCGTGTAGCAAGGCTTGTTGGCGTCCTTCCGGCGGGAAAACACTTCTGCACGACTCTCCAAGGCGAGAGGGATCCGTCCACCAAAGGGAAAGTCTCTAGCCCTTTTCGTTCCTGCAGAAACCTCAGCTTCTTCTGTCCAGTCGAAGCTTCTTTGCACCCGCAGCTGGCATTTCCTGGGCATCTGCCCATCTCCGACTTGCTTGTGACTTTTGGACTTGGTCCCCTTGTTCCACAGGTACCCTAGATTGGAAATCCACAGTTGTTGCATTGTTGGTTTGTGTCTTTCCTGCATTATTCCTCTAACACGACTCTTTTGTCCTTAGGGGAACTTTGGTGCACTTTGCACTCACTTTTCAGGGTCTTGGGGAGGGTTATTTTGCTAACTCTCACTATTGTCTAATAGTCCCAGCGACCCTCTACAAGGTCACATAGGTTTGGGGTCCATTCGTGGTTCGCATTCCACTTTTGGAGTATATGGTTTGTGTTGCCCCTATCCCTATGTTTCCCCATTGCATCCTATTGTAACTATACATTGTTTGCACTGTTTTCTAAGACTATACTGCATATTTTTGCTATTGTGTATATATATCTTGTGTATATTTCCTATCCTCTCACTGAGGGTACACTCTAAGATACTTTGGCATATTGTCATAAAAATAAAGTACCTTTATTTTTAGTATAACTGTGTATTGTGTTTTCTTATGATATTGTGCATATGACACTAAGTGGTACTGTAGTAGCTTCACACGTCTCCTAGTTCAGCCTAAGCTGCTCTGCTAAGCTACCATTATCTATCAGCCTAAGCTGCTAGACACCCTATACACTAATAAGGGATAACTGGGCCTGGTGCAAGGTGCAAGTACCCCTTGGTACTCACTACAAGCCAGTCCAGCCTCCTACAGTAGGTGATGAGTAAATGTCGCTCCTCCATTGTCAACAGGTCTACCAGCGGTCGGTACACTGGAGGATTCCGCCATCTTCTCAAATGTCCCAGCTGACGGTGCCTAGGAAGGACAACAGCGACCACGGAGTCAACAAAATCCCAGGAATGTACCCACAGATACACAGAACACGACACCAAAGACAAAAATCTTCCTGTATGTGTGTAGAGTGTAGGCCTAGGTATGTGTGACGCAGTTGTAAATGAAGCCATGGGCGTCCCTGAAATGGCGGCTGCCTGACCTCTAAACTGGGACAATGGGATGTGAGGTAACTGCGCTGGCGTTGTACACCATCGCGGTAGGCGGTCGAAGACCGCGGCGCAATGCTGCATTGGTTAACATTGGACCCTATGGGTTCCCAGGAGCCAATGATGAAGTGCTCCGGCGGTGATGATACGCACCACCGCGGACGTCACCGCCGCGGACGTGACCGCCATTTTCTATCTGTTCAATCACTCAATATCTGATCTTCAACAGGAGAGGACCTACACTGCAAGTGCTGCTGTGACCTCGGTCTGGAAGAGACAATGGCTGCTGCGTCTGGGGAAAGGGCCCCTGCCTTCACTGCTCAGGAGTTGGAGAAGCTCGTGGACGGGGTCCTCCCCCAGTACACGCTACTCTACGGTCCTCCAGACCAACAGGTAAGTACACAGGGAGCACGTTGTATGGGCTATGCCTGTGTGGAGAGGGCTGGTTGTAAGAGGGAAGGGGGCAGAGTGCAGTAAACATGAAGGACTGTGAATGCATGTGCCACATGGTAAGGGCGGGGATGTGGGCCACTTACATTGACGGTGCTCTTGCAAATGACTTCTCTTCTTCCCCTGTGCATGTCATGTAGGTCAGCGCCCACCAGAAGAAGGACATTTGGCGTGCCGTCGCCAAGGACGTCCGGACCCTGGGGGTCCACCAGAGACGGGGCACCCACAGCCAGAAAAGATGGGAGGACATTCGCCGCTGGAGCAAGAAGACGGCGGAGGCTCAGCTGGAGATGGCCTCCCAACGTGTGAGGGGTGCCCGTCGCCCCATGACCCCCCTGATGTTCCGGATCCTGGCGGTGGCCTACCCTGAGTTGGATGGGCGCATGAGGGCATCCCAGCAGACACAAGGGGGTGAGTACACCCTCATTCTGGGACTTTGCACGCAGTTGAGGGGTCTGGGTGTGGGAGGAGGGCTGTGGGTTTCCCTAGGCCAGGGCGACTTTCAGAGGCTAGGCCCCTCCATAATGCAGGCCATGTGCCACTCCACCCCACCGCAGGAGAGTGCCAAGTACAGGTATACATGCCCCTGTGGCATCCATGTGTACAGATGTCCACCATAGTGATGTAGGCCATATGCCAGGAATTGCATCTGTAGAGGCCAAGAGCACGGCTTAGTGCAGGGGGCTGCTGTGTCTGTATTGTCCGCCAACTGTAGCGGTAAGCCATGCACTCAACCTGTCTTTCTTCTGTCGCCCCCCCCCCTTTTTTCTGCTCTCCCTGTTCTTTTGTGCATCAGCATCATCAGGCGGAGGTACAGTGGCCCCGGAGCACGAGGGAGCTGCATCCCACATGGCCATGGAGGGCCACACCACGGACTCAGAATGCACCAGTGGGACTGAGGGCGAGGGGAGCTACACTTCGGTCACCGGATCACCAACCAGCGACACGGACTCGTCCACCGATGGGAGCTACCTTGTGGTGGTGGCACCATCTGTGCCCCACACTTCTACAGGTACAGCCGCCACCTCCCCTACCAGCACCGCCCTCCCAGCAGCCCCTCAGCGTTCGCCCCGTGCCCGCTCACCCAGGAGGGTGGGCATCATCTTCGCCCCAGGCACCTCAGGCCCTGCCCCTGTCACCCCTGCTGCCCTCAGTGAGGAGGCCATTGACCTCCTCAGGTCACTCACTGTTGGCAGTCTACCATTGTGAATGCCATCCAGGGTGTAAAAAGGGAGTTCCAACACACTAATGCATTCCTGGAGGGCATTCATTCTGGTCAGGCTGCCCATCATCGAACCCTGCAATCTCTGGCCTCAGCACTGATGGCAGCCATTGTCCCTGTGTCTAGCCTCCCCCCTCCAACTTCCTCCACCCAGACCCAATCCCCTGTACCCCAGCCCATCCCAAGCACACCATCAGACAAGCATGCATACACCTCAACACACAAAAGTAGCTCAGGCAAACATAGGCCCCACACATCCCACAGGCACTCACACAAGCATCACCCACATACAGACACACCAACATCCACTGCCTCCACTGTGTCCCCCTCGTCGTCTCCCTCCTCCCTCCCAGTGTCGTCTACACTCTCACCTGCATGCACTACATCTACAGGCACTAGGACTCGCACCAGAACACCCAGCACCACACCCCGCTCACCTGCACTCACCACCCCCACTACCCTGTGTCCTCTCCCAGTGTGTCTGTGATGCCCCCTCCCAAAGTACACAAATGCGGGCACCCACACATCCAACATCCATCCACCTCACGACAGCCTCCAGTACCTGCACCTGCACCCAAAACACCTAAAGTGGCAACTCCTATAACCACCTCCTCTTCCTCCACTCCCAGACCCCCCCAGCTACCCATCCCAGTGTTTGTCAGAAACTCTCCCTCAGCATCCCCACCCCTCCAATTCATAAGTCCCGTAGTAGCGCCTCAGCCAAAAAGACTCCAGTACCAGTGGTGCGTGTTACAGGTGTGTGGAGTGCACCGGCCTCCAGGGCAGGCAGTGTGACACGGAGCCAAAGCACTGCCAGTCCACCCCCTGTAAAGCATCTCAAGTTGGAAAGTGGCCGACGGGACAGTGTGAAGAATCCTGGCGGCAAAACTGCTCACATGAGTCCCAGGGGGATTGCAGAGTCAGCTGTGACGTGCCGGTGAAGTGCCAGAAGAAGTCTGCACAGTCTGGTGAGAGCAGCACGGCGGAGAAGGGCGCCATCCTCCCCGGTGGCCGGGACGCCAGCGCTGTCGTCACTGGTCAGGAGACCACCGCCGGAGTAATTGCCCAGGAGGGCAGGAGTATCGTCACTGGTCAGGAGACCACCGCCGGAGTCAGTGCCCAGGAGGGCCCCGGCTGCCACAGCCCCGCTGGGCAATGAGGGACCGTCATGCCACACACCAATGCACAGGTCAGAGACCGCCATGGCAAAGCAACGCTGAACAAGGAAATCACCGCCATGGTGAAGACCACTGAACAGGGCAAAGCACCGCTGAACAGGGCAAAGCACCGCTGAACAGGGCAGAGAACCGCTGAACAGGTCAGAGACCGCCATGGCAAAGCACCGCTGAACAAGGAAATCACCGCCATGGTGAAGACCGCTGAACATGGCAAAGCACCGCTGAACAGGGCAGAGAACCGCTGAACAGGTCAGAGACCGCCATGGCAAAGCACC
The DNA here is from genome assembly GCF_031143425.1 of Pleurodeles waltl. Lineage (NCBI taxonomy): Eukaryota > Metazoa > Chordata > Amphibia > Caudata > Salamandridae > Pleurodeles > Pleurodeles waltl. The sequence continues at coordinate 645,657,798 of NC_090451.1, forward strand.
GCTGAACAAGGAAATCACTGCCATGGTGAAGACCGCTGAACAGGGCAAAGCACCGCTGAACAGGGCAGAGAACCGCTGAACAGGGCACAGACCGCCATGGCAAAGCACCACTGAACAAGGAAACACCGCCACATCAAGCATCGTTATCCCATGTACAGCTGGGACTGTGACGGAACTGGAACCGTCACGGGGAGCCTAATGCAGTGTGGGCACCATTCCCCCTCCAGAACCAGTGGAGACTGTTATCCACTTGAGAGACTGTGGCTTTGCACTCCCCAGGATGGAACAGTGGGCAAACCACCCACTGTATGGACTTGAGAGACTGTGGCTTTGCACTCCCCGGGATGTAACAGTGGGCAAACCACCCACTGTAGAGACTTGAGAGACTGTGGCTTTGCACTCCCCAGGATGGAATAGTGGGCAAACCACCCACTGTATGGACTTGAGAGACTGTGGCTTTGCACTCCCCAGGATACATCAATGGGCATGGAGCCCCGTTGTGGATCTGGCGTGGTGCTGTAATCCAGCTGAGGTGCCCCCCCTTCCCTTCCCCCTGAGGTGTCTGTTGTATTTCTATCTGATGCCCCAGCAGTGTTCTCTCCGTTTGTGGACAGGTATCTATTGTGGGCCTCGCCCATGCATTTTTGGACCAGTGGTGCACGGACATTGATATGTGCATACCTGCACTACTTCTCGTAATGTATATACTTTTGAATGTGTATATATATATATCTGTATATATTTGGTAACTGTATTTTGATACATTACAATTTTTGAACTGATTTCCTTTGGTCTTTGCATTCTTCAGGGGGGATTGTGGGTTGTTACTGTGATGTTTTGAAATGCATTGGTGTGTGTGTTGTAATGTGCGAGGGTGAGGGTGGGGGTGTTGCGTGTGTGTCCCCCTGACTTTTGCCTCCCCCCTCACCTATGTCGTAGGTGCAGTACTCACCGTTGTCTTCGCCACCGCTGTTGCTGGTGTTCGTAAATGGGCAGGAAGACAAGGGCAGGTAGGATTTGTAATTCCGGCTCCATGGTGTCCTCCTTCCTCGTGGGATGTGTAAAAGGTGAGAGTTTTCCCAGTGCAAAAGCTGTTTCCGCCGTATTTTTATGCACAGTGAATCCGGCCCGGAAACGGTGGCGGATTGGCGGGTTGTGATACTGTGGGCGGTACATTGTCTGCCGCCTGTCTGTTGGTGGTGACCGCCGCGCTGCTTGTCTGTACCACTGTGGCGGTCGGAGTGTTAAAGTGGCTGTCTATGTTGCCGGTTTCCGCCACGGTCATGATTCCATTTTTTTGTCCGCCAGCCTGTTTGCGGTATTACAGCACCTTTAACACCGTCCGCCAGGGTTGTAATGACCCCCTATATACCTAATTGGCAACCGACTCATGAGTGTTCACTACTCACCAAGTTCGTCACAGTCCTCCAGCTAACGGCAAAACTAGGAACTACACTCCTTCAAAGAACTATCAACAACTGTATTTCTGGATCTTGTCAAAGCAAGCAAGCCAACCAGCTGCCCCTCTGATCCTTGTACACCTCAAATTTTCAAATACATCCTACTGTCAACTTTTGTGGCCATCCCATTAAGGCCACTATTCAACAACCCTTTAACAAATGGAGTTTTCCCAGAAGATCTTAAAAATGCCTACAAATGCCTTCTTTAAAAAAACACTAACCTGGAAAATCAAGACTCCAACAACTACAGACCCCTAGCGAATGGATAATTCTAGGGCACACATATTGAAAGAGCAGCTTTTGCCCAGATTTGACAGTTCAGTGAAGACAATTCCATACTTTGTGACTTCCAAACTGGTTTTCGTCCAGGAAGATGCACTGAATGGTCCCTAATCTCTATCTAGGATGACCTTAAAACACAGTGGACTAGAACGGAGTTGATGCCCTTCTTCTTTTGGACCTTTCAACAGCCTTTGACAAAGTGGATCATTATACACTCATCTAAAGACTTAAGGGAGCAGGAATAAAAGGCACAGCTCTCATTGGAATAACATTCTACTTACACAACAGGACAAATATTATACATACCTCAATTCTCTTCTAAACCATACAAAATTAAAGCAAGAGTCCTTTGAGACTTCATTATCGTACCCATGCTTTTCAACATCTACATGGAATCATTACCAGATCTGATCAATAGGTTAACACCACCTGCTATAACTATGCAGATGACACATATATACTTTTCAAATTAGAAAGCCCAAAGGACAATTAAACATCAGAACTCTTTGATTGCCTCTGGACTGTTGACCAATGGATGAGATGGAGCCATCTCAAACTGAAACCCTCTAAAACCGATATACTCACCTCTGGATACTGGAAAACATATGACCCTCTATGTACCTGATGATCTAAGACCACATCCAAAAATGTCTAAGGAGGTAAAAAAAACAACTTAGAATTCCCATGCACAACAAACTGTCAAAGAATCCACAAGTGGATAAGGTAGCCAAATCAAGCTTTCTCACAATGAAAACAGTGTGACACATCTTAACGCATATCTCTTCTGACCTATCAAAACTGGACTACGCTAATAGTCTGTATCATAGCTCAACTTTACCGGCTATGAGAAAAACTATAAAGAATTCAGAATGCTGCCACTAGATACCTCCTACATGTAAACCCACAAGCACAAATCTCCTCTGCATTGAGAGTGCTACACTGGTTACCAGTTGCCAGACAATCCTCCTTCAAGCTGCTCTGTTTCACACACAAAGCAATACGTGGCAAACGACCACCCTTTATCAGGAAGAAAATCAACAAAGTAACCTACGCTCAAGAATGACTCCCTGCCTCGTAATTCCTACCTACAAGATGAAACCATGGGTGAAACATCTTTCTCTGTTCAAGCTGCCAAACTATGGAATACCCTACTCACAAACATGTGATCCACAGACACCCATCTCCACTTCAGAAGATTAGTCCAGAGCTGGCTCTTCCCTACATGATGACTATACTCACAACTCAAGAAAGTACCACACCAGTATTTTCAGACATGACATCTATACTACTCACAGCATGGAAAAGAGCTGTCATAATGTAAGTCACAGCATTGGACTATGGGCCCTTTTATTAGCAGATACATTTAAATAATGGGGAAATTACATATTACACTGCAAGATACATGTGTATATCAAGCCATGTTACAATTGCTACTTTTATGTACATATATGTGCATATATAGATGGTTATGCCTACTACTAATACCTACACTAAATGGCATATGTAAATTTATGTAGTTATGTATATATATTAATTACAGTTATTTGAAACAATAAAACATGTACAACAAGATAAATGTGGACAGCAGACCATGTAAATATTGCAGTTTCAATGTACAAATGAGTATTTTTAAATAGAGGTTTAACCCCTTGGGAGCCTTGGACGAGGAGCTGGGCTCGCTCTCAGCCACAGTTGCCGTGTGCCAAGGACAAGCCCAGCTCGTCCTGCACCCGGCCAGCAGGGGGAGCCCCGTGGGCCTCCCAACCGCACCCCCAGGGCAGGGGTGGAAGGGGAATCGCTTCCCCTTCCACCCTCACCCCCCACTCACACCCCCAGGGCAGGGATGGAAGGGGAATCGCTTCCCCTTCCACCTTCACTCCCCACCCCCAGTGACGTCTGATGACGTCAGGACGCAAATCGCGTGCTGACCTCATCAGAGGTCACCTCCGATCGCGCTGGAAGCATCCCAGAAGAGAAATGCAAAAGCTTTTCTCTTCTGACCGGGAGGTGGGGCGGGAGAGCCATCAAAGGAAAGGAAAGGCCTTTCCTTTCCTCTGATGTCTCTCTCGGCATTTCTGCTGCCTGATCGCGAAGCGATCGGGCAGCAGAGATGCCCACTAGACACCAAGGATTTAATTTTTTTGTACATATATCATAAGGGGAGCGGCCCCTTGGGCAAGGGTCGCTCCCTAGGGGGGCAATTTTTTTAAGGCCTTTTCTGCCCCTTCCCTGGGGGCAGCTCACCCTACTGTAATTCGGCCTATCTGCCTCCAGAGGGGGCAGAAACCATTAGACTCCAGGGATTGTTTCTTTTTTTTTTTTTTGCAGGAGGGGAGTGACCCCTTAGGCAAGGGTCGCTCCCTAGTGGGGAAATTGTTTTAAGGCCTTTTCTGCCCCCCTCCCCGGGGCAACTCGGCCTACAGTAATTAGGCTGATCTTCCCCCGGGGGAAGAAACCACTAGGCACCAGGGATTTATTTTATTTTTTTACAGATGGGGACCAATTTTATTTTAGCCTATTTAGATCGGCCTATTGTAATTAGGGCGATCTGCCCCCGGGGGTCAGAAACCTCTAGGCACCAGGGATAATTTTTTTGTTTTTGTTTTATTTTTTTAGACGTGGGGAGCTACCCCTTAGGCAAGGGTCGCTCCTCTGGGGGGAAAAATATTTTTAGGCCATTTCAGCCTATTTTTATTGGGCCAATCTGCCCCCAAGGGGGGCAGAAACTACTAGACACCAGGGATTTTTTTTGTTTGCGTCAGTTTCACGCAAGGGGACCGACCTCTTAGGCAATGGTCGTTCCCCTGGGGGGCAAATTTATTTTAGGCCATTTCTGCCCCCCCTGGGGGCAAATCGGCCTATGTTTATGAGGCCAATCTGCCCCCAAGGGGGACAGAAACCACTAGGCACTAGGGATTTTTTTTAGCGCCAATTTCACGCAAGGGGAGCAACCCCTTAGGCAAGTGTTGCTCCCCTATAGAGCCACATTTATTTTAGGCCATTTCTTCCCCCCTTGCCGGCAGATCGGCCTATTTCTATTAGACCTATCAGCCCCGGCGGTGGGCAGAAACCACTAGGCATCAGGGATTGGTGTGTGTGTTTTGTTTGGGGAGGCAGCACCTTTGGCAAGGGTCGCTCCCCATCGGGGCACATTACTGTTGACCATATCTGCTCCCCTTGGGGGCATCTCGGCCTATTTTTGGAAGGCCCATCTGCCCCCAATGGGATTTTTTTTTTTTTCAAAAAGAGAGGGTGAGGGTATGGCCATACTCCTCACCCCAAATAAATGGGGACAAAGTTGTTCTGCCCACAGGCGGGCAGATGGGGCAATTACCCCCAATCCAGTCCCCAGGGGGGCAGAAAGCCTATTAGATGCCAGGGAATAAAAAAAAAAAAAAAATAGTTGGGTGGTAGCTACCAACCAGTAGGGGCATGGTTATGTCCCCATCCCAACTGAAGGGGGTAACAGTCTTTCAGATCTCCCCCGCACACTAAAACATTTTACCCCACACCAAGCAAGAAGACATTTGATTATTATGTGTTTTGGTTTTACATTTGGGCCATGAGAGCTTGTCTAACTCCCAAAATCGTCCCACTTTGAATGGTGAGAGCTGTACTTTTTGGACTTTGGGACGCTGCCATGTAGAAAAATCCACAAGACCTAGACACATCTGAAAACTAAACATATGAGTGAGTCCAGGGTGGTGGGCTTCACATGCGCCCGCACCATTTTCATACCCACAATATCCTGCAAACCTCTAACTTTGCTAGAAATCACACATTTTCCCCACATTTTTGTGATGGAACCTTCCGGAATCTCCAGCAATCAACAAAATTCCCACAACCCAGCATTGTCGCATCTATACCAGAAAAAATTCTGCCCCACTTGTCAGCCTAAAAATGATTTTTTTCAAACAACCATTTTGGACCCGCTTTGGTTCCCCTCAATTTCATCATGTTTTTGGCTCTTCTCTGTCACAGGCACTTGGCCCACTACACAAGTGATGTATCATTGTTACTGGGAGACTGAGGGGAATGTTGGGTGGTAGGAAATTTGTCCCGGAACGGTGATCCCACACAGAAATGTGGGAGAAATATGATTTTTTAGCTAAATTTGAGGTTTGCTGAGGATTATGGGAAAAAAACCACTGGGGAATCCACCCAAGTCACACCTCTCTGGACTCCCTCAGGTGTCTCTTTTTCAGAAATGTTTGGGTTTGGTAGGTTTCCTTATAAGGCTGCTGAGCCCAGGACCACCAACAGAGGTGCCCCCGCAAAACAGGTAGTTTTGTATTTTATAATTTTGATGTGTCCACATAGGGGGTTATTACAACTTTGGAGGAGGTGTTAATCCGTCCCAAAAGTGACGGTAAAGTGACGGATATACCACCAGCCGTATTACGAGTCCATTATATCCTATGGAACTCATAATATGGCTGGTGGTATATCCGTCACATTTGGGACGGATTAACACCTCCTCCAAAGTTGTAATAACCCCCATAGTGTTTTGGGGCATTTCCTTTTGCGGGCACTAGGCTACCCATAGAAGTGAGGTACCATTTTTATCGGGAGACTTGGGGAATGCTGGGTGAAAGGAAATGTGTGGCTCTTCTCAGATTCCAGAACTTTCTGTCACCAAAAAGTTAGGAAAAAGTGTTTTTGTGGCAAAATGTTAAGGATTGTAAAGGATTCTGGGTAACAGAACCTGGTGAGAGCCCTACAAGTCACCCCATCCTAGATTCCACTAGGTGTTCCAGTTTTAAAAAAATGCATTGGTTTGGTAGGTTTCCCTAGGTGCCGGCTGAGCTAAAGGCCAAAATCCACAGCTAGGCACTTTGCAAAAAACACGTCAGATTTCAATGTAAAAATGTGATGTGTCCATGTTGCATTTCCTGTCGCAGGCACTAGGCCTACCAACACAAGTGAGGTACCATTTTTATCAAGAGACTTGGGGAAACACAGAATAAAAGTACCGGTGTTATTGCCCCTTGTCTTTCTCAACATTTTTTTCCTTCCAAATGTAAGACAGTGCGTAAAAAGGATGTCTATTTGAGAAATGCACTGTAATTCACATGCTAATATGGGGAGGCTGGAATTCAGAGGGGTGCAAATGACCACTGTTTCTCAACACCTTATCTTGTGCCCATTTTGGAAATACAAAGGTTTCCTTGATTCCTATTTTTGACTCTTAATATTTCAGCAAATTCATTGCTGTATACCCGGTATAGAATGAAAACCCATAGCATGGTGCAGCTCATTTATTGGCAATGGGTATCTAGGGTTCTTGATGAACCTACAAGCCCTATATATCCCTGCAACAGAAGAGTCAAGCAGACGTAAGAGTATGTTGCTTTCAAAAATCTGACTTGGAAGGAAAAAGTTACAGAGTAAAACATGGAGAAATATGGCTGATTTTTTCACCTCAATTTCAATCGTTTTTTATTTCAGCTTTTATTTTCCTAGTAGGATGTACACAAATGACCCCTTGTTGAATTTAGAATTGTGTCTACTTTTCAGAAATGTTTAGCTTTCTGGGATCCAGCATAGGTTTCACACCCTTTATTGTCACTAACTGGAAGGAGGCTAAAAGCAAAAAATATAGTAAAAATGGGTTATGTCCCAGTAAAATGCCAAAATGGTGTTGAAAAATGTGGTTTTCTGATTCAAGTCTGCCTGTTCCTGAAAGCTGGGAAGATGGTAATTTTAGCACCGCAAACCCTTTGTTGATGCCATTTTCAGGGGAAAAAACAAGCCTTCTTCTGCAACCCTCTTTTCTTCATTTATTTTTTTTAAACAAAATTTTTGCTGTATTTTTGCTAATTTCTTGGTCTCCTCCAGGGGAACCCACAAACTCTGGATACCTCTAGAATCCCTAGGATATTTGAAAAAAAGGACGCAAATTTGGCATGCGTAGCTTATGTGGACAAAATGTTATGAGGGCCTAAGCGCGAACTTCCCCAAATAGCCAAAAAAAGGCCTGCCACCTGAGGGGGAAAAGGCCTGGCAGCGAAGGGGTTATTCAAGCAAACAAAACTTTACCAAGCATCATGTGTATGTATAAATTATTGACATTTTGTGATAGACAAAATCCCTCATCCTTCCCACCCCTCCTCCTTCTGACTTATACCAACTCTTTCTGACTAGTATAAACTCCCAAATATCCTTCTCAAACTTTCACCCCTTCTTTTTGAGCCATGCCACCCAACTAACAAGCACACACGTCCACTACTCACAAAAACAACTTATTACTTCCTCTTTTCAAATCCATTCCTATCATTCTATCCCTACTCCAACTCCCCTTTGCAAATCAAGTCCTGTAATTTTATCCATACTCAAACTCTACTACACCCCCAAGAGCACAAACCTAACACAACTAATGCACAAGAAAAAAAACAAATTGTTCGGTCTCCTAACTACTAATCATGGGTTCCAGAGTAGTGTGCTACTTGCCGAAACATTGCTTCAATTTCTCATCAGGGGTCGTTAGAGGTCCATAAATACATTTATAATTAAAATTACACGTATCTTTAAAGATACAATTAAATGTATCATCGGAGTAAACACATGGTAACATTTACTTTATTCTTCTTTGTTTTGTAGGAAGATGCTCATATAGACTTTCCATGCCGTAAACAATGAAGTGACTTGAAAAATATCTGCTATTAAAGACATGTTTAAACATATATCGTTTTACTGTGAGCTATGGGAGTTGCAGGGCTATATCTTCTATGATTTAGTTTCTGAAGCAATATGATGTTGTCGATTAGATTAATGTGACACTTTTTTCTTTCCTAACATTTCGTGGGTGGGTTAAAAGTCAAACAAAAAACATTTCCAGTTTTTAGGAAATGTATACAAGGGTGTTGCCTCAACGTGGTGTATGAGTTTTTAAGACCTTTGGAAAGAGAAATTGACAAAGTTAATAAAATAAATCACAAAAAAACTATATTAAATTGAGTTGAAGATTTGTGTTCTGTACTTGTTTCAGGGTTGTAACACAGGCCCCTGCAGCCACTGTGGCACAAAGAGGTTGCCAACCCTTTAGGGGCCCTCAACCTATCAGAAGCCCTCATTCAGCCCAAGTCCAATGAGATATGGTAGAGTCAGTGCTACCTCCTCATATTTCGCAGGAGTCACCATCACCTTACATTACACCACTGACTTGTTTTATACCTGGCAGTTCCTCCTGTAAGCCAATCACTGGCTCCTTGGCCCACTCTTTTCCCCTGTGTGCGACACCTTCAGCCTGAGTTTAATATTGAAATACAATACAGTATTTCCTGGTTATCTTAGTGATGTTATAACCCACAAATAGAATGTGTGAAATCCAAATAAACATGTCAAAATGTGTCCAGTGGAAAAATGTTTTTTCTAACTTAAAAGTTTAAATATTTTGCCCAAGACTAGATATGAGGCATTGCTTACATTTTTTTAGGGTCAAGCCTGCAGGTGCATATGGTAACACATGCTTCTTGCTTGCAAGACTCTGTTGCGTACAGTAAAGGTCTTGAAGCCGGCCTGTTGCTTACCATTTGTTGGTTTGCATGGCACTCTTCATTACAGCCTCCTAATTTGTTACTGGAGGGCACGCATCCTTTCCGTTCCTCTTTGTGGAGTAGGGTCCAAGCACTGATTGATTCATCTCAATAAGTGCCCGTCCGCTGCTTCTGATGTGATTGAGGTACTCATTTGTTTTTTTTCACTTGTAGTGCCCTGCAAACAGAAGGCTTGTGACTGGTAAAAATGTGTCCAGCAGGACAAACAAAATTTCAAAGTTCAATTTTTATAGCTAACTTTCTTTTATTTTGCCACGTCGCCTTTTCTCACTTTTCACTCATGTTTTCTGCTGGGATTTTTTCATTTCTAGTGCCCTGCAAACAGAAGGCTTGTGACTGGTAAAAATGTGTCCAGCAGTACAAACAAAATTGCAAAGTTTTATTTTTATAGCTAACTTTCTTTTATTTTGCCAAGTCGCCTTTTCTCACTTTTCACTCATGTTTTCTGCTGTTTTTTTTCACTTCTAGTGCCCTGCAAACAGAAGGCTTGTGACTGGTAAAAATGTGTCCTGCAGGACAAACAAAATTGCAAAGTTTTATTTTTATAGCTAACTTTCTTTTATTTTGCCAAGTCGCCTTTTCCCACTTTTCACTCATGTTTTTTGTTGTTGTAGCTTGTGGGCGCTCTTCTCAAAAGATGACGATTATCCTGTTCGAAATAATGCAAAGCGAAATTGTTTCTTTATTATGTGCACTTTCTGAAATGATGTTTTAACACATAATCATGCAGAACACCCCAATCCACCCCACTTTGCCTCATTACAATCCACCCCAGTCAATCCCACCATACCCCACACCAATCCACCACACTCCAATCCAAACCACTCACTACAACCCACTCCCTTCCAATCCTCCCAACCCACGACATTCTAATTTGCCTCACTCCAATTTGCTCAATCCAAAACAATCTGCACCACTCCAAAACAATATGCACCACTCCAATCCAAAACAATTTGCTCCATTCCAATCCAAAACAATCTGCCCCAATCCAAAACAATCTGCCCCATTGCAATCCTAAACAATCTGCCTCACTCCAAACCAATACAGTCAGCCCCACTCCAGTCCACCTCACTCCAATCGACCCCACTTTAATCCAAAAAAATCTGCCTCACTACAATACGCCCCACTCCCATCTGCCCCACTCCAATCCAAAACCACCTATCACTCCAAACTGCCCCACTCCAATCAAAAACATCTGCCCCACTCCAATTTGCCATACTCCAGTCTGCTCCACTCCCTTCCAAAACAATCTGTCTCACTCCAATCTGCCCCACTCTAATCCAAAACAATATTCCCCACTCCAATCCAAATCAACCTCACTCTAATCCAATCAACCCCACTCCATCCCAATTTACCCCACTCCAATGCACTCCACCCCACCCCCATCCAATCCACCCCACACCAACCCAATCTTGCCCACTCCAATCCAATCCACCCCACTCCAATTCCCCCTAATGCAATCTGCCCCACTCCAATCCAAAACAATCTGCCCAACTCCAGTTTGCCCCACACCAATCCAAAACAAGCTGTCCCACTCCAGTTCACTTCATTCCAATCCAAAACAATCAGCCCTACTCTAGTCTGCCCTGTTCCAATTTAAAACAATCTGACCCACTTCAATCCAAAACAATTTGCTCCACTCCAATCCATCTCATTCCGCCCGCTCCAATCTACCCCACTCCATCCTGCTGCACTCAAATCCCAAACAACCCACGCCAATCCAAAACAGTATGCCCCACTCAATCCACTTTACCCCAATGTAGTCCACCCCACTCCATCCCAATTCACCTCACTCCAATGCACCCACTACAATCCAGTCCACCCTAAACCAATCTAATCCTCTCTACACCAATCCAATCCATCCTAGTCCAATCTACCCGACTCCAATACAATCCAACTCACCCCCAAAACAGCCCACCCAAACCCAGTCCACTCCAGTCCAATCCACCCCACCCCACTCCAATCCTTCCCACCCCACTCCAATCCAAACCAATCCACCCCACCAGGAGCAGTGGCGGAAGGGCGTCGCCCCCTGGATGAGCCAGCAGAATAAAAATAAAACAATAGCTTGCTATTATAATATTATTCATTTTTCATCTGCTGGCTCAGCCAGCAGGGAGGGGCGGGCGGGGCCACAGGGAGGTGGGAAGGAGAAGGAGGGGAGAGTGCACTAAGTGTGCATGTGTGTTTGGCCGGCCTGAGACAGCCAAACACACATACACACTTAGGTTTCTCCAATCTGGCTGAATACACAGCCAGGTTGGACAAACAGCACAGACCCCAGGCTTGTTTCTGAGTGGCAGTGACTGCTGCTCAGACTAATCATGACATTGCTTACATACTATGATTAGTATATAAGCAGCACCAGGATTGCTGGGGAGCCTGTGCTGATGCCCCAGAGAATGCTGGGACACCACAAGAGCAGTGAGGCAGCAGGAGACAGTGATGGGTGATGCAAGGTAAGTGTTTTCTTTTTTTTTTAAAAATGTTTCCCTTGACATATGTGGAGGCCGCTGCTGCACCCTACTCCAATCAAGTCCACTGTCCACTGCTACCCAATCCACCTCACTCGAATCCAATCCATCCACACCACCACAGTCCATCCCACTCCAATACAATCCACTTTAATCCACCCCAATCCAGTCCACATTAATCCACCCTACTCATCAAACCCATCCCACTTCGACCCACCTTAATCTACCCAACTTCAATCCAGCCCACCCCTCTCCAATCAAATCACCCCACACCAATCAAATCCACCCTACACCAACCCAATCCACCCCACTCCAATCCAATCCACCCTAATCAAATTCAATCCCCTCCAATCAATCCACCTCACCCCACTCCAGTCCACCCCACACCAATCCAAGTCACCCCACGCAAGCCCTATCCACCTCACCTCATTGCAATCCACCCCAGTGAAATTCACCCCTCCAGTCCGTCCCACCACATTTCAATCCACTCCATCTCACTCCAATCCCCCCAATCCAATCCTCCCTACCTCAGTTCATTCCACTGCACTCAAATTCAATCCATCCAGCCTACCCCAATCCTATCCACTCCAATCCGCTCCAATACAATCCAGCCCACCCCAATCCACCCCACTCCAGTCCACCCCACTCCAATCAATTCAAACCACTGCGCTCCAATCCACTGCTCCTAAATGCAGTCCACCCCTCCAATCCACCCAAATCAAATCCACTCAACTCCAATCCACCCCTCCAGTCCGTCCCACCACATTTCAATCCACTCCATCTCACTCCAATCCCCCCAATCCAATCCACCCTACCTCAGTTCATTCCACTGCACTCAAATTCAATCCATCCAGCCTACCCCTATCCTATCCACTCCAATCCGCTCCAATACAATCCAGCCCACCCCAATCCACCCCACTCCAGTCCGCCCCACTCCAATCAATCCAAACCACTGCGCTCCAATCCACTGCTCCTAAATGCAGTCCACCCCTCCAATCCACCCAAATCAAATCCACTCAACTCCAATCCTCCCCAATCCCTCCAATCCACTGCACTCTGCTCCAATCCACCCACTCTATCCCAATCCAATCCACTCCATCCCAGTTCAATCCACCCCACTCCAATCCATCCCATTCCAGTCCAATCCACCAAGTCCAATCCACCCCAACCCACCCCACTCCAGTCCACCCGAGTGAATCCAATCCACCCTACTGCAATCCAATCCACCCCACTCCAGTCCATTCTAATCCACCGCACTGCAAGCCACCTCAATCCAATCCACCACACCACACTCCAGCCCTATCACGCCAATCCAAACCACCCACCCCAATCTAATCTAATACACCCCATTGAGTCTAACCCAATGCCACTTACTTTTTAGCCATGCACAACAGCAGACACACTGGTGTACAACATGGCAAAACAAAAACCAATAGCTCTTGTATAGGCAGACCTATTCGCTTTGCCAATGTGTGTTTTATATCAGCTCACTGTGTCATTAATGTCCCAACTCTTATTGTAGAAACAAGGAAGTAACAAGTCCCTGACGATGATAAACTTTTCAGAAATTATTTACTGCCCGACCTCACTCGCCTCTTGATCCTGCGTGGGCGGGGTCTGAGTAGTTTAAGAGCTCCTCCATCTGTCCCCACAGCTAGTCACAGATAGGAAAGCATCACGATTCGACGTCTACATCTTTCTTTTAGAGCAGAGATGTTTATCAGATATGTTGTGCTCTTTTGTAAAGGTAAGAGTTACACTGACCAATAACAGGACAATCTACAAAATGTACTCTATTTTTGACAGGTCATACATTTTTTAAATTATTATTTTTTCATAGCGAAGGTATTTTGAAATGCAAAATTCTAGATTAATAGGCACAAACCCACTCTTCATATAAATAAACTGTCCGAGCAGGACTTGTGATAGACAGGGTGGGCTTCAACTGGTTCAAAGCAGGTGCTGCACCTAAGCATCATGTGGACACAAGCTTTACCATTACATGTTCTGCTGTCTTTTCACAGTGCTGGGGGTGCATCTGTACCTGAATCAGAGGGAGCGGTACCTGTTCGTCACTGTCAATGATACTGCCAAGATCTCGTGCTTTTTAACTGCAAATAACTCGGACGTAGGACGTAAAGTCCTCTGGTTCTGGAGGGGAACAGAGGACACTGTCACATCTATTTTGGACTGTTACGGTAACAAGAGTGATGGGAAATATCACTGTAGATCCGAACCCCGCAGCGCAACCCTGGAAATCCACAGTGCGCAAGAGAACGAGAGCGGTGTGTATTACTGCGCTTATCCGATAAGGAAAAAGCTGAATTTTGCCGAAGGATCCGCACTCATTGTGGGAGGTAAGTTTTCCGATGAACTTGTAAACTTTTAAATTGTTTTGCTCTGTGCTAAATCATTACTGTAGCCACACACTGAGATATTGCAAAGCAGGAAGGCCAAGAAAAACAGAGGTTAATTTTCATCTTATACTGATGCTGGAATCATAAGACAAAAACTAAAAACTTGCCAAAAATGTTATTTGAATACAAATAAACACCACTGTAAATATGGGAGAACCAGCAGCTTTTTACCCTTCAGTCCCTTTATTGATGATCTGAGAACAATGCTGATCTATATGAACACAGTCACTCTATAAGAACAGGTATTGAGTCAGAAGGCCACTGTGGCGACAACTACCCTGGAGTTTGTGCTGCAATGGATGTAAGTTAGTGTTATAATTAAGCATAAATACCACTAAAAAGTGATTGTGGCTTCCAATGGTTTATTATCATGCTCATAAAGTATCTAAATAAACAACACTGCGTAGTGAGAAGTTTGAGATAACTTCAAACGTTGAAAAACAAGTCAATTTTTATTTAAAAAAAGTTAACACTGCCAAATATTTTACTGAAAATGATAATTTATTTTTGTGCCAATTCACATGTGTCATTATTACCCTATTTATTGGAACCCTATATATAGACCTCATAAGGATGAAAGGATGCGAGGTCACCGTGTTGGCTTTATCTTTAGAAACCCTGACCTCTTACTCTGTGGACATTTCACATTACACATAGTGAATATCTTGAACACGTAAATGTTTGGGTCCTCATTATGGGTGACCAGATGTTTTCTGACCTGTGCCCTAGGCCATGTTTGCCTAGTGCGAGGAATTATGTTATGCAAATACTTTCAGACCCTGTAATTACAGGATGTCAACCAATCAATCAGAGATTTGTAGAGCGCAGCTAATCACCCATAGGGTCTCAAGGCGCTGATTGTGGGTGTGCTGCTCAGTCGAAGAGCCAGGTCTTGAGGTCCTTCCTGAACTGCTTCAATGATGCAGTCTGCATGAGCTTGAGAGGTGGCCTGTTCACTGTCCCTGACCCGTGCCCTAGGCCCTGTTTGCCCAATGCTAGGAATTATGTTATGCAAATATTTTCAGACTGGGTCAACACAGAGTGTGATAAAATTTGCATACCTTGTTAAACTTCGGCAAGTCACCCCTCTTGATAAGCATAAAACGAATGGTCCTGATGCCCAGGGATTTTTCCCTGGCAGGCGGGATATAATATTTAATACAGCTGCCTGATCTCCGCCAATGGAATTAGGGCCCAATCCTCTGTTGACTGGGTGGACTGGCAGGGCGCGCGCCAGGTTGCACATGACCCTGCAAGTGAAAATGGTCCAGGACCATCTGAAAAGATCCCCGACTAAATTAAGAATACCCAATTTATGAAAAACAGTCCAGATGAAGGACAAACTAGAGCTAGAACAATTGCTCCATGGGTGAAGACTGACTTTGTGCTCATTATATGAAGACCAGATGTAAATGTGAACCAGTTTATGTGTTACACGGATTCAGAAAACTTACAGTAAAGAATCTGACTCGGCACAAATGTAGATGGAACAATATTAAAACAAAGACGATTTCTTTTTGACCCCTCCTCAAAGTATTACAGTTTTAAGACCATCATCGCGACACTTGTCTAATGTCCAAATATCATTGGCAAAGTGAATGTTACCTGCTATGTAACTCTGAACATGCCACAGGAGCACCGTGAAAGTCTTTCCTCGAGATGCTTGCTGTGATTTCAACTGGAGGGTTGGCAGTGGAGAGGTGCTTAGGACATCTTGCCTGCACAGGGAGATCGCTGGTAAAAAGTAAAGTTTCAGATTCACCAAAACGAGAATCATGGTCTCTTTGACTTCTGATAATATCACATGGTTGCCCATTTGTCTCACTGGTATTCACTCAGAAGTCTGCGACTAGATGCTGCTGTGGTAGAAGAAGAGTGGCCAGTTTTGGAAATAGGGAACTACAGACACTACACAGAGCTAGGAGAGCCCTGTTTATGTTCTTTTTCAGTTGCTGATTTAAAGACCCATGAGAACAGGGGAACAAGGGATGTGCCATGTGGTAATTCAAGCCCAGCCAGGGGCAGGAAGTGCTATATCTGTTCTCCCTAACTGACGTGCATGAAAGTCTACATATGGGATTTTCAAACAACCACCATGGGCATGCGGGAACTGGACTGCTCAACAATGTTCAACCTGATCTGACTACTTGATGGTCCTTCCAAGGGACAAAGACTAACTTTAAGTGACATTAGTTTACTAAGATTTCACATGATTGATGGGATATTTGTTTTCAATACACTTACATAATCAGAAATCTTCGTAAACAAGGAATGATGGAAAAAGATGTGGCAAGTCTGCTTATTTCCCAATGAAGATCTGGTTCACCTTCGTAGCCCATTCCTATAAGAGTATTTCAC
This sequence comes from Pleurodeles waltl, assembly GCF_031143425.1. Classification (NCBI taxonomy): domain Eukaryota; kingdom Metazoa; phylum Chordata; class Amphibia; order Caudata; family Salamandridae; genus Pleurodeles; species Pleurodeles waltl. The sequence goes on from NC_090451.1 coordinate 645,674,345, forward strand.
AAAACAGGCGTTTGGTCTTCGTGCACTATGGATGTAATTAATGCTTCTTTGTCTTCCGGGAAGGTTCCTGAGTCACTTAAAATTGACATTATTATTCCTTTACTGAAAAAGGCCAATTTAGACCATTCCTTGCTTTCCAATTATCTGCCCATTTCTTTGCCTCCAGCTGTACATAAAATGATGGAAAACTGAGATGCCCAGCAGTTCACACTCTTTTTGGAATCGAATTCTATTCTGGAAGATTCACAAGTTGGCTTTCGACCTAATAGTAGCAAGGAACTGGAACTGGAACGGGTGGCCTTTGTAGATGATCTTTAAATGGCAGCGGATGCTTCTATGTCATATGTCTTGAGCCTTCAAAAACAATCCGCTGCCTTCAACGCTATTGATCATACTATTCTGTTACAGCATTTGAGGACCATAGGTATCATAGGCACTATCTTTAATTGGTTTTCCTCTTTTCTCAAAGGCGGGTCACAACAAGTACAATACAGACAGCAGCTATGCCAGCCCAGCCATCTCAGGAGTGGAGTTTCTCAAGACTTCTCCTCCTCTTCCTACCAGTCAATATCCACATGGCCTCTCTTGCCGCTTTACTTCATTATTTTGGTTTTCAGATATACACAGATAAGGATTCACGGTTCATTTTTAGACTAAGTCCCTCAACTTCTAATTCTCTTTGGATTTAAAATTATTTGTTGTTAGTTCATGGATGAGCAATACCTGGATCGAACTGAATGAACAAAGATAAAAAAAATGTTTTTGGTGGGCCCTGGTTCACCAGCTCTTTTTGACTCCCTATGACCCGATGTCTGTGGCCCCTGCCAATTTACCTCTAAAACAGTGAAACGCTTTGGGGTTACGATTGAAGACCCATCAAAGGAACAAACAAGAGGCCTCGGTGGCCTTGTCTGCCACTTTTCACCTTCTTCAGCTCCGAACGATTATACCATTGCTCGCCCTGATGGTAAATTTGCCGGCATATCGGGCTGATCGGTTCTCGCCTTGACTAGTGTAATCGTCTGCATTTAAATACTAATTGTTTAATGCTGGGTCTGCTTCAGCTAATTAAAAATCAAGCTGCTAAACTTGCTTTGCGAGCGACTCAATACTGTTCATCCTCTGGCACCCCGCAGACCTTACGTTGGTTCCCCTCCAGGGATGCACAGTTTACAAAACAGTCTGTATTGTGCACCAAGCTTTATACCAGACTTCTATGTTTATCTCGGTAGAATAAAGCTTTACAGTGCTCAAAGGATGCTTTTTTCTTCAATTTTTTGCTGCAAATTCCCAATCGTGGAAAGTTCGGATGGGCGACTGCAGGTTTTCTGTAAATCCGCCCAAGTTAGGAAACATCACAAACAAATAATGGCAAAACGAATAGGCATCGCATTGGCAACGCTTGTTGATTTCGGGTAATGACCTTGCAAAACGTTCTATTTTGCACAAGCATTGGCTAAGAAAACACATAGGCCCCCGGCCATCATTTAGCGGTATTGCACATAATTCAAAAATGGCCATCACTTTGCATGTAGGCATAACATTTACGCCATCTTGAAAGTTCAGACAAATATTTGGCCAAGAGTTGTTTCCTATAGTTCCAAGGCGTATTTTGACAGTCTTGGAAGCATACAAAGTACGCTTGAGGATAGCTGTCACTTCTTGGAACTTTAAAAGTAAACATCTGAGATAAATGAACATTATTTTTGATTCTTTAAAGATGACCGCAGGTTGATTCTTCCCACAACGTGATGGATATCTTGGGAATATAGAAGAAAAAAGTTAAGGTTGGCTCAAGAACTAGCATCCTCCTAGTGCTCGTGTTCATAACTGAAGAAGAGGGTCTATGTGAGGGCCTTTAACAAATGTTACAGCCCTTTGTGGGAAACTATATTGCTACATTTATATAGTAAAATGTATGAACATCTGATTCGAGAGGAATTAATGTGGTCAGATTTGTCATATGTATGACACTGGCGAAACCTTAAAGAATTTAGGGCCATATGTACCAAAGCTTTTTCCCATAGACACAGAATGGGTAAAACCCTTTGGTACATCTGGCCCTTAATTACTTCAAAATATAGATGCACTAAGCAACCGCCAGAAAAACATAATTCCATGTGCAAAATTCAGCTATTGATCATTGAATGAAATGTGAATTTGTTAGGAGCTTTGTACACTGGTCCTGCCAGTTTCACCCGAATGCATGCAATTTTCGGTTTGGAAAATGCAAGGTTTGTTTCCACTGGATTTTGAGCAGAAAATGATACGACCATGACATTAAGCACAATGCGGCTTCTTAAAATGGAATGAAATAGACCCCATGAACCATGGACTAATAAAGGACAAATCAGAAGTTAAATAAAACAAATACATTTTAAAAAGGCAAACCTGTAATGATCCCTGGAGTGATGGAAGAAGCAAATGTGATGAGGAACATGATGAGCAAATTTGCTCGTAGGCTCTCGTCTTCCATTCAAGGAGGAACGTTGTCTTTTGTCCAGTTGATTCACCCCTCAGAATCAGTTCAAACGGAGACAGACCCACATCAGATTCATCAAGGCCCTTAATAACTGCATATTCGTAGCTTTTTAAACCCCCTGGGTGTACGTTCAATCAGATTGATGAAGAATACTTCCAGAGATTTGAAAGTTTTTTATGAAGAAAACTGGTGCTTCGTATAAATCTCAATCGACGGCATTGTCAATGTGAGGGTGTCAGTTCTTTTCCATCCAGAAATAGGGGTCACGTGTATTGTCTAGAGTAGTAGTTAAAGATATCTTGTTCAACTGAAAACCTGAATCTTTAACAACGTTGGGTTTTGATCATTTCGTACCAACCAGGCCCAGCTGTGTTTTCCATACTTCAAAGTGCCACACATAGCAGATCAAAGAGTGAAATGAGGCTTTGCAGCATGAGCTACAGCCACATCTATCAGCACGAAATAGATGCAGAACAGCACATGTGGAAGGTTTATGCACGCTTAATTACCTAAAAGATCAAGATTTATTCTGAGAAAACACACTGCAAAATTTCAAGCTAGGGAGGGAAAATCAGGGGCATCTTATTAAATATTTCTATATCTCAGAATCAAGGTAACAAGTTTTTCCAAAACCATGCCTCACCACAAAACACTTTATTGCACTGTAAGCACACATAGGGCCATATGTACCAAAGCACTTTCCCATTGACACAGAATAGGTAAAACCCTTTGATACATCTGGCCCATAGCCCCCCCCTCCCCCCCCCGGACTCGGTTCTGTCAGGAGTGATTCCAATGTTGTTTCCTCTCTTTAGGGCCTTCATCAGGCATATGTTTTCTTGTTACTAGTACGGAATTTGTTGGGCAACTCTGAATACATCTATTTCAAAGTACACAAATGAAAAGGCTTAAAGAAGGACCAGCAGAAAGTACCATAAGCCGTATATAATTTCAATGGCACTCATTAAGAGGGGCCGTCTATGAGATCCTTGGTGGCATCTCAGATCTCTTTACTCTCAAACCAAGGTTTCAACTGCTGAAAACATCCAACATCTCTGTGTGAAAGTCCCGAAAAAAATGAAGAACTATTAAGGGCATCAGACTTGGAATTACCAAGATCTACTTGGGAACCCCTTATTATGTACTGCAATGATATCAGGGTCTGGCTCATAATGGGCTGGACATGCCCCTCTTATTAAAGGCCTGAATATTTCTGTTCAACAGTATTTCTAAAAGGTAAACACCACCTGGAACTGATGGTGGCTGCTTCATTTCAATATGACTATTTTCAATTCTTTGACTATTATCAATAAGGGGCAAAATCCCAGCACAACCTATTGCAAGACTGTTTGCTAAGTGATGCCTTTATTCTGCCGCACATACGTTTGTGAGCCCATATAATGCCATATTAAGAGTTTTCTGGTCAGTGGTCCCTAATTCAGGAGGGTAACATGTTAACTTCTAGTCATACAAACAGAGAATAGAGATGGAATTTTTAGAAATACTTTCAGCGAAGTTCCAACTGGAGACGGCGTGCTTTCAACATCTGAAGGTACGCAGCCCTACTTGGCACATCGACTTCGAACCACACGCTCAGTGGAGATGGACACATTACGTTAAGCCTACACAACCTAGCAATACAAGGAATAGGAAATGTACTTCTGCAGAATACATGAAATAAGATATGTATGAGCCCTGAAGAAGTCCCTAGTAGACTAAATGCTTTGGATTTTTAAAGCATTAAGAAGAAGAAGAAGAAAGAATGGATTATTTTTTCAAATTGGGCTTTCATCTTCTTTTTATTTAAAGTGTGTTATCCCTGTTTGATCACAAGTGTATACTGAATGGACTTTTACTGATGCCGGAAAATATGTATATTTGTGAGTGCTGGATAAAAATATTTCTATAATTCTGCATACCGGATATGATTTCAGGTCAAGAAGTGTATAGTGACTGCTCCTTCTTATCCGTGCACTCAGTGACTTCTCCTGGGCACAATACAGGCAGTAAAGTTTTGTACTTCGAGCACACAATCGTAAAGTGAGGTGTTGTCTTGTGCCTCAGTCATCAACTGTAATACTTTTGTTAGAGAATAGAGTTCTGCCTGTAGTGATCCAGAATAAATGTAACATTAATTTGAAAAGTTCATAAAATCAAACCTAACCCTAATTGTCAGAATGTTAGTAATTATATCAATCCAAAGAAACACTACAAGGAAGGCAAATCCCTGAATTGAAGGTAAATAATCTTAAAGAACTATTGATCAGATGGCTGGGACATTGTGGGGGTCATTCTGACCCTGGCGGTCGGCGGAGAGGCGGCGGTCGGACCGCGAACAGACCGGCGGTCCAAAAAATGGCATTCTGACCGCGGCGGTCACCGCCGCGATCGACCGCCACTTCCCCACTCCGACCGCCACGGCGGTCATGACCGACGGGCTGGAGTTCGCACACTCCGGCCCGGCGGTCGACCCAAGACCGCCAACCGTATCATGACCCTGCTTACCGCCGCGGTTTTTGGCGGTCGGGAACCGCCATGCGAACCATGGCGGTAGGCACTATCGGGGCCAGGGAATTCCTTCCCTGGCACTGATAGGGGTCTCCCCCACCCCCCACTGCCCCCCACGAGTCCTCCCCCCACACCCTCCACCCCCCTGCCACCCCCCAGAGGTGGTACGAACCCCCTGCCCCCCCCACCCCGACATGCACATACACGCACCCCGACATGCACGCACCCCCAACATGCACATATGCACACCCCCTACACACACACATACACAACGGGGGCACATACCCGCACACATACATGCCGACATGCGCACCCGCCGAACTACACACATTGCCCAAAGGCACAGCAGCACCCCCCGCCCGCATGCACGCACTCACACACCCCCTCTACACACCCCCATGCACGTACACATCACACAACACCCCCCCACCCCCTCCCCTCACGGACGATCAACTTACCTTGTGCGTTGGTCCTCCGGGAGGCGACGGGAGCCATAGGGACGTGACCGCCAACAGAAGACCGCCAATAGAAGACCGCCACACAGAATTGTGGGTCGTAATTCTGGGGGCGGTGTTCTGCTGGCGTGGCGGTGGAGGTTGACCAGTCTCCACTTTCCCGCCGACCGCCAGTGTGGCTGCTGGCGGTATTCCGCCGGAACGCTCCCAGCGGTCGGAATACGCGCAGCGGCATACCGCCGCGGTCGGCGGTCTTTACCGCGGCGGTAACTCGGCGGTCTTGCGAAAAGACCGCCAAGGTCAGAATCAGGCCCTGTGTCTGTCCAATCTCTCACATGATGTGACTGTCTGTGAGCAGACAGGATTAGGCGTTCCACTGAAACACAACCTTTCACCTCACACAATACATGAGATAATTCCCCCCATCATAATTTGTCTAATGCTAGAGACAAAATATACTTTGGATACTTCTGAATTTCACTTAGCTATCACCTTACTGTATTTTTTGCTGGCTATATACCTCTATTATTTTTAGCTGGTATCTTCCAATTATACCCATTACGTTCTACCTATGTATGTAATATTGCTTCAACATTTACTGGTATGACTATCATGTAATATGTCTGGGTAATTATTTATCTGGATATATGTAAATTATTGTTAAATGTATCCTACTCAACCTAATTATATACCCATAAAGTTGATCATATCCATATTTACATTAGTCTTAAGCCTTTTATTTTCTGAAAAGCCTTGAAATACTCATACTGGCTTTGAGGCATTGCTTAAGACCACAAAACAGAGAGATAAAACATAAAAATGTAAAAAATAAATACAATTGCTTCTTCTGAGAATGGCAACTAATGCCTCGGTTTAGCTATTGTCCAAAGTATATATTTTTAGGAGAAAAATAAGGGAATCAAAATCTCTATGACCAATCTGTTTTGATGGACTATAGATTGGCTTAATGTTTATATTAAAACCTATATTCAGTTATCATTGAAAGCAATAAACACATATGCATTATTTAATTGCAAATGTCTAAAGTTAATTAACAATGAGTACAAAGAAGGAATACATTTGATCTGGTTATTTCATGACATAAGGCAACATCCCTGAAAAGGAAGGAGCACATTTACAAAACAAATCACACAATGCAATACAGTAATCAAAGTTGCTGCACTGTGTGAAATGTAGAGACAGGGATAGAGCCATATCAAATAAGATATGGTGTTGTCCATCTCTCTCCCTAGAACTGGTGCGCAATGAGGTGTAGAAGTGCCACCGCAAAGCTGTTTGTGTGAAGTCTAGCATAGGTTTTGTACTGTAAGGATACCATTCCAGTGAAAAACACGCCTAGACAACATTTAAAACTCTAGATGTGTGCTGTACAGTGCAGCACACAAAGACAGGCATGTTCAACCTGTGCCTCAAAGAGTCATTATTTGTTAGCGCCAAGCCCTGTCTACCATTTTTAGTAGATGTAGCTTTTACATCAAAAACATGGATGGCTACATGGGAAAGCCTGTCTACTACCCTTGGAATGCCCCATTTGATGCACTGCACTGCAAAGCAGAAAACACAGCTTTGCTTTACTTCCTAGCATATTTCTAGTGCCAAACAAGTTTTGAGCTGGAAACTAAATACCAAATAAACATTTTGCTTCAATTTGCGACACATCTGTGACACAAACCTGAAGCAAACTGACAGTAAATCTGCTCTCTAAAGTGGACAATATAAAATGGTAATGTTAACACATTTTAAAGTATGGCATTCTAGATTACCACATCCAAGGAATTTCAATAGAAGCTGTACGCTTCCGTTGAATGTAGTAAAGATGGAGACTGACTTGTATAACATATGTACCTACATGACTTGCAGCAAAATATTTTGAATCAAAAGTTTTCACTTCTGATTTGCCTACATAGGAAGTATTGCTAAAGGCATTTGGAGTTCAGAATTTTCTGGACACTACAGATTAGTCAGTTTTATATATCACATTGACAGTAAAACACAGGGCAATCAGGCAGGTTGGAAGGGCTGGTCTGACAGGCCACTATCTGGGCAGGTTGTTTGGCTGGTTGTGGACCTGTTTTAGGTCTACTGGGTTGTTGTTTTGGGTTGATTACTCTGATAGTACCACAGACATTAATTGCAGCAAGCACACATACCTCCCAGCATTTTTGTACTGCATGTCTGTACAAGTTAAAAAATATCCCAGTTTGCAAAATGGGCCACTTCTTAACTATCTAATCACTTATACGGGCCACTTTTATTTTGGTGTTCTGGCCTATTTTCTGACCCTGCAGGGCAGTAGTAGACAGTTGCTACGTTGACAAAACATACAATGAAACTATGCTGTTATTTAAGTTATTTAGAATGTACACACAGATATATGTGTAACACAAGTGCAGTCAAGCACTGCACATTGGTAATAGAGACAGTGCATGTACAGAGAGAGATGAGACATAGACAGGAATCTAGAGAGTGTGGGTTATGCATTTGGTAGGGTCCGTGAGAAATTTTAAGACTGAAAAGCTTATAAGAATGTTTAATTAATAAGTCTCTAATTGAGCAAAAGTAAGGCCCGCAAATGTGTTGTTTGAACATATACAAATTTGTGTGGGTGTCTGGTATCACATTTCAGCGAGCAAATTAATCTGTAGTTTGGCCATAGGACCTCTTACATACTACAGCTCGTACGTAATTGATTTTTTGTGGTGTTTGAACATCACAAAACTGGTTCACTGACTGATTTTAATGGGCAAGTGGAATAAACTCGTCTCATGATCAATCAATCCAAATTTCTTCGTGGGGTAGACTTGGGAGTTTGTTCACCTGCCCCATAACAAACATAAAGCCTAATAAAATTGGAGACAATGCCACTTTTAGGTTAATGCTTTCGCAACATTATTTCCCTTATGTTTTTGTCTCCCCCGCCTGATTTCTCTCTTCTCCATTAAGTACTGAATAATATTTTCAAGAAATATATTTTGTTGTGTTTTGCAACAATACATTATGAATTTGAATTTCAAACAAGTGATTTGCACAAGCCACTCTTTGGAAATGATATTCCAACGTTATAGTCACACACCAAACTAGTAATATTTTTAGATGGAAAAGCTTACACGAGTTAATGATAAATTGTACTTTAAGATTTAAAAAAGCAGAATTATCAAGATGTTCTTTATGTAATGGCTTGTAAAACCCCTATCTTTACAGCAAACATTAGATGCTTACTCACATATTCTAATCATGGTGAATGAAAGTAGTGTATCCCATTCTGGGAGCAGTGACAAACCTATGCAGCACACTCCTAGAAAACCTCGCAGATTTAGAAAGGCATTGAGGAACGCCTTTCTAGCAGTAGTGGGATGTGAAAATAAATTAAAGTACACATAACTCAAAATGTCTATTATTACCCATGAAAAGGTTAATTGAGTGAAAACTTAACCACCTACTCAAAAGAGTAGGCCTTTTTATCTTTTTTTCACCACTGACAAATTATTTGGTGCGGTAAACACTCCAGTCAATCTTACCAATGCTTCTGATATATTGGTCGACTTGTAGCTGTCTGTCCATATTAATACAGTAAACAAACCATGTTCCTTTAACAACCAGTTGATTGACTTCATTTTTCCTTTCCTTTTCTCCCACAAGCCATAAGCACTATGGTGGTCATTCTGACCCTGGCGGTCAAAGACCGCCAGGGCGGAGGACCGCGGGAGCACCGCCGACAGGCCGGCGGTGCTCCAATGGGGATTCCGACCGCGGCGGTAAAGCCGCGGTCGGACCGGCACCACTGGCGGGCTCCCGCCAGTGTACCGCCGCCCCATTGAATCCTCCACGGCGGCGCAGCTTGCTGCACCGCCGCGGGGATTCTGACGCCCCCTACCGCCATCCAGATCCCGGCGGTCCGACCGCCGGGATCCGGATGGCGGTAGGGGGGGTCGCGGGGCCCCTGGGGGCCCCTGCAGTGCCCATGCCACTGGCATGGGCATTGCAGGGGCCCCCGTAAGAGGGCCCCTACATGTATTTCACTGTCTGCTGCGCAGACAGTGAAATACGCGACGGGTGCAACTGCACCCGTCGCACAGCTTCCACTCCGCCGGCTCGATTCCGAGCCGGCTTCATCGTGGAAGCCTCTTTCCCGCTGGGCTGGCGGGCGGTCTGAAGGCGACCGCCCGCCAGCCCAGCGGGAAAGTCAGAATTACCGCCGCGGTCTTTCGACCGCGGAACGGTAACCTGACGGCGGGACTTTGGCGGGCGGCCTCCGCCGCCCGCCAAGGTCAGAATGAGGGCCTATGTCATTGGACCAATGTTAATTCAAGCCTTGACTACTCCAGTTCTACATATTTCTCCTTCCCTGAGATACTCACAGTAAAATATAAAAACAGACATTTGTATCTCCATAAAGACTAGCATTTGCTGCTATAAATATGCTCACGACAATTCCCATTAACCAGAGGCAGCTATTAAACAAGATAAACTGTGCAGCAATTTCCAACTCTGCTACTCATCACATTCCCAGTGTACCCTATGCAAAATTTGTACACAGTGACAATAGGGAGTGCGGTCCAGGGCCCATATTTATACTTTTTTAGCACCGCATTTGCACCGCATTTTGACGCAAAAACGGCGCAAACTTACAAAATACAGCGCTAAAAAAGTATAAATATGGGCCCAAATCTTTGAAGAATAACATCTGGAATGAAGCAGATTATAACTTTGGAGTGACACTTATGAATTACTTACCTCACAATGCCAAGAACTTGCTTGTGAACAAAAACCTCAAAACACTACTAATCTAAGCACGTAACACCTGTTAGCAAACCCATATACCCTCTGTATCAAGGCCTCTCGAGCCTTCATAGTATTATTGGGAATTGTCCAAAGTTGCCTCCCTGCAATTCGTTCTAACCCATACTTGGGCGCCATTTTGATTCTGGAGGGGTTTGAAGCAGCCATTTTCAGGCACAAGTTGTCCATAAATATAACATTAAATGAATACAAAATATTGTGCTCCCTCTTCTAAAACCTTCTTGTTTCCCACAGCCACTTCTTTCTCATTTTATCCAGGCAGGTGGTGGTGAAGTAGCTCTACAGGCAGGTCACTTTGCAATGTGAGCAGTTACCATGATACATCCAGTCAAATGCAAAACTCCCAAAAAATTTAGCAGTGTGCATATAACAACAGATTGTTTGTTGCTAAAAATGTTATCTTGCTGACTCCCCTGCAGCTATTAGCTTCCTCTGGCTGTGCTGTGTTATCCATATAGGAACCCAAATGTACACCTGTCCTTTTACATTTACCCTAAAGGAACCTTCTTACCATTGGCCTGGATTACCCCTGCTATTGACACTGTTATGCCTGGAGAGAAAACATCTGTATAGCATATACTTCACATGGTGTTTCTTGACACTTTGCTCCTGTCTAGAAAATCAAACAGAAATAAATCTGTCCTTTAACTGTAACAATAATTTAACTCCTTAGCTGCTGGAGATCTCCCCACCCCCAGCACTGCAGTACTGAGCGCTTTTTCGGCTATTTGGGGTAGTTTGCGCTTAGGCCTGCATAACATTTTGCCCACGTTAGCTATCCACGTCAAATTTATGTCCTTTTTTTCCAATATCCTAGGGATTCTAAAGGTACCCAGAGTTTGTGGGTTCCCCTGGAGGAGACCAAGGGGGTTATTCCAACTTTGGAGGAGGTGTTAATCCGTCCCAAAAGTGACGGATTTACCACCAGCCGTATTACGAGTCCATTATATCCTATGGAACTCGTAATACGGCTGGTGGTATATCCGTCACTTTTCCGTCACTTTTGGGACGGATTAACACTCCTCCAAAGTTGGAATAACCCCCCAAGAAATTAACCAAAATAAAGCTAAACTTTCTTTTTTTCAGAAAAATTGGAAAAAAAGGCTGCAGAAGAAAGCATGTGTTTTTTCCCATGAAAATGGCACCAACAAAGGGTTTGCGGTGCTGAAATCACCATCTTCCCCAGCTTTCGGAACAGGCAGACTTGAATCAGAAAACTACATTTTTCAACACAATTTTGGCATTTTATTGGGACATAACCATTTTTACTATTTTTTGGTTAGTGACAGAAATGGGGGTGAAACCAATGCTAACAGCTAATTTCTGAAAGTAGACAAAATCCTGAATTCATCAAGGGGTCATTTGTGTAGTTTCTTCAAGGTTTTCCTACAGAAAGTAACAGCTAACATAAAAAAAATATTGAAATTCCTGTCCACGTTTTCTTCTATAACTTTTTCCAGCTATGGCAGATTTTTTAAAGTAATATATCGTTACGTCTGCTGGAGGGATAGATAGGGCTCGTAGGTTCATCAAAAACCCTAGGTACCAATAAATAAGCCGCACCCTGGAATGGGTTTTTATTGTATACCGGGGACACAGAAATTCATTTGGTGAAATATAAAGAGTCAAAAATAGGTATGAAGGAAACCTTTGTATTTCCAAAATGGGCACAAGATAAGGTGTTGAGAAGCAGTGGTTATTTGCACATCTCTGAATCCTGGGGTCACCATACTAGCATGTGAATTACTCAAATAGACTTCTTTTTTACACACTGTCTTACAACACTTGTTCTTCTATTCTGTGTTCCCCCAAGTCTCCCAATAAAAATGGTACCTCTCTGGTGTGGGTAGGTCTAATGCCCGCAACAGGAAACGCAACATGGGCACATCACATTTTTACATTGAAATCTGACGTATTTTTTGGAAACTGCCTAGCTGTGGATTTTGGCCTCTAGCTCAGCCGGCACCTAGGGAAACCTACCAAACCTGTGCATGTTTTAAAACTAGACACGTAGGGGAATCGAGGATGGGGTGACTTGTGGGGCTCTCACCAAGTTATGTTACCCAGAATCCTTTGTAAACCTCAAAATTTGGCAAAAAACACTTTTCCCTAAGATTTTGGTGCTGAAAAGTTCTGGAATCTGAGAGGAGCCACAAACTTCCTTCCACCCAGCATACCCCCAAGTCTCCCGATAAAAATGGTACCTCACTTGTGGGGGTAGGCCTAGTGCCCGTGTCAGGAATCGATCACACAATGGTAAAAGTCAGTCCTTACATGAGGGCAACTGTTGACCCTGGGGTGATGCATTCCTGACTCAGGCACTAGGTACAGGCACTCAAGTGTGGTAGCACTTGCCTGATGTATGCCAGGATTAAGTTTTTTATGTTATATTAGATTACATTTTATTTCAAAAGCACAAAAACACCGGAGAATGGTGGCACAATATGAGCATGACATCACTTGATCTTTATACATTGAAGGTCAACATGTTTATTGTCTTTTGAAATTGCAGATGAGATCTAAACTGGTAAATGAGCAGTAAAGAGTTCCAGATTTTGGCTGGCCCACAATAAAAGCTGACCTTCTTATGCTCACACTTTTTGCACAAGACTGACAGATGACTTTATCCAGCAGATATCAATGTTCTATTTGGGAAGTAACACCAAAAGGCTGAAAGGTGATCCTACTTCCTTAGACTACCAATGAGTTGGGTGGCAACATGGCATTCTCTGAGTGAGGCCTACCAATTAAGAAATGAGAGTCAGAATTACAATTTCATCTGTTACGTCTGAGGCAAAGAGGTATATGATGCAAGACGTTATTACAGTGGTGGAGGAACTCAGGTCTCAGACATTAATCATGGCACCTATCACAAGTACTGCAACTCCCTACGCTCACTAAAATCCCTCAAGTTAATTCAAGGTGCAGCGCATGTACTAAGTAGGCAACACTCACTCACTGGGACCAGGACCATTCATCTAGACTCCCTTTCTGTGTTACACTGGTTTGTCACTATTGCACACCGTTTGTTCATGATGATCACAATGATGACAGTATATGAAGTTGTGTCTTTACTACCAGCATAGGTGTGCCTTGCATGAGGGAACACATTTCACCCCCATATGTGCACCTCAAATGCGCTGCTTTATTTCAATGCTAAAATGATTTTTATTTCTTCTCATTATACTGGTAATGTGTATTAATAAAATGGTATTTCCTTGTTTTCTGCTCAGATAGTTACACAGCAAAGACCTCGGTGGAGCTTGTGAAGGTCCCATTCAAGCAGAATGTGTTAACCAGCAGTGTTTCTCTGGCCTGTGTGGTCAGGGCTGTTTCTGGACCAGTCTGGTTGTCCTGGAATATTTCTGGGAGACCAAGTCAAAGGAAGACCGGTTTAACAAGAGATGTAAATGGAACCTTCACCTTTATTAGTCATATCCCCATCTCCTCGGATAACTGGACCAGAGGAGAGGTGTCCTGTAATGTCAAGTTTAATTCATCTCAGAATGTGGTGACGAGAAGTGCAACTTACAGAGGTAGATTGTTTACCCTTCTTCATGAAAAAGGTCTGATGTAATTTCCAGAAATGTGTGTAGTGCTCCTGAGGAAAAAATTGCTGATGACCCAGTTGACATTAACTCATTATCAGAGATGTTATTGTTTTCCTATTAATACCTGCAGTCCTTCAAGGTCAAACATGGGCTGTAGCCTCTCTCAGATTATGTTGCTAAAGTAATGGACCTTCTTACCAACAAATGACCGATGCCCACAGATCATCCACACACTCACAATTTGCTGTTCACCCTGTTTTTTGCTCCTTGTTTGTAATTTTAAAAAGTCGCCATTGCCGGTGGTAATGCTGAATATTTAGAACAGTTGTTCTTAACCTTTTCACTTCTGGGGACCCCCGTTCATTTCGGAAGTCTGTGAACCCCGCTGAAGCACTATTGGTCTCCCACTGAGTCGTTACTGGAAGACGGGGACCTTAGCTTAAGCAATCTGGATGATTTGAATATCAAAACAATACATAAAAATATAAAAAAACAAGCATTCATCAAACAAATAGATAAATACACAAACAATTAAATATTTGATTTAATTTGCAAACAAATATAATCAGTTAAAATTTCATTTCAATGTAACGGTTGGGGCTTTTCTAAATTCAGCTGAGGCTACTCACTGTCCATACTATATTCTGTTTGATGCATTTGCACTGCTCCTACAAGTCAATCTGAGGAGACCAACATAATTATTAGCCTCCAATTGTAAATCCTTCCCATTTACTTAACGTTTTATAATTTTCGATTTGACCGTTTGCTTTTTTACTTACATATACTTCATTTATTAGATATTATTTCATTTTCAAAACAGTTGCAGACCTCCTGAATAGGTGCTGTGATCCCAAGGGTCCCCAGACCACAGATTAGGAACAAATGGTTTAAAGTGTTTTAAAGCTGATGCTGCTTACATTGCCATGTTTGTGTTACCTAAAGGACTTCAGCAAAACTGTAGACTGTTTTTCATGCATAATACCCAAAGATCTTGAAGAATAGTTGTGTTTTAAATGTACCACACGTTGTAGGTGGACCATGTAAAAACTGTAAGCCATGTATATAATAGTACATTATTATATTGCACATTCAGTTTATACTGTCAAGAGGTGAAAATGACTCTCCCATAGTGTGCAGCGGTACAACACATCTAGTTTTACAGTTCCAACAAAACATTTTCTTTTCTTGCAAAAAAACACAATAGTGCACATTAGAAACACTGGAAATTAATTAAAATAGGCAAAACCCAGTAATTTGGGTTTTTGCAAGGCTGCAGATAGCTAAACAAAATTCACCCACCCCTATCATCATTCACCACGCTAATCTGTCAGGATCTTCATGGGTGCCTGCGTCATTTGTTTGCACATTGAGGAGAATCTGAGTTAACATATTTTCTTTATCCTTCTCAGCTCTCTCCGACACTGATGTCAGGCGATGTACTGCTCCCCTGGTGTCTGGAATCCTCCTATTGCTGTTGACTTTGTCAGTGACCCTTTACAGACTTTATCAAACTTCAGATAAAGGTAATGGACCCCGCCCTCACCAGCACCACTGCTGCAAATAGCCTTCGTTAACCTTACTATCAATCTTTGAATAAGTAGTACCTACTTACTACTTTTATATGTTTATCATCACAATCCATGCATAACCTTGAGACAAATCGTCCAAGTATATTTAACGTCCATTGTATAGTTTTCTCTAGCTTCTTTAAGTTAGATTTGCAATTGACAAGTAAATTGAATTAAAAAATACACAGTCCAGTGTAGTGTAAATTGTAGTCTTTGTTTATTAAAATCCCACAGCTGTATCTTAAACTTTAATAATTTGCTTGGGAATTTTTAGATAGTAATGAAACCGTAGGGGGCTCTCTTTAAGCCTCATTATGAATGCCCTGGTAGTCCTCCTTTTAAGTCCACTCTCCGGAGTTACCAATGGGGTAACAGTAAGTATGAAGGGTGCAGTTACAACAAAATTGAGTTACCTGGGAAATCAGACCCAGAAATGCCATTCCCTGGTAATTCCCTACCTTGCTCCATAGTTTCATCCAGGAGTTTTGGTAGTTTTCACCAGCCAAAATCTCTGGGTGAGTTAAAACGGATCTGCAGTGTTTCCTTAGGTCTCATCATTCTGAAGGTGTAAATAACAGCTGTTATTCGCTCCCTCTGAATGAAAATTGACTTAGGAATGAGGCCACTTCAGGGTCTTGTAACACAAAAGGCTTATGCAAAGCACTTAGGACCATTAACATTATCCTGTGTTCAGTGAAAAACCAGTGCAGTAAAAATGATCCCATTTGCTGCCTCCTTATCATGTGCTTCTCCAACCCTTATCATTTAATTTTGTATGGCCTTTGTAAAGTATAACGAATGGCAAAGGTGTTTCACCAAATGATTGACTCCAAATATCATTAGACTATACTAACAGTCAAAATACTGTGACTACAAAAATATTGTGGACAAAAATATTGAAGGCAAGCATACCATTAAAAAAAAAAGGTTTGACGATAATAGCAAACTTTAAAATATTGTTGACGGTTATATCATTTTGTTATGTTGTTTCATTGCAATTTACTATGTTTTTAGTTAAAATAATTACATAAATGTGGAAATAAGTTTAATTATTTAAAAAATAATATTTTAATGTATATTTATTTTTTGGTTTCTCCGTGTTATTTGTGGATCTAGTAGATACTTGGTTTTCAAGTATCTATTACTTAATGTTAATTGATTAATATGATAATTGTTTATTTCAAATTATGTATTTGTTTATATGTTTAATACATACTGTAGCTATGTAATACACTTTAATTCCAGGTACTGGGGTTTATTGGTGGATTTAGGGGGAAGTCTTTTAAATAAAACAATTAAATTGATATAAAATGGAAATTGTTTTGTTTAACATTAGATTATAAATGTATATGTTTAATTGATTTTAGATTAAAAAATATATATTTTATGTCTGAAGGATGCATTAGTGTTTGGACAGGTAGTGTTACAAAATATATATTAATTATTCTTAATTGTTAAGATGTTACAATTTATTACCTGACATTTTATTTATTTGTTTATATGATTACTAATTTTGCAATTATTTTTAAATTTGCAATGTCTGGTTAATTTGATGATTAGGTTGATAGTTGTTTAATTAAAAATACTGTTCAATTTATATGAAAGGATTAATCTATGTTAATTTTTAACTGAAAATGTTTTTATGTAGTATGTTTATTATTTAACTTATTGGATTATGTTTCATTTAAAAATATTTCTTAGATTTTAATCACAGTTTTTTATTTTATTTTTGATATAGTTGGGGAAAATGTTGTTAAAATATATTATTAAATTATAATTAATTCAAATGAAATATGTCAAATTTTAAATGTGTCTTCTTTTTGGTTGTGAAGTTATTTTTGCACTGTCATATGAGATTTTATTAGTTTTCTTTTACATGTGTGTATTTTTGGAATATTTGAGCGATGTTTTTTGCTTAAAAAATGTGGCATGTAATAATTTGGAAAGGAATGGTTTCTTACCTGTAACTCCAGTTCTCTCGTAGGGGTATTTCCATGATAGTCATAAGCACTGAATAGTTCCGCGCGCCTGCGGGGACCCCGGAGCACTGTTGTGTAGTATATTCTTAAGTGCAATCATCAGCTCCTTGACAAAAAAGGTCTGTGAAAAACACTTAAGAATAAAAATGTGCAGCCTATGTGAACAGCTACACAAGCCAAAATTGTTAGAACAAAAAACAGTTGTAGTGTAAATTTCACGTTTAAACCTCTATTTATTCTATAAATACATAAATAAATACATTCTCATATTTTATTTACACCTCTCATGAGAATAAAACAATGTAGGGCAGTGTAGCCCATAGGCTGCCATTATACAGAATGAAAATAGAGCTGTGCCTTTAAGAAAGTAAAGTCTTCCTGTTTCCCATCATGCACAGCAAAAGGCAGTTGCCTCAGTTCTTTTTTGGAGGCTATTAACCTGACATGAAGAAAAACAAAACATTTGTTGGAGTACCAACCTCCATAATATTCATATTCTATGTCAACTCCACCGGGGAGGAGGGAGGGTTGCTTATGACTATCATGGAAATACCCCTACGAGAGAACTGGAGTTACAGGTAAGAAACCATTCCTTCTCTCGTAGGGGATTTCCATGTATAGTCATAAGCACTGAATAGAGTAGCAAGCCCATCCCCATAACCGCGGTGGAGTAGATATAAGAATACTGAGAAAAAACATGAATCATGCAAACAAATTCTTGAGCAAAGCCTGTCCAACCTGAGCATCTGCCCTAGCGTCTGTATCAAGGCAGTAATGCTTAGTAAAGGTATGGACCGACCTCCAAGTGGCAGCCTTGCATATTTCTGCCAAAGGGACATTTCTCATCAAGGCTACAGTAGCTGCTTTCCCTCTGGTAGAGTGGGCTTTTGGCCTACCACCAAGGGATTTGTTTGCTAACTGATAACATAACATTATACATGAAACAATCCACCTGGATAAAGATTGTTTAGATGTGCCCAAACCTGTTCTGATTGGGCCATAGTTAATAAAAAGCTGTTGTGATTTTCGTAAGCTTTTTGTCCTGTCCAAGTAAAATTTCAATACTCTCTCTACATCCAGAGAGTGCAGAGTTCTCTCAGCAGGAGTAGCTGGATTCTGAAAGAAAGTCGGTAATGAAATTGTTTGGTTCACATGGAAGTCGGAGACTACCTTAGGTAGAAATTTTGGATGAGTTCTCATTACCACTTTTGTAGAATGAAAAACCGTGTAGGGTTCCTGCGCGCAAAGGGCCTGGATTTCGCTGACCCTACGCGCTGAAGTGATTGCCACTAGAAAAGCAGCTTTCCATGTGAGATGCTGCAGCGATGCCTTGTGTATCGGCTCGAATGGCGTCAGCATCAGACGTGATAAGACAACGTTCAGTTCCCATGGAGGAGAAGGCTTTCTAATGGGAGGAAAAACCTTCTTTAAACCTTCTAGGAAATCCTTAATAATCGGCATCCGAAAAAAGGACGTTTGTGAAGGACTCTTTCTGTATGCCGTTATCGCCGCCAAGTGAACTTTTATTGACGACAGTTGTAAGCCCGATTTTGCCAAACTTAACAGGTATGGCAGGATAGATTGTTCTCCACAGGAAACCGGGTCAATGTTGTTGTGTAAACACCAAATGCAGAATCTCTTCCACTTGCTTGCATAGGCTGATCGTGTGGAAGGGCGTTTTGCTTCCTTCAGAATTTCCATACAGTCCTGAGGTAGGTTCAAGTGTCCATATTGCACTAGCTCAGGAGCCATGCTGCCAAACTCAACGATGAGGGGTTGGGATGAGATATCTGCCCTCTGAACTTCGTGAGAAGGTCCGGACGATATGGTAGCCTGATGTGTGGTTTGAGTGACCGGTGAAGAAGGTCTGGGAACCACCACTGGCGTGGCCACTCCGGAGCAATTAGGATCATTTTGGTCTGAGCATTGGACAGCTTCTGGAGGACCGCCGGAATCAGGGGAAGCGGTGGAAAGGCGTAAAGAAATGCTCCTGACCAGCTTATCCACAGGGCATTCCCCAGTGTCCCTGGATGGTAATATCTGGAGGCGAAGTTTTGGCATTTTTTGTTTTCTGGGGTTGCGAATAGGTCTGTAGAGGGGGTACCCCAGAGTGCGAAAATGGAATGAACGACGTCGTCGTGTAGTACCCATTCGTGGTTCTCGTTCATTACCCGACTGAGGGCATCCGCTTGAACATTCTGGATGCCGGGCAGGTGAGTTGCCACTAGCGACAGGTTCCTGGCTAGAAGCCAATGCCAGATTGTCTGAGCCTCTCTGGATAAAATTCTGGACCTGGTGCCTCCTTGTTTGTTCACGTAGTACATAGTGGCCACGTTGTCTGTCTGAAGAAGGAGAGTTTCCGTTCTCAGAGAGGGAAGGAAGGCTTTGAGCGCAAGGTGGACTGCGCGAAGTTCCAGCAGGTTGATGTGATAGAGACTCTCTCTCTGTGACCACTCGCCTTGGACTCGAAGATGTTCCATGTGCGCCCCCCATCCGAGCAGTGACGCATCTGTTACGATGGAGGCCGTTGTTGGAACGGAATCCCCACCAAGAGATTGCTGGGTAAGCACCACCACTTCAGGGATTGTAGGGTGTGAGGAGAAAGAAGGACTTTGTTCTCCCAATCGTCCCTCAGTTGACACCACTGATCCTCTAGATTTTCCTGCAATGGTCTCATATGGAGGCGAGCATTTGGAACGAGATGGATACAAGACGCCATCGAGCCCAGTAGAGAAGCTATTATTCTTGCAGTGGCTTGAGGTCTTTCCTGCAGTTGTTTGCATTTTTGGAGAATCGATAACCGTCGTTCCTCCGAAGGAAACACCTTTCCTAGCCTGGTATCTACAATGGCCCCTAAGTAATGCAACCTCTGAACAGGTGTTGCTGTAGATTTCAGAAGATTGACTTGAAGACCAAGTTTTTGTAGCAGTTGTAGAGTCCATTCGAAATGGTGCTGTGCCTCGAGACAGCTGGAGGCCTTTATGAGCCAATCGTCTAGATAGGGGTAGACGAATATTCGCTGTTTCCTCAAGTGGGCGGCTACTACCGCCATGCATTTGGAAAAAGTTCTTGGCGCTGATTTTAGGCCGAAAGGTAGAACTGCAAATTGGTAATGGCGTTTTCCGACAGTGAACCTTAGGAATTTTCGGTGTTTCTTGGTTACTGGGATATGAAAGTAAGCGTCGCAAAGATCTATCGCACATAGCCAGTCGCCCTGACGTAGATGTGGGTAAATTTGGTGTAAGGCTAACATCCTGAATTTTTCTTTGCGAATCCATTTGTTTGCTGTCCTTAGATCTAAGATGGGACGAAACTCTTGTTTGTCTTTTTTCGGTACAAGGAAATATCTCGAATAAATCCCCTTCCCTTGTTGGCTGATGGGAACGGGTTCTATGGCTCTTTTCTGCAATAGGATATTGACCTCTAACTGCAGAGCTTCGAGATGGTGGTTGGCTGTTTTGGGTGGAACAGATGGTGGAGAACTGGTGAATCTGAGAGCGTAACCATGTCTCACAATATTCAATACCCAGGCGTCTGTTGTGATGCGTTGCCACTCGTCCAGATGATTTGCGATACTTCCCCCTACCGGAGTGGGTAACGGAGGAGGGGGAAGCAAAGATTCAGGGCTTAGACGTGGGAGCTTGTCGAGGTGTCTGGGTCTGAGGTGTTGAACGACCCCTTGTCGACCTTCTGGAGAAGCCCCTCTGATGCTGCTGCTGTTGCTGTTGCTGAGGGCGTGAAGACGTCCAATGTGGAGCCTGATACCTGTGGGTGAACAGTCTTCTTTGATATGGGCGGAATCCTTTTCGCTGTTCCTTAGGTCGCTCCATGCCTACCGCTTTCAGGGTATCCAGCTCCGACTTCATTCTGGCCATCTCATCATCGGCATGAGAGCCGAACAAAGTGGAGCCTGAGAAAGGCAGGTTCTGTATCCTCTGCTGTGCTTCGGGTTTAAGCGATGTAAGCCGCAGCCATGCATGTCTCCTGAGCGCTATACCATGAGCATAGTTATGTGCGGATAGTGTTGAAGAATCCGCCGCAGCACTTATAATCTGGTTAGAAACCATAGCTCCCTCGCTCACGACCTCTAGGAAATCTTCCCTTTTGTCCCTAGGGAGATGCTCCGCGAACTGCAGTATAGAGTCCCAGAGGGATCGATCATATCTCCCTAATAAAGCAGTGGCACTGGCTGCTTTCATGGTGATGGATGCCGTCGAGCATACTTTTCTTCCTGCAGCATCGATCTTTCTGCTCTCTTTGTCTGGGGGAGCAGAGGAAGACGGTGACGTCGAATGCGATTTCTTTGCTGCCACTATAACTACCGAGTCTGGTACTGGGTCCGACCTCAAGAACAGAGGATCTTGCTCTGGTGGACGGTACTTTTTAATGAGTCTGGAAGGAGCAGACTTTGTTGTAGCCGGCGTGAGAAAAATGTCCATTGCTGGCTCAATAAGACCCGGAACCAGTGGAAGTAAAGGTCGTGAAGATGTCCTTTGATGCAAGGTCTCAAAGATCACTGATGTCGATGGGGCCGGAGCTGCTAGCGGGATATTCAGCTTGGTTGCCCCTCTTACTAAGACCTCCTGAAATGTGTTGACATCATCTATGGGAGACACTCTTGGGGACGGTGAATCCGATAAGGTTGGAGAGTAGTCTCGTGTGGACGATGAAGAATGTCCATGATGTGATTCCTGACGACGGTGCCTAGAGGTAGATGTACGCCTCGAGGAATAACCAGAACGCCCTGCAGATCGCGTTGGAGTCCTCGGAACAGGTTCTGGAGGAGGTGCCGGAAGAGGAGCCGTAGGTGTTACCGGCGTCTGAGGTAACGGCGACTGCCTTTGCGAGAGCTGTGGTGATGCTGGAAGTAGGATAAGCGAGGCCGAGGATTCCGAGGTTGTATAAACCCTTCTAGGCCTCTTAGATGGTCTTCTCGACGTCGAAGCACTCCTCGACGTCGAACTGCGGTGACGGCGAGTGCCTCTAGACGTCGACTCGTCTCGCCGCTGAGAACCTCTCGACGACGAACCTCGACGTCGGTGCAGTGACGGTGAACGCCTCCGACGGCGAACACTCTCTCTCGACGGCGATCTCCCTCGCCGTGTCGACGGCGAGCCCGACTCGGATCTCCTTGACGTTGACTGTGTTCGCCGTGTCGACGGCGACCCAGATCCTCTCGACGTGGGGTGTCTTCGCCGCCTCGACGGTGAAATAGTTGTCGACGGCGAACGATGCCTTTTTCTCGCCGGCGAAGCACTCCTCGACGGCGAACATGTTGGCGCCGTTCCCTGCTTCGACGTCGACGCTCTCGACGTCGTCGGAGATCTATGTCGTTTTTCAGCAGGTCTGGAAGGAGTCATGGAGGAAACAGGTTGAGCCCTGGTAGAAGTCTGACCTTCTCCTCGCTCTGTAGTGGAATGGCCACTTTTTTTCCTGTCCTCTCTCGCCTGAAGTCGGATCTTCTCTCTATCACGAAGGGTTCTTCTAGAGAAGGTTTTACAAATGTCACACGACTCCGGTTTGTGGCTGGATGGAAGACAAATTATACAGACCCTATGTGGATCTGTTTTAGCCTTCTTTCTTCCACAAGAAGGACATTTATCAAAAAGTGAAGGCATTTCTAACTAGAAAAACCTCCAAATTCTGTCAGAATTTAACAGAAATCAGTAGAAAATGATCACTCAAAGGTAAAAACGTCGAGTGAAAATGAAATTCAGAAGATATTTCAATGAATTTCTGTCACAAAAGCTTTTGTGAGGTAGAGCTCAATGCTTCAGGGTCCTGTCAGCAGGAGCCGGAAAAAAGAACTGAGGCAACTGCCTTTTGCTGTGCATGATGGGAAACAGGAAGACTTTACTTTCTTAAAGGCACAGCTCTATTTTCATTCTGTATAATGGCAGCCTATGGGCTACACTGCCCTACATTGTTTTATTCTCATGAGAGGTGTAAACAAAATATGAGAATGTATTTATTTATGTATTTATAGAATAAATAGAGGTTTAAACGTGAAATTTACACTACAACTGTTTTTTCTTCTAACAATTTTGGCTTGTGTAGCTGTTCACATAGGCTGCACATTTTTATTCTTAAGTGTTTTTCACAGACCTTTTTTGTCAAGGAGCTGATGATTGCACTTAAGAATATACTACACAACAGTGCTCCGGGGTCCCCGCAGGAGCGCGGAACTATTCAGTGCTTATGACTATACATGGAAATCCCCTACGAGAGAAGTATATTTACTATTCAGATATATTTCTTAATTATTTAAATTTGTTTTAATTTAAATTTAAGTTTTAATTTACACTTATGAAATAATTTTAACATGTACTTTTATTATTTGAGTATGGTGAATTGGACACCACAATGCTTGCACTTTTCCCAATGTTTGCTAGACTGGAGTTACAGTAGTACACTTCACTCTTCGCTAACCCAAAAGTATGCAATTTCCCCAACTTTGTTGGCCACAGGTTAGAATAGTAAATTTGCTACTCTCCCAAACATACACTTACCCTAATCTTTGTTAGGCTAAAGTAGTATAGCTAAAGGCCCCCAACCTATGCACTTTCCCCAATATTTGTCAGATTGGAGGTATAGTAGTAAGTCTATTCTCCCACTCCAGAGTAACCACTTTACCCAATGTTTGCTAGACATGAGTTAGAATTGCAACTTTTCCCTTCTCCCCGCCCCAATGCATGCATTTTACCAAATGTTTGATAGACTGAGTTAGAATACTAAACCTGACCCTACCAATGTCTATACTTATTCTAATCATTTTCTGATTGGAGTTACATTAGTAAATATGTCCCACCCATACTGATCCACTTTTCCCAATGCTAACTGGAATAGTACAGCTACCCCCTAACATCTGTATCTGTTCCATGTTTGTTAGCATAGAGTTAAAATAGTATATCTGACTATCCCACCATCCCCAATGTATGCATTTTCTCCAATGTTTGTTAGACTGAAATTAGAACAGTAAATCTGTCACCCGCCTCCACTCAAAGCATGCAATTTATGCAATTGCTACAATGTTTGTGAGACTATAGTTAGAATAGTGTGTTTGAGTTATTTTTATGCATTTAATTGTTAATGATTTTGGATTGGAATTTGGTCAATACATGTTATTTAAGCCTAGGGGTTTCAAATGATATAAAGTACACATTTTAAAAATTATTGTATATCTTTCAATTATTATTCTATTTTGTTTTGTTTTTTAATTATTTTCTATGCTTGTTTTTTCTTTTATTTAAATATTTTTTGGAGTATTTATCAAAATTATATAAAATGGTTTAATATACGTAAAATATGTTTTATATTACCCAAACATAAATATACATACTATTACAATGTCGATTTTTGGACCACAGTATTTTGGAAGTCACTATTTTTGCACTTTAAATTAGATGTATATAAAGACGACATTTTTGTTGATATTTTGGCAACCATATTTAGGTAAGATGGAATGTTCATGGTCAATATTTTTACAAACAGTCCATGGGAAACTGCTGTATCCTCTGCTCAATTTCAGGTGATGGACAGTAAAAATATAAATCAGGAAAAACACAAGTTATGACAGACTGAACGTACAGTAAATTGATGGTTAATGTTGCCGCCAATATGCATATCTCTTCAACATTGAAAACATATATATTGTCTCAGAATGCAGTAAAAAACTGCTAGAAACAAAAATGTTTTTCTGTTTCAGGAATGCACCATAGCCAGTCTGTTGCAACTGGGGCACAAAAAGAAAGCACACAGGTAAGATGAGCCAGCCCAGTATATATATCTTCCACAAGGTTTTTTTTTTAACACCCACACAAAGTGTGGAAACAAGTTTGGAACTCAGAAATAAAATTACGTTACAGTGATGCTCAATAGGCACCCAGAAACTGTCTCATAACTAGTATTGCCAAAGCCAATAGTTATGTTTCTTCTTTTACATATTCACATAGAAGCACACAATATAATGACACATATGCACACAAACACATCTACAGATGATATTTTCATAGGATCCAGCAGATATACAAGCAAAGTTTAACAAGCATACAGGCATTAATGCACATATGCCAAGAGTCCTACATAATGCTATGCAGAAGGAGTCACATGGTTATGAAATGCAACGAGGTCCAGTCTGAGGTGTGCTAGGGGGCACAGGGCAATCTACGGCAGGACAGCACCAGGGATGCACTAATGATACCATGAAGCAGAGCACTAGTTGTTGTCTTTCTTGTAAGCACAAGGTGATGTCCCTCATGGGAGCACTGAGTCCTGTGCTACCCGTGAGCACTGGGTGCTGTGGATTAGGTGAAGTCTGGGTGCTGCGCTTTAGCGATGGACTGAGTAAGGTGCAGTGGAAACAGAATATTTCGGCGGCACAGCCCACTGCTCCCCAATATTGTCTGTATTTTATTAACATACTGAGCTTTAGAGACCAATGTCTGCTATAAGATCCACAGCACATTTGCAAAGACACAGCGGCCCTTTTTGTCCTTTCCATTCTGTATCTTCACAGTTTTTTCCATTATAAATGTAAGACTTAAAATACCAGATTGCAGAATAAAAACACTAAGGGCCTGATTTAAATCTCAGTTGAGGGGAACACTCCGTCACAAACGTGACTAATATCCCATCCGGCATATTACGATCCCACTATATCCTATGGGGATCGTAATACGGTGGACAGGATATCCATCACGTTTGTCACAGAGTATACCCTCCGTCGAGATCTATTGCACGCTCTCAGTTATTTATAAACTTTTTATTGACTTTAAAGTACTACATAGATCAGATTTGTTACAAGATGATTGACCAGCATCATTATACTGTTGACGCCCTGTGTATCTCCTACACAATCCCACCCTCCTTAAATCATGTCATATCTAAATTAAAGTAGACCCACCACGAACCCCATATTTTAGCATGCTTATTCAGGCAACCTTGTCCACTATAAATCTCTCCTTCCATCACAGCACAGTAGCCATTGTTTTCATCCATTTTGAGTGGCTTGAGGTATGCTTCGCACTCCAGTTCATTGTAATGTCTCATTTGCCATGAGACCTACCAAAATGTTTCTATGGTAGGACCCACTGCAGTCTACACTTATACCTAGTAGGCACATGTTTGGGGATATCTCTGCATGTCTCACCAAACTCTGGAGAGTGTTCCCCTCACTTTCTGTCACAATCTGTTATCCCTGGGCAGGACCATACCACATGGAACCAGATCCCACAGCCCTCCTTACAGCATAAACAGCAAGGGGCCCATTTTCCAAAGCCTCCTAGGTGGCGAGTAAAAACTATGGAGGAATTCGAGTTATGAGGCTTATGCATGCAGGTATTGCAAGCCTAAGGGTAGCTAGCCTTGCAGCAGTCTGCTCTTCTGCCTTGACGGGCCATATGTCTTTTTCCGAGACTTGGTGAAAATAATTAAATTTGACTCATGTGTTTTTACTTATGGAATGGTAAGTGCAAGACATACCATGTCTACCCATGACCTCCAGAGTAATCTTATCTTCCAGCGAGTTGAACTCTTAAACAGAAGGCAGTTCCACCCTGTCTTGGTCTAAAGTGTGGCTCGGATACTTCAAAACAGCAAACATTATCATTCTTATACTTTTGTAGGTGTTGTAAATGATTTCAGGTGACCCAAAACACAAACATCACCCACCATAGAGATCCTAATGAGGTCCCATTCAATAAAAATATCCGGCTTTGCTACCTGGAGTGATAGCATACTTTGCCATAACGGGGTCTGCCTAATAATCTTGTCTTGCCAACCAATCCACTTTTCATCAACAGCTGAAAACAGCTATGGTGGAACCTTGTAAAGTGTCTGAGGTCTTGACCACCAAAGGTATTTCAACAGCTCTGATCCCTCAAACAACTAAAGCTTCTCTCGCATTGGTGGATTTTCCCTCTCTCTAAACAACTTCTAATTTATGATGGGAAGCCCAGTAATATAACTTTATGTCCATCATACCAAATCATCCCTCAAACGTGGACTTTTCCCAAGTGATCTTGGGAGACTCCCATCCGCATTAATTACTAGGACATGTTTCTAATTGTGCTAATAAAGGGTTTGTAAATTCCCAAGAGGATTTCTGTGTAGCATAAAACAATATTGGTAAGGGTATCATTTTGAATAGAGAAACACTGCCCAAAGTATTGACAGTAAGGGAATCCCATGCATGGAAGTGACGGAAAAACACTATAATTGAATAAGCTACCCATAGCTTATACAGGACATTTTTCTAATGTACTTTAGGCATTAAGACGGGGCAGGAAGTTAATTCCAGGAAGGTACCATATTTAAATCAACCAGCTGCCTAACAGGCGGCAGTGATGTACACAGATAACCCACAGGGGCACCACTACAAACATAAATATTTTACATGCATTCACAAATGTGTAGATGCAAGAGGCCCTCTGTCATGTGCTGCCCTTCCAGTTGGGGCTGGATATTCGTCCAGCAGACTTTCACATGCGGGGAATTTTAAACTTACAGTTAAAATGTTAAAAAGCAAAACGGTAAGTCACAGAACGCAAGGTTCTGGTGGCTAAAAGCCACACATGTCTGAACTTACCACACACCGCATAGGCGTCTTGAAGCTATGCAATGGGCACATACATAAAATGTTGAAATGTGACTTGCTTCTGGCTTGCTGCTTTAAAGTGTTTTCATGTCTATTTTATCATTGTACCATATTTTAAGCAAATAAAAGTGTACTTTAAGTAACTATCTTCATTGACATGGCTCCAGCCACTATTCACATTTCCTTCCAGACTGAAAGGCTCCCAAAGAAAGAAAGGTAGGTAATGCACTGAATGACTGGGATGACTCATGTGAAGACTGGTTTCTAAAAGTGCGCCAACTAAATCATGATGAAAGAGCTATACATCAATACTGAAACATGATGCAAAAGGAATGGTTTCTTACCTGTAACTCCAGTTCTCTCGTAGGGGTATTTCCATGATAGTCATAAGCACAGAACAGTTCCGCGCGCCTGCGGGGACCCCGGAGCACTGTTGTGTAGTATATTCTTAAGTGCAATCATCAGCTCCTTGACAAAAAAGGTCTGTGAAAAACACTTAAGAATAACAATGTGCAGCCTATGTGAACAGCTACACAGGCCAAATTGTTAGAAGAAAAAACAGTTGTAGTGTAAATTCACGTTTAAACCTCTATTTATTCTATAAATACATAAATAAATACATTCTCATATTTTATTTACACCTCTCATGAGAATAAAACAATGTAGGGCAGTGTAGCCCATAGGCTGCCATTATACAGAATGAAAATAGAGCTGTGCCTTTAAGAAAGTAAAGTCTTCCTGTTTCCCATCATGCACAGCAAAAGGCAGTTGCCTCAGTTCTTTTTTGGAGGCTATTAACCTGACATGAAGAAAAACAAAACATTTGTTGGAGTACCAACCTCCATAATATTCATGTTCTATGTCAACTCCACCGGGGAGGAGGGAGGGTTGCTTATGACTATCATGGAAATACCCCTACGAGAGAACTGGAGTTACAGGTAAGAAACCATTCCTTCTCTCGTAGGGGATTTCCATGTATAGTCATAAGCACTGAATAGAGTAGCAAGCCCATCCCCATAACCGCGGTGGAGTAGATATAAGAATACTGAGAAAAACATGAATCATGCAAACAAGTTCTTGAGCAAAGCCTGTCCAACCTGAGCATCTGCCCTAGCGTCTGTATCAAGGCAGTAATGCTTAGTAAAGGTATGGACCGACCTCCAAGTGGCAGCCTTGCATATTTCTGCCAAAGGGACATTTCTCATCAAGGCTACAGTAGCTGCTTTCCCTCTGGTAGAGTGGGCTTTTGGCCTACCACCAAGGGATTTGTTTGCTAACTGATAACATAACATTATACATGAAACAATCCACCTGGATAAAGATTGTTTAGATGTGCCCAAACCTGTTCTGATTGGGCCATAGTTAATAAAAAGCTGTTGTGATTTTCGTAAGCTTTTTGTCCTGTCCAAGTAAAATTTCAAGACTCTCTTTACATCCAGAGAGTGCAGAGTTCTCTCAGCAGGAGTAGCTGGATTCTGAAAGAAAGTCGGTAATGAAATTGTCTGGTTCACATGGAAGTCGGAGACTACCTTAGGTAAAAATTTTGGATGAGTTCTCATTACCACTTTTGCAGAATGAAAAACCGTGTAGGGTTCCTGAGCGCAAAGGGCCTGGATTTCGCTGACCCTACGCGCTGAAGTGATTGCCACCAGAAAAGCAGCTTTCCATGTGAGATGTTGCAGCGATGCCTTATGTATCGGCTCGAATGGCGGCAGCATCAGACGTGATAAGACAACGTTCAGTTCCCATGGAGGAGAAGGCTTTCTAATGGGAGGAAAAACCTTCTTTAAACCTTCTAGGAAATCCTTAATAATCGGAATCCGAAAAAAGGAAGTTTGTGAAGGACTCTTTCTGTATGCCGTGACAGCCGCCAAGTGAACTTTTATTGACGACAGTTGTAAGCCCGATTTTGCCAAACTTAACAAGTATGGCAGGATAGATTGTTCTCCACAGGAAACCGGGTCAATGTTGTTGTGTAAACACCAAATGCAGAATCTCTTCCACTTGCTTGCATAGGCTGATCGTGTGGAAGGGCGCTTTGCTTCCTTCAGAATTTCCATACAGTCCTGAGGTAGGTTCAAGTGTCCATATTGCACTAGCTCAGGAGCCATGCTGCCAAACTCAACGATGAGGGGTTGGGATGAGATATCTGCCCTCTGAACTTCGTGAGCAGGTCCGGACGATATGGTAGCCTGATGTGTGGTTTGAGTGACCGGTGAAGAAGGTCTGGGAACCACCACTGGCGTGGCCACTCCGGAGCAATTAGGATCATTTTGGTCTGAGCATTGGACAGCTTCTGGAGGACCGCCGGAATCAGGGGAAGCGGTGGAAAGGCGTAAAGAAATGCTCCTGACCAGCTTATCCATAGGGCATTCCCCAATGTCCCTGGATGGTAATATCTGGAGGCGAAGTTTTGGCATTTTTTGTTGTCTGGGGTTGCGAAAAGGTCTGTAGAGGGGGTACCCCAGAGTGCAAAAATGGAATGAACGACGTCGTCGTGTAGTACCCATTCGTGGTTCTCGTCCATTACCCGACTGAGGGCATCCGCTTGAACATTCTGGATGCCGGGCAGGTGAGTTGCCACTAGCGACAGGTTCCTGGCTAGAAGCCAATGCCAGATTGTCTGAGCCTCTCTGGATAAAATTCTGGACCTGGTGCCTCCTTGTTTGTTCACGTAGTACATAGTGGCCACGTTGTCTGTCTGGAGAAGGAGAGTTTCCGTTCTCAGAGAGGGAAGGAAGGCTTTGAGCGCAAGGTGGACTGCGCGAAGTTCCAGCAGGTTGATGTGATAGAGACTCTCTCTCTGTGACCACTCTCCTTGGACTCGAAGATGTTCCATGTGCGCCCCCCATCCGAGCAGTGACGCATCTGTTACGATGGTTTGAGATGGAGGCCGTTGTTGGAACGGAATCCCCACCAAGAGATTGCTGGGTAAACACCACCACTTGAGGGATTGTAGGGTCTGAGGAGAAAGAAGGACTTTGTTCTCCCAATCGTCCCTCAGTTGACACCACTGATCCTCCAGATTTTCCTGCAATGGTCTCATATGGAGGCGAGCATTGGGAACCAGATGGATACAAGACGCCATCGAGCCCAGTAGAGAAGCTATTATTCTTGCAGTGGTTTGAGGTCTTTCCTGCAGTTGTTTGCACTTTTGGAGAATCGATAACCGTCGTTCCTCCGAAGGAAACACCTTTCCTAGCCTGGTATCTACAATGGCCCCTAAGTAATGCAACCTCTGAAGAGGTGTTGCTGTAGATTTCAGGAGATTGACTTGAAGACCAAGTTTTTGCAGCAGTTGTAGAGTCCATTCAAAATGCTGTTGTGCCTCGAGACAACTGGAGGCCTTTATGAGCCAATCGTCTAGATAGGGGTAGACGAATATTCGCTGTTTCCTCAAGTGGGCGGCTACTACCGCCATGCATTTGGAAAAAGTTCTCGGCGCTGATTTTAGGCCGAAAGGTAGAACTGCAAATTGGTAATGGCGTTTTCCAACGGTGAACCTTAGGAATTTTAGATGTTTCTTGGTTATTGGGATATGAAAGTAAGCGTCGCAAAGATCTATCGCACAGAGCCAGTCGCCCTGACGTAGATGTGGGTAAATTTGGTGTAAGGCTAACATCCTGAATTTTTCTTTGCGAATCCATTTGTTTGCTGTCCTCAGATCTAAAGTGGGACGAAACTCTTGTTTGTCTTTTTTCGGTACAAGGAAATATCTCGAATAAATCCCCTTCCCTTGCTGGCTGATGGGAACGGGTTCTATGGCTCTTTTTTGCAATAGAATATTGACCTCTAACTGAAGAGCTTCGAGATGGCGGTTGGC
Organism: Pleurodeles waltl; assembly: GCF_031143425.1. Taxonomy (NCBI): domain Eukaryota; kingdom Metazoa; phylum Chordata; class Amphibia; order Caudata; family Salamandridae; genus Pleurodeles; species Pleurodeles waltl. Next base: position 645,706,126 of record NC_090451.1, read on the forward strand.
TGTTTTGGGTGGAACAGATGGTGGAGAACTGGTGAATCTGAGAGCGTAACCATGTCTCACAATATTCAATACCCAGGCGTCTGTTGTGATGCGTAGCCACTCGTCCAGATGATTTGAGATACTTCCCCCTACCGGAGTGGATAACGGAGGAGGGGGAAGCAAAGATTCAGGGCTTAGACGTGGGAGCCTGTCGAGTTGCCTGAGTTTGAGGTGTTGAACGACCCCTTGTCGACCTTCGCTGAGTGGAGAAACCCCTTTGATGCTGCTGTTGTTGCTGCTGCTGGGGGCGCGAAGACATCCAGTGTGGCGACTGATACCGGTGTGTGAAAAGTCGTCGTTGATATGGCCGGAAAACCTTTCTTTGTTCTTTCGGTCTTTCCATGCCTACCGCTTTCAGGGTATCTAGTTCAGCCTTCATTCTAGCCATCTCGTCATCGGCATGAGAACCGAACAAGGTGGAGCCCGAGAAAGGCAAGTTTTGTATTCGCTGCTGCGCTTCAGGTTTGAGTGATGTAAGTCTCAACCATGCATGCCTTCTGAGCGCTATCCCGTGTGCATAATTGTGTGCGGATAGCACCGAAGAGTCAGCTGCAGCACTTATAATTTGGTTAGAAACCATGGCTCCCTCACCCACGACCTCCAGGAAATCTTCCCTTTTATCCTTAGGAAGATGTTCCGCAAACTGCATTAAAGAGTCCCAGAGGGCACGGTCGTATCGCCCTAATAACGCAGTAGCGCTGGCTGCCTTCATCGTGACGGCTGCAGTAGAACATACTTTTCGTGCTGCAGCATCTATCTTTCTGCTCTCTTTATCTGGAGGCGAAGAAGAAGACGGTGAGGTTGAATGCAGTTTCTTTGCCGCTACTATGACCACCGAATCAGGTACTGGGTCCGACCTCAAGAATAGAGGATCTTGTTCTGGTGGACGATATTTTTTAATAAGTCTGGAAGGAGCAGACTTTGTTGCGGCCGGTGCAAGGAAAATATCCATTGCTGGTTCGAGGAGACCTGGAACCAGTGGAAGCAAAGGTCTGGAAGATGTCCTGTGATGCAAAGTCTCGAAGATCACTGACGTCGATGGGGCAGGTACCGCCAGCGGGATGTTCAGCTTGGTCGCCCCTCGTACTAAGACCTCCTGGAACGTATTCACATCATCTATGGGGGACACTCTCGGGGACGGTGAGTCCGATAGGGTTGGAGAGTAGTCCCGTGTAGACGAAGAAGAACGCCTGTGATGTGAATGTTGAGATCTCTGTGATTCATGACGGTGCCGAGAGGAAGAAGAGCGTCTAGAGGAATGTCCAGAACGTCTTACAGACCGCGTTGGAGTCCTCAAAACAGACTCTGAAGGGGGAGCCGGAAGAGGCGCCGTAGGTGTTACCGGCGTCTGTGGCAATGGTGATTGTCGAGGAGAGAGTTGTGGAGACGCTGGAAGGAGGATGAGTGAGGCCGAGGATTCTGAGGTTGTATAAACCCTTCTAGGTCTTTTTGATTGTCTCGACGTCGACACACTCCTCGACGTCGAAGTACGGTGACGGCGAGTGCTCTTCGACGTCGATTCTTCTCGCCGTTGAGAATCTCTCGACGACGACCCTCGACGTTGATCGCTCTCGCCGTGTCGACGCCGAGCCGGATTCAGATCTCCTCGACGTGGAACGTCCTCGCCGTGTCGACGGCGACCCAGATCTCGACGGCGAAAGTCCACACCGTCTCGACGGCGAAATCGTCGTCGACGGCGAGCGATGTCTCTTTCTCGCCGGCGAACCACTCCTCGACGGCGAGCATGTTGGCGCCGTTCCTTGCCTCGACGTCGACGCCCTCGACGTCGTCGGAGACCTGTGCCGTTTTTGAGCCGGTCTGGTCGGAGTTATAGAGGAAACAGTGTGAGCCCTGGTAGAAGACTGACCTTCTCCTCGCTCTGTGGTAGAATGACCACTTTTCCTCCTGTCCTCTTTCGCCTGGAGTCGGATCTTCTCCCTGTCACGAAGGGTCCTTCTGGAGAAGGTTTTGCAGATGTCACACGACTCCGGTTTGTGGCTGGAAGGAAGGCAAATTATGCAGACCCGATGTGGATCTGTTTTGGCCTTTTTTCTGCCACAAGAAGGGCATTTGTCAAACAGTGAAGGCATTTCTGAAGTAGAAAAACCTCAAAATTCTGTCAGAATCTAACAGAAAACAATAGAAAATGATCACTCAATGTTAAAAACGTCGAGTGAAATTGAAATTCAAAAGATTTTAAATGAATTTCTGTCACAAAAGGATTTTGTGAGGTAGAGCTCAATGCTTCAGGGTCCTGTCAGAAAGGAGCCGGAAAAAAGAACTGAGGCAACTGCCTTTTGCTGTGCATGATGGGAAACAGGAAGACTTTACTTTCTTAAAGGCACAGCTCTATTTTCATTCTGTATAATGGCAGCCTATGGGCTACACTGCCCTACATTGTTTTATTCTCATGAGAGGTGTAAATAAAATATGAGAATGTATTTATTTATGTATTTATAGAATAAATAGAGGTTTAAACGTGAATTTACACTACAACTGTTTTTTCTTCTAACAATTTGGCCTGTGTAGCTGTTCACATAGGCTGCACATTGTTATTCTTAAGTGTTTTTCACAGACCTTTTTTGTCAAGGAGCTGATGATTGCACTTAAGAATATACTACACAACAGTGCTCCGGGGTCCCCGCAGGCGCGCGGAACTGTTCTGTGCTTATGACTATACATGGAAATCCCCTACGAGAGAAATTGTTTTTTTAACAAAGGTGGTAACTCAGATGAATGCACCGGAAGGGATCACCCCGTTTGTGAGAGGGCCAACAAAAGTGACAATTGGTCCCCTGGACGTTTAATGATTTGGGAATTGAACCGAGGGCACCCAACTTACCTCAGGTTGTTCCCCAGTCCTATGTCAAATGTTAAAGTTTTTCAGTCAAAAGCATCCTGGCCTCTCTAACCCGTGCCCTAGAGTCTATATTACATAATGCTAACCGCACTGTGCGTCTGGATGGCTTTCTCCTCAGCTTGCTGCCGAGGCAAGTGAAATACACGTCCAGGAGGTGAGCGGGTCCTCCAGAAGGTGGGAGAGGGAACAGAAGGCTTTGCATGCTGGCTCAAAGAAGGGCTTTTAGTCTGCCTGCTTGATCTCTAGCCTGGTTGAAGGTTCTCAATGGCAAGTCAAAGCCACGTGGAAATACTGGATGGGTGCTCAGGATCTTCCACTGATGCCACAGCAGTATTGATCAACAGCATCACCGTACATTTCCATTTGTAATGTAATGTTCCATTTTTCATAAACAGGGGAGAGGTGGACTGCAGAAGTCTGGGAACCAAGGGATATGGCTATTTTATGAAACCCCTAAACACCACCAGCTTCTAATCCATTGATGTGTAAAGCAGAAACCCCTAGTATACACATTATAAACAACTTGCCACAACGAAAAATGACACATGTGGAGGGGCAGAATTCAAGGTGACCTCATATCCTGTGATATACTGAGGACTCTTGTCAGTAAGCATTTCTGAACGAGAACCTCTCCAGAATGGAGCCCAAACTAGGTATCAGAGAAAGAAGGTGCACAATGGGAGGCATGATGCTGCAGGAGAATGACAACGATGTAGCATTTTTATAAATCATACAGAAGAAAGTACCCGAACCAGTACCTAATAAGGATCTGAAAAGAGAGCTAGGGAATTAATTACCTAAGAGCACTCCGAGTCAAGTGATATAGTCGCTACTGGGGAGTTATGGCCTTTCTGGTGGACTGTTTGGATAAGTATCTCTATAAATTGTTGAACATGGATCTGATCGCAAATCCGCCCACTTCACAGAATTGTATGATTCAAGTCAAATCACATTCTCTGTGTGTACACGAGTTCACTTGTTTCCCAAGATTGGGGGTGCTTACAATCTGAATAAGCACATAATCAGTGGCGGCCCGTCCTTTAGGGCGGAGGGGCCACGCCCCCCCCCCACCCCATGAAGAGTGTCTGTCAGGCTGAACAAAGGTCAGCCTGACAGACACTCTTCATGTTCAGGTCAGGCAGCCAGGAGTGAGCCATGTGCGATTTGCGCAGTCTCCTGGCTGCCTGAGCTGAACTTTGCTGGGCTGAGGAGATCACGACCCCTTTGGGCGTGACCTCCTCGGCCCAGCAAAGGTGTCTCGAGGCCCTCCCCAGGGTGACGAGGAAAGCGTCACCAACTGACTTTGACCTGGGCGCTTTAGGTTTGAGCCCTGAAGCGCCCAGGGCGAGTGGCAATCAGTGACACTTCGTCCCAGTGTGGGGTGGGGTCAGCAGTCTCACTGACCCCATCCCACTCTGTGACGAGGCTGGGACTGCTGCCTTCCCTCAGCCAATGAGGGAAGGCAGCAGTCTCAACCCTCCTGGGACCTGGAGGCTAAAGGTAAGTGTGTGTGTGTGTGTATGTATGTGTGTTATGTTTTACATTGAATGTTTGGTGCACGCGTGCATGTTTGAGTGTTATGAGTGTTGTTAATGGATGTGCGTGTGTGTGTGTGAAAGAATGAATGTGTGTGATCTCTTATAAAATTAATTTTTGGTGCATGCGTGCGTGTGTGTGTGTGGAAGAATGAATGTGTGTGAATTTGTAAAATGAATGTTTGGTGCGTGCGTGCATGTTTAAATGGAATGAGTGTTGTTAATGGATGAGCGTGCGTGCGTGCGTGTCTGTGGGTGAAAGAATGAGTCTGTGTGTGCGTGTGTTTGTGTGTGTGCCCCGCCCGCCCTCCTCCCAAAGCTGCCGGTCGCCACTGCACATAATTAAAAAAATATGTAACTGGTAATCTGTATTCTTGTTTAGTTCTCTTAAGAGCCCTCACTCTCTCTCTCATATTACAGCGTTATTCCTCTACAGATTGGGAGGCACCGTGTTTTCTCTTTTAGTAATAGATTTATATGCTTAAATATACATGCCAGAAATGTGTTTGACAGGTTAAGTTAGCTGTAGTGTTTGTTGAGGTTTTCCAGTACAATGTTTGAGTAATCACTCATTAAAGGTAATGTTGTGTAAACGTTCCTTTCTTGAATACATTAGCTCTTTGTTTATAAGATAATAAAAATGATTGTGAATATCTTTTTACACAGGGTGACCTCCTGTATGCAGACCTGGATTTTGAAACCAAAGATCCCAAGAAAAACAGACATCAAGGACGGCTCAATGGCAAGAAAAAATAATCAAGATCAGTGAAGAGAAATCAAACATATGTATTATAGAAAGACTGAGACCAGTGCCTTCTTGGCTGCCCTGTTGAAAGCAGACAGAAAATATCCATGGAACCAGCACAAAATCAGGGATCACATGCTGAAGTAGACCTGGGAATTCCAAGTAACACATGGTTTTCCTGATTCTCTGCCAGGTATTTCAGGATGCCTGGTAATTGGAGGGAGATACTGTCCAGAAGTTTTAACTATGGCCTCATGCTTCCATGTCTAATAAGCAGGTTTGTAATATTCCTGCTTCTCAAAACAATATGTACCAAGTTAATTACTGATAGGAACACTCTCCCTAACCAGGTCTGCAAAGGGTAATTGCTTCTGTTTCTGTTTAAGACGATTCTGTTTGTGAATATTGTGCTCAGATTTTAAAGGGACCAAATATGACTTCTCCTTCAAGATGGTCTTACTCATTTGCTTTATCAAAGAAATAGGCTTCATTTATAATGTGTTACTTTGAAATAAATATAGAGGTTGATATGTTACTATAATCAGAATAAATTAATACATTTACACATAAATGTGAAAGAAAGCTATGATTTATGCTCAGTTAGATCCTCACAATTTGCACTTTGAATTGCTCATGCAGATCCATCTAATATTTCACAGATCTGCTTGCAATCTAAGCTGTTGGAAAAAAAACTATTTTTAAAGCTAATTCGCATATTCATCCTGCTAATACAGGGCTTGTATTAGTCTAGAATTCCTTTCATCTCTTGGCATCTCTGTCTATTGGTATTGATCAGTGTCATATATTTCTGTGGTCTTCATGGACTAGCTCTCTTTCTATGCTCCGAATGAGCTCTTGATTGTTGTTTCTATAAAGTTACTGTATGTAGGCTAAAAGCCGGATTTGGAAAAGGGTTGTAAGGCATAATCCTTTAATTTCTGGAAGAGGTGCTAAAATGGCAGGAGAATCCACCTTCGTAAGACGCCACTCCTGTAATTTCTCTTTGGTAAGATTGCAGAGTGAGTTAACACATGTCACTGGCATCTGCTGTGATCTGAAGTTCACCATGGCTCATCTTTGCAAAGTTGGAAAATGATGTACCATTAAAATGGATGGCCTGAGTGGCTGTCATAAACAGCGCTTATAAAAAGAAGCACTATAGTATGAAGAGCTATAGAAGAAACAAGTTATTACTGGAGAGGAAATTCCACGGGCAGATTCTCTTCTGGATTTGTCACTTTCTCCCCAAATCTCAGGACTTTCCCAAATCACTTAGGGCCTGATTTAGAACTTAGCAGACGGGTTACTCCACCACAACAGTGATGGATATCCCATCCATCGAAATCTACGTCCTATAAGATAAAAAGGGATTTAGATTCTGGTGGATGGGATATCTGTCACAGTTGTGACAGAGTAACATGTCTGCAAGTTCTAAATCAGGCCCTTACATTTAAATAATGCCCCAATTGTTGACTATAGGTTATGGCTTTATTTTGGCCTTTGAGCAAAATTAAAATTTGACCAGGGTACTATTTACCCAGCAAAATCAAAGTGAAATACCGAATAGCTGATAGTTTCACAGCAATGTGGTATCTTGAGGTAAAATAAGAACCCTCCATGCAGCAAGCCCACTTCTGTTCTGTGAAGTACTCCACGATTTCAGCATGCTCCAGAAGTCTTAAACAAATGTGACAATGCAATTCCCTAAGAGACGACACCTTGATACTTGTTTGTTTCTTGGTAGAAGCGGAATACTGCTTTAAGCTGCAAGGATCTAACTAGGATGAAGTGTGTCCAGATTGGCATGATTTATGGTGCGTAAGCTATGTGGGCACTTGAATTTGACAAATTATGCTACAAAGACCAAGAACCAAAAGTTTATTGGATGAACCGTGACAGCCAAAGAAAAGTGAGCTGTAAGCAAATATTTATTAAACCACTTACAACACAGAGGGGGCGGAACAAAAGATATAGTTGCAAAGAAAGGTGTAAATGACAACAGTTCTATTAACTCTTAATTTAGATCACACATATTTAACTCACAACCAATGGCTTAGCGTATACTTGCTTGCCTTTAAAAACAGAGCTGGATTTGTGAAAAATTCTGTCTTAGCCCTTAGTTCTTACCTAGACTTGTCTTCTCAAATCTTTGTGCAGATTACACGTCTATTGTTAAGATATTCGAAAAATATTTTATCAAAGGCGTTTTTCCCTTTTCCACTTCAAAATATTTTCTCTAACATATTTGTTTTCCACACACCGCTGTGAAAATTGAGTTATTTGATCCCTTTTACTACACTTTCACTGGCACTCAGGGGTATCTTGTTTGTACTGAAAACTATCTGCAATGCCTTTACAAAAAAATCACCATGATTTCAGACCTATAGCTCACCTAATTTACACAAACTCTTATAAACAATTCCCTGACACACCCCTAGGATAAACCGCAGTAGTACTTTAAATAAAATCTACAAATGTGTACCATGCTTAACAATGCTAGTGATTATATTATGTTATGTGTATTCGTAAAGCACACTATGAAACGTAAAGGTATGCCTGCGCAGAGCAGGTGTGTGTGCCCAGTCCTGCTTAAGGTAGGTTGATTAGTTGAAAAGCTCATTATTCATCTCCTTGATTAAGTCCAGAAGAGAGGAGGAGGCCCTGATGTGGAGTTGTAGGTCGTTCAATGCTTTAGGAGTGAAGTGAGAGCACACCCGTCCTTCTGATCTGGTTCTGTGTATGCGTGGGATGTGTGCAAGTAGGAGTAGTGCAGAGCGGACGTGTCTGGATGATTGGTGGAAGGAGATGCAGTTCTTCAGGTAGGTGGGGCCTACGTTCTGCAGTACTTTGAATGTGTGTGTGAGGAGCTTGAAATGAGCATGGTTGTATATCAGGAAAATGTGTAGTATGATTATGAAGTTATCCATGGTCAGCCGAGTCTGATGATTTTGTGGACCAGTGCATTCACCACAGGGATCTGTGTTTGACCCCATGGAAACACATTTGAATCCTGGTGGGTCCACACAGATCTTGATCCTCATGAGGTTGATAAATTGAGTATCGCTTAGATAGGTAACCCTAAGCCTCTATTCTGAGCCAAGATACCTATTAGTAAAAATGGATGTTATAATTACATGCTATATCGCATAAAGTTTTGCCAGTAGATTCCAAATGAATTGCAGCACCCACTGATGTTTATATCATAACTTCAAACTGCAAAAACAACACAAAAAAGCTTGAAGTAGTATGTGTATAATGACAAAAATTACCTGTTGCTCCAATGTTTTGGTCAAAATAATCTATTAATTGTTCTGGTGTGGCATCAATGTTTGTTGTTGAAAATATGAATAAAGGAATCATGGTAATATAAATGTGTTTGTTTTATTGCTTTTCAGAGCTGCATTTATCCGGTGTAAAAAAGTAATTATTCAAATGTGGCTACGTTACTAGTTTCATAATGTATATAACCATTTATTTGGTACTTTAGAATTCTACAGTTTATGTAGTCCTGTGATGACTTAGGGGGTTACTTTGAAAATTGGCTGTAATGGTGGCCGTCCACCAACTTTAATTTTCTCTATTTCATGTAAAGATGGGGATAGGGTTTTACCAGCAGCAAGACCACCACCATCTTTACCGTGGGATAACACTCACCACCGTTGGACTGTCAGAGTAAATGAAATAGGACAAACTCACCTATTTAAAAGAGGCCTTCTAATGTCATCTCTACATGTATTTTTCATGTCCGCATCGGGGTCAGAGAAAAATATAGTAATGGCCTCTTTATGATAGGAGGAAACACTATTTGTCAGGGTTCTTGCTTTTTTAACTTTCCATTGACAATCTCTAGCTCCTTTTTGGGGGTCTGTCTTTGGAAAACAAATAATGGCAAAGACAACAGCTTTAGCCTTTGGAACTATTGGCTCTGCCAATGTTTTTAGCAATGCTGAGCCGCATTGGTGAAAGGGAAACTAAAATAATGTGCAATGACGCAAGCGTGGTGGGCGCGTTATTTTGTAAAGTACCTCAATCCCAGCGCGAGCAGTGAAAGGACAATAATGAAAAAGAAGCAATTAGTACTTGGTAAATGCTTTACAAAAGGGAGAACCAGGAGCCAGCAAATAACAGTGACAATTAAGCCAACAAATTGTAAGCAACAGACTGATTCCAAGCCGTTTTTAGCAGACAAAGGCCCTCATTCTGACCTTGGCGGTCGGCGGAGAGGCGGCGGTCGGACCGCGAACAGACCGGCGGTAAAAAAAATGGCATTCTGACCGCGGCGGTCACCGCCGCGATCGACCGCCACTTCCCCACTCCGACAGCCACGGCGGTCATGACCGACGGGCTGGAGTCTGCGCACTCCGGTCCGGCGGTCGACCCAAGACCGCCAACGGTATCATGACCCTGCTTACCGCCGCGGTTTCTGGCGGTCGGGAACCGCCATGCGAACCATGGCGGTAGGCACTATCGGGGCCAGGGAATTCCTTCCCTGGCACTGATAGGGGTCTCCCCCACCCCCCACTGCCCCCCCGAGTCCTCCCCCCACACCCTCCACCCCCCTGCCACCCCCCAGAGGTGGTACGAACCCCCTCCCCACCCCCACCCCGACATGCACATACACGCACCCCGACATGCACACACCCCCAACATGCACATATACACACCCCCTACACACACACATACACAACGGGGACACATACCCGCACACATACATGCCGACATGCGCACCCGCCGAACTACACACATTGCCCATAGGCACAGCAGCACTCCCCGCCCGCATGCACGCACTCACACCCCCCCTCTACACACTCACACGCACACCCCCATGCACGCACACATCACACAACACCCCCCCACCCCCTCCCCTCACGGACGATCAACTTACCTTGTGCGTTGGTCCTCCGGGAGGCGACAGGAGCCATGGGGAGGTGACCGCCAACAGAAGACCGCCAACAGAAGACCGCCACACAGAAATGTGGGTCGTAATTCTGTGGGCGGTGTTCTGCTGGCGTGGCGGTGGAGGTTGACCAGTCTCCACTTTCCCGCCGACCGCCAGTGTGGCTGCTGGCGGTTTTCCGGCGGAACGCTCCCAGCGGTCAGAATGCGCACAGCGGCATACCGCCGCGGTCGGCGGTCTTCACCGCGGCGGTAACTCAGCGGTCTTGCGAAAAGACCGCCAAGGTCAGAATGACCCCCAAAATGTCTAGAAAGCAACACTGTATGAGCTGTCTCAGGTCTAAAAAGTACCACCTGGTCACCACCATCACACAATGTTCTTTTATTTCACAGAGGTGGCTCCGACAATGTTGGCAGGAGCAATATGGTCTGGAAAAACCCCCCTCGACAGCAGGTAATTGTAAATTTGAGGTATCAGCCCCTGCTGGGCTGGGTGAAGGAATGCCTCTGCCACCACAGGCATTAGGCAATCAGCCTTATGAACTCGAAATGTGTGCCGAATGCGACAGCTCTAGTTAGCAAAATTGATTTATGTGTATATGTATTTCAAAACGTTACACCCCACCTCTAATCATATATTGGAATAACTTCATAATATAATGCAATTTAGGCTTTACAACCTCGTGTTTGTGTTTTATAACAATGCTACATTAATTGAGCCCCATTAATATTTCCACAGGTAGTAAGACTAGACCTACTGAAATGGTTGTCTTTTTCTACTGGTATTTTCTACGTCTATTTAACTATACATTTCTTGCTATGGGAGCTAGCTTCTGCAGAGATCATGGTGCCTGCCTCTTGCTGTTTCAATCTGCATATGGTACAGTAATGTAGTTCACATTAGAGAAGCAACTTAAGAAAAAGATGCTTCAAAGCCATTGCATATCTACTAAGGAGAGACCTTCAACAGTCCTGATGTCTCAAAGAAGTGCCCTTCTCTTGAGCCCATACTTTCATTCTTAAAAGTGGCACTGTGAATCCATAATGAAATACGCTGTTGGCTAAAAATTCAGGGCTGGCTTAACATGCCACACATTTCAGGTGGGCATTTGGCATCTACGTCAATGGAATATGTTGAAATGCCATGGGGAGATGGATGCTGTAACACGTCAGGTTCAAGGTTGAATGTCAGAACATTGTTAGGGAAATAGTGAGTGACACTAGCATCGCATCGTAAATGTCATTTACAAAAAATATCACTCTGCTGTGTGTATATTTTTGAGGAGGATAGTTAGAACACAACAGTGATGTCAGACAATATTCAAATAATAATAAGATACTACACAAAGGTTCAAGCTAGGTAGATCCTGCAGGGCTACACCAAAGCGTGGCTACGTTGGGAATTTTGGTAGTGTCTTATGCCCTTATTACGACTTTGGCAGTCTGAAGAGCGGCATGGTGGAGGTGGCGGTGTCACCACCGCAGGCCCGGCAGAGAAGACTGCCATATTAAGACCATGGCGTGTTTTTGCCAATGAAACACAGCCAATACACCACCAGTACCGCCAGTGCAGCAGACATCTCCAATCTGGCAGGGACCATGTTACTGCCGAGCATATTACGAGGTTGCACACTGCCAGGTTTTCGAGGGCTGTCAGACCGCCAATAAAACTCTAGTGGGAACGAACCTCATAAAAGGAAACACTCACCTTCAGGAACACAGACACGTCTGGAGCCGCCATGGAACGTGAACTTGAAGTCTTCCCACTGCTCCTGATCGCCCTATGACTCCAGAACCAGCAACGAGGACAAAAAATGTAAGTACACCCACCTAGCACACACTGGAGGGAAAGGCATTAGTACACACCCACACACAACACACACATCCGGGATGGCTAGCAACGGGCATACACACACAAACAAACACCCGTACCAACACACATACACACACCAACATACACATGCACACACAAACTATACACACCACGGTCAACATACACATGCCATCCACACACTACCCCGCACACACACATCACCGCCAATGTCTAGCACAAACATACACAACACCACAGACTCAGACAACGACATCACCACCGCAAACACACAAAGGCATTGGAAGGAACAACACTGCACACCTCTACATTTAAACACATACTAACAGCAACACATAACAACCACACATAACCAATTTATACCAAAACACTGCCACACAACGTGTCAGATGTCACACCAGGTCCACAAAACACACATGACAAATCCATCACCACACACACGCACTCACACACAACAACCACACAATGCCACACAACACCATCAAAACACATCACATCATGTATAATGCACAAGGAAACCACACCACACATGCTACAACACAATGTATGTCCTCATCGAGACCAACGGGCAATTGGCCCATATATATCAGACATGTATATAAAAAAACATATAATTTGTACAAAATGGGCCAACTGGCCAGTTGAAGCAGTTCAAGTGCCACCAGGCACATATGGCACTGGTGAATGCCCCAACTTGACTCCTGACTGCAAAGTGGCCACCACATGGTGGGGGCATCAAGGGGGCAGGCAGGCACCTCAGGGGTGATAGGGTGGTGGTTGAAGGGGAGGGGGGCCCTTGGGTTTTGGGGGGGGGGGCTTGGGCTTGGCTTTTGCTTTAGTCTGAAGCTCTTTAGGTTTGTCCTTGGAGGGGGGAGCTTGGGTTTGGGGGAGGGTTTGATATTTTGGCAGGGGAAGGGCCATGGAAAACATCAGGGGGGGCAAGGGAGACTGGGAGGTGGAAGGGCTGGGGTCTAGGAGGGACACAGTGCACTTTGGGGAATCACGGAGTGGGAGAGTGGTATGGAAGAGGGAAAACTCATATAGAATCTTTTCTTAAGGACATAAGGGCGGTCAAGGGAAAAGCGTTTGGGAGTGGAGGGAGAGGGAATGGTTGTGAGGTATGTCCGTGTAGGTCTCTTGGGTGCAGGTGCGTGGGTGGAAGGCATGTGTGTGCTGGGTGTCTGTTGGGTGTGTGATTGCATGTCTGTAGGTGTTTTGGGAGGAACTGCAGGCAGGGGCATGCCCTGGTGGATGGGTGACTGTCTGTTGGGGTGGTGCCTGCAGGTAAGGTGGATGTGCTGCATGTGGGGGTGTTGGTAATTGTGCGCATGTGGTGAATGGGGTGGATACATGCAGGTCTAACTGGTGACTGTGGGTATGATGGGACTTGTGGCTGGATCAGGGAGTGTTGGGTCGTATCAGCAGGTGTGAGTGGTGTAGTGTCTGTGAAGGAGGGGGGGTCAGTGTAGGGAGTGGATGTTGTTGTGTGTGCAGGTGGGTGTTGTCTGTGTGCATGCCAGTAGTGGGTCTTGCAGTGACTGTGTTTGTCACTGCAAACCGTGTCTGTTGAGGTGGATGAATTGCGGTCTGACTGAGTGCTCTGGATGTATGGGGGAAGAAGGGTATGGGATTGGGCAGAGGTAGCTGGAGGGGGGACAGAAAACAAAAGGACACTGGCTGCCATCGGTGAGGAGGCCAGAGCCTGAAAGGATCTCTACAGGCCAGCCATGGCACGTGAATGCCTTCCAGGAACGCATTGATCTGCTGTACTTAAGCTGCCTGTCCCTGGATGACATTCACAATGGATGACTTACCCACAGAGATGGACCTCAGCTGGTCAATAGCATCCTCACTGAGGGCTGCCGGGCACCTGAGGCAGGAACAGAGGTGCCTATGGCGAAGGAGACGCCCACCCTCCCGGGTGAGCGGGCATGGTTGGGGAGCAACAGGAAGGGCGGTGCTGGTAAAGGGGGTGGCGGACAAGAATGGTGCTGGGATAGTCACAGATGGGTCCGCCACCGCCAGGGAGAGTCCATTGGAGGAGGAAACCGAAGATAATGCAGATGATCCCGTCTCCGCCGTGGCGCTCCCCTTGCCCTCTGTCCTACTGGTCCCCTCAGCTCCGCTGGTGTCAGCCGCTTGGGTCCTGTAGGCTGCTGCTTCCCCACTCACCTGTGGCCCTTCACCTGATTATGCTGATGCACACAAAGACAGAGGAGGGAGAGAGAGAAATATAGGGTAGAAAAGGATCAATACCTACCTACCATTAACACAGATCAATGAGTACATCTCTCAAATTACATTATGGCATGCCATGCCATTACAATGACAATGCATTTCAGAAAATACACATTGTGAATTGCAAGATGCAATACTCATAAACCTGCTATTGTAGGAACATTTTGACTTAGTGAATTGGTCTAGGCTAAAACAATGCATAGCAGCATTGTGATTGCCAAGGCAATGTCATGCATGACATATAAACAATAGGGCTAATCTCTAGGGACCACCCAGGGGACCTACTACATCCACTACCACACCATAGTTGGAAAGGCTAGACCACAAAATGTTATCTGCTACAATAGATTTTGCTGTGCTATTTGCCCACAAAGAGTCACATGTAGGTGAATGCCATGGCTGTTTCCCTACACATATCCTACATTCTTAGGTCAACATATGTCAGCATGGTAAAGTATCATGTCCAAAATACTGTCCCATTGAGGCCATCCATGTAGAGGACCCCTGATGCCACCCTCACAATCAGTCCATGGCAGCTACTATACAAGATAGAGATAGCGTCAGTCATAGTGGAAGACACATACTGATGTGATAGCACTTACACATCAGATGGAAGAAGCTGGTCTGACACAATGCGTAGGGTGTCCATACTCACCCAACCATCAAAATTGTCAATTGGATATACACTGACAGCATTGTATTGCCAGACATAATCGATTCAGAGCCTGGCAGAGTGACTCATTCCCACTGTCGATGTGCATCTACCACTGATCACATGCACATTTGCCCGCAAGTAAGCCACCCAATCCCAAACAATGTCCATCATGTGGAAGGTGGGAGCCTGTACTTACCCCCTTGTGGCTGCTGTGCTGCCCTCAAGTGCCCATCTACCTCAGGGTAGGCCACCACCAAGATGCAGGCCATTAGGGGACTCAGGGTCCGACGGGCACCCCTCCCTCGTTGGGAGGACGTCCCCAGCTGGGCCTCCGCAGTCTTCTGGGCCCAGCATCTCAGGTCCTCCCACCGCTTTCTGCAGTGGGTCTTCTGCCGGCTATGATCCCCAGGGCCCACACCTGCTTGGTGATGGCACGCCATATCCCCTTCTTCTGATGGGGGCTGCCCTGCATGAGTGACAGACAGAAGGAAAAAGTAATGTAGAGGGGCAACACATCGGCAGCAGTGGACTACTCACATCATATGCATCACATGTCCACACTAATGTGTTTTCATGGTACAAAAGCATGTACTTCATGGCCCCTGCATGCATTCACTCCCTGTGCGGCCTGATAATGCCTTACAGCCTCATACACCCTTATCACATAGGACAATGGAATTGGGATCACCTGCTCCTCTGATGCTCCATACAGCTCTCCAGACACCGTCACAAGCTTCTCTAGCTCCTCCTGTGTGAAGGCTGGGGCCCTATCACCTGCAGGATGTGGCATGGTGGCTCCCAGAGACAGTACAAAGCAGCTCACGTAGTGGAGGTCTTGCTTCCAAAGGGTCAGGACTCAAGTGAGCTAGGCGGCAGAAATTGGCAGTTACGTCCACCACGTACATGATAGTCACCGTCAGCGTGATCATTATTGGCTCCAGTCCCCCATAGGCAGCAATGTGATCTAATGAGAAGTTGCATGGCGGTTGCAACCACCTACCGCCATGACAACATACGCCAGCGGAATTAGGTCACTTCCATCTGTTCAGTGCAGGCAGGACAGGCGGCTGCCATTTTAGGCACATATAATGGTTTGTAAAGAAAAAATAAGTGCGTCATGCTAGACATATGTACCGAATGCAGTGTAGGCCTATGTTCTGTGACCATGGCTGGGCCCATAAATGTGATTATCATGCCACAGTGGTGTACGATGGAATGGATATCAAATCCAGTGTGTGACCAGCGGCTTGGTACGTCATAGGCAGTGTAACGATATGAAGCAGTTGCATTTGTACATACGTGGGACGTTCTAGACAAATATGCAGCTATTACATGGATCATTGGACATGTGATGTGTGTGATATGTTGTTGTCCAGGCCCTGTACCGGGCAGCTAGGTTGGTTTACATGGGCCCTCTACATGGCCATAATGGTATGTGGCTACTACTGGGGCCTGTCACAGTTGCATGTTCGAGTGCAACAAGGATCTTGTTAGCTAGCATGTGTTGAGTGGTCAACATCTTGTAAATTTTCTCCTCTCTATCCTAGATACCCGGTATTGGGGAGAATGAGACATGCACCAGTGTACTGCCTCCTTGCGGACCTTTCAACCCTGGAGGAGGGACACATCATCCAGACCTATCTTCTGAATCATAACTCTATTATGGAACTATGTACCCAGTTGGAGCCAGACCTATTGCCTGCTACACGTAATCTCTATGCCATCCCTCCCACAGTACAGGTGATGTCTGTGCTACACTTCCTTGGCTCTGGCTCTTTCCAGATTACAGTGGGTTTGGCAGCAGGGATGTCACAGAACATGTTCAGTCTTGTGTTGACAGAAGTACTGTCTGCTTTACTGAAACACATGGAAGCTACATCAGGTTCCTGCGACGTGTGGATTTGACTTCTATCATACTGGAAGCATCTCTCATGTGACTGGCGCCATGGATGGCACCCACATTTTTTTTGTCCCTCGCAGGGCCAATGAACAGGTCTATAGGAACAGAAAAACTACCTCTCCATCAATGTACAGTTGGTGTGTCTCACGGTTCAGTACATCTCCCAAGTGACCTTCATTCTGAGGAACAGCAATGTCCCACACATGATGGCACAACTGCAGAGAGAGAGAGCTTGGTATGTTTGCAATAGGATGTGAGTCACTGTAATGTCAACTGCCATCCCATTCAGCCCTGTGCCTCTACTGATAAGATGACAGGTCCTGCCTTTGTGCACACAGGTGACTCTGGCTATCCTAACCTTCCCTGGCTGCTGGCACCAGTGAGGTACCCTACCATGGATGGGGAACACCATTTGAATGAGGCCCACGGCACAACAAGACGTGTTATAGAACGAACATTTGGGTTCCTAAAGGCCAGATTCAGGTGCCTCCATGTCTCTGGAGCTGCCCTCATCTACACACCTCTAGAGGTATGCCAGATCATAGTTGGCTGCTGCATGCTACACAGTCTGCAACTGAGGCGTTAGATTCCATTACTGGCTAATGAGGAGGTGGCTCCTGGACCAATGGCTGATGATGGGGAGATAGAAAGTGATGAGGAGGTTGATGAGGAAGGTTACTTCCAGTAACATACAGGTATGTTGTGTATGTACTGTCAGGTGCTTTATTTCCAAATTGCCTTATGACAGTGCTCCTCATGGTCAGGTCCATTACTGGAGATGTTCAGTGTACCTATTCCTCGGTGTGACTTGTGGTGGGAGACAGATAGCCTATCAAGAGCTGTGTTACTGATGGAATCTCACTGACATGTGTGGTGAATGCAGATTGGTAGGTTGACAATTCCTATGTACAACAGTGTGGTGTGTAATTTGTCCTGTAAGCTCATGTGCAGCTTTTTCCCAACTAAAGATTGTGTAGTGTGTTTCACTCCAAATCAAAACGGTTGGCTGTGGCATTCATGGACATTGTCCTTTCCTAACAGTAGTAAGTGTAGTTATTTATCCATTTTTGTTGTGATCTACAGCTTAATAGTCAATTGATCCCTGATCTTGTGGGTGTGACATTGTCTTCAGTTGTCCCCTGTTTTGTTGCCAATCCACACTGCGCATGACAACAATGTACTGCATATGTGCTGTGGCTCCCACCATGCCTACTATCCTGATGTTAATCCCTGTCTTGGTCTATTTGTAGTTGGATTTGTGGATATACTGCTGTGTGTGTTTGGGTTAGTGACTCCCTTGCAAATGGAATTTGGACCCTGTCTGGCATAGGGTGTCACCTGCAGGGAATGGCTCCCTCTACTGTCAAATATCCAACGGCCATGTGAAAATGGAGTAATCACCTTCAACAGCCAACAGGGTGCCTCAGTGGCACGCAAGATAATCTTTTCAGAAGAGGGTCACTTCCTGGCAGTGGGTTTGGTCTTGGAATCTGCTACTGCAGGATGTCTGGATAGACAACAACGTTTCCTGTGGAGGTTCCTCAGCTGCAGAGGGTGGGGTGCCAGTGGCCTGCGTTTCCTCTGGCAGGGCATCCATTCCAATAGCGGAGGATGATGTTGATGGCTCTTTTAGTATCTGGCTAGTGGAAGGGACCTGCTGGTGGGTGGAGGTAGCATGCAGGATGGTAGTGAGCTCCCTGTGCACCCCTACATTGGAGGCCATGGTGGCGCTGTGGGCCTGCCACTGCTGCATGGCCTCCTGGTGGTATTGCCTCTGCAGCTTTTGGTTTTCCTCCAGAATGGTGAGTATTTGGCCGATCTTGCCCTGGGATCGCTGGTATGCTCCCAGGACTTGGGAGATGGTTTCCTGGCCAGCCGAGTCCCTTGGGAGCCCCATCCCCTGGTCCACAGGTGTCCTTCCACAACCCCTGACCCCCTGTGCACCTGGCACTGGGTGCCCACTCCCAGACATCCCAGGACTGTCATTGTCTTGGGTGTGAGGGGTTGACTCAGGTCCCTGTACTGTGGGGCACACTGCTGATTGATCAGTCCTTGGGACACAGGTTTGGGGAGCAGGGTTGGCTGAGATGTTGATTTCAGAGGTTGGGGGGGGTTGGATGTAGGAAGGGTGAGGCTGGGTGTGGTGGACTGACCAGGTGTCTCAGATGGGCCAGGCAAGTTGTCTATGTCCAGATATCCTGAGGTGTTATCCTCACTGGGGCCTTCATCCTGGGGAGGGCTGGCCGTCTCTGGCATCCTCTCCATGGTGGCAGCGGCAGTCGTACCTGTGACTTAAGTGGGAGAGTATCACATGGTGGGGATGTGAATGTTGGTCTCTGTGTCTGATGCATACAGTGGTTTAACTTGATTCCCAATTATGGCAATGAAAGATGCCGCACTACAGACATTGCTTGTGGTTAATGCACAGTAAAATGCGTAGCATGTTCCATTGTGGGTTGCTGTATGAGGATTGCATTGCCGTCGTTGCCATGTATAGGTCCTCAGTCGTAGCATCCTGTTGGTGTTGCAGGTGTGATAGTTGTACATGCAGGTATTGCACTGTGACGTGGACAAATCAGCTTTTCATGTGGATGTGCAGGCGCATTATGAGAGTCGTAGTGATAGTGTTTGGCAGTGCTATCCGTGCAGTGGCCAGGGACTGTCTGGCCATTGGGCTGGAAGGTGGGGTGGCATCCAGGGGAGGGGCTTTAGGTGATGGTGTGGTAGGTGTAGTGGAAGATGGGGTGACTTGGGGAGTGATAGGGTGGTTGGGTAGCATGCTGGAGGGTCAAATTAGTGCTGGGGGCGTGTGGGTACATTACCAGTGCCCAGTCCTCCAGTTATTCCAGTCAGGCCCTCAGGATGCAGGATGTCCAAGACGTTCTTCTCCCACAATGCGAACTCTGGAGGAGGATGGGGCCCACCACCAGTCTTCATCAGGGCAATATGGTGCCTGGACGCCATGGAACGCACCTTCTCCGTAGGTCATTCCACCTCTTCCGGATGTCCTCCCTTGTGCATGGATGGTTGCCCACTGAGTTGACCCTGTCGACGATTCTCTGCCATAACTCCATTTTCCTGGCTATGGATGTTTGCTGGACCTGTGCTCCAAGCAGTTGTGGCTCTACCCTGATGATTTAATCTACCATTACCCTCAACTCATTGTCTGTGAAGCGTGGGTGCTTTTGATGGGACATGGTGGTTGTGTTGTGAGTGGGGGTGTCTGTAGTGTGCAAGGATGCAGTGTAGGGTGCTTGGTGGGATGGGGGTTCTTGGTTGTGTGTGCTGTTTTTTTGTGGTGTATGTGTGCTGTGACAATGTGTGTATAGTGTCAATGGTGCAGTTGTGTGGTGTGTGATGAGTGTTGTATGTGATAGTGCATATGGTGTACGTGTGCAGTGTCTTTGGTTTGTGTGGTCCTCGCTGTCAGTGTTTTTTGTTTTGGTTGCAAAGGATTGTGAGTTGTGTGGTGGGGTTAAAGTGGCGTGTGTTGGTGTGTGTAATGTGTGTATGTGTGTCAGGTGTAGGGTATTTGATTTGTCCATTGGGTGCTGTGTTCTGGTAGATGTGTGTTTTTGACCACGGCGGTTCATACTGCCAATGGTTTTCCACCATGCAATAAACGCTGCGCTGATTTGTGGGTCGTAATATGGAGGGCGGTGTGTGTTTGGCGTGAAGGTGCTGGTGGTGGGACTACCTCTATCCTGTCCTCGGTCGTCCTGGCGATGTTGGATTTGTGGCTGTTTTTGGGCAGAATACTTTGTGGACTCCTAAATACGGTGGGCAGGATATCCCCAACACTAGCAGTCTTTGGGAACCTGCAACCGCGGCAGGGTTGCTGAAAGACCGCCAAACTCGTAATGAGGGCCTTAGTTTTAGAAGCCTATACAGTATG
This sequence comes from Pleurodeles waltl, assembly GCF_031143425.1. NCBI lineage: Eukaryota > Metazoa > Chordata > Amphibia > Caudata > Salamandridae > Pleurodeles > Pleurodeles waltl. Next base: position 645,726,720 of record NC_090451.1, read on the forward strand.
CTTTTCATTGTGCTTCACATAAGAATGCACATACTTTGCAGTACATACCAGTGAGAGCATGGAATGCTCCTTCTGGCTGTCTACATCCTAACCTGTCCCAGGAGATCCTTCCCCTGCTCCCAATCTACATACCAAGTAAACCCCCCCCACACCATCGCATTTATCATCTGTCCAGGGATGGTGGTATATTGGAGGTGAACTGTCCAAGGATCGGTGAATCCTTATGTAGAATTACAAAGTAATTGCTTGTATGCATGGTTTATCCCCTTTCTGAGAACAATAATTCGTAATTGCATGTTGCAGAAGTGCGCTTACCAGCCAGAATCAATGATTCTGCACCAGTAATTTCAGCACCACTATACCATGCCCCTCGTAATCAGGCAAACTGATGCCAAAGTAAGTGCCTAAAAGTTAACTAGCAAAGTGGTGTATTTGGCTAGAAACCTCATAGAAAAAAACAAGGAAGAAAAGATTTAGGGCCTGATTCCAACTTTGGAGGACGGTGTTAAACCGTCCCAAAAGTGACGGATATACCACCTACCGTATTACGAGTTCCATAGGATATAATGGACTCGTAATACGGTAGGTGGTATATCCGCCACTTTTGGGCCGGTTTAACACCGTCCTCCAAAGTTGGAATCAGGCCCTTAGTATTTTCACATTAAAATAAAGTGACCAATGCTCTTAATTCCATAATATATTTCCCTAAATGCTTATGCTGTATTGTTAGCTGGGAAGTTTACTGGAGGAGGTATGAAAGTTCTGAGACACACAGAAAACATTATGCTGAAACGTAAATATAACTGGGGGCTCAATAGTAGCTACAAGTCAATTTCATGTAAATAATAAAGTGTGTATCCCTAGTAAATAGCAGTTGCAGTTTTTGTTCAGTTATAGTACCTGTTTTATGCCACTTTGCTATAAGGATGGAGGACCAACTTGGGTCTGCAAATGGTCTGATGATGTGATGGTCCCTTTGGGATCACAGATGTCTACCTCATGTGCTAACAAACAACCTTGGATAAGCTGATAGTAGAGCCTTGATAGTTGGGTTTCCACGTGGAATACTTCACAATCCACAATTATTGGTTAAAAGTCAAGATTAGTAGATACTGCCATTACATCTCGTGCTGTAATTAAGTTTAAGCTCACCTTATGAACAGCTTCCTAGGTGCCTCTCACTTTTTAGGTTTAACTTAATTGCAGTGGAAAATGCTGGAACTAAAGTGCAATGACAATAAGAGCAGAACTGTAAGCAGGTGTCATTTGAGGTGTACCTTTCCCATGGTTGATACTTTTCTAAAGCCTGTGAAATTAATACATTCAATCCAAGTTGTTTCCTGGGCCTTAATATCAAAAATAGCTGGAGGTAAAAAACCTAAATCAAGTTTACATAGATCTTACATATGGCTTGAGAAAGCATTGCTGAGCCATGAAAATGTTGGTTCAAATACACAATTATGGTTGAAGGATCAATGTTGAATGAATAAAATGAAGCCATTCTAAATTCGAAGTGGAATTTACTTTAAAAAAAACAACGATATTTTGTAAAGGTGCCCTCGACGGTTTACTTTTAAATACTTGGGTATTTGCATTAAAGAGAGGGTGAAGGGGGTCACGATGCTCTATTGAGTAGCTGTTGGTCCACATTACTCTTTTTCCCCCTTACAAAAGTTTCCAGATAGTTGTATCTTCAACGGAAGAGGTCTCTCACACATCCAGCAAACGCCTCTATCCTTAAAGGGTTAAATGTAAAGAAAAGTGTACATCCTCTTATCCAAACATAAATCAGCAGTCACAAACAGTAAAGGTTCAGGAGAACCCCTTTGATGATGTCTGGTTGGGCTGTAAAAACTAGTGACATCCTTGACAAGATGGCCCCCTAGCTATTACTACGCAGAGACCGGCCGGCTGGTGCATTCAGTCCCCTGCCTCCTTGCCGAGAAACCCAGCAAGCTCATCAAACGATAATGGAGTTGGTGAAATGTTCACCATTTTAACTGGAAAAGGATCAGTTTACAAAATAAATTGTATCTTATGAGGCCGTCTGAAGAGGTCTTGAGCAAGGTGATGCATCTTGCATAATCTGAACGCTTGCAAATATTGGATAAGCCCTGTGGGCAGGTGAATACCAGTAATGGTTACATCATATTTTTGTGCCATTACCATATGGTATTCTACACACATCTAAGCACATATTTGCCCATATTGTTGACTGTAGTATTCACTAATTTAGGAAGCAGAGACTCACTTAGCTCTATGATTTCACCTCATGGCCTGCAGTACTCTAATCCTACACCTTCAGGATCGGACACTCGAACAAACATGCAGCTCCGCCAACATACCTCCCTGCCAATCCAGACCCGGCTACTCCAGAACCGAGTCCAAACATGCTTCTATGACAGCCAAACATCATGAGCTGTAGATCTCCCTGGCCATCCTAACATGATTAGCACTTCCAAGGAACCTCAATCCTAACATGCAGGGCCCGGCTGTTCTAGTCCTCAAGCCACCATAGCTTTGCCGGCACCTACATTCAGCTTTGTATAAAGCAGAGGACTCCAACAGCTCGATTGCGAGCTATCACTAACTTTCAGGCTACTTCGGAGTATCTCGCACATGACAATTACTTTTCAACAGTCTGATAATATGCAGCTGTTAAAATGTTAAGGTAGCACTGTAAACCACAGCACACCGCTCTCTGTGGGGCCTAACAACCTGAAAATGCAGGGCAATGTAGCCCACACTCTTTAAAAAATATTTTTCTTTTCTTTCCTTTTCTCTCGTTTTTTTTCTGTCCCTGCTACTTTCTCTCCTTCTTTTGCTTCTTTTTTCTCCTTTTCTTCTGTCCAATTTATGTTAGTTACTACTTTTATTTCTTCTGCTTCCTTTCGTTCTTCATTTCCAGTTATTGACCATCTTTCTAAGTTATCTTAGCTACTACTTTATTTCTTCTACTTCTCTCCCTTTTCTCTTTATCTGCTACTTTCCTTTTTCTTCCCCTCTTTCATTCCATACTGCTGTCTCACTTACCCTCCTTTCCTGATTTTCTCTTTCTTTCATTTTTTTTCTTTCTTGCGCTACTTTTTCCTACCCTTCCTTCTCCACTTGCACCGTACTTGCTCCCCTTACTTCAGGCCTTCACAGTTTTAATTTCTGACTTGTTCTTTCCTTGTTTCAGTTTTAGCGTTTTATGTCTTTCTAGTTTTGTTTCAAAACTGATCCTTGGGTAGAGTGCACATTTCTCACAGTGTCTGTCAGTGGGTCAGAAAGGTGTACAGAATACATGATCATCCAATCCTAGGCCTCTCTGCAGATCGTACAGAGCAATGGCCATGTATTCCAGTTGCAATGTAGTTCTGAGCAAACGTGCGTTATGGAGGTAAACGGTTACTAAAATATTGACAAGGCAAAAGTAAAAGAAAATGCAGTGCAGCAAGTGAGTGTGTGTTTTGTTGTTCAGGGGTTGGAGAGGCAAGGAATGCATTCAGGAAAGAGCGAAAAAGAATGATTTAGACATTCTGAAGACCACTACCCCTTCCACAGGCCTCAGTAAAGTTTACATTCAGAATTGAAACATTTTCAGTATTGTTAGACCTGACAGCATTAGTGTGGTCTTCCTCCAAAATGTTTTTGCCTCCCTTCCTCCATTTTACTGATGTTGCTATTGCTGGTTTTAGGCCAATGCACTTGACCACTGCTGACCGGTACTCAAGTGCTTTTGCTCTCTTCCCTAAACATGGCATCATTGGATCTTACTCAATTGGCATATTTCATTTTAAATTTAATTTATCTATAAGTCCCTAATAAAGTGCTCTAGATGTGCCCAGGGTCTGTAAATTAAATCCTACTAGTGGGCCTGCAGCTCTGATTGTGCCACCCACATTAGTATCCCCTTAACCATATCTTATGCATTGCGATTGCAAGGCCTGTGTGCAGTTTTTCTGCCACCTGAACCTGGCATTTAAAATCCTTTTGCAAAGTCTCAACTCCCCCCCCCCCTTTTTATTACATATGCGTCACCCCTAAGATAGGCCCCATGTGACCCACGGGGCAGGGTGCAGTGTATGTGGAAGGCAGGACATGTAATGTTAGGTATTAAATGTCCTGGTAGTGAAAAACTCCCAAAGTCGTTTTTCACTATTGGGAAGCCTGCTCTTCTCACAGGCCAGCATTGGGGAATTCCTTAAAATACTTTTAGGCTGTGATTTCTGAGCAGAGTGGAGTAGCTAACTCATGATTCATATCTTTGGAATGGTAAGAGGAAATCCTCTTTATTGGTAAGGTTGGATTTGACATCGATATTTTAGAGATGCCACTTTTAGAAAGTAGGCATTTCTCTGCTCTCACTGCTCTATGTGCCTTACAGCCTGTCTGCAAATCATGTTTGGTCTGTGCTGAGTGACAGCTCCTCTTGTGCATTCCCTCTAGACAGCCATAAACACAGGACACTCAGTTGCATCCGCATTCATCTGCATACTGATGGTCTTCCTGGGCAACAAGTGTGGAGGGGATCACACTTAATTTCACAGGATAGTGGCCTGATCCCACACAAGGGACTGATGACCCCACAGATAACTTGGCAGACAAGACTGGTTCGAAAGGGGAACTGGTGCATTTCAAAATCACTCTTTTAATATTTCCCCACTCCAGAGGCACATTTGGGTACAAGTACTTGGCTCTGACCTCCCTACTAGACCACAAACTAAGACACTGTCAATGAACGGCTGGGCTGCCTAAAGGGCTCAACTGGACTGTTTTCCTGGGAGAAGTGCTCTGCTGCTTGTTGCCCCGCTGCTTTCTGACCCTGCTGGACTCTGCCTTCTCGCCAGGGTGATCTCCAAGGGCTTTCTGGCTTGCTCCTTGTTTTTCCTCAGGGTCATCAAAGATCTTGTGAATGGTGCTTTATCAGTCCCAGCGCCGCTCTGACCAGGTGAAACTTTGTCACGGATTACCTCTAGCGAGCGCAGTGCTTCTCTGCAGCCACCGCAGCGTGCTTCCGAAGTTGTGCTTACTGCCCCAGATCACCATTAGCAAATGCAGGGCTTTCCGCTGTCCTCAAGCCACTCACTCAAACGTTGTGTCTACAGTTGCGGATTCCCACTAGCTAGCACAGTGCCTATTCGCAGCCCTGGCCCCTCTAGAGCTGTGGTACCTATTGACCCCAAGTACCATCTCAATAGCACGATGCTGCCCGCACCCTCTGAACCATTCTGCAGCTGGGACCCCACCTTGTAAACTGTGATGAACATCTCAGGAGGAGTGTGTTTGCTCACCATTGTGCATGGAGCCGAGTGCTGAGTATGGCCGCAATTCATGCACAGGTACTGAATTACCAGGGCCTGCGAGCTCTGCCACCAGCACTTTGGTGGAATAAGCTTGCAAGACCTCAGGCGGCTGCTGTTTGGCGAGTGCATAGCAGGTTTTAATACAGAGTATGACCCATCTGAAGATGGTCTACTTCTCTACGGCCTGTCCTTTCATCGCTACAATATACCCTATGAAGAGTTGTTCATCCACTCGGAACTCTTTTGTTCGATCAAGGTAGAAAGACAATGCTCTTATTGAGTCCAGACAGTGGAGTTGCTCCTGTTCTTTAGAAAGATGTGAGGGAGCGTAAAAAGTAGGTAAAGTTATTAATTGGCCAATGTGAAGTTGAGTGACCACTCTCGGGAGAAAGGAGGCTCTAGTGCAAAGCACTATTTTTTCACAATCAATGGAATGGGATGGAGGCTTGAATGATAATGCCTAAAGCTCACTTACTCTTTGGGAGATGAGAAGGCCATGAGGAAGGCTGTTTTGATTGTATGAAGGCTGAAGGGACAATTATGGAGTGGCTTAAAAGGAGCGCACATCAAAAAAGGTAAAACAAGATGAAGGTCCCACTGAGGAATGATAAATGGCAAAGGAGGAAAAAGATGAACAAGACCTTTTAGAAACCTATGTACAATAGGAGACTTGAATAGGATAGCTGATCAAGCAGCCAAAAAGAAAGCAAATATGGCAGAGAGATAACATTTAAGAGTGCCCTGAGCAGAGCCCTGCTGGGCAAGAAGGAATAGTTTCTTACCTGTAGCTCCAGTTCTCTCGTAGGGGTATTTCCATGATAGTCATAAGCTGTGAATATTCCCCGCCCATCTGTAGGGACCCCGGAGCACTTTTTCCAATATAACTTCTTAAGTGTCAATGATCGCCTTACTTCAGAAAGGCCTGCCAAGTCACTTAAGAATGTTCATATGCAGCAACAGTGTCCAAAATTCTTTATCCAGTCTATCTTTACAAGGAATACATTTGAGATATCTGCATTTAAATGCTTGAATGAAAAGCAAATTTTGCAGAAAAATTCCTTCATAAACCTTTTATAATGTAAAACCCTGATGAAGAAGTGCAGGGCAATGTAGCCCATAGGCTGCCATAACAATGAAGAAAAAAGGCCACTGTGCCTTTAAGAGCAGCCAGTCCTCCAATATCCCACCATGCCTAGAGAGAGGGAGTTACATCAGTTCTTTTTGTAGGAAGTCCTAGCTGAGAATTATGAGTACTTGAGCTAGTAGTCTGTCTACTCCACCGGGGAGGCGGGAGGGTCGCTTATCACTATCATGGAAATACCCCTACGAGAGAACTGGAGTTACAGGTAAGAAACTATTCCTTCTCTCGTAGGGGATTTCCATGTATAGTCATAAGCTGTGAATAGAATAGCAAGCTCATCCCATAAACCGCGGAGTAGACAGAACACTCATGAAATATATTTTCAAGCAAAGAGGTTTCCGAGAGAAGCCTGTCCTACTTGAGCATCTGCCCTGGCATCGGAGTCAAGACAATAATGTTTTGTAAAGATGTGAACAGACCTCCAAGTCGCAGCTCTACAAATGTCTGCTAAGGGAACATTCCTCATTGAAGCAGTCGTTGCCGACTTGCCTCTGGTAGAATGTGTTTTTGGTCTGCCAGCTAGTGTCTTATTAGCTAATTGGTAGCAAAATAGAATACAGGAGACAATCCATCTCGATATTGTCTGTTTGGAGGAGGCCAGACCAGTACGAACTGGGCCATAATTGAAAAACAATTATGAAGATCTTCGATGAGAATTGGTCTTATCTAAGTAAAATTTGAACACCCTCTTTACATCTAGAGAATGAAGAGCTCTCTCTGCTGAGTAGATGGGTTTTGAAAGAAAGTTGATAAGGAAATCAACTGGTTAACGTGAAAATCAGATGTACCCTTGGGTAGGAATTTAGGATGAGTACACAGTACTACTTTAGAGGAATGAAAAACTGTGTAAGGTTCGTGGGTACAGAGGGCCTGAAGCTCGCTAACCCTTTGTGTTGATGTGATTGCCACATGGAAAGCAGTTTTCCAAGTTAGATGTTGGAAAGATGCCTTGTGTATGGGTTCAAATGGAGCGTGCATGAGCCTCAAAAGGACCACATTAAGTTCCCATGGTGGGGAAGGACGCCTAACTGGAGGGAAGACCTTCTTTAACCATTCTAAGAAATCTTTGATGACTGGCATTCTGTGCCACAGTCTTCATACCGACCTGGGCTGAGTCCATCATTGTTCCTATCTTCAAAAAGGGAGATCGTCAAAATCCTGCATGCTACCACCCAATCTCTCTGCTTGATACTCTTGCAAAGATTGCAGGACGAATTGTTTTAAACAGGCTACGAGATTGGACGGAAGAAAACAATATCCTTTTGGACTTGCAATATGGCTTTAGAGCTGAGATAGGGACTACGGAGCAGGCTCTGAACTTAGATATTATACTCAGTGAATATATGAGGACCAAGGCCGGAGCCTTATACCTAGTGTTTGTCGACCTGACTTCAGCATTTGACCGCGTGGTCCATAGTAAATTATGGCCTATTTTATTGGACAGGGGGGTAGACATAACTATTGTCCACTTTATTAGGGAACTATACGCTGGAGCTAAAGCCAAGGTGCGTTATGAGCTTCAGGGTGAATGCACCTCAGCCTTTCCCATTGAACGGGGGTACGGCAAGGCTGTGTACTAGTGCCACTACTGTTTGCTTTATATATTAATAAATTAGAGGGGATATTATCTGATGCTTGCAGTGACCTCCCACAAGTTGGTTCTCAAAAAATCCCAGCACTCCTGTACGCGGATGACGCCGTTTTGATGGCCCGCACCCCAGTAGCATTGCAGAGGCTACTTACAACCTTTGATAAGTATATGGAAGCCTTAGGTCTCAGAATCAAGCATTCTAAAACCTTCTCGATGACATGTGGTAGAAATTCTATAAAGAAACATCAGATCATGCTAAAAGGTACGAAACTAGATGATACAGGAACCTTTTCATATTTAGGCATTACGTTTGATAATGAAGGGACATGGTCACAAGCCATAAAATCGAGGAAGCTGTCATTCATTAAAACTATCATGGCTGTAAAAAACTTTTCGAAAAAGGTTGGTAGAGCGACCCCCAAGGATATGATGATATTGTACAATGCAAAATGTGTTTCTGTTGCATTGTACGGGGCAGGACTCTGGGGATATAGGAACTGCAATAACCTACAGCTAGTTGAAAACGTTTTTTTAAAGTTTATTTTAAGCGCTCCAAAATCTACCCCTATACTGGCATGCCATATCGAATTGGGGATACCATACCTTATAGATTTGATTTGTATCCAACCAATCCTTTTATGGCATAAAGTATGGACTTCCGATTCCGCTAGGCTGAACAGGGCCATCATAGAAGATGCATTGGCATTATCTCATCCGCTGAAAATTCCATGGCTAAATTATATAAAGATTTTTTTTATAGAGCTGGGCTATCCTGAGTTATATTCCACCCTGGCAAAACTGGAAACAATTTCCAGGAAGGAACTGAAAAATATCTGTCTTACTCACCTGGGCGATTTAAGATGGGCCACTGAGGCAAAGAAACCCAGCGTAATGAGGAATTTCATGTTGCAACAAACAGATGGCATGGAACCATATTTGAGTAATGTACTGAATCCAAGGCATCGGTTTGTCCTTACGCGCCTAAGATTAGAGATTTTCCATCATCTTGTTAGCTTCCCGTGTACTAATGATCGGACCCCTGTCTTGGTTAAGTGTCCTTGTGACTTAGGGACAGATGTAGCAACCGTTTGACTCGGTACTAACTTGCAAAATGTGATTCCGACTCGCAAATAGGAAGGGGTGTACCCTTCCTATTTGCGACCGCATCGCCATGCTGAGTTGCTTTGTGACGCGAAAGCGGTCGCAAACCAACTCGCAGTTACCACCCACTTGAAGTGGGTGGTAACGCATTCGCAAACGGGAAGGGGTCCCCATGGGACCCCTTCCCCTTTGTGAATGTCGCTGAAAATATTTTTTCAGAGTAGGCAGTGGTCCAATGGACCACTGCCTACTCTGAAAAAATGAAACCAAATGGTTTCATTATTTTTTTGAATTGCAATTCGTTTTCCTTTAAGGAAAACGGGCTGCAATTCAAAAATAAAAAACTGCTTTATTAAAAAAAGCAGTCACAGACATGGAGGTCTGCTGTCTCCAGTAGGCCACCATCCCTGTGAGTGCAGGGACTCGCTATGGGGTCGCAATTTGTGACCCACCTCATTAATATACATGAGGTGGGTCTTTGCGACCCCATAGCGAGTCGCAGAAGGTGTCTGAGACACCTTTCTGCATACAATTTTGCAAGTTGCAATTTGCGAGTTGGTATGACTCGCTATTTGCAAGTCGCAAAAAACTTTTTTGCTACATCTGGCCCTTAGTGTCTAAGCAAAGTACAATACACATTCTCTTTTTCTGTAAATTCTATGCAGACTTAAGGAAAGCGTTTGTGATCCCTTTTTTAAAATCAATGCATTTTAAACAATGTCGCCCTGCCTTCAATTACCTCCTGTCCTTACCATCAATTATGATTTGCAATGGAATAGCTTTATTTTTTTGTGCAGTGATGAAGGCTAGACCACATTATCAGCTAACCTAGATAGGGTTTTCTTATTTGTACAAATTTTAAATGTATGATAATAGCTTTTGTTTTAAAACGTACCCTTATACTGATTTTATCTGTCATGTTTTTGAACTGTGGCTTTTATGAGGAGTTATTTAATTCCTTGCAACGTAATCTCACTACACGGTCCTTTTAGGTATGGTCTGACTTACTTGTGTTCTCATATTATTTTAAATATTGAGTGATGTTTTTAATATGAATTATCTGCTTTTATGATTGTTGTATTCAATCGAATAAAGTATTTTGGAATAAGACTGGCATTCTAAAGAAAGAGGTTTGCGAAGGACTTTTTCTGTATGTAGTCAAAGCTGCCAAATGAACCTTTATGGAAGAGAGTTGCAGACCAGATTGAGCTAAATGCAACAAGTATGGAAGAATGACATCTTCCTGGCAAGATGTAGGGTCTATCCCCTTAGAACAACACCCAATGCAGAATCTCTTCCATTTGAAGGAATATGCTGTACGGGTAGATGGCCACTTCGCCTGCTTTAGGATCTCCATACAATCCTGCGGAAGATTTAGGTGACCGTATTGGACTAACTCAGGAGCCAAGCTGCCAAATTCAAGGAGGAGAGATTAGGGTGTCTCAACTGCCCTCCGAACTTCGTAAGGAGGTCTGGTCCGCATGGTAGCCTGAGATGTGGACGGAGTGACCGGGGAAGAAGGTCTGGAAACCACCACTGTCTCAGCCACTCTAGTGCAATGAGGATCAATGTGGCTGAAGTCCTTGAGAGTTTGTAGAGGACTGCTGGGATCAGTGGAATTGGTGGAAAGGCGTACAGAAATTTGTTGGACCAGTCTATCCACAGAGCATTCCCCAGCGATTCTGGGTGATAAAACCTGGTGGTGAAGGCGCAGCATTTTCTGTTTTCCTCTGTGGCGAAGAGGTCGATAGAAGGTGTGCCCCACAAACGGAAGATATCTTGGATGACATCTTCGTTGAGTACCCACTTGTGGTTCTCTTCGAGAAGCATGCTGAGGGCGTCCGCTTGTACATTCTGAGCCCCTGGAAGGTAGATTGCTACTATGTTCAATTTCCTGGCTGGGAGTCAGTGTCATATTGTCTAGGACTCTCGAGACAAGACTCTGGATCTGGTGCCCCCCCTGCTTGTTCAGGTAGTACATTGTGGTAGTATTGTCCGTCTGTACAAGCAAGTTGTCGGTGGTGAATGACGGGAGAAAGGCCTTGAGAGCTAGGTGCACTGCACGGAGCTCGAGAAGATTGATGAGGTATGACGACTCCTTGGGAAACCAGAGACCTTGTGATTGTAGGTGACCCATATGAGCTCCCCATCCAAGAAGAGAGGCATCTGTCACAATAGTCTGTGCTGGAGACTGGGGACAAAAAGGCATCCCCTTTAGCAGATTGTCTGGAGAACTCCACCAAGCGAGGGATCTGGATGCATGGGTGGATAGACGAATCCGATCTTCCCACTTCCCCGACAGTTGACTCCATTGGTCCTCTAGACACTCCTGAAGAGGTTGCATGTGGAGGCGAGCGTTGGGTGTCAGAAAGATGCAGGAGGCCATGGAGCCGAGAAGGGAAGAGACTGTGCGAACTGTTGGGTGACACATAGATCAGAGTGCCCGACACTTCTGGAGAATGGATAAGCGCTGTTCCTCCAAAGGACACACTTTTGCCTGTAGTGTGTCTATGGTAGCTCCTAAATAGTGTAACCTCTGGACAGGAACTGTCATCGACTTTTGAAAATTGACATGATGGCCTAGCCGATAAAGGAGGTCGCAGGTCCACTGGAAATGGAGTTGGGATTCTGCAGGGGTGGATGCTTTGATTAGCCAGTCGTCCAGGTATGGATAGATGTAGATCTGATGTCTTCAGAGATGTGCTGCCACCACAGCCATGCATTTAGAAAAGGTTCTGGGTGCTGACTTGAGACCGAATGGTAGGACGGTGTATTGGAAGTGATCTTGACCCACCACAAACCTCAGGAACTTTCGATGCTTTTTCGCGAGGGGGATGTGAAAGTAAGCATTGTGAAGGTTTACCGAACAAAGCCAGTCCCCTTGTTGAATCTGAGGGTATATCTGGTGTAAGGATAGCATCCTGAACTTTTCCTTCTGGACCCATTTGTTGGCAATCTTGAGATCTAAAATGGGTCTGAACTCTCTCTTGTCCTTCTTTGAAATGAGAAAATACTTTTGTAAATGCCCTTCCCCCGCTGGTTGAAGGGAACGGTTTCCACTGCTTTCTTTTGTAGGAGGATGGAAACCTCCGCCTTTAGAAGGCCGAGATGAGAAGTGGTAGATTTTGGCGGAATGTTTGGTGGCGGAGTAGAAAACCTGAGACAGTATCCATTCTGTACAATGTTTAAGACCCAAGTGTCTGTTGTAATTCTTTGCCACTCTGCCAAGCAATTGGTGATGCTTCCCCCCACTGGAGTGAGTAACCGAGTTGGGGGAAGGGGATTTTCAGGGTTTTGAAGCTGAAGGTTGTTGAGAATCCTGATGGGACTGCTGGGTCAAACGCCCTCTCTGTGTCTTACGCTGAGGTTGATACGAATGTTGCTATTGTTGGTAAGATCTTGCAGGGACCCATTGAGGGGTTTGAACCCTCTGAGTGGTATAGCGATGCTGGAAAGGCTGGAAGGGCCTTCTTTGCTCTTTAGGTTTTTGAAGACCCACTGCTTTTAGAGTGTCCACCTCAGCCTTTATCCTTGCCATTTCGTCATCGGCATAGGAGTCGAATAAAGTGGAGCCTGAAAATGGCAGATTCATAATGCGCTGTTGAGCATCCGGTTTCATGGAAGTAAGCCTCAGCCATTGATGTCTGCTCAGTGTCACTCCGTGGCAGTATGTGTGTGCGGAGAGCAATGAAGAATCCGCCACTGCACTGATGATCTCATTCGAGACCATAGCACCCTCTTGGACTATCTCCATAAAATCCTCCCTTTGATCTCTCAGAAGATGCTCAGCAAACTGGAGAAGGGAATCCCACAAGGACCTGTCCTACTTGCCCAAAAGTGCTGTTGCACTTGCCGTCTTCATGAGGGTTGTGGCCGAACTACAGACCTTGCGGCCTGTTGAGCCCACCTTCTTACTCTCTTTGTCCGGTGGAGAGGTGGAAAACGGAGATGTTGCGTGGGATTTGCGAGCCGCCAGTATGATCACTGAATCAGGTGGAGGGTCAGACCGTAGAAACAAAGGGTCTTGTTCTGGAGGATGATACTTCTTCTGTAGTCTGGCGGGAGCAGGTTTGGTCGTAGCCGGCATGAGGAAGACTTCCATGGCAGGTTCTAAAAGGCCAGGTACCAGAGGTAGCAAAGGTCTGTCGGCTACATGCCGCTGGAGAGTTTCAAATATAATCAAAGAAGTAGGTGTAGGGGTAGCCATCGGAATGTTAAGTTCTGTCGCACCTCTGACCAGAACTTCATGGAATGTATTGATATCATCCACCGGTGACAAACAAAGTGGCGGTGTATCCAATAAAGTAGGGGAGTAATCTCTGGTAGAGGAGGAAGAATCTCTCTGATCGTCACTTGATCTGGATCTATGGCTAGATCTACGGTGAGAGTGTTGTGACCTTGAACGGCCTGATGAGTGGTGGCCCTGTCGAGACCGATGGCGCGATGTAGACACCGGCATAGGAGCTGGGGCACTGCTAGGCACTTGAGGCACTGGAAGTGGTGCCGGAAGAATCAGGTCAGATGGCTGCAATGGTGTTGCTGGAGGAGAGGCCTGAGGAGAAGGCGAAGAAGGAATAGGCACTATAGAAGGAGAATGGTGCGATTCAGATGAAGAATAAATCCTTCTCCTTTTTCCCTCCTCGACGTCGATGGACTTCCCGACGTCGATCTTCTCCGACGTATTGACGTCGACGGTGAGCGGGACCTCAACGTCGAAACATACCATCCGTGTTTTCGTCTCGCCGTCGATACCAATGACGCCGATCTGCTTCTCAATGTCGTGTGACGTGGAGTCTTCGACGTCGAACGGCGATGCTTATGTGCCGTCGAGCCAGACTTCGACGCTGAGCATATAGGCACCGTACCTCCTCTCGACGTCGGTCTCCTCGACGTTGTCCTCGACAACGATCTCCTCGACGTCGTTCTCAACGGCGAACTCCTCGACGTAGTTCTCGACGGCAATCTCCTTGACGTCGACTGGGACCTAAAGCATTTTCTGGTAGAAGAACGCCTCTCAGACCACCCAAGACCGCTGGAGGCTGAGGTAAGAGCCCTGGTGGAAGACTGACCTTCCCCTCGCTCCGATGTCCCACTGGTCTCCTTGCGTCGTCTCTCTGCTTTCCCTTGAAGGCGAATCTTCTCCTTGTCGCGCAAGGTGCATCTGGAAAATGTTTTACAGATGTTACAGGAGGCAGGTATGTGAGAAGACTGTAGACAGATGATGCAGACCTCATGGGGGGGGGGGGGCTGTTTTGGCCTTTTTCCTGTTACATTTGGGACATTTGTCAAATAGAGAAGGCATTTTTGTGGTAAAAAAGCCTTAAGTCCAGTCTGAAAAAGACACAAATCTGGAGAGAAAGCCAAAACACGTCGAATGTAGCAATTATTTTCTAATTTAAACTGCATTTTTTGAAGAAAAAACCTAAATAGGTCGAGCTCAATGCTCCAGGGTCCTGTCAGCAGGAGCCGGAAAAAAGAACTGAGGTAACTGCCTCTCTCTAGGCATGATAGGATACTGGAGGACTGGCTGCTCTTAAAGGCACAGTCATCTTTTTTTCTTCATTATTATGGCAGCCTATGGGCTACATTGCCCTGCACTTCTTCATCAGAGTTTTACATTATAAAAGGATTGTGAAGGAATTTTTCTGCGAAATTAGCTTTTCATTCAAGCATTTAAATGCAGATATCTCAAATGTATTCCTTGTAAAGATAGACTAGATAAAGAATTTTGGACACTGTAGCCTTTCTCCTAGGCTGCATATGAACATTCTTAAGTGACTTGGCAGGCCTTTCTGAAGTAAGGCGATCATTGACACTTAAGAAGTTATATTGGAAAAAGTGCTCCGGGGTCCCGCAGACGGGCGGGGAATATTCACAGCTTATGACTATACATGGAAATCCCCTACGAGAGAAGGGGAATGAAAAGCAGAACTTGAGAAAGGAGGTCAGAAAGGGGATCGATTTATTTTTCTGCACACCATGGCACTAATTATTTCCTCCATCAGAGGATCGATGCCCATGCTCTAGAGATAGGGATACCACACTCTCCGTGCCCAGTCCAGCGCCACAAGGATGACTTGGGCCCGGTTGTTCTTGATCTTCCTGAGAACTCTTGGGCAGGAGAGGTATTGGCATAAAGGCAACAGGATGCCTATGCTCCACTCAAGATGATAAGCATCTCCGAATGAGAGCCACCTTAGAAACCCCAGCACTCAAAACTGCTGACTTATCTAAAGAAACTATAACTTGTGCCATTAAGTAATTTAAGGCCATGATTTAGTTTCTTAACATATGTGTAACTATAAATATAGCTATAAATGCTGAATTTCTATGGTTTTGTGTGGGTAAAACGTAAACTTAACTATAATGTCCCTGTAACCTTTGTGTTTGTATATTGTTTATATATATATATATATATATATATATATATATATATATATATATATATATATATATATATATATATATATATCACAGCACATACAAATTAAATCAGTTAATAAGCCATTTAAGTTGGCCTTTTATTCTGTAAAAAATGGTGCTGAATTAGAGTAATTCTGAAAGAATCTGTATATGAACTCTGATCTGATATGAATGAAAATATGGAAGATGTTGAACTTATTTTTAATCCGTTAATAAGCATGATATTTTTCACATTGTGCTCTCAGCAGGGTGAATTAAAAAACACTCCTTCTTTCTTTGAATATCACATGTGCACTGTTCACCATGCATGATTGATGCTCATCACACAGGGACTCTATTTTGTTTTAGAAGAAATGCATACTTTAGAGTCATCTGTCATGATTGCCTGATGTAGAAGATGAAGAATGTTACTGAGGCCCATATGTGCGTTCAATTTCAATTTCTTTAGCTAGTTTTTACTGGTAACCTTTATAAGTCTTACAAAGGACAACATTTGTCACGTTTCGCCCCAGTAGCATTTTTCAAGGTATGTGTTCAAGTACTCTGAGGTTCTTGGTGGCAATAACTGATTTCCTTCCCCTGTGGCTCGCTGCTTTTTGTCTCCTGCAGAGGGCTTCTCTCCTGGTTTGTGACTGATGCTCTACACGTGCTTGGTGCAACCTGTGCAGCTAGAGAAGAAGCAGAATGGGCACTAGACAAGCTGAGAAGTGGTTCAGATATTGCATCTTCCTTTTCAATGGTAAACTTTACATTCACGAATACCAGGACAACATGTGGGACGGTAGCATGGATGAGAAGTGCAAGCTAACGCCGCTCTGTTTATTCATACTAAAACTTACAGTTTATGTTTTTATATTGGTTTCCAAATCATCGTTAATCTTTTATTTTTTTCATTTCTGTTATATGAAGAGGTATGATTGAAAAAGATGTCTCAAAATGCTTATGGGTATTTGTAAAATGTTAAATGTTGTGTATCAGTCTGCTTCAGTGCGCTGAAATGCACTGTACACAATAAGGTTTTAAGAAACAGGTAGACCACAATGGCTTATATTTTTTTTTATTCCAGATACAGTGATACTGAGTCGTATAACATATATCTCATTACCATTTCGAGATTAGTAAAAAAGGCACCTGTGCAAATTTGATTTCACGCCAGTTTTTGGTCACAGGTTTGTTGCCAATATCAATGTAAAATTGCCTCGGCACCAAAACAATCTTGTAATTTGGAAATATCGGTGCCTAATTTCGCAACATCAGTAGGTTCGGATCTATTGAATGGGTGCACTGCCCTGTTTCGGGAAGGATATTGACGGTACCAATATTACCATTACATGTTCCGCTTTCTTTTCACAGCGCTGGGGGTGCATCTGTACCTGAATCAGAGGGAGCGGCACCTGTTCGTCAGCGTCAATGATACTGCCGAGATCTCGTGCTTTTTAACTGAAGATAACTCGGACGTAGGACGTAAACTCCTCTGGTTCTGGAGGGGAACAGAGGAGACCGTCACATTTGTTGCGACCTGTTACGGTAACAAGAGTGATGGGAAATATCACTGTAGACATGAGCCCCGCAGCGCTACCCTGGAAATCCGCAGTGCGCAGCGGAATGAGAGCGGTGTGTATTACTGCGCCTATCCAATAGTGAACAAGCTGAAGTTTGCCGGAGGATGCGCACTCATAGTGGGAGGTAAGATACCTTGTAATTTTCAAGTCACACTTTTTCTTCTCTGATAAATCAAAGTAAGTAGATTGGTATATTTCAATGACGTTATAAATACTATAGTTTAAATGGAAACAATGAAAGGCCATATTAAAATATGTAATTGTTTCACACCCTCCGGTATGATGAAACATACCCCACGTTGCACATCGTCGATCTTTTCAGTCTTTTTGAAAACACATTAATTAATACTTGAACATTTAATGTATATTTGTGTGTGTGTGTGTGTGTGTGTGTATATATATCGTTATTTTTTATTTTAGCAAAAAGTTACCATTTTTGAAGTGCATACTAAACCTGGGGTTTCAGAGCCTTTAAATGAGGCGTGCCCATAACATAGAAAATATATTAGAATATATACACACTTTTCACAATTTATCGTTCATGGAGACAAAATGAAAAGGAAGAGGTAAGTCACAGGCCGATTTACAAGGCGTGGCTACTGCTGGCCTTCCAAGGTGGAACATCCAAGCTCCCAGTGTGTATTAGTTGATTACAGGAAGGGGCCCTGGAACTAGGGGTGCTGAAGCACCCTCAGACAACCTTAAAGGGCAGATATTCAAAGAGCAATAAAGTGCCATTGAAGGGTTTCTTCCAGCAGCATTAGCAGTGCTTTCACACACAGACTGACAAACATTAAGCACTTCCTGTAGACAGAATTGCTGCTAATTATTTTAACACAAAAATGTATATAATTTCCCTTCCTGTCAATTTTTCAACTTCAAATTGGTGCCACCCTGTGGCACAGTGTTGTGTAAAAGAGGCAGGATCGAGTCAACATTATTTAAATAAAAACGTTAGTTTGCTTAAAAAAGTAAACTTTGAAGTATTTCCAAATAGACCAGATTCATCCAAACTACGCTGTCTCTGCTGTTTGTAGTTACTGCATTTTTTAGATTTTAGCTATAGCTGCTGTATCAGAAAAGGGTTGCAGGGAGTGGATTTGTTTAGGTTAAGAGCAGCCTTCTCAGTGTATTGGTGCTCTGATACCACCCCTCCTCCCTGCCCCCTTCTTCTTGTGTACTATGAGGGGCCTGTGATAGGAGCTGGCTCACTCTTTGTTGTTGGTCTCCCTATAATGGTGGTGATTTTATCACTTTTGTGGACTCACACTGGCAGATCAGAGCCAGAGTCCAGGCAGCTCTTCCCATTTTGGAGATTGGCGGATGGGAAACAAAAGGGGGGGGGGGGTTGTGTTACAGTGCCACTTGGAAGGAGCTGTTGGTAGTTTCTGCGATGCTGAAACAGAGTGGCACTGCTTGCACCTTTCAGGCAAAGGGATCCCAGTAATACCATCCTAATGACTTAGGCCCATGTATGTACTTTTGTTAGCGCCACATTTGCGTCATTTTTTTTACGCAAAAGTGGCGCAAACTTAGAAGATACAATTATATTTTGTAAGTTTGCGCGGTTTTAGGTAAAAAAATGAAGCAAATCCGGCACTAAAAAAGTATAAATATGGCCTTAGTCTTACCTCGCTCTTCGCTGACATCTTCCTCCCATGGCACAATCAGAATAATATTTGAAGGATAAAGACTCATCAGACAGCCTAGCTATGTTCACAGGGACTCTGTTCTGGGGAGTGAATGTAAAGTTATAGCCAAAGATCTCTGATTTGGAGTGATTTTCTCATGAAGATTTGTCGCTGAACCATGATTATCTACTGATGCATGCTGTAAATGGGACTAGACAACTACATAGAGGCTACGACTTTTTTGTCATTTGGTATCCTCCTACGTGGCAAACAGTGGGCCAAATTTACATCCAACAGTCAGTGTGCATTTTACCAAATGATATGAGTATAATTGTTTATGTTGGCCCAGAGGGTAATTAAAGCGAATGAATACGGGTAGAATCCTGCCACAGGAGTTTATGGACCGGTCCATAGCACAAACAGGTAAATCTTAAATTAACCTTATTACAAAGTTTAGCTTATGATAAAGTATCACTCAAAGTGTCACACATGCATCAGTAAATATCACACAGAGCTAACTCCACCCGTGCAAATGTCACACAGAACCAAACTGAACACTCGGCAGCTGTGACTAGTGCGGCTCCAATGCAGTCACCGCCTGAATTAATGTGTCATGTGGGTACCCCCCAGAGACACATCCCTGCACTGATGGCATTACTGCGCGGAGGCGCTGCGCATGCTCAGATCTCATACTTAAGAGCCTCGACAGATGTTTAAACCCGGCTTGGAACACAAGAACAAGAAGTCTGACGTAGAATATGTCTCCTCGCTTAAAGTATCCCTAGGGGCAAGATGCTAATAATGTGAGGTCCTCGACCTGGGGGTGAGGGGGGGGGGGGGCTGTACCCTATTAACCTTAAGATATTGGGTGCCCGGAACCTTCTTATTTTTATATGGGAGTTTTAATTGTGCGTGTTTTTATATTGTTGGCTAAAGCACGTGCCACTTTACTACGTACACCACGTTTCTATGGTTTTTTATTCTGAGCTGCCAAGTCCCAGGAGCCTTTTATGTACGAGGAACGTATTGAGCATCTTGCTCCTTCCAGGGTATTTGCTTCTGGGGACCCACCCTTAAAAATAAAGATGCAAAGTCAGCCTTTTACTGAAGATCAAAACAAAAATCATTCGAACCTGTAGGTTAAGTGGTTAAGTGGCAGCAAACGCCGCGTTTTACTGTGGCCTTGACACCCCGAGCCAGTGTCTTTTTGTTATTCAGTGTAGCGCCTTGTCTTGCACACAAAAATATCTGTGAAGTTTTTACTGTACCTTATGTAATGGTGTTTTAACTGTGATTTTATATGTACCTCTATGGTTATACTAAAGGGCAATAGTCACTTCGTGAGATATTTCGTTAGGCAGAGTGAGTGTCAAATGAGAATGGGAAGATGTTTCATGAAGAATTATTAAGAAAGTACAATGCATGCTGGTTTTATAAAATGAATGGCTACAATGATGGAGCATTTTTTATCCCAATGCGGAAATCCTGTTATGTATTACTTAACTATTAGTCTGCACTTAACAGTTCCAAGCATTAACCCGGGGGAACAATTACAACAACACATGATAACTCAAACAAACACAATCATAAAGAGCTTTAAATCCTCGCATGAAAATACACACTCACGTGACACCTCCATATTCTGCCCATACGTACTCATGCAACACCAAACACATAAAAACAACTAACTACAAACTCATAGATGCAAAAGTACAAAGACATTCACACACACACACGCCCACACCAAACAAACACATGCAAACAAACACATACAAGCTGTTGCAGATGCTGCACCTGTTCTGATTGTGTATGATCAACCATGCAATGTTACCTACACCATTACTGTTCAGGGTATATGAGGGAGGCTTGCACTGCTGCTGCATAAGCAGTATCCGCTCTGTGTGTTTGTGCGAGGAACCATGCATTACTTCCCGCACCATTACTCTTCAGGGTATGTGAAGGAAGCATGCACTGCTACAGCGCCTGCTGTGCTTGTTATGTGTCAGGAATCCTCTATTGCTTTGTGCACGATTACTGTTCAGGGTATCTGAGGGAGGCTTGCACTGCTGGTGCATATGTAGTACCTGTCTATGTGTGAGGTAATGCGCTCTGCAGCATCTTTAGTACTTTTTCAGAGTGTGTGTGTGTCAGTGAACCCTTCGCTTATATCACCTTCCTTGTACTTGTGCTTAGTTTTAGGAAACCTTGCACGCCTCTTACCTATGATGAGTTGATGATGTGTGTTAGTAAAGCTTGGTAACAACCTTCTCGCTGTACAGTTGCTAAAATGATTGTCATTGCCAGTGCATGTTTGATTACTGGCCCTTACAAATGGTGTCATCAAGCAAGTGCATCTTTAGTTTGCCTGCTATGTAATGGGAGCATTTTGTCATCACAGCATTAAAGAATGCTTCAGAATAACATATTCAAGTAGCTTGTTATTATTATGGCGTGACATGCATGCATTAGCTTGCTATTAATTGCTTTAATGTGGTGGACGAACCGTTCCCATCAACCGCATTACACTACAGTCCACAAAAGTTTTCTGCCACCTTGTGGTGGAAAATTGGAGGATTTACTCACAATCTGTCACCATAGTTGAAGGATATATATATATATATATATATATATATATATATATATATATATATACACACACATTTTAAATAGCGTGTGGCTGCTGCCTTACCCCTAAAGCGCCAACACCCCTTTTGTCCACCTGAGACCTAGAGCATCCTCATCCTCATGGCAATAGAGAGGAAATTTGGATTCATTTGAGTGCAGTTTGACATATGGACTAGCACAGATGGGGCAAATCTAAATTTCCTCTTACTTGTCATTATGAATCTCTACACTATTCGGCACTGTGTCAGCGGGCAACCTGGGTACCCTACCAAACCTGATCATTTCTGAAATGTAGAGACCAAGACGAATCCAGGAAAAGTCCTGGAATCTGCAGAATTCCACACAATTCTTACCTCCTTGTGATCCCATACTTCTCCAAATAAAAATGGTACCCTGAGTTGTGTAGATGGGGCTATTGCCTGTGACAAGAACAGCAGAAAACTGTGACTATGTGAAGTCAATGTAGTGTTTGCACGGTGCCTGGTTTGATCTGTTCTTGTCTGTTAATCGGATCAACCAAACAAGTTTGGTACCATTTTTATCCAGAGACATGTGGAAATACTGTGTGGTGCGAATTGTGGGGATCCCCACACATTCTGGAACTTTCCCTCACAGAAAGGAGAGAAAAATGTGTAATTTTAGCCAAAGTTTGAGGTAAGCAGGGTATTCTGAGCAAGATATCGTAGTGGTATCCATGGGGTGCGGGGGGGGTGGATAGCTTGGTCAGTAAGGCTGAGCGAGGTGTGAGCTTCAGATTTTACAACAATCATGCTGGCACATGTTAAAATAAATTATACAACTACCAGAAGAGCACATGAGAAGAGCTTAATGGGTAGTTGAAAGGGGGCAGAATGCAGTTTGGTATGGGTACTAAGTAAGAGAAAACATAATATTAGACTTTCAAACCAGAAAGTTTTTGTCGGAATCTATGGTGAAATTCATGATAAAAGCTGACAGACACCTCACCATACCCGACTGAAAGCACCTGTACCCAGCTATTTTCCTGAAAAAACATTAATTGGGCGGGTGTAATACCCCAAACACTCCCACTGAAGCTACGCCCCTTGTTATCCACACAAGTCAGAACCTCCCCTCCCAGACTCCCCTTGATGTGTAGTTTTCTGAAATGTCTGCGATTAGTAGGTTTTCTTGGGAGCGGCAGAGACCAGGCTCAAATACCATAGCTACCCACATCACCAAAATGAGTCAATTTGCAAGGCAAGAATTTTAAAATCTCCATGTTGCATTTTGGGGTCTTGCCTGTTGTGGCTGATAGGCCCAGCCACATGTGAGGCACTATTTTTATTCGAGGAAGTATGGAAATACATAATAACATATTTGTTATGATCAATTGAATTTGTCTACATTTTTTGCTTTTAAATGTAAGCTACTGTGTAAGAAAAAAACACATTTTACAAAATGCCCTCTGAATCGCGTGATAGTATGGATTACCCCCAAATCAGATTTGTACAAATAACCACTATTACTAAACTCAGTATTTTGAGCACATGTCCAAATTGCATACATTTCATTCATCTCCATTTTTCATTCATTTGTTTTTACCATGTGAATAGCTGCATGGTTACAGCACAATAAAATGTCGTTAAAAGTTGCAACTGTACATATTCTGGGGGTCATTCTGACCCTGGCAGTAAAAACCGCCAGGGCCAACGACCGCGGGAGCACCGCCAACAGGCTGGCGGTGCTCCCATGGGCATTCTGACCGCGGCGGTACAGCCTCGGTCAGAAACGGGAAACCGGCGGTGTACCGCCGGTTTCCCGCTGCCCTGGGGAATCCTCCACGGCGGCGCTGCTAGCAGTGCCGCCATGGGGATTCCGACCCCCTTACCGCCATCCTGTCCCTGGCGGTTTTCGCCGCCAGGAACAGGATGGCGGTAACGGGTGTCGTGGGGCCCCTGGGGGCCCCTGCAGTGCCCATGCCAATGGCATGGGCACTGCAGGGGCCCCCGTAACAGGGCCCCACCAAGATTTTCAGTGTCTGCCATGCAGACACTGAAAATCGCGACGGGTGCTACTGCACCCGTCGCACCCTTTCCACTCCGCCGGCTCCATTCGGAGCCGGCATCCTCGTGGAAGGGGGTTTCCCGCTGGGCTGGCGGGCGGCCTTCTGGCGGTCGCCCGCCAGCCCAGGGGGAAACTCAGAATAACCGCAGCGGTCTTCTGACCGCGCAGCGGTATTCTGATGGCGGGACTTTGGCGGGCGGCCTCCGCCGCCCGCTAAAGTCCGAATGACCCCCTCTGTGTTTTTGGAAAACAAAAAAACAATATATATCGCTGTGAACAGAAGCCTCTGACGCAAGTAATGGTATATTACTCTTGTAAACTCTTCACTGGGGCAAAACATTATAGATAAAAATGTCACCTATTTTAATTTTCTTCTGTTTTTTACATTAACTTTTTATTTAATTGATTAGTTTATTTTACAAGACCTATGAGCAATCTACACAAAATACCCCTTGCTGAATTTGGAATTTTGTATACTTTTCAGAAATGTATAACTGTCTGGATTCACGCACGGGTTTTACTAGTTCCCACCACAAACTGCAAGTAGTTCAAAACCACAAAAAATAAGAAAAACAGAATGTCACTTAAAAAAAGGCAAAAACTGTGGCAAAGGAGTTTTTCTTTACAACTCTGTTTGTTTCAGAAAGCAGGGAAGATGGTGATCTTAGCACACCAAGGGCCAGGTGTATTAAACTCACATTTTGCATTCTCTAAATAACGAATTTTAAGAAATCGCTATTTAGGTAATGCAAAATGCTATGTAACAAAATAGCGATTCCGTAATAGTGATTTCTTAAAATTCTAAATCACTATTAGGAAATCGCTATTAGGGATTGGAACTCCGTTCGTTCCTATGGGCCTGAGGGTCCATAGGTGCGACTTGTTTTGCATTTCCTAATTTGGGATTTCCTTTTAAGAATTTAGAAATTAGGAAATGCAAAATCAAGGGTGCTGAGGGCCTACGGCCCCCTTTGAGGCACTTACCCAAAAACTGTGCACATATAAAGCGCACACATGCCCCAAGGGCATGTGCATGCTACATGGCACTTTAAAAAATGCTGGGTTCGCCAGCCCTGTGCCCCCTTCTTCATTTGTTGTCTCCAGAGGTAGGGTGCTGTGGCCCCTGACCTCTGTAACTCAACCCAGCACAAGGAGTGCTGCTTTTCCTGTCTATTCGCTTTGGGAGCGCTCCTGTGTGACTTTTCATCGCTTTTTCAAAGTGCTCCCTGGCTGCCAGAAGTCACCGCTGCAGCCTAGGGTCACTGTGGTGCCCTTCGTGCTTTCTGTAAGCGCTCTCCGCGCCCAGCATTCACCGCTGTGGCCAGGGCCAAAGCACAAGGCCTTTGCGCTTTGAAAAGCACTTTTTAGTTGCTCCGACATCACCGCCGTGAACCCGGGCTCCCTTTCAACTTGAAATCCGAGTGCGTCAGAGACGAGCTACAGTAGGTGCCCCTGGGGCATGGGAAATTGTCGACCCGAGCTACCAGGCCTTGTAATGTCCCCCTGCGGTGGAGCACACTGAAGGAGGTGCCCCCGGGGGACAAGGCAGCCTTCACAGTAGCGCTGCATCAACAGAAGGAGGCACCGGGCTCAGGAGTGCTCGCGGTGCGCCTCTTTCCATTCTACCATTCGGAAGGACCAGCAGAGGGAAAGGAAGCCTCATCAGAGGCTCCCCCGGACCCGAAAGGCCCTCTGCCAGATCTCTGAGACTGCGGGCAGGGCGGAAGCCTCACCAGAGGCGCCCCTGCCATGAGTCTTGATCATGGTGCCCTACCCCTGGGGCTTTGGCACACGGGGAAGAGAGGCCTCACCGTAGGTTCCTTCCTGTCGCTCCCATTTTTCTTTTTTGGGCTTGCCTGCCACCCGCCCCTTTGTGCAGGGTGTGAGAAGGCCGAGGGAGGCCCCCTCTGAGATTGCGGGACCCAGGAGGGGCCTGATTATTGCAATAGAGAGGATGCAGACCGCCCCTCTCCCCCAGGAGCACCGCGTGGCCCCTGTTTCACACATTGGAGCGCCGGGGGCCCCCATGCTCATCTTCTAGGCATGAGGAGTGCCCCATCGCCATAAAATCAGGTACTTTTAGGATAACTTGGCTCCATGAGCGTAGTATGGACCCTGGGGGGGGTTTATATGTTTCCTACCTGCTTTGGTGACATTACATATATGTGCTGATGTTCCGTTTATGGGCATGATTTGCTGATATGTATTTTTATGACTTGTGATATGGATATTTATGAGGTCTTCATGACAAGTGCATAGAATTCATACTGTAATTCCTGACTACTGCTTATGTTGCAGAATCCTGAGTACTTACATGTTCTAATGTGACAACTACGTATTCTTGCAGAGTATTAGTAACTTGTGTAACGTTCTGACAACTGCTAAGGTAGCAGGGTATTACCTAAGTGTAATGTTGGTCTAATTATGTTTTGTGCAAAACAGTTTATTTTTACATAGCTCAGTGTTGTGTTTACTTTGTGGTGTACATTTTGAGTCACATGTGTTGTGTGTGTTGTGCAAACGCTTTACACATTGCCTCTGGGATAGGCCTGACTGCTCGTGCCAAGCTACCAAGGGGGTGAGCAGGGGTTATGTTGAACGTGTAACTCCCTTGCCCTGACTAGAGTGGGTAGGTTCTGCCTCACTGAGGTGTGTACCCAAGCCAACCAGAAACCCCATTTCTAACAGAGTCACAATTTTAGGGAATTGCAAAAAATTGAGAGTCCCTAAAATGGGGCTGCAATGCCTTTCATATATTTTAAAAGGCTATTATGCATTTTGAAATGGTAGAATTTACCGATTCACGCCGTTTGTGAATGCAAAATCCTTTGATACATCTGGCCCCAAATCTTTTGTTGAGGTCACTTTTAGAAAAAATTGCACAGTAATTTGTTATATTTAGGATTGATATAAGAAAAACTTGAGAACTTTCATGGTACTGTTTGAGACAAGGTCAAGGGAAGTGCGCATCCCCAAACCAATGTAAACCACATTGTTTATAATTCACACATGTTCCCCTTAGCATTTTTTTGGTAAGTGTGGAAACTCTCTTTTGACAAAGTATAAACATAGCAAAGTGGTTGCAATGCTTTGGTATACATCTCCTAATAATACACAGAACCTGTAACCTTTTAAATCTCATCCCTTGCTTTGTAGTCACATCTCAAATAACCTTTCCAACAAGTACTGATGATCAGAAAGGAGAGCACCACCACACACTGCACTCACCTGATCCAATGTTGGACAAACTACAACTAACACCCAATCAATCGTGGAAAAGGATGCAAATCGAGTGTTACAGGACCTCATATGAGAGTTATGATGTGCTTCAATATGGGCACATATGGAGTAGCTACTTTGTCAATAACCCAGGAAACATGCTGGAGTTCACAAGGGTTAGGAAAGGGCTAAATAAATACCAATCAATAAAGTGTGCTTGATCTTCTTGCGATGTCGAAGTTGACACAAGAGCTTGCTTCAAACTTCGGTCAACTGTCATAAAGCTAAATTTAAGCACAGGCAGATGAGAATTTACCATGGAGAATTTTCCACTGAGCCATCATAAAGGAGCCACGAAAAGGCAGGGGGGGGGGTCCTAAAAGTGTGATTTCCAACGTTAATCCCCATAGGGAATGTTGCTCCCCAATATAGGAAAACAGGGCTGAACAGACTTAAACCAAATTAGGCAAATAGTTAGAAATGTTCTCAGAAAGCAGTCTTTTTGTAATCTGGAGTCTGTCTTTCGGCTGTTTTCTCAAAATTAACTTTTAAAAAGGGTCTCGGGTTGGGCTCAAGGGTGTTCGGTCTCATAAAAAGTTACTTATATCTTTACTGTTATTCCCACAGCAAATTCAAGAGGTCCAGCATGAGGTTTCTGCAGTTTAATTGTTCATTTTGTCAGAAACACAATACAACCCTTT
Source organism: Pleurodeles waltl (assembly GCF_031143425.1). Lineage (NCBI taxonomy): Eukaryota > Metazoa > Chordata > Amphibia > Caudata > Salamandridae > Pleurodeles > Pleurodeles waltl. The sequence goes on from NC_090451.1 coordinate 645,754,027, forward strand.
AATCACTTAGGTGTCTATTCTGGCAAGAAAGGGATGAAAGAAGTAAAGGGGCATAGATTGGTTTTCAATGTTTCTATATATCATCACATATAATCATGGAAGCACCCCAAAGATATGTATTTTAGAGCTATTTGTTTTTACATATATTCGCCACTGGCATAGCCTTATAAGGCTTGCGCTATTGGGAATGTATATTTGCACGAAGTTAAGGGATGTGATACAGACTAACGTCTAGTTTGCTGAGGTTTGTTTTGTCTCGTGTGCAGAGATTATTTTTGCCACTGGGTTCTGGGAAGCATGCTGCACTTTCACTACATGTTTGCCAATTTGCAGGTAAATCACGCCAACTGCAATTATGTGGTAAAGAAGGACCAAATAATACGTTACGGTTAACTAAATTATACAGTGAAAAAGGCAAACTATGTGTCGTAATGCAGCATTTTGTGATAGTATCAATGCCCTATTTTTATCATTTTTACACAGGGTAACCCTTTACATGCATTACTGGTACCAGTTTAACACCAAAATATGGCAATAGCAACCAAAAGGGGACCATTTAACCTTCTGAAAAAACAGGCCTTCCACTGCCTTGCAACAACTGTTACTTTATTTTTAGCAACTTTTGAGCTAGAAGCATTTTTTTGTTAAAATCTGCAGATTATGCAGCAGATGATGGAATATGTGACAAACGGGGTAAATACAAAGTCACGTGGAAGATGCAGCAGCCGCAAAATCACATAATTCCGGACAACCTACATATATAAGTGACGTGGGCCCTGAGATGGAGGCATGACTGTACATACAGACGGATGAGTATTTTTTGTGGTTAGTGTTGTTGAGAATTAACACGTTGGTATCAGTATTGTTTTGGCACTATGTTAAACGTTAGAGGTTGGGTTTTTACCCTTTGCGGTACAAAATCCATCCTAAATAGGGTGGGCTGTGTAATGCTCTTCCTCAGATGCACCCTACTCCGTGGGCCATCAGAGGAAGCGACCAATAAAAGGAGCCAGCCGGAGATCCGTCAACAGAAAGATGACAGTCCTCCCAACCCTAAATAGGGTTTGTGGACCGCCATTTTGAAGGGAAAGGTAGTTCATTGTGTTTGCAAAGGAGTACTCTGGCCGTCAAAATCTAACTCACCCTCAGAGATAATTCTAAAATTGAGGTGGCTATATTTCTAAAGGTATCTCATTATCCATAGCTTGTTTGTTTCATTAACTATATTCTGTTTAATCTTACATTTTGCCAGGTCTTTTGTGCAAGAATATATGCAGTAATGGTTGTTTTTACCTTTTTTACTTCTCAGACAGCTACACAACAAGCACCTCGGTGGAGCTTGTGACTACCCTACTGAAGCAAAATGCACTGGACCGCACTGTCTCTCTGGTCTGTATGGTCAGGGCTGTTTCCGGACCAGTCTGGGTGTCTTGGAACATTCCTGTGAGTCCAGGGCAAGTGCGGACAAGTAAGACCAGAGACAGAAATGGGGTCTTCACCTTTACAAGTCAAATCTCTGTGTTGTCGAACAACTTTACCAGCGGAGAGGTGTCATGCGAAGTACAATTCAATGCATCCCTTAGGGGGGTGAGGAGAAGTGCAAACTACAAAGGTATTGTACAGATGATTTTTGATCATTTGGGTCTGGAAGCCTTGTGGAGAAACTGTAGTTTAGGATACAACATAAATATTCATTAAATTAGAAGCACACCACTAACATATAAAAAAAAGCATATTTACTCCATTCAGTTTGTGCAGTAATTAATATTTCTATATGTTATTGTGTGATAAATCTAACTATTCTTCTCCAATTGCAAGATCGACCAGTGTGTTAGTGTAAAACTAGTACTGAAATGAAATGATGCACATTGACCTCGAACACACTCTCTTATGATCTCATAATATAGATGCACCCTCTTGCTCTTATGTTGTTTGATTCACTATGTATAATCTTCTTCTTCTGCCCTATCCTCTTACCTAATTGGTTCCTCCCTGTCTTGCCCCTGCCTCCCGCTTAGTGAGCTCCTTCGAGTGTTGGGATGTGGTGGCATCGAGGTGAGATGGAAGTTGGAGTGAGAGAGTGAGGGGAACCACCTGTGAACTAACCTTGGAGGTGCCATCAGTGCCTTTTTATGACTAATAAAACTCGGTTCTACCTTAAACTGCGGCTTCGGCTATTCATTATTGCACACACCCTTGCTCCAAAAATCTCGGATGTTTGCAGCTGAATGTTCCAGCACATACTCGTTAAGCATAGCTATTCTGTGACAAGCATCCATAGAGTCTGAGATCATACAGCATGTGTATATAAGTGGTATGGTGCTGATCTAGTATCCTAACCTCCATTCTAGCCATCTCAACCGATACTTCTGGTTGGTGTGTAGCCCTCATGGTGAGCCGGGTCATCTTGCTTCTCTTCACTCTATCAGCTACCATCTACAAGGCTTCCATGTGCCCTCTCTCAGGTACGGCAGTGGCCTCTCACACTCAAGAAGAAGTCCACAACAAAAGAAGGATGATTGTAAGACAAGGTAAATATGATCAATGCCATTAAGAACGGTGCCCTGAAAAAACTTTTTTTTATATATATTAAAAAGGTTGACACAAACACAACAGTTTTCCTCGCCATAAAACAAATATACTAATTTATTAATGATTATTTAAGGTCACGGCTACCTCCAGCCCTGTCCATTGTCACTTGACAGGTCAGCCACTTTACCCCTAAGCCTGACACACACCACCCTTCCTCATCCAAAGACCAGCCCTAAGCAGAGGAAAAATTGCATGTCCTAGGACAGTACAGCACAATACTGCATTGGGAATTAGCAAATGGATGGGAATAAGTGTTGAGCTCACCGTACTCTGTCTTCAGCACCATAAACTACTCTATAAATTAGGTCAGAGTTTTTCCTGGTAGGACCACCAGCTAAAGGCTTGGCCATGCTCACCAGCCTTGGTCAACCAACTAAAGGCCTGACCAAGGTCACCAGCCTTATTCCAAGGGGAGAGGTTTAAGAACAACTTATCTGATGGTCCGGCTTTAGGGTGGTATGACCGGTGCAACAGCATCTGACGCCGACCTGGAAGGGGCAGGGATTGGGTTTAAAACTAATTTATGGATTTAAAAGTAGTGCTACTAGAGTTTTTTTGTGTGTCCAGCAGTTTTAAGGCAACAATACAAGTGTCAAGACAAATCTGGTGATTAATGTTCTTGCTGGAGAGAGATGGAGTTAGTCTAGTGGCAGTTTTGACTCATCTAAAGTGACGCAGACGGATATTGGGTGTGCTTTAAAGAATATGGGCCATGCAGATCATAGAACACAGTGCGAGTGAAATATGAGTAGCGCTATAAAAAGATGAAATGCATGTCAGAAAGGGGCTATGGAGAGAGGTGAAGCACTGTTAGAGGGGGGTAGTGAGGGAATTAGTGAAGAAAGATGTCATGGGGGAAGGGGGACCAAAAAATACTGCGGCACACAGCACCACCAGCGCTAAACCCAGCCCTGCTTTCCTGTTTGGCCCTGTTGTGGTCTAAATGGTTGTTTGCCATGTGAATTTTAAAATAATGGGCTGCTTTTGTTTGGAAATGTAGCAACGTTTGTTGAATTATGTAAAGCAAACAAAAGTACTTACATAGTAACTTAAACACGGAATATAACAACATATTTAAAACGACCTCCTCTGCAGCTCCTATTTGCACGATGATTGAACTATAGAGCAGATCACTAGTTCTTTAGATGTAGAGTTGTGGCAGAAGCATTAGGAAATGTTATTCAATTAAGAACATTTAATGATAATACTTTACTGGCGCGATTAAATAGAATGCTCTGAAATAAGCTCTGAACATGAAGCATTTGAAGAAATCAGTATTGTAAATTTAGATATGTGATATTCCTCGTCATTAACCTTGTTCAAACGATAAAATATAGTAAAAAACTGTTATGCATTTTTTCAGATAACGTGTTTACAGCAGAAGAAGCCAGAACACAAACCGAATAATTCGTAAACTACAGCGCTACCTATATCAGTGTAACCTGGTCTGGTGTAACATGGATCAAGGAGCTTTGTTTTGCTGTATAGTTCGATAATGTGCAGTTGTTAGTTTATATAATCAAATGCCTCATTTATTCTTGGATGGCCAGTCCACGAGGCCACCGCTCCCTGCTGCCTGGAGGAGGACGCCTGTCCAGTTTAAAGAACTATGTTGAAATGAGGCTCGCTCAGCCAAAGCTGGAAAGAATGAGTTTATTAGAGGAGCCCACACCGTGCAGCCACTCTGCCAGAAAGGAGAAGAACAACTGGTTACTGCACATGAACCTTAGTTAGAAAGAATGTAACCGAATCAGTGAAGATAAGGGATTATAATGACATGCATAGATTGGGATCTTAAAGTGGAAAGCGCAGGTGAGAACAGAGAGCAGAATTCACACTTCATAACACGTGCCTGCTTGGTGGGGATCTCTTTACTAAGATTATCTATCAGCGTGGTGGATGCACTTTCGGAAAAAGTGAATGCCAAGGCTAGCCTCCATATTGTTGCAGCTCGCTTGACATTCTTTTTATTTCTCAGAAACAAACTTAATGAGGGGTTTTGTTCCATAGAAAGAAAACACAATGGCCTTGACGTCAGGCCATTCTTGAATTTTCGAGGTAGTAAAATGCTCTACAAGTGACAGCCTTTCCAATGCACCGATGGGAGCCTGGCAGCGGATGGGTCACCCCCAATGATTCTGCATCTCTGAGCTGGTGGAGGCTCCATTGGGAAACACTCACTGGTTCTCCAACCTCTAAACGGGGCAGAGGGACAGACAGTGAGGTGGAAGCCATACTCTGCCAACCTTTAAACAAGGCACACAAAATCCTGATTATGAGTTGGGTGGTTGGGGAACAGATGGTTACTCGCCCTTAAATATGGACAATTCTTTCTTCAATCAAATCCACATGTGCCAGAATTTACCACACGTTTCTAGCTGGTACTTTTTGACCATCATTAACTTTACAGTCATTGAACTGTAAAGACTGCTTTAGTCCCCCAGCATCAGTCACCAATGAGAGCTGTCTTTAATTTGTTCCACTTCTTAATAACGGATAAGCTGCACCAAGGTATTTCTACAAATCACAAAAAGATTAAAATTAATACTTCCTATCGTCCCTTCAACTACTGATATTTCCTTAGATCTACTTCTCGAGAATTAGGTAAGTCTTCTCTATGGGTCACCGTTACCAAGTAATATTTTGGGAAGCATCAATAGCTGATCCGCTTCCTTAAACGATTCCAGTCCACCAAGCGGGGTATGCCCGTGTCCTGACCAAAGGCTGCGTTCACTTATAGCACCAAGCTGAAATGCGTACGGTTTTTATCCATCGCTGTTGTTCATAACAAAATAGCGATGAGTCAAATCACTGGCAACAATTACCAACGACTAGCTTCAAGAGAATTTTTGTAAAATTACTTTGTTTTGTTTGTACTGTCAAACATGCAATTTGATTTTTTAAATGTTATTAATGTAACATCAATCTAATGATGGGCAGAGAGTAAGGGTCTCCTAAAGAAGGTGAATAAAGACATTCTTGTGACTTAATATTTGATTGTCTGATAGGTTTAGAACTAAAAAAAACACTATCTAACCTCTAAAAGACATTTACCAATACAACAAATAACTGAAATGCGAACCAGTAGTGTTCCAAGTAAGGAATAGTCCTGAAGTAGAGCTATAAACAGAAATTGCTAATTTTGGGTTCCCTTTCAGCCTTTGTTTAAATGCCACTTTGTATCCCAAAGTCTGCGTCGTGCATCAGGAATGGAATTTTACTTGCTTAGCGTATTCTTCCAACGCCATATGCTGTTTTCGTTGGTTTCGCCATGGTGGAAAATAAATTCAGTATTCACAGAAATAATTCGAGGTAAGCGGTTCCTGGACTAGCAGCAAAAAGGTTCAACACGATGACTGTATTTCCAACATAGCATTCAAAATATTTTTTGTAATGGACAGTTTGTGTCTGGGTGGAAATCAAGCACTGAATAGGAAATGTTTGAGAAGAGCATTGCATGTGAACATTTTACATTATGCACTCTTTTTGTTCAGATTGATGGACACTGAACATTTACACAAAAACATGTCAAAGTGTGATGACTAGGAATTCTGGTTTTTTTAGCTTCCTTTCTTTAATAAAGCATTCGGTCTAAAACTCCCAGCTTGTAAAAAATTGAAAACAGGACTGGATGGAGGAGTTACCTATGGCATATAGGGCATCATATTGTTCCTCTGTTCTCCTTCCTGTGCATCAGCCTGTCTCTCCATGATGCAGCCATTCCAGTTCCCAGGAAGTGTACATCGTCCAGTGACCACCCCACAATGAAAAAACATCTAGTGCTCACCTGATGAACATCAACTTGTGTTCTCATGATAAAAATGTTCTTGTACCTCCACAAGAATGCTCCCACACACAACACCACACAGTGCTCATGAGCTGTACATTACCCATTGTTTCCATGAGGCCCATCACCACTGCTTCCCTAGTAAACATCACTTTATGTTTTAGTGTTATAAATCACCGTGTGCTTCTTTGATGTCCATCACCCTGTGCCTATGTTACACATGATTATATATGACTGTTGGTCTGAGTGCATGGGTGCCTGACAAGCAGACATCATCAAGGCGAACGTTAGGGAAGCACGACTGGTGCGGCCACCCTGGCACTGACCGTGTAGGGGGGGTGTTGACCTCAGGGACGTGGTGTTTAGCAATAGCTTATGATTTAAAAATACCTGCTGCAGAGTTCCTTGAAACATCAAACTTTCAGGCAGCAATAAAAATGTCAAGATAACTCTTGTAGTTAACGTTCCTGCTAGAGAGAGGGATGGAGTTTTATCTATTGGCAGTTTTGACTCACCACAACGTAGCACAGACTGTTAGCATGACCGCTGAAAAGAACATGTACTGTGCAGATCAAAGATCTGTATTTTAAATGGACAGCTGAGTGGATTACTGCTTTTCTCACAGACGTTTTTTTGTTGCCACAGTTTATAAGCTATAATTATAATATACAACAGTTACTGTTATGAACTGTCATCAAAGAACTGCATGCAAGCTGCATAAAATAGGTTAGGATGTTATGTTTTTTCCCTAGTCTTTGAGTCTCTATTCCTAATGTTGCTAAAAAAGAGCTCATTTGGGTAGATATACAATCTTCTTAGTAAAGCCAGCCTTTACCACTGCTTTAAAACAAATTAAATGTATCTGAGAGAAGGGCTATGGAGAGATTAGGGGCACTTTTGGCCGGTGCTAGTAAGGGAAACCGAGGAGGAGGCACCAACAATGATTGTCGCACTGGGCGCCATCAGCGCTAACGCCGGGCCTGGACATCATGGTTCAGATTAAATAGATTGCACAAGTTGCACGAAAAATGTTAATTTAACACTTCTCAATCAGGTCAAATTTTTTATACCTGGAATGTTGCCTAGTTGTTGGTGTCAAGATTTAGGGGGTGATTCTGACCCCGGCGGTTCAGTACCGCCGGGGCCAGGGTCGGCGGGAGCACCGCCAACAGGCTGGCGGTGCCCCGCAGGGCATTCTGACCGTGGCGGTTTGGCCGCGGTCAGAAAGGGAAAACCGGCAGTCTCCCGCCGGTTTTCCGCTGCCCTGGGAATCCCCCATGGCGGCGCAGCTTGCTGCGCCGCCATGGGGGATTCTGACACCCCCTACCGCCATCCTGTTCCTGGCGGTTCGCCCGCCAGGAACAGGATGGCGGTAGTGGGTGCCGCGGGGCCCCTGGGGGCCCCTGCCGTGCCCATGGCAATGGCATGGGCACGGCAGGGGCCCCCGTAAGAGGGCCCCACTGGGTATTTCAGTGTCTGCCTAGCAGACACTGAAATACGCGACGGGTGCAAACTGCACCCGTCGCACATGCCCACTCCGCCGGCTCCATTCGGAGCCGGCTTCCTCGTGGGGAGGGGTTTCCCGCTGGGCTGGCTGGCGGCCTTCTGGCGGTTGCCCGCCAGCCCAGCGGGAAAGCCAGAATGGCCTCCGCGGTCTTTCGACCGCGGAGCGGCCATATGGCGGTTCCCTCCAGGCGGGCGGCGCCCGCCGCTCGCCGGGGTCAAAATGACCCCCTTAATGTCATCCATGCAATTTATTTTTTTATGATCTGGTGACAATGTATAAAACGAGTTACCTACCCCTAACTGTGGTTCTCCAGCATTGGTATATTTCATAGATTCGCATGCTTGAATTATTCCCCACTGTTGAAGTGGGAGTCCGTCACGAACCTTAAAATAGCAGTAAAAGGCATTGACAGCAAGAGAAGGCCACAGATAATGCACACTTTGTTTCCAACTCATTTCAAGCAGCTCAAACATCAGCCAATGAGATAAAAGTGCTCTCTGCTTCACACCTTCAAAAAGGTTTTACACCTCAGATTTCTCAGCGCAAGGGTGAAAATACATAAACATACATGAAAAGCTTGAGGTGAGCCTCTAATAGTGGTGAAAGGTGGGCCGAATGTAGATCTATGAAAGATGCCAAAGTTAGATAACCACAGCTACAGGTAAATAACTTTTTTCTTCAGCATTGTGTCTTTCATAGATTCACATGCTTGGATCAGAATAGTAAGAATTGTTAACATGCCAATTTATTATGTACAATAGGAGATGATGGCAGGTAGAATATACAGGCTCACATTATTTGAACTGATGACAGAGAACTGCCTGTTTCACCGCCGCATCTTTATCTACAACTGCTATCAAGCAATAGCATCTCGTAAAGGTGTGTCCGTTCCTTTATGTTGCTGCTCTGCAAATGTTTACCAGTGGCATACCCTCATAGAGCGCTGATGTTGCTGCCATGCTCCATGTGGAACGAGCTTTAACTGTGTATGTGAAATGTCTTTCTGCTTTTGCATGGCACAAAGCTATTACTGTAGCTATCCAGCATAATATTCCTTGTTTTGTGACTGGGAAGCCTTTAAGTGGTCTAGAGAAGGGTACTAGAAGCTGATTGCATTTTCTTGTTTGCTTAATTCTATCTAGGTAGATTCTGAGACATCTTCTGTTTAATGAGAGCAGAGCTCTTTCAGCCAGTCTTGTCGGATTTTGAAAGAATGGCTATTGAAATACCAGCTTAATTAAATGAAATTTTTTTGTTACTTTAGGTATGAATTTGAGATTAGTTCTTAAGATTACCTTATCTTTTTAAATCTGTAGGAAAGATTCTGTGATGTGATCTCAATCTCAATAACATTTGTCGCTAATGTTATGGCTAGCAGATTTGCAGTTTTCCGGGTTAGGTATTTTATGGTGGACCAGTAAATTGGTTCAAAAACATCTAACATTTCCCGCAAAACTACTGTATTCAAATACCAGGTTGTTGTTGGTGTTCTAGATGGCAAAAAAACTCTGAATACGCCTTCCTGAAACTCTCTTACAATTCTGTGTGACCATACAGATGATCCACCAGGTCTCCTTTCAAAACACAACATTGCTGCCAGGTGAAATCTAATTGAGGTATGAGTCCCATCTCCAGGAGATAATGAAGTGTTTGGTCGGCCTAAATGTAAAAAAAAGAATATATTATTTTAATGTGACACTACACATAGAATGTATTCCATTTCACAGCATGTTTTCTTTTTGTTGACACAGCTCTGGCTTGTGCCAAGATATCTTTACAGTCCCGCAGGATATCTATCTTTTCGAAATGATGACACTCAGAAGCCAGGCTGCTAATTTTAGAGACTGTGTTTAGGGAAATACCTCCCTTGGCATGGTTACCCCCTAACTTTTTGCCTTTTGTTGATGCCAGTTATGATTGAAAGTGTGCTGGGACCCGTGCTAACGAGGCCCCAGCACCAGTGTTCTTTACCAAAACTGTCCCTTTGTTCCTACAATTGGGACAGCCCTGGCACATAGATAAGTCCCTTGTAAATGGCACCCCTGGTACCAAGGGCCCTGAGGCCAGGGAAGGTCTCTAAGGGCTGCAGCATGTATTAGGCCACCCTGGGGACCCCTCACTCAGCACATGCACACTACCTCACAGCTTGTGTGTGCTGGTGGGGAGAAAATGACTAAGTCGACATGGCACTCCCCTCAGAGTGCCATGCCCTCAACCCACTGCCTATGGCATAGGTAAGTCACCCCTCTAGCAGGCCTTACAGCCCTAAGGCAGGGTGCACTATTCCACAGGTGAGGGCATAGTTGCATGATCACTATGCCCTTACAGTGTCTAAGCCAAACCTTAGACATTGTAAGTGCAGGGTAGCCATAAAGAGTATACGGTCTCGGAGTCTGTCAATTACGAACTCCACAGTTCCATAATGACTATACTGAAATCTGGGACGTTTGGTACAAAAATTCTCAGCACAATAAATCCACACTGATGCCAGAGTGGGATTTATTACAAAATACACACAGAGGGCATCTTAGAGATGCCCCCTGAATACCAGTCCGAATCCTAGTGCTAGGCTGACCAGTTTCTGCCAGCCTGCCATAACCAGACGAGTTTCTGGCCACATAGGGTGAGTGCCTTTGTCACTCTGTGGCCAGGAACAAAGCCTGCACTGGGTGGAGGTGCTTCTCACCTCCACCTGCAGGAACTGTAACACCTGGTGGTGAGCCTCAATGGTTCATGCCTGTTGTTACAGCACCCCAGGGCATCCCAGCTAGTGGAGATGCCCGCCCCTCCGGACACAGCCCCCACTTTTCGCAGCAAGTCTGGAGGAGATAATGAGAAAAACAAGGAGGAGTCACCTACCAGTCAGGACAGACCCTAAGGTGCCCTGAGCTGAGGTGACCCCTGCTTTAGAAATCCTCCATCTTGGTTTTGGAGGATTCCCCTAATAGGAATAGGGATGTGCCCCTCTCCCCTCAGGGAGGAGGCACAAAGAGGGTGTAGCCACCCTTAAAGGACAGTAGCCATTGGCTACTGCCCCCCCACACCTAAACACACCCCTAAATGTAGTATTTAGCGGTGACCCTGAACACAGGAAACAAGATTCCTGCAACCTGAAGAAAGAAGAAGGACTGCTGACCTGAAAGCCCTGCAGAGACTACGGAGACGACAATTAACTTGGCCCCAGCCCTACCGGCCTGTCTCCAGACTCAAAGAACCTGCACAGTGACACATCCAGCAGGACCAGCGGCCTCTGAGGACTCAGAGGACTGACCTGCACCTAAAGTACCAAGAACCTCCTGAGGAGAGCAGCTCTGTCCAGAAACAGCAACAAAACAGCAACAAAGAAGCAACTTTAAAGAGACTCCACTTCCCAACAGAAGCGTGAGTCTTCACACTCTGCACCCGACGCCCCCGGCTCGAGTCCAGGACAACAAACACCTCAGAGAGGACTCCCAGGTGACTCCAATGACGTGGACACCCTGAGTCGAACTCCCTGCACCCCCACAGAGACGCCTGCATAGAGGATCCAGAGGCTCAACCTGACCGCGACTGCCTGGTAACAAAGGAACCCGACACCTGGACCAAGCACTGCACCCGCAGCCCCCAGGACCGAGAGGAACCACCTACCAGTGCAGGAGTGACCAGCAGGCGGCCCTCATCCTAGCCCAGTTAGTGGCTGGCCAAGAAGCCCCCCTGTGCCATGCCTTCATCGCCAGAGTGAACTCCAGATCCCTCCATTGCTTTCAATAGCAAACCCGACGCCTACTTTGCACACTGCACCCGGCCGCCCCTGTGCCACTGAGGGTGTGTTTTGTGTGCTTGTGTGTGTGTCCCCCAGTGCTCTACAAAACCCCCCTAGGTCTGCTCCCCGAGGACGCAGGTACTTACCTGCTAGCAGACTGGAACCAGAGCACCCCTGTTCTCCATAGGCACCTATGTGTTTTGGGCCCTCCTTTGACCTCTGCACCTGACCGGTCCTGTGTTGCTGGTGCAGTGACTTTGGGGTTGCTTGAACCCCCAACGGTGGGCTGCATATGCCCAGGAAGCGGACTGTGTAAGTGCTTTACTTACCTGAAAAACGAACCAATTCTTACCTCCCCCAGGAACTGTTGATTTTGCACTCTGTCCAGTTTTAAAATAGTTTATTGCCATTTTAACCAAAACTGTGTGTACTACTGTTTTAAATCAAAGTTCGATACTTACCTGTATGAAGTACCTTGCATTTTATGTACTTACCTGAAATCTTGAATCTTGTAGTTCTAAAATAAATTAAGAAAATATACTTTTCTATATAAAAACCTATTGGCCTGGAGTTAAGTCTTTGAGTGTGTTCCTCATTTATTGCCTGTGTGTGTACAACAAATGCTGAACACTACTTTCTGATAAGCCTCCTGCTCGACCACGCTGCCACAAAATAGAGAATTAGTATTATCTAATTTTGGCACTATCAACCTCTAAGGGGAACCCTTGGACTCTGTGCACACTATCTCTCACTTTGAGATAGTATATATAGAGCCAACTTCCTACACTGTGGGTTGGGGTGAAGAATTTAGCCACAGCGTCTGGATAGGAGATCCAATCTCGAATCCTGCAGAATTGCTGGCTCCTGCGCTAGTTGTAGCAGATCCGAGAACCAGCACTGCCTCGGCCAAGAGTGGGCTATGAGGATTAGCCTGCAGGGCTCTCTTTTCAGTTTGGTGATCACTTTTGGCAGGAAGAGAATTGGATGAAAAACGTAGGCAAACATCCTTTACTATCTTATCGAAAGAGCATTCCACTCATGAGTTTGGTTTTGGGTGTTTGTTTTCTTAAGAGCAGCATTTTTTGTTGCTCTTTGTCATACAGAGGTCTACTTTGATTTCCCCCTGGCATGGATGTCTCTTAGGGGTCGCCAGAGGTCGCAGGTACAAACCCTTGCTTGCACCTTGTGACACTGTCTTTGCGACACCTGACCTCAGAGTTCCAAGAACGCAAAGAACACTGAGCAGCTCCGCATTGCTTATTTTCTGCCTGTTTTTCATTACAATAATAGTGAATAATATTTTATCATTCACTATTAGTGTAACAAAACAGCTGAGCACACTTAGCTGGAATAGCAATTGTTTTGGTAGCTGTGGTAAGTAAAAATGACTTTAAATGTTTGTTGTGTGCATGCTTGTTTTGAGAGTGTGTTTGTATATGAGTGAGCGTGTGCAGGTGTGAGCATGTGTCTGTATGTGTAAGCATGTGTGTGTGAGTGTCAGTGACAGGTAGTGAGTGATACTGCATGAGTTTGAGATTGAGGCCCAGATTTACTATTCTTTGACACAAACAACACCGCACAAAGGTTGCTGTGCTGCCTTGCATAAAAGGGAGTGAGAAAAATCCACCAGAGCTAATATCATATGATGCATTTTTCCACTCCCTGTGCACTAGTGCACTCTTGGTAGCCATACACCAATGGATACACCTTTGCGCCAATCTACAAGGGTGTTTGTGTTCTCTGAAGCTTAGGAAATGTAATGGAAATGACCTTTCCCAGTACAAAAACTATGCTTAAAGGTTTTTCCCACTTTAAATGTGTGCTGTAGAATGCACACACATGCAAAGTTGGAAAATGAGGAGAAATTAATATATTTCTCCTTGGTACTCCTGCCTCAACGAGACATAAGAATTGTCCACAAATTCCTATCTCCCATCACTCCAACACCTCACATATGTCCCACTATCACAACCCACCCATCCCAACACCAAGCCCTGCATGTAACAACAAAGCATGGACACCCATCACCAAAGCATGTCCACTACAGATACCCACACAGACCCCAAAACAATTATCACACAAGGTCCTAGACAAGAATGTAAGACTGGGGTACAGGGTCAACCACCCATTGCACACGATGGCACACACATGCAATAATCATGCCTTTACACCCCTGCAGGACCCCTATCCAACGTCACCGGACAGGAGGTTCCAGACATGTCCACCCCCCCCCCCACAGAAGAGGCCAACAGTGATGACAGCAGCTCTGTCCAACTGGATCTAGATGACCAGCTCAGACCATCTGGGACATCGGGACAGTTGGTTCCCATGACACAGTCACAGGCTACCACAGAGCCCCCCCCCCTCAGGAAACACCAGCACAGCACCCACCCAGCGGCCCCATACCTCTGTCCCCAGGACACGTCAAGCAGCAGTGTGTCCACCACTACAGGGAATCCACACAAACCCACCAACCCAAGAACAGCAGGGACCTGGGGGCAGTGGCAGTGGGCACACGGTTCAGGGGACAGAGGCACAGGAAAACCGGGGAACTGGGAGGTCTGCTGTGCGACAGGGGGAGGCCAGGCCCAGGGAACCCACTCTCCACGAGGCCCTCTCCAACATCATGGGAGCGTACCATCATTTCCAGGAGACAATGGCAACGGTACTGGCCAAGTTTCAGGAGACCCAGCGGCTGCAGGAGGAAAAGTATTTGGCAATCAGGGAGGATCTAAAGTCCATCAACACCACCCTGGTCACCATTGTAGGGGTGCTGAAGGAGCTTGTGAATACCAGGAGGGACACTGTGGCTCAACAAGGGGCCCCTGACACTAGCCTGGACGATGAACTGCCCACCACCTCCGCCGGCGCTAGTGGACAGGAGGCACCGCCACAGGACCACGACACCAGCACCCCACCCCCTGCAGATGGAGAACCACCCCGCAAACGGTCCTGAGATCCAGGACAAAGACAGAGAACAATGCCAAGACCCCCGCCAAGAAATGAGACCACCCTGAATGTCATCCTTCTGTCCCACTTTGTCACCCTGTCCATCCTTAAACTGCCCTAGCTCCACTTCCTATGCCCCTTTGGACAATGCACATGTGAGACAACTAACTGGACTCTGCCATGGACATTCCTCCACCATCACCCCTGACCATTTTACAACCCCCTCAACTATTTTGCACTTAAATAAACACCCTTGAATCACAAAACAATCTGGAGTCAGTCTGTGCTTTCACAAATGTGTATTTGCAATAACTGAGGAAAATAGCAATGTCCATTGTATTGTCAACATACCTATGTCACACAACTCTAGTCCATGTGGTAACATAGCAGAGGTCCCCCAGTGGGACCCACATCTGTGAAATGGAAAGGCAAAGTGACAGGTCAGGGTCAATACACTGGGTGAAAGTGACAGACATATGATAGCTCTAACAATTTCATCAGATGTAGGATGCAGTGATGCCTTCTTACCTGTGTCTCACTGGAAGTATTGCTGTATCACATTGTTTCTGTTGTCGATATCCTCTTCTTCTGCCTCCTCTTCTTCACTGTCCACAGGCTCCACGGCTGCCACAAGACCTCCTTCTAGACCATCCTCCTGCAGAAAAGGCACATGTTGTTGCAAAGCCAAGTTGTGCAGCATACAGCAAGCCATGATGATCTGGCACACCTTCTTTGGTGAGTAATAGAGAGAACCACCTGTCATATGGAGGCACCGGAACCTGGCCTTCAGGAGGCCGAAGGTTCTTTCTATCACTCTCCTGTTCGCCCATGTGCCTCGTTGTGGCGTTCCTCTGCCCTTGTCCTGGGATTTCTCACTGGGGTCAGTAGCCATGACAAGTTTGGGTAACCAGAGTCACCTGCAAATGTTGAGGGACAACTGTTAGACACACACTAAACCTTAGGGACAACCCCATACAACTAATCACAGGGTAAAGGGTCCTTGTCCTCACCTATTAGCCACACACGGTGCCTCTGGATTTGCCTTATCACATAAGGGATGCTGCTATTCCTCAGAATGTAAGAGTCATGCACTGAGCCACGAAGCTTGGCGTTCACATGGGAGATGTACTGGTCGGGCAAACACACCATCTGCACATTCATTGAATGGTAGCTCTTCCGGTTTCTGTACACCTGTTCACTCCTGCGGGGGGACCCCATCAATGGCACCTATGATGTTGGGGATATGTCCCAGGGCATAGAAGTCACCTTTCACTGTAGGCAAATCATCCACCTGAGGGAACATGATGTAGCTGTGCATGTGTTCCAGCAGGGCAGACAACACTCTGGAAAACATGTTGGAGAACATAGGCTGGGACATCCCTGATGCTATGGCCACTGTTGTTTGAAAAGACCCACTTACCAGGAAATGTACTGACAGGACCTGCACTAGAGGGGGGATTCCTGTGGGATGGGGGATAGCTGACATCAGGTCTGGCTCCAACTGGGCACACAGTTCCTGGATTGTGGCACGATCAAGTCTGCAGGTGACTATTACATGTCTCTCTTCCATTGTCGACAGGTCCATCAGTCGTCTGTACACCGGAGGATGCCGCAATCTCCTCACCTGCCCCAGCGGACGTGCCCTATGGAGGAGAACAGCGAGCACAGAGTCAGCCAACACTGAGGTAGTAAAAAAAACAATTTTATTGCACACATTTGTCAATCCGCTATGTGCCTGTCTTTGTGTGTATGCAAGGCCTAGATATGTGTGAAGCATTTCAAAGTAATGCCATGTGGCCCCCTGAAATGGCGGCTTCCTGACCTGTAATGTGGGACAAGGGGCTATGAGGTAACTGCGCTGGCGTTGTACACCCTCACAGTAGACGGTCGAAGACCGCGGCGCAATCCTGCATTGGTTAACATTGGGCCCTATGGGTCCCAAGAGCCAATGACGATGTACGCCGGCAGTGACGGTACACACCGCTGCGGACGTGACAGCCATTTTCTGTCTGTTCTCTCACTTGATACCTGATCTTCGACAGGAGAGGACCTACACTGCAAGTGCTGCTCTGACCTCAGTCTGGAAGCGACGATGGCTCATGTGTCTAGGGAAAGGGCCTCTGCCTTCACATCGGAGGAGTTGGATAAACTAGTGGATGGGGTCCTCCCCAGTACACGCTAATCTACGGTCCTCCAGACAAACAGGTGAGTACACTGTGAGCATGCTGTATGGGCAATGCCTGTTTGGAGTGGTGTGGATAGAAGATACGGGGGGGATGAGGCCTGCATGATCGGACAGTGAGTGAATGTGCGTCAAGGCAAGGGTGGGAACGTGGGACAATGACTGTGACGGTCCGGACAGTTAAAGTTTTTCCTTTTCCCTTGTACTATTCCTGTAGGTCAGCACCCACCAGAAGAAGGATATTTGGCATGCCATCGCCAAGGACGTCCGGACCCTGGGGGTCCACCACAGACGGAGCACCCACTGCTGGAAAAGATGGGAGGACATTCGCCGCTGGAGCAAGAAGACGGCGGAGGCCCAGCTGGGGATGGCCTCCCAACGTGGGAGGGGTGCCCGTCGCACCATGGCCCCCCTGATGTTCCAGATCCTGGCGGTGGCGTATCCGGAGTTGGATGGGCACTTGAGGGCATCACAGCAGCCACAAGGGGGTGAGTACCGTCACATCCATCTGACTCTGCATGCATTGGAGGTGTCTGGGTGGGGGAGGTGGTTCCCCTAGGCTAGGGCGAGCTTTGTAGGCAAGGACCCTTTGTGAGGCAGGCTAAGTGGCACCCCAACCCCACCAGTGGTAAGAGCCTTTTACACCTAGTCAGGCTCCTGTGACTTCCATGTGTGCAGCAATCGGGCATAGGCCATGTACCGCATGTCCCTGTGATTAATTAGGGAACTCTAAGTGCATGGCGTAGTGCAGAGGGCTGCTGTGTCTGTAGTGTCCGCCAACGGTAGCGGTATTGCATGCCCTGAACATGTCTTTCTTCTTTCTTCCCCTCCTTTTTGCGGTCTCCCTATTCTTGTGTGCATTAGCATCACCAGACGGAGGAGCTGTGCCACCAGAGCAGGAGGAAGCTGCATCCCACATGGCCCTGGAGGGCGAGACACGGAGTCTGAAGTCACCAGTGGGACGGAGGGCGACGGGAGCTCCACGACGGGGACAGGAGCAGAGACGAGCGACACCGACTCCTCTTCTGATGGGAGCTCCCTTGCGGGGGCGGGCCCCTCTGTGCCCACCGCATCTACAGGTACAGCCACCACCCCTCCTACCAGCACCGCCCTCCCAGCAGCCCCTCAGTGTGTGTTCCGTGGCCGCTCACCCCGGAGAGTGGGCATCTGCTTCGTCCCAGGCACCTCAGGCCCTGCCCCAGTCAGCCCTGCTGCCCTCAGTGAGGAGGCCATTGACCTCCTGAGATCCCTCACTGTTGGGCAGTCTACCATTCTGAACGCCATCCAGGGTGTAGAGAGGCAGTTGCAACAGACAAATGCATACGTGTAGGGCATTAATTCTGGCCAGGCAGCCCAACAGCGAGCATTTCAGGCTCTGGCCTCTGCACTGATGGCAGCCATTGTCCCCGTGTCCAGCCTCCCCCCTCCAACTTCCTCCACCCAGACCCAATCCCCAGTACCTCAGCCTATCCCAAGCACACCATCAGACCAGCATGCACACACCTCAAAACACAAGGGTGGCTTTGGCAAACATAAGCACCACAGATCCCACAGGCACTCACACAAGCATCATACCCATGCACACATACCAACATCCACTGCCTCCACTGTGTCCCCCTCCCCCACGTCCCCCTCCTCCCTCCCTGTCATGTCTCCACTCACACCTGCATGCACTACATATTCGGCCACTACCTCCATCACCAGCACGCCCATCACCACACACCGCTCAAATGCACTCACCACCCCCACTACCATTCACACATCCCCTGTGTCCTCTCCCAGTGTGTCTGTGAGCCCTCCTCCCAAAGTACACAAACACAGTCACACACCCACCCAACAGCCATCCACCTCACGACAGCCTCCAGCCCATGCACCTTCACCCAAAGTCAGCAAACGAACACCTCCACCAACCACTACCTCTTCCTCCACTCCCAAACCCCCTCCATTTACCAGTCCCAGTGTGTCTAAAAAGCTTTTTCTATCAAATGTTGACCTCTTCCCTACACCCCCCCCACCCCGTCCGTCCCCTAGGGCCCGCCTTTCCAGGTCCCAACCCAGCACCTCAGCCACCACATCACCAGGCACAGTGGTGCCAGCAATAGCCGGATTTTGGAGTGCGCCAAGCAACAGGGCTGCCAGTGTCCCAAGGAGCGAGGCCAAGGACATTCCCCCACCTCCAAAACAGAAAAAGTTGCCCACATCCCAGAGGGAGAAGGCCAAAACACCTGCCACTAAGGGCTCAGGCAAGACAATTATTGGCAGTGGCAAGACAGCTGCGCCACCATCCAAGGTGGGGAAGGTCCTGAAAATGAAAGGCAAGTCAACGTCGCCGCCAACCTGCACGGCGTACAAGACTGCCACTGGCACCGCCGCCACAGACACCACCGCCAGCACCCCAGATTCTGAGCCCTTCACCAGCACCGCAGATACTGTGCCCTTCAGCAGCACCACAGTAAGTGAGTCCGCCACCAGCACTGCCGCCAGCACCGCAGTCCGTGAGCCCGCCACCAGCACCGCCGCTACTGACACCGCCGCCAGCACGGCAGTCAGTGAGCCAGCCACCAGCACGGCAGTCAGTGAGCCAGACACCTGCACCGCAGTCAGTGAGGTCGCCACCAGCACCGCCGCCACAATGACTGCCGCAAGCACTGCGGCTACTGACCCCGCCGCCAGCACCGCCAGCGGCCCTGCGACATCCTGAGCCAGTGGCACCATCGCAGACATGGCTGCCATCCCCAGTGGTCATTCGTACGAGGCTGGTGGTCAGTTCCAGGGGCCTGGGCAGCTTGCATGTTGCACCACTGTCAGTGGAGTGTCACATCCAGTATCTCAGTCCTTGGCAGGGTGAAGCACTCTGGGCACAAAGCCCCCTCCAGAACCAGTGGAGAAAGACATCCACTACTTCAGTCCTTGGCAGGATGAAGCACTCTGGGCACAAAGCCCCCTCCAGAGGCAGTGGAGACTGTTATCCACTTGAGAGACAGTGGTTTCACACTCCCCAGGATAAAGCAGTAGGCAAACCACCCACTGAAGAGAACTGAGAGACTGTGGCTTTGCACTCCCCAGGATAAAGCAGTGGGCAAACCACCCACTGGAGAGAACTGAGAGACTGTGGCTTTGCACTCCCCAGGATAAAGCAGTGGGCAAACCTCCCACTGGAGAGAGTTGAGAGACTGTGGCTTTGCACTCCCCAGGATAAAGCAGTGGGCAAACCACCCACTGGAGAGACTTGAGAGACCTTGGCTTTGCACTCCAGGATACATCAATGGGCATGGAGCCCCCTCGTGGAGCTGGCGTTGTGCACTCATCCAGCTGAGGTGCGCCCCTTTCCCTTCCCCCTGAGGTGCCTGTTTTATTTCAATCTGATGCCCCTGCAGTGTTCTCTCTGTTTCAATCGGGTATTGAGTGTGGGCCTCACCCATGCATTTTGGGCCCAGTGGTCCACGGACTATATAGATGCAGTACCTGGACTTGAATTCTTGGTGTACATAATTGTTTATAGTGCATATACATTTTTGACTAATGGATTATTCTTGATTACAGTGGTTACAGTAATTTCCTTTTGTCATTGCGATCTTCCAGGGGGGTTGGGGGGTGTAAATGTAATGTTGCAGCATGTATTTGTGTGTATGTTGTTGTGGGTGAGGGTGGGGGTGTTGCGTGTTGCGTGTTGCGTGTTGCGTGTGTGTTTCACTCTCTTTTCCCTCCCCCTCCCCTGTGTTGTAGGTGCAGTACTCACTGTGGTCGTCGCCGCTGTCGTTCGTGCTCCTGGTAGAGGAGCAGGAAGACTATCGCAGGGAGGATTTGGAGTTCAGGCTCCATGGCGTCCTGAGTCCTCGTGGGGTGTGTAGAGGTGAGTGTTTTCCATTCCAATTCCTGTTTCCGCCGTGTTTTTGTTTGCATTGAATCCACCCCGGAAAAGGTGGCGGATTGGCCTGTCATAATAGTGAGGGCGGTACATTGTCTTCCGCCTGTCTGTGGTGTTTGTTTGTACCGCCGTGGCGGTTGGAGTGTTAAAGTGGCTGTCTATGTTGGTGGTTTCCGTCATGGTCATAATTCCATTTTTTTCACCGCCGGCCTGTTGGCAGTTTTACCACCGCTTTACCACCGACCGCCAGGGTTGTATAGAGGGCCGTAGTAAAAGTAACAATTTCCAATCTTTACCACACCGCAAAACAGGGACCCTTTGTAACCATAAACAGGGAAAAAACCCTTGCAATGTTGAAACACGCAACAAATCTATACGTCTTGCAGCAGAACAGCTTCAGAAACAGTCTCATAAAACAAACACCCCAGCATAAGTAAAGCCACACTTTACCAAGTGGACAAACTGAAAAGAGGGTATAACCTGATAAACTAGAAACAATAAGATGATTTCCACACCTTGATACACCATCAAATGAGGTTGCAAAGTACACCTTAAATGGGGTAAAAGTGCAAACGTTGTTGCTGTAGTTAAATTTATAAATCTGGCCACCAAATTGTTGGCTGCAAAGGAAGAAGGTCCCTATTCCAACAGAGTTACCGATTGGTGACTATTTGTTAATGGTGGAACGATCGGTAACACATGTTATAACTAGACATTCATTTAAAATAAGTTTCAATTCAATCTGAACTCCTTTCCACAATAGGCCACTAAAAACTTTAAAGGTTTTTACGTTTACATTTAAGTATGACATATCTGTTTAATTCTCCTTTTAACATTTTATTGTTTTGCGGGGTCTTGTATTTATTTGTACGGCATCATTGTACCATTTACGGATTTTAGGAACATGGGGCCAGATGCAGGAAAATTGGAAATTGCAAGTCGCAATGGGGTCGCAATGGGGTCGCAATGACCCACCTCATTAATATTAATGAGGTGGGTCGCAAATTGCGGCCCCATAGCGAGTCTAGGCACTCGCAAACATGGAGGCCTGCTGTCGTCAGCAGACCTCCATGTTCGTGACTGCTTTTAAATAAAGCAGTTTTTTTTTTTAAGTGTAGCCCGTTTTCCTTAAAGGAAAACGAGCTGCACTTAAAAAAAAAACGAAACCTTTAGTTTCGGTATTTTTTCAGGGCAGGTAGTGGTCCCTTGGACCACTACCTGCCCTGAAAAAATAGTATTGGGTCCATTCGCAAAGGGGAAGGGGTCCCATGGGGACCCCTTCCAATTTGCGAGTGGGTTACCATCCACTTGAAGTGGATGGTAACTGCGACACCCTTTGCGACCGCATATGCGCTCGCAAATGGTATTGCATGCCACTCCGAATCGCAAATAGGAAGGGAACACCCCTTCCTATTTG
Source organism: Pleurodeles waltl (assembly GCF_031143425.1). Classification (NCBI taxonomy): domain Eukaryota; kingdom Metazoa; phylum Chordata; class Amphibia; order Caudata; family Salamandridae; genus Pleurodeles; species Pleurodeles waltl. The sequence goes on from NC_090451.1 coordinate 645,776,071, forward strand.
CGATTCTGAAATGCATATTGCGAGTCGGTCCCGACTCGCAACATGCATTTCTGCATAGCAAAGAGGCATTTGCGCCTCGCAAACGGCGATTTTCGCCGTTTGCGACGCGCAAATCCTTTGCTACATCTGGCCCCATATAACGGTTTTTCACTCTCTCGCTCACAATACCAACGCAGTGTAGAGCCCTGCAACAATAGCATCACTTGATACATTTGACATAAACAGAGAGCTTTGCAAAATAGTAAACCCTGGAGATTCTTTACCCCATGCTGACTGCAGTAAAAACGTTCAATCCCCACAATTCGCAAAACAGATCAAAAGATTCTCGAGAGCGTCAGCAAACTCTTGAGGGCTCACAAAAACTGCATATGCAAGCGAATAACGAGACCTCAAGAGCACTTGTAATGGAAAGTTATCAGGCGAAAAAAACACACGTTCTTTTAGGTCATGAAATGTTTGCCCAAGAACACTCATTTGAAAGAAAAATCGATAGAGGTGCTACACAGCTCAGAAGAGGGCATAGAGCATTGGGATTGCTATTTATATGTTTAAAAAGTAATAATTATATGATTAACTAAGGATTCAGCACTGTGGAGGGAAACACACTTACTTCGGGCACACCTTGAAAACCCGAATCATTATTCACGGAAGAGGTCGAAAGAGTGGTGTGGGCAACCATATCTACAATGTCTGTACCCGCTGATATGTATCCATTTCCAGGAAGCAACTCTATTTACAGGTTGATGAAATCCAAGAGAAAGAAAGTCACGGCCATAGAGTGTTTTTCTTGCCTGTGAAAGTCTTTTGCGGCGACATAACAACTATTGACGATGGCAAGCGAGCGACGCTCATGAGGCAACACTGGGTAGAGAAAATTAACCTTCAGATCCCGTCTTTGGCTTTTGTTTAGGCATACACTGTAAGTTATCTTACCTCAATGTTGCATTTTCAGCCAAGTGGGTATCAAAACCGTGTGGTGCCAAGCCTGTTACATGCTTGACTTTAAGTGGTCGTAGTGCCGAAAAAAAAAGAAATAGACAAAATATGCCTATTTTTAATTTTCCACTTATCCGTGTGTAACATATTGTAAGGAGCCACCTGGACTGCTACCCGTGTCCCGTTGACCTGGATATAAACTTCACTCACCCTCTGGCCAGGCTTGGCCAGGGGATATAAATAAAAGGCTCGTAGACTGTACAGGGCTTTTATGCCCATACCAGTATTATGTGTCTTTGTGCAATCTGTACTTGCACAGTCATAACAGTGTGCAAAGGCCACACAAGTGATAGCTTCCAGAAGAAAGTTAGTGTTAGACTTTTCATCCTTGGTGTGGTCTCCCTTAACTTTTTGCCTCTGTTTCCCAAGTTGTTGATGTGTGCAGGACTCTGATTTTACTGTTTTTGTTACTCTGGGCACTTTACCACTGCTAACCAGTGCTAAAGTGCAAGTGCTCCTTTACAAAATGAGTATGTAATTGGCTTATCCATGACTGGCATATCAAATTTATTAGTAAATCCCTAGTACAGTGCACTAGAGGTGCCCATGGCCTGTAAATCAAATGCTACTAGAGGGCCTGCAGCACTGGTTGTGCCACCCACATAAGTAGCTCTGTAATCATGTCTCAGACCTGCCACTGCAGTGTCTGTGTGTACAGTTTTAACTGTAAATTCGACTTGGCAAGTGTACCCACTTGCCAGGCCTAAACCTTCTCTTTTCTTACATGTAAGGCACCCCTAAGGTAGGCCCTAGGTAGCCCCAAGGGCAGGGTGCAGTGTATGGTTGAGGTAGGACATATAGTAATGTGTTTTATATGTCCTGACAGTGAAATATTGCTAAATTCGTTTTTCACTGTTGCAAGGCATGTCCCTCTCATAGGTTAACATGGGGGCTACCTTTAAATCTGATTAAAGTGTAGATTCCCTTTGGGAGTGGATGGACATATGAAGTTTGGGGTCTCTGAGCTCACAATTTAAAAATATATCTTTTAGTAAAGTTGATTTTCAGATTGTGTGGTTGAAAATGCTACTTTTAGAAAGTGAGCATTTTCTTGCTTATACCATTTCTGTGACTCTGCCTGTTTGTGGATTCCCTGTCTGGGTCAGTTTGACAGTTGGGGTGGTTGCACCTCACACTAGACAGTGACACAAAGGGAGCTGGGGTGTAGCCTGCATATCCTGATGAGCCATCTGTGCTAGGAGGGAGGGGAGGAGCGGTTCACTCACACCTGAAAGGGCTGTGCCTGCCCTCACACAACCCTCCAACCCCCTGGTGAGTGTATGGGGACTGGCCTGGGCAAGGCAGGATTTCACATTCATAAGAGACTTTACTTTGGAGTAGGCCTACTTCAAAGGAGAAATTGGGTATGAGAAGGGCACCCAAAACCACAGACTTTAGAGAAACACTTCTGGAATCAAGAGGAACCTCTACCTGGAGAAGAGCTGAAGAGCTGAGGAAGAAGAGCTGCCCTGCCTGTGATTGTGCTTTGTGGAGCTATCCTGCAGTTGCTGCTTCTGCCAGAGTAAGAGGGCAAACACTGGACTTTGTGTGCCTTCCATCTTGAGAAGAAATCTCCAAGGGTTTGATTTAGAGCTTGCCTCCTGTTGTTTGAAGTCTCAGGGACAGCAAAGACTTCTCTCAGCCAGCCCTTAGAGTCTCTGGCGAGACTCCTACTCCGCCCTGTGATGCCCATCCAGTTCCTGGGACCGTGAATGGAGAAGCTGGCAGCCTAAAGACAAGGAATTCCACGCACAGAGCGTAGTGCAGGGAAAAGATCGACGTGACTCCGATCGGCGGCTGAAGAAACGACGCGCTGCCGGCTCCGCAGCTGAGAATCAACGCTCACCGGAAACACGACCGAAGAATCGACACACGGAGCAGGAAAAACGACCTGCAGCATCGCTGATGGAGGCTGGGAGATCGCAACCCACGCTGCGGGGTTTTCGGATCATCGTGCGACTGGATTTCCGACTCAAGTACTGCTGGGCATGTAAAAACAACACAAGGCCTGCCCGGACCCGAGAGTGCTGACCGGATTGACGCATCGCTCTCCTGCGGAGAGAAGAAACTACATGCCCGACACTGCAAAAGGAGAAATGACGCACGGTCCTGCTCGTGAGTGCAATCAACGCCTCGCAAGCCCTTTTTGATGTGCACTTCCCAGTGCGGGGTTATTTTTGATGCACCCAAGGTACTTTTTCACGCTAACAGCGTTAGTGTGTGTTTGAAACTACTTAAAGACTCTTTTTGCATTTTTATTAATACCTTGACTTGTGTATGTCAGATTTTTGGTGTTTTGGTCTTGTTTTGTTTAGATAAATATTTCCTATTGTTCTAAACTGGTGTTGTGTCATTTTGTAGTGTTTTCATTAAGTTACTGTGTGTGTTGGTACAAATACTTTACACCTAGCACTCTGAAGTTAAGCCTACTGCTCTGCCAAGCTACCAAGGGGGTAAGAAGGGGTTAGCTGAGGGTGATTCTCTTTTACCCTGACTAGAGTGAGGGTTCTTGCTTGAACAGGGGGTAACCTGACTGTCAACCAAAGACCCCATTTCTAACAGTTAGCATGACACAATAGCGGACAGTCCCCCTACAGATGAAGGGAGTCACAACACACCACCAAGAGAGGACACCTCTGACCAGAGCCAAGAAAGAGAATCCAGTAGTCAAGGATGTCACACTGATTCGAGTGAGAAGGGGAGGCCTGATGGCTCACACCACCCCCGTTATAGCCTAAAGCTAAATCACCAGTGAGCTAGCGGCTGAAAGACTATGGGAGCTGTTACTGAAAATATGGAAAAAGGAGAAGGCCCACTTTTGCTAATGCATAAATTAGGAGGAAAATGTGCAGAATCGTACATGTTTAGGAAAGAATACAGTCCTAGAATGATCATGATGTCCAAATAGAGAGCCCAGGATAGGATGCATGGAAGCAAGGACGGGGACAAGGAGAAAAATGTATTCCCAATGCAGCTGGAAGTAGAAGTCCATAAAAAGCTTGAGCCATAACTTGATAACACACACACAGGGAGGGCGCACATTCCGATCCACGTTCACAAGGGAAAGGGTACACCATGATTTTGGAAAGGGAACACAATAAGCTTTGATGCTTGAAGGCCAGCAGCTGTGCAAGGGAGGATAGACAGAAATGTTTCCAAGTGTGGAGTTAGCTGAGGAAGAACATACTGATAGGCTTCAGAACGTGAGATCAAAAGTTACTGCGGTTTATTAACAAATGTGTTCATGACAGATGTGTAACCTTCGCTTTTCTGTAAATGCGTAATTAGATGCTTTCTCAAGGAGAAATGTGGCTTTGTGCTAACGTTTGTAGAGATAACAATGTACCAAGCAAGCGCTTAAATCAAAATGCATGACGAGTGATAAGACGCATTCAAGGCATCAAAAAAGTATAAAAGGAGGTGTTTGTACTGACAGAGTTGAGTGCGGTATCAGTCACAGAGCTGTGCTGCCCTCCCGGCCATTATTCATAAATGCTCATATTATTTGCCAAACAGAGTTGTGTGGTTCTTTCATTTCCTGCCTTACACCATCTGGCATAACCAGCCAGGAGCTATCTTCCCTTTCCCGGATTGCAGCTGAAGGAGGCACTGCCTGCACTGCTTGAATAGAACACTGCGCACAACAAAAACAGGTGAACTTACACCTGCCTATTGAAACAGGCAGTCAGGAATTCCAGATGTTGCTGTCCTAAAGGGTGGAGAGAGGTTGGGCTTTGTACCTTATTATTTTTTTTGTTGCATGATTCTTTTTGGCAACTATAATATGAGAAAATGCATGCATGATTTATGCAGGGTTTAAATGCAATGTTATGTTATGCTAAAAATGAACTGTGATTTCCCGGTTAGACCAGAAGACTAGCTAGGGGGGTTAAATGCAATGTTTTGTTGGTATGGTACAGATGAATTGTGATTTTCCGGTTAGACCAGAAGACTAGCTGGTGCGACAGACAGCCGTGCATTATCCAGGGGACAGCCCTTGGAAGAGACATTCATTTGTGAATGCCTACCAGGTATCCTGGTTAGATCTGGAGGGTCAGAGTAGAAATAGTGAAGTGGACTGAGCAACAAGTATGAAGTCTGACATGGTAAGAGACAGTCACTTTACCAGCGCCAGCAGACCTTGCTCTGAATGAGTCAGACGCAAGGTTCACCATATTCCCAGATTTAACAACATCTGGAAAGCGTCTTTGAGGGAGAGCGACCAAGTCTGAGTCTGACGAAAAGTTAAGGGGACAACCTGATGGTTGGTGTCAGTTGACTTTGCCCTGCGCACGGTCAGACCCTTGGTTGCAAACCTGAAAAGCGCAACAGTAGCAAGGGGATGCATTTTAGGAGTAATGAATAAGAAAGAGGACAAAAATAGTACAGAAATTTACAATCATAAGGGTCAGGTTGTAGAGAAATGGCAGGTGTCCCCACCAGTTGTCACACAGTTATATATAAGTCAGGAGGAGAGGGTGCGAGATCTTTGCCATATTTTTGACATCCCAATCAACACCCCTCAAGTGTCCCGTAAGTGGGGAATAATTAGCATAGATAAAAACACAGGGGGGGCAGAATAAACAATCCCAAAGTAAGTGAAGGTTGATAACAAATCTCTATGAGTGAGGTTGATGATTCTCTGTGGCAGGAAACAGATACCATTGAGTTAAAATTAGTATTTAAATGGGCTCAGGGGCAACCCCCATGCCCATGCAACACCCCACGGTTTGAAATTAACACAATCACCCCTTGTATTAGAGGCTCTTCTTGATGCATTTCTCTCAGATATTTGTAATTTCACAACCTTAAACAATGAATGGCTCAACACATCTGAACACCGCAAGTAGTTATCTATATACATAGCGACCAATGAAGCCGCATGCCTAGCACGGAGCTCCCGGCAGGTGTCGACTGGCCCTAAGCATCCTGTTGGCCCAGCGGCCCCCAGAGTCGTCCTGGGCAGTATCGGAGAAACCAGAGCGGAGAAGGCACCGACAGCCGCGCTTCCCAGTTCCCGCGAGGGCGCGGCAGCACCGTGTAAGACAAACAGCCCTCGGCCAGTTCCGGGCTAAGATGGCAGCCGCAACGAGATGAAGCTGTGAGAGCCTGATGCGAGGAGAGGCACAGACTTAAGCAGGCCGCGAGCTTAGGACATTGTCGCCCGCAAATTCTTAAGGACAGGAGGAGCGAAGACCACCGCACCCTCTGACGGATGTTCCCGAGTGCCACCGGCGGCCATAGGGGTGAGTGGGGCCTGCCCGTGGGCCTTCCAGAGTATGGATACCTCGCCGATGTGGTGAACCAGCCCCCGGCGGATTGGAAACAGTGACAGGGGCGATAATACATGCACCACTGGCTCCCCCCTTTTATCCCCCCTCCTCCCCCTAGTGGAAAGTAACCGTGGGGATGTGGCTGCGCACCAATGGACTGAGATTGCCACTCAGAGCATAGACCATTAATGCAGAGCGCAGCGTGAGACATACATGGTCAGGATCTCGGAGGCCTATGAGTGAAGGGTACAACGAGCAGCGGTGGGTCCTTTCGTGTCGGAGGAGGCAGGGAAATACACTGCCCCATGAGACAATGGATTTATTGGTCTGCATTACACCCAGGGTGGGGCCAAAGGTCTAGGAGGGAGGGACTTGATCTATTGAGTTGATTTACCTCCCACGGTTGCTGGAGCTGTGAGCGGGCCAAAGCGAGGACTGAACGGCCTATCTTCTGGATTAAAAAAGTAATTCCATCCTGGTGTGGGTGGCAGCACTTTCCTCCCCCCCGCCCCTCCCCCCAAAAAAAGAGACAGGGAGAAAACATCCAATACGATGGGCAAATCAAAAAGACGAGAGGGCCAGGAACCAGAGGGAGTGGGAAATGTTGTGCAACCTGGGCAGACCATGAACATAGAAACGGGAGGCGAAGCGCCATCCCCTGCGACCACGTTGGACACTATCCTTCAAGCGATCCAGGCCTCCAGAGAGGCCCTTGAACACAAGATAGACACTCTAACAGTAGATCTCTCCCTGCTTAGAGACGACCATCGCAGACTAATGGACAGAGTGGTCTCCAATGAGAAAACCCTTGAACAACTGGCTCCAGGTCATAGGGCTCTCTCAGTAGACCTGACAGATCTCACCTCCGGAGTGAAAACGCTGGAAACCAGAGTAGAAGATGCCGAAAACTGTGCTCGTAGGAGCAATATCCGGCTGGTGGGTCTTCCAGAAAAGGTGGAACAAGGGGTGGCAAATATGGAGACTTTCCTAGAGAAATGGATAAGAGACGAAGTGGCTTCAGAAGGCTTGTCCCCTTTCTTCGCTATTGAGAGAGCCCACAGGGTGCCGAGTAGACCTCCCCACCCCCCAGGGACAAGACCTGCCCAATAGTAGCCAAACTGCTCCATCTCAAAGACAGAGATTTTATTCTGTTGCAAGCAAGGCTGAAGGGTGAAATAAAACTGTGGAACCAACGAATAATGATCTTCCCGGACTTCTCCAGGGAAACGCAAAAACAAAGAGCATCCTTCCAGGACTCCAAAAGAAAACTCAGAGACTGTGGAATTCAATATGTTATGCTCTTCCTGGCTAAGCTGAGAGTGTCATATAATGATAAAACCCACTTCTTCACTTTTCCCCAGATGGTATGGGACTGCTTGGAAACACTCGACCCATCGTCCTCCGACGCACAGCGGGGAATGACTTGTTCGACCAGCAAGAGGCGCAACAAGTCTAACAGGCGAGGAACAATTGTGGTGCCACCACAACACCAAGCACTACAGGAGATGCAAGAAGCAGTGGACGTTGCAGTGGTTATGAGTGGGAGAAATCATACTTTGACTCAATCTTCCGGGGCCCTCTCAGATCATGATTCCAATTTTAGTAGTGCATCCGTTTCATCCCAAGAGACTTCCGTCAGTATGCCTAAAGTGACCCGAGATCTTCAGAGGATTTAATCTGAGCTCTGTAAGCACTGGTATTGTTGATCTTGGAGAGTAACCACACAGACACAAGATAGCTGTCTGCTCTGTAGCGCAGTGACAGTTGCTTGGCAGGCAAATTGTGGGCCCTGATAGAGGGGGGGCGGTGATTGACTCGGGGGGGCTCATTGTGGGCTATCAGGTATTATGGGTCCTCTTCCTGCCTACATAACATCACGAGCTATGACAGAAACAGGGACCGCTGGGAAGAAACTTCGTAAGAACTTTAATCAGTCTGATTGGGTTGCTGCTAGCACGCCGGGAAGTGGGCTATCGGTCTTTGATGTGTCGCTCTACCTACTTAATATTAGTTAATATTTCCACAGTTTAGACGGGGATAGTTCTGGATGCCGGTCCTGGGGTAAGGGAGTTGGGATGTTGGGGTTTTAGTTACCTGTGTTGTAGATTGTTTGCTCCCAGCACTGTGTCAATAGTAGCACTTAGGACTAGGTTGAGTAAATTTTTGAGGCAATACCACGCGCTATTAGGAGGAAGTGAGATCGTCCTAATTCTCCACACTTACACATTATGGATACTTCTTGGTGTATAAGATAGTTACATGGAATTTAAGAGGCCTGAACAGTATAAGCAAGAGGTATAAGATTCACAATCAGTTAAAGAGGTGAGGAGTCCACATAGCTATACTAAAGGAAACACACCTTCTGGAACATGAGGTCAGGGCCCTTGCGAAGAGATGGTGTGATCAAATATATGCGACAACTTATTCCGCATTCGCCAGAGGTGTATTGATATGGGTCCGCCCTGGAGTGCCTTTCCAAAAGACGCAGGAAACTATAGACAGGGAAGGGAGATATGTCTTGGTGGCTGGGAGGCTGGAAGGTAGAGATATCACGCTTGAGGGCATATATGCTCCAAACCAGGACCAGGGAGCTTTCCTTACAGCACTCTCTTGAGAGCTAGGATCTTATTTCACACAGAGATCAACAAATGAAGGGATAGGGAGGAATAATGGTCCAGTGTATGACCTCCCTTATTGAATACTCTACACAACAAAATACACTGTTCCAAAAAGAAAGGAGGAAGGAGAAGTCCTAATTCTAGGAGCAAGAGTCCTCACACACCCGAGTGGGTGTCATGCTTCATCATCGAAATTGCTCCTTGTCAGACCGGTGCTGCAATGTCTGACGGGCACCCCCGCAGGGGGGCTCTTTGCCGGAGATCTTTACTCGATGATGCTAAGACCCCAAAAAGTGAGCTTGGAAGGAGAGGAAAGAGAAAGAGAGTAGCAGTAAAGATTAAAATTGGCTCAGGACTGAAAACCCAGAGATAACAATTTTATTCAACCATAGAGGGTGAAGGCCAAGATTAAAAATAATGAGGAGAGTGAAATGAGTATAATGACCAAAACACTCTCAACCACATTTAATGGAGAACGGGAGGTATGGAATTACCAGACCGTCCCTGAAACAAGGGTCAACATGATTTGTGTCTTTTATGGTTCAAATGGATCCATCGACGCTTCTTCAGGACCAGGTGAAAATATACTTCTCCTTCTATACAACTGAAAAAACTCCTACAGACTAAGACTGTCAATTATCAATTCTCCAGTCAATTACACTAGTTGTGTGTAGCTTGAACGTCCTATTCCTAATTGTCGCCCTGCAATTAAAAGAACACAGGTAACAAGAAAATCATGTAGTTGCAACATATTGGTTTTAAACTACAAAAGTAAGTGTCGTTTTTGGTGAAAACACGTTGTGATGGTGCAGGTAGCAGCACACTGGTGCATGCGAATCTATTAATTAGCTTACCCTCCCATTAAAGGAACGTGCTTCATGGGACAGCGGCGGCGCAATGGCCGGGCGTAAACTTTCTAGTCAATAAATAAACAACAAAAATGGCTGTTATTGGAGGCAAGCATTGTTCAATACCCACAGACTACAATAGAGTGCAAATGTCCACTTATTGAGATAATAGGCGTAACGGGACACACTCTTCCCTTACAACGAAGCTATGCAGGAATCCAAAACCACGCAAACCTGATCTGTAGATGAAAGGTCAGTAAGACAATCTAAACGAACGGTTAGAGTCAGCAAAATTAAGCCCTCGCTAGTTCAACGTTCGGCAGAATATTAATAACATTCTCATTCACTAATAAATAATACTGTCCAATATTTCAGGAAGAGGCATCATGATTACATATTGTCAGTAGGTCCGAGAGCATCGGAACTAACTGAAATGTTCAAGTCATTAGGGTCAACTGGTCACAGGGAGCCACCTGCAGGTATACAGAACAACACGAAACAGATTGCCAGACGAATCGGACAGCAACGGTACAGCGGCCATCTATGAAAAAGAGGGCCAAGCAGAGTCGCTGTAAAAATAAAGATCGCTGTGTCAAATTTACTTGTGTTGCTCCTGGGCCAAAGCAGTGAACCTACTCCTGGCCGCGCTCCCGAAGGAATAGGGAGGACGCGGAAAAGGGGGAAGAAGAACCCGCTAGCCGGAATCGGGTGCGTCGGACTGACGCACGTGTTGCTAGGTAACACAGCCGAGCATTTGCTTCGGTCGTGTTAAAAAAGAAACAAAGAGAGGACTCTGTCACATAACCCCTTGCGATCGTTAAAAAACGATCAATATCCGAAAAGGGGCTGAGTTGGTCAGAATGTAAAAAAGTAAGCAGAGATCTTCTTGCAAATAAAGCAATAATGCTGCGTGGGCTAATCACGAGAGCATTGCAACTGTATTGGTAAAGAGAGAAGATCAGAGGGCTAGCAGTAAGGGCTCAATGTTGTTTGGTTATGTAAAACAAAGTAGGCTGTCTGATATATAATAATTAAATGGAAGAAACACCTCAACAGTCATGAAAGCGCTAATCCTCAAAGGGAAAACAGAGTGCAGCACCAAGAAAGGCATCAGGCACACAAAAGGAACCAGTCCAGGTGATTGGACGGGATAGACAGAGGAGCAAAATCTAGATTAGCTCCACCCACCAACATAGATCTGGTTATCTTTGTGAAAGGCTAATCCAAGGGATAGCGCCATTAAGTCCCCTGATATGGGTGTTTAATTTGTACACCCAGCGTTGTTCAAGTTCAAAAAGGGATCTCGTGTCCTTTGGTAGGCTGGTCTGCAAAACTACCCACCACTTGTCATCTGGGCTATGGTTCACCTCAATATAATGTATACTAAGTTTGGTCGTGGTGCGACCGCATCTGATGTTACTCCGATGCTTGTTAATTCTCAGTTTGACAGCTCTTGTGGTCATGCCTACATAACGTAAGTTACACGGACACGTGATCAAGTAGACGCAATTACAAGTGTTGCAATTGGTATGCTTTAGTAGCTGCCATGTGCCTATTGGGTCCAGTTCAAGGGTATCAATGCGTTTTGTGAGTGTACACACATTACAATTGCCACAGGGAAAATGGCCTGCAACCAAAGGAATATCCCACAAGGCCCTTTGTCTGAGAGGAGCAACGTCAGGTCGTGTTCGAGTGTGGACCAACATGTCCCTTATGTTGGTCGTTCTTTTGAAAGCAAAGAAAGGTTTAGGAATGTCTACTCCTCCACTGCACAGAAAGTTCCAGCTTTTGTTAAGCACCTTCTTTATGGTGTTGGACAAGGGGGTGAAAGTAGACACGCAGGTCAGCTTTGTGTCTGTAAGTCTAGGAGTCGTTAGCAATAGTGCGTCCCGGTTACAATGTTTGGCTCGCTTGTAAGCTGTTTTGACCACATGAACCGGGTAGTGATGTTCACTCAATTTGTTAGAAAGATCCTGGGCTTGAGTATTAAATGTATGTAAACTCCTGCAATTTCGACGCAGTCGAAGGAACTGACCATAAGGTAGATTATCTCGTAATGCTCTTGGGTGGTGGCTGTCATACAGTAGTAGGCTATTGCGATCAGTGGTTTTGTGGTAAGTACTCGTCACAAGTTTACCATCATCAGTGCTAATCAATAGATCCAAAAATGGGATCTCAGTAGTGGAAATTGAGGATTTAAACTGTTGACCCATGTCGTAAATGCATCGACCTCAGAGAGTGCACCCTGCCAAATGATCAAAATGTCATCTATATGTCATCGCCACAATTTAATGTTATCATGAGAAGGGTTGGTAAGGGGCAATATGAACAGCTTTTAAAAATCGTACATGTATAGGCAGACCAAGCTGGGGGCAAAGGTGCTCCCCATCGACGTGCCACGTATCTGATGGAAAAGAAGGTCTTCAAATTGAAAAAAGTTTTCTGTCATGGCTAGGGTGGCACAATGCATTATAAAATAGACTGGAGTAGCTGATTCCCAATTAGTGGACAAAAGAGCAGATTCAACTACCTTTAGTGTGACTTGTTGTCATATGTTCGTGTACAGTGCTTCCACATCAAGAGTGATGAGGGCATGTACATGAACAGTTGAATTGATGGTGTGTATCAAATTAAGGACATTCTTGGTGTCCTTCGGGTAGGTGGCTGAATCTCGTACAAGGGGTTGTAAAAAATGGTCACAGAAAGTGGATAGCAGTTCGAGAACGGAACCTATCCCTGAGACTATTGGGCGACCAGGGGGAGGGATCCTCCCTTTGCGGATCTTAGGGAGACAATAGAAATAGGGGACCCGTGGATCCTTGGTATCCAAGAATTCAGCTTCTTTTTGAGAGGTCCATGAGTTGCTGCAAGCCTCCTCTATCATCCGTCGTATCTCAGTTTGTAGTCTCTCAGTCGGGTCTCGTGTGATCCGAGCGTAATAGGAAGAATCCCCAAGAAGCCGTAAACATTCTTGCCTGTAGTCTACTGTATTTATCACAACTATTGCCCCACCCTTGTCCGCTGGTTTGATCACAATATTGGTGTCGGATGCCAATGTCCTAAGAGCATTCCGTTCTATATTAGGTAAATTGACGAAATTCCGTCTGGGATGTAAACTCGAGATCATTCATGACCGCCTTCTCAAATGCTAAAACCTCACAGGGCAAGGATGCTGAGGGAGGCATAAATTCAGATGGTTTCTTAAGGCCCGAGTCCTCGGGCTGATTGTCAATAGGTCTATCTTTAAAAAAGACCTGTAGTCTAATTTTTCTGAAAAATTGGGAAAGCTCACAGTGAAGGTGAAAGAAATCCTCATTGGGGGTCGGGACAAAGCCCAATCCTCTATTCAAGACCTTACTCTCGTGTGAAGATAGTGGTCTAGAGGACAAGTTCACTACTAAGTTCGATTTGTCTGATTCTTCCCTTGACTCTGAGTCACCATCTGTGGTTCTTCCGGTGCCCAATGGACCCTTCTGCCTCTTCCTCTGCCCCGGCCGTGGCCTAAAAAAGGCAAATATGGTCCCATGGGGCGTGGTTGGTAGAAGGGGAACGGGGGTTGCCATGCTAGCGGCTGGCCATGAGGGTACTGTGGGAAGTGAAAGTAAGGTTGTGGTCTGTCATCGTCGGTGCTCCATCTGTCAGAGGAGGAGCTGTTACTAAATTTACGGGGCTTTTTAACAGAGGAGGAAGAATCATCAGAAGAAACGGATTGAGTGTCAGCAGCAAAGTCTTCCTTGATATAAGGATAGACCTTCTCTCTGCTGAACTTGGTGATATATTTCTATAATTTGGTGATCTTTTGTTGATTAAGGAATTCCTTCGTCCTTCTCCGGCAAAGAGCCCACCTGCGGGGGGGTGCCCGTCAGACATTGCAGCGCCGGTCTGACAAGGAGCAATTCCGATGATGAAGCATGACACCCATTCGGGTGTGTGAGGATTCTTGCTCTTATTTCACACAGACAACTCTGCTAGGGGGGGACTTTAACTATATTGCAGACCTTGAGATGGATAGATCACACACCCCGCCGTGTTCCCCCACCACTAAAATAGCTTGATTGTTCTCTGAATGGCAGCGATGAAGGAGGTTTATTGATAGTTGGAGGCACCTCCATCCAACAGCCCGAGACTATTCTTTTCATTCTACACTACATGACCCACACATACAATTGGACGCATTTCTGGCCTCCCCTGAGATACTGAGTGTAGTGGAGACAGCGGTATCTGTCCCACACAATTTCAGATCATATTGCCCTGTTGCTATTGTTGACATGGTGCAGGGAGAAGCCACGCATACGAAATTGGTGTCTTAGGGCAGATATGCTTGAAGACGAAGCATTTAAACTCTCAATATCGGCTGGCATAAAAGAGTTCTTTGATTATAACACTGGAACGGCATCCTCCAGAGCGATTGAATGGGAAACATTCAAAATGGTCATTAGGGGTAAATGTATAGTCAAAAACATAGGCTTTTGCAGGTCCCTAGAACGAGAGATTCAAAAATATGAAGACTCCCTTAGAGACCTGAAACGTCGCAGACCCAATAACCCAGGCTTAGCCCCCCTTCTTATGGATAACAAAGAAAAAATTGCAACGGCACAGGAACAGTTGAGCCGTTTTGATTACAAAAAATACATATCTAGGCAACACGCAGAAGGAGATAAGGCAGGATCACTGTTGGCATGGCTTGCAACTCCTCAGAGGCCTAAGACCTTGATACTGGAGATTGCAGGCGATGCAGGTTGCCGATTAAATGGGCAGAAGGACATAAACACCAGGTTTATTAGCTATTACTCTCAACTATATGCCCCACCGAGGGAGGCTTTGGGTCCCGCCCAAATAAAAGATTTAGATGACCTCTGTCTTCCACAACTGGGGGAGGAAGACAGACTTGCCTTGGCAGAACCCATTACGATTGCAGAAATTAAAGCCGCAGTGAAAAATATGGCAAGAGGTAAGATACCGGGAGCTGATGGACTCCCTGTGGAGTTTTATAGTGTGTACATAGAGCGGCTGTCCCCACTTTTATGCACTCTTTATGCCGAAGCGAGAGAGAGGGGGTTGTTGCCTCAATCCACAAATGAGGCCGTAATGATTCCACTCCTGAAACCTGGCAGACCAGCAGAGGATGTGCGCTCATATAGCCCCTTATCCATGCTTAACATGGTCTATAAAATATTAAGCCGAATACTAGCTGTCCGGCTCCTGCCCCATATGGCGTCACTAATCCACAAGGACCAGTCTGGATTTGTCCCCCAGCGTAGTACTGCCCAAAACATAGGGCGACTGGTCTCGATCCTACACTCTACTTCCCCAGCATTGCAAAAGGTGGCATTTATAGCAGTAGATATTGAAAAAGCCTTTGATAGCCTCAGATGGGATTTCCTGGAGCAGGTAATGTTGAAACTGGGATTAGGGCAAGACTTTATCCGTTGGACAAAGTTGTTATATACAAATCCTACGGCATGAGTACGTGCAGGCAGGACTATTTCAGAACCATACCAAATTGGCAGGGGCACTAGACAGGGCTGCCCCCTCTCGCCCTTACTTTTTGCTATTGCGGTGGAATTGCTTGCCCAAATTAGGGAATTTATTTTGAGGGGCTTCGGATAGGAGCGCAGGAACATCACATAGCGTTATATGCAGACAACATGCTGATTTTCCTGGGGGATATAGACTCTGGTTTTCCGGGAGCAATGACTATGTTAGAGCGCTTTGGAGGAGCATCAGGTGTATGGATAAATTGGCAGAAATCCTCCGTTTTCCCCCTGATGGAGGGAGTCCCGAGAACTGATGACACTCAAGGACTTAACTGGACCCCTACTACATTCCGCTATCTGGGGGTCAACATCTACCATAAATCTGAAGACTTGCTGGAGGGGAATATACACCAGGCAATAAGAAAACTGTGAAGCGACATGCAGCTCTGGGGAATGCTTCCACTATCGGTCACAGGAAGAGTGGCACTGATAAAAATAGTAGTGGTGCCCAGTTTGTTATACTGTTTTTCCACTCTCCCACTGGTTGTCCCTAAGTCAGAGTTCAAAGATATTAACATATTGATAACTAGTTTTGTGTGGGGATCAGGAAGGCACAGACTGGCTCTAGGCACTCTTCAAAAACCTACAACAACAGAGGGGGGACTAGCTACACCTAATATAGAGATCTATTATTGGGCAGGTCAACTGCAGTGGTTAGCACGATCTTTACATGAAGAACAATTAGATCGGGGTACACTTCATAGTCCAAGTAGATCAATGCACGCCCTCCTGAATGTGCTATTGAACCCGAGAGTGAGAAAGGTACAACTCCCACTAGTATTACACACTGTGCGGGTATGTTGGGAACGTAGCCTGTGCGGCACACACAAACAGCATTCCCTTATGCTCCAGAAATACCAATAGAAGGTCTGATGCACCTCCTGGGGGGTGGGGGCAGACACTAACAGGGATCAAGAGATTAGCTACATATAATATTACATTGATTAGAGACCTATTTCACAATAGAAAATTGCACAATTTTGCAGAGTTGAGGGAGCGATTTGGTGTCCTCCCAGGAATGTTTCTTTTACACAATGGAATGGTTAGGATCCTACAGAAAGCGTGGAAGTTAGGTTCTCACGAGCCGATTACGCATGAGGACTGACAAGTTATCTGTTCACAGGGAGGGGAGAGAGGCAAAATATCAGCCATTTACAGGGCCTTGCATAAAGATGTCTCCACTCCTTTTGATAAACTCCGACAGACATGGCAGACGGAACTGGAGACAACTATAGATGAACAGAGATGGGTCAGAATCACTACACACATTCCATCAGTGTCAAGGAATGCTTGCTTCAAATTGCTTAGTCTCTACGTTTATCACACAGCATATCTTACCCCCCATAAAATAGCACTAATGTACGCTACAGGAAACTGAGGCTGCCCCCGCTGAACAGAACCAGAAGCAGGTCTGGAACACATGTTATGGAACTGTCCAATAATTGTGCCCTACTGGGAAGAGGTGTTCAGACATATATCTGCAGTAACAGACAGGGAACTGAGACTATCCACCTTTGCAACACTATTAGAAGATTTTCCCCGCCCACATGCTAAAAAAACGACCAATAAATATATTGATCTGGCATTAATCTTGGCAAAAAGAGAAATTACGATACATTAGAAAGATGCAGGGGGGGCTCACATACAAAGGTGGCAGAATGCAGTGATAAAATGGGCGGAGGCAGAGGGGACTATACTACATCAGGAAGCTGCGCAAAAGTGTGGATCACAAGACATGGCGAGACAATGGGACACGCTGCTGGGCTGCCTCAAACATCCGGATGAAACAACCTCAGATTGATCACATGCAACTTCTGATTTAGATACGGACGAAGACCCTAGTACAGAGACACACTGATAACTAAGTCTGATCAGGTTTCTTATTGGGAAAGTCTGTGATGTCCAAGGAAAGATAGTAGATATGCTGGGAGCGAACAAGGGGGGAGGGAACGAGAATCGTATAATGTTTGTTTAAATTGAGAGATGTAACTTCTTTGATGCCTTTATTTGCAAAATTAATAAAATGTATCTAAAAAAAAAGAAAAGAAAAAGTAGTTATCTACATACATGACAACGTTATAACACGCATTGCATCAGGTACCAGACATCACCATAGAAGAGGTGTTACACAGATTGGCGGTAAGTATGGCTGACGTTCACCAATTCGGTCTCACAACAACATATGTAAAGTCAGGTAATACTGAGTAGGACTGTCCCTACACATCACTGCTATAGGTCAGTAACAGGGGTAAAGGTAAATACACATTAAGAAGAGAGACAAAAGCTGAAAAGGGATACACAGTGCAGGAGTCAGACTACAAGAGGTACGCATTAGAAACACCTGTCCTGTGGGGACCATATGGTAAAAACGTTCCCTTTAGAGAAGAAAAGAATACTAGAATATTGTAAGCAGTGGCACAAAGGCACTGAGGATCACGCTCAACCATGGCCAAAGGAAGGGACATTTTAATGAGGCCACAGCTGAACACACATTGACTTACATTCGCTTAATGTATAAGAAAAAGAAAAGACAGAAGAGGGAAGCTATTCTGTCACTATGGCGGGTATTCTGTCATGAAAAAGCAAAGGTAAAGTCAACTGTGCCCGCAAAGGTAGTGGCACAAACACAAACAGAATCCCCATGAGAGTCTCTAGGGGAGCCCCCACCTTATGGTCTTTACCCTGTCCTGCGAGCTGCAGGGTACCAAGATCTAGTTCGGATTAAGCCTAAGGAGAAGAGGTTAGAGGCGAAGGGAGCTGAGGCAACCCCGCTCCCGTTCAATCAGCTCCTCAAGCCGACCCTAAACAGAGCGGGAGTGACAGGCTAATAAGTGAGTTGCAACACACGGTGAGACAGGCAGAGCAATCTAGAAGTCTTGCCCCCCTCCTGGGACAATGGACTACAGGGCATATCATTCTTAGGCTTAGAGACACATCTGCAGACACACTGAGAGAGGCAGCAGAGGAATGGATACAAGAGGAAGAAGAATGGGAGGGAGATGTAGAGGCGCCACAGTATGAGGAGCCCCCGGATGGTTCACAGGTTGTAACAGGGGCAGAAGATGATGAGGATTGGGACAATGGATTTAATAGGAGTGCGCACGAACAAGGGGTTAACAGAAGGTTATACAATTTTCGCCCGCGCCCTACACGAGAATTAGAGTAATGACAGCAAGAGGTGCCACAGATACAAAAAGACAGTCAATCCTAAAAACAAGGTCAGAATTGACACCTATATAGATAATAGAGCAAGAGGAGGGTAGCTATTAGTGTCACCCTTTCTCAGATGAATTGGCGAGGTGAACTAAAAGAGAAGGAAGGAAGCAATGGCCCCGACAAGGGTCTTTTCAACCCTTTGATTTAGCGACTGCAGAAGATTGCATATGGCAGGAACGGGGTCACCAAGATTAGAACTACCCCTACATGCAAGAATGCCTTGCAGTTTGGGAGAAGTATGCCATAGACAAACCAACTAAAGTGATACGCAGTATTAAACCAGATCCAAGGTTAAGTCTCAGGTCGGGAACCCCTCGACCAATAACTCAGTTGCCCCTTATTTTTAAGGGAGGGCAAGTGCCAACATATGTGCCATGGCCTCAAATGGACAAACATAATTTAAAAAGAGCACTACTCCCGGTGTCTGAAGGTGCAGGAAAATGGATAGGATGCTTTGAAAAACACACTGCCAGGGTCAACCTTGCCTTAGGTGATGTCAAAAGCCTGCTCAGCTCATTAGTGGGAGACAAAGTAAACACAGTTTTTGTTGGGGCAGGGTTCCCTCAAGTGACATTGATAAATGCACAGTTTGACTGGTCATCTTTTAACAATGTCCACCAACATGTTTGGGATGCACTTCGACGGACGTATCCAGATAGACCAGACATTGGAGCCCATATGGCAGAAAGTATAAAGCAAACTGAGGATATTGCAGAATTCATAACTAGAATGAAAGAACGATGGGTGCAGGAGGTAGGATGTGACTGGGAAAACATGGGAGGAAATGCAATTTTGTAATATAATGTATTAAAGCACGGCCTTCCCACTGATATACAAGCAAGCTTAGATGGAGTGGTGGGAATAGAGGCTAAACCATGGCCCGAAATACAGGCCCACAAAATACATTATTTTAAGCGAAAGCAAGAAAAAGACAAGGAAAGGACAGAACAGGCAAAAAGGGCTGCAGCGAAGTTGGTGCCACAAAAACTTAAGAAGCCGAGTACAGGAGGGGCACTTGTGACTGCACCACCAATGACTGTCACAATGCCAGTGCAGGTACAGGCACCAAGAGGACAACGAGTAAGTAATACGAGGAAGGGACAGGGAAGTTTTATAGGAGAGCAAGGGTCAACACAAAGGAAAAGACAAGGAAGCTATAGGGCAGGACAACGTTATTATTGTGGTAAGATGGGCCATTTTGCAAGAGAATGCAAACTTCCATCCGGATGGAGAGGTCTTTGTTCTTTAGTTACTGTGCACACCCCCTCCTTGGTGATTCCAGGGGTGGACATCTCAAAGTTACATGACCACCCCATGAGCCGTCCAACCACCTTGCTACACCATCGGAAGAAGAGATCTGCAGATTATTTAGGCACTACAACCTGGAAAGATGTTCCACAAGAGCACAGGTTGTTCAATGATGCCCAATTGTTTATCGGAAGCATCTTCCCATTTGTCCAAGCAAAGGCAACTGTCTGCTGCATGCAAATAACCCAATGGGAACTGACGAAGACCGTTAACGCGACTGAAGATTGTTTCAATGCAGTCAAGGAAGAAATGTGGGCTGTGAGGCTGATGCTTATGCAACATAGGTATGTGCTAGACTTGATGACAGCCATGGAGGGTGGGGTTTTGTGCCCAAATCGGAACTGCCTGTTGTACATCCATGCCAGCTAATGATGCAGACAACGGGACAATAACGGAGGCCATACAGATTCTACATAACCTACAGAAGAAAATGGCAGACGAGGGGGGTGCCCCCGACGAATGGTTTTCAGGGTGGTTTGTATGGCTGCCATCCTGGTTATCAAGGCTGTTTAAGGGGTTATTCCGGATACTTGTGGTGATCCTGTTGATGTTTTGTATCTTCCAGGGAGTGGAAGGATTCTGCAAGAGAGTTAGCCAGAAGTTGAGTGGGATATTCACCATTAGGGCAGCCATAAAAGTGCAGGAGGACAAGGACAACATATACACACTAATGAATGTATGTAGCAAGGAAGGTGAGGAAGTAGTTGAAAGTTCAACTAAAGGGGGGAATATTACTGAAAATATGGAAAAAGGAGAAGGCCCACTTTTGCTAATGCATGAATTAGGAAGAAAATGAAGAAAATGGGCAGAATCGTACATGATCAGGACAAAATACAGTCCTATAATGCTCATGATGTCCAAATAGAGAGCCCAGGATAGGATGCATGGAAGCAAGGACGGGGACAAGCAGAAACATTTATTCCTAATGCAGCTGGAAGTAGAAGGCCATAGAAAGCTTGAGTCATAACTTGATAAAAAAACACACACACATAGAGGGAGGGCGCACATTCCGGTCCACGTTCACAAGGGAAAGGGTACACCATGGTTTTGGAAAGGGAACACAATAAGCTTTGATGCTTGAAGGCCAGCAGCTGTGCAAAGGAGGACAGACAGAAATGTTTCCAAGCGTGGTGTTAGCTGAGGAAGAACTTACTGATAGGCTTCAGAACGTGAGATCAAAAGTTACTGTGGTTTATTAACAAATGTGTTCATGACAGATGTGTAACCTTTGCTTTTCTGTAAATGCGTAATTAGATGCTTTCTCAAGGAGAAATGTGGCTTTGTGCTAACGCTTGTAGACATAACAATGTATCAAGCAAGCACTTAAATCAAAATGCATGACGAGTGATAAGATGCATTCAAGGCATCAAAAAAGTATAAAAGAAGGTACTTGTACTGACAGAGTTGAGTGCGGTATCAGTAACAGAGCTGTGCTAGCCCCCCCGGTCGTTATTCATAAATGCTCATATTATTTGCCAAACAGAGTTGTGTCATTCTTTCATTTCCTGACTCACAACAGAGTTAAGTCAGGTTTATGTTCAATACCAGGTTGGGGAGGGATGTAATGAGCCACCCAGACTGTTACTGGGGTCCCGTTAACCAGGATATAGACTTCACTCCCCCTCTGGCCAGGCATGGCCAGAGGATATAAAGAAAAAAGCATGGGGTCTTTACCCCCACACCAGCATTCTGTGTCTGTTTGCAATCTGTACTTTCTTCATCCCACTTGCAAACCCCGTGCAACATCCAGTAACATGGAGGTCCACCATATGACCCACAACATATCTGACTTGCAGTGAGTTGAAATAACTCAATTTCACGCATCAATGCGTTTATGTTATTATCTGGGGTATTATTTTGTGTGGGCATACCTTGCATTGGTACTCCACAGCTGCCAAGTTTGTAGTTTGCTCATGTATGACA
This sequence comes from Pleurodeles waltl, assembly GCF_031143425.1. NCBI lineage: Eukaryota > Metazoa > Chordata > Amphibia > Caudata > Salamandridae > Pleurodeles > Pleurodeles waltl. Next base: position 645,797,790 of record NC_090451.1, read on the forward strand.
TTTAGATGTTTTTAGGATGCTTGTGTGACATTTCAGTGCCTTATGCCTGACACTTTGAGTGACACTTTATCATAACAGGGCACTCAAGTTCCTGTAATGGGATAAATTCATAAAAGATCCCACATTTTAGCAGTGTAATACCTTAGAAATATTCTTTAACAGTACTCACATTTCTAAAATGCCAACGCTAGTGGGTAATCCTATGGTGTCCACTCCCTAGCCTCTTATCTATCCCTATTTGACGTCAGTAGGGAGGAACTTCCCACAGGTGAGGTTCATCTAATCATTCTTTGTGGTAAATATCAAAAGAAGCAACCTTTGTCCTTCCCAAAAGTGGTAATAACTTAAAGAGTGTAGTTTAGACTGTGCACTCTGAAAGACCTAAAGGAATGGATTGGCTATTAGACGGCGAAGGTAAAAAAAAAAAAAAACATCATAGTAAAGCCAATATTTTCTGTTTTTTTCACCATCCCCTCACCCATAAAATGACTACACTAAAGACAGGAGGACTAGCACACTCAACTTGAAATTAAAACATTTATATAAAGTACAATATTTAAGAATAAGCAATGTAGTTGTAGAATGAGTTACTTCACTTTGGGAATGCTTTATCCAGATCAGACTATATCTAGCTGCAGATTCTTAATCTTCTAATTATACCCAGGCGTCAGACTGCATCCGGAAGATTTGTTGTGAGCAGTACCACTGTGGGCTGGTAGGTGGTGTCGTTCAGCTCTGCATAGCGTAGTCTACGACAAAAGTGGTGTTTGTGTTGCCTATATAGGCGCCACCCTGGCACACAGATGTCAGTTTTTTTTCATGACTTTCCACGTTAGAAGAGCGGAGCCATAAAGAACACTAGCCACTGGTGTGGAAAACTAGGGCCCTGAAAGGGAACACCCCTGTCCCTAAAAAATTAGTTTGCAGAGTGGGAAGGATGGGTGGGTCAGTAAGGAACCTGTGGCTCGATATAGTCTCTACCAGGTAAGGCATTACCGAAGGTAAGTACATTTGTTCAACTGATAGAGACTTCTAGCCACAGATTTCTTACCTTAGAAAAGATACCCAAGCAATACCCTACTCCAAGGTGGGCCTGCAGACCAATTTCAGATGAGGAAATCCTGCAAGATGGAACAGTCAAAGTGCCCATCCCAAGGGACCTGACTGTCTAAGCCGTAGTGCTTTGTGAATATGTGCAAGGAGTCCCACGTTGCTGCCCGGCAGATGTCCAGGACCAGAACTCAGCATGCTAACACAGCGTTCACAGCTTTAGTTCTGGCGGAATAAGCTTGCAAGACCTCAGGCGGCTGCTGTTTAGTGAGTGCATAGCAGATTTTAATACAGAGTATGACCCATTTGAAGATGGTCTACTTCTCTACGGCCCATCCTTTCTTCGCTACAACATACCCTATGAAGAGTTTGTCATCCTCTTGTAACTCTTTTTGTCGATCAAGGTAGAAAGACAATGCTCTTATTGGGTCCAGACAGTGGAGTCGCTCCTGTTCTTAAGAGAGATGTGAGGGAGCGTAAAAAGTAGGCAAAGTTATTAATTGGCCTACTTGAAGTGGAGTGACCACTCTCAGGAGAAAGGAGGCTCTAGTGCAAAGCACCAGTTTTTCACAATAAAAGGAATGGGATGGAGGCTTGGATGATAACGCCTAAAGCTCACTTACTCTTTGGGAAATGAGATGGCCATGAGGAATGCTGTTTTGATCATAAGGAGGCTGAAGGGACAATTATAGAGTGGCTTGAAGGGAGAGCAAATCAAAAAAGGTAAAACCAGATTAAGGTCCCACCGAGGCATGATAAATGGCGAAGGAGGAGATAGATGAACAAGACCTTTTAGAAGCCTATGTACAATAGGAGACTTGAATAGGATAGCTGATCAAGCAGACAAAAAAAAAAAAAATATAGCAGAGAGATAGCATTTAAGAGTGCCCTGAGCAGAGCCCTGCTGCGCCAGAGGGGGAAAGAAAAGCAGAATTTGAGAAAGAAGGTCAGAAAGGGGATCGATTTATTTTTCTGCACACCATGACACAAATTATTTCCAACCACAGGAGTATAGCGTTTTGGTGGAGGGGTGTCTGGCTGTTAAGATGACATCCCAGACTTTGGGAAGAAGGCTGAAAGCTATCAACTGTTTCCGCTCAGTTTTCACACAAGAAGGTAGAGACTGGACATGGTCCGGGTGGAGGACGCTCCCCAGCTGCTGCAACAGAAGAGCTTCCCGAATAGGCAATCTGATCAGAGGATCGACGGCCATGCTCAAGAGATAGGGATACCACACTCTCCGTGCCCAGTCCAGCGCCACAAGGATGACTTGGGCCCAGTTGTTTTTGATCTTCTTGAGAACTCTGAGCAGGAGTGGTATTGGCATAAAGGCAACAGGACACCTATGCTCCACTCAAGACGATAAGTGTCTCCGAATGAGAGACACCTTAGACACCCCAGCACTCAAAACTGCTGACTTATCTAAAGAAACTATAACTTGTGCCATTAAGTAACTCAAGGCCATGAATTATAGTTTCTTAATATATGTGTAACTGTAAATATAACTGTAAATGCTGAATTTCTATGGTTTTGTGTGGGTAAAATGCAAACCTAACTATAATGTCCCTGTAACCTTTGTGTTTTTCAGTAAGTATATATATATATATATATATATATATATATATATATATATATATATATATATATATAACACAGCATACAAATTAAATCAGTTAATAAGCCATTTAACTTGGCCTTTTATTCTGTAAAAAATGGTGCTAAATTAGAGTAACTGAAAGAATCTTTTTTTCACATTGCTCTCAGCAGGGTGAATTAAAAAACACTCCTTCTTTCTTTGAATACCACATGTTCACTGTTCACCATGCATGATTGATGCTCATCACACAGGGACTCTTTTTTGTATTTGAAGAAATGCATAATTTAGAGTCATCTGTCATGATTGCCTAATGTAGAAGATGAAGAATGTTACTGAGGCCCATATGTGCGTTCAATTTCAATTTCTTTAGCTAGTTTTTACTGGTAACCTTTATAAGTCTTACAAAGGACAACATTTGTCACGTTTCGCCCCAGTAGCATTTTTCAAGGTATGTGTTCAAGTACTCTGAGGTTCTTGGTGGCAATAATGTATTTCCTTCCCCTGTGGCTCGCTGCTTTTTGTCTCCTGCAGAGGGCTTCTCTCCTGGTTTGTGACTGATGCTCTACACGTGCTTGGTGCAACCTGTGCAGCTAGAGAAGAAGCAGAATGGGCACTAGACAAGCTGAGAAGTGGTTCAGATATTGCATCTTCCTTTTCAATGGTAAACTTTACATTCACGAATACCAGGACAACAGGTGGGACGGTAGCATGGATGAGAAGTGCAAGCTAACGCCGCTCTGTTTATTCATACTAAAACTTACAGTTTATGTTTTTATATTGGTTTCCAAATCATCGTTAATCTTTTATTTTTTTCATTTCTGTTATATGAAGAGGTATGATTGAAAAAGATGTCTCAAAATGCTTATGGGTATTTGTAAAATGTTAAATGTTGTGTATCAGTCTGCTTCAGTGCGCTGAAATGCACTGTACACAATAAGGTTTTAAGAAACAGGTAGACCACAATGGCTTATATTTTTTTTTATTCCAGATACAGTGATACTGAGTCGTATAACATATATCTCATTACCATTTCGAGATTAGTAAAAAAGGCACCTGTGCAAATTTGATTTCACGCCAGTTTTTGGTCACAGGTTTGTTGCCAATATCAATGTAAAATTGCCTCGGCACCAAAACAATCTTGTAATTTGGAAATATCGGTGCCTAATTTCGCAACATCAGTAGGTTCGGATCTATTGAATGGGTGCACTGCCCTGTTTCGGGAAGGATATTGACGGTACCAATATTACCATTACATGTTCCGCTTTCTTTTCACAGCGCTGGGGGTGCATCTGTACCTGAATCAGAGGGAGCGGCACCTGTTCGTCAGCGTCAATGATACTGCCGAGATCTCGTGCTTTTTAACTGAAGATAACTCGGACGTAGGACGTAAACTCCTCTGGTTCTGGAGGGGAACAGAGGAGACCGTCACATTTGTTGCGACCTGTTACGGTAACAAGAGTGATGGGAAATATCACTGTAGACATGAGCCCCGCAGCGCTACCCTGGAAATCCGCAGTGCGCAGCGGAATGAGAGCGGTGTGTATTACTGCGCCTATCCAATAGTGAACAAGCTGAAGTTTGCCGGAGGATGCGCACTCATAGTGGGAGGTAAGATACCTTGTAATTTTCAAGTCACACTTTTTCTTCTCTGATAAATCAAAGTAAGTAGATTGGTATATTTCAATGACGTTATAAATACTATAGTTTAAATGGAAACAATGAAAGGCCATATTAAAATATGTAATTGTTTCACACCCTCCGGTATGATGAAACATACCCCACGTTGCACATCGTCGATCTTTTCAGTCTTTTTGAAAGCACATTAGTACCTGAACATTTATTTTATATATGTGTGTGTCTGTGCGTATATATATATATATATATATATATATATATATATATATATATTAGGTAATTTTTTATTTTAGTAAAAAGGTACCATTTTTGAAGTGCATACTAAACCTGGGGGTTCAGAGCACTTTAAATGAGGCGTGCACATAGCATTAGAAAATATATTAGAATAATTAGAATATATACACACTTTTCACAATTTATCGTTCATGGAGACAAAATGAAAAGGAAGAGGTAAGTCACAGGCCGATTTACAAGGCGTGGCTACTGCTGGCCTTCCAAGGTGGAACATCCAAGCTCCCAGTGTGTATTAGTTGATTACAGGAAGGGGCCCTGGAACTAGGGGTGCTGAAGCACCCTCAGACAACCTTAAAGGGCAGATATTCAAAGAGCAATAAAGTGCCATTGAAGGGTTTCTTCCAGCAGCATTAGCAGTGCTTCCACAACATTAAGCACTTTCTGTAGAAAAAAATGCTGCTAATTATTTTAACACAAAGATGTATATAATTTCGCTGTAGGTCAATTTTTCAACTTCAAACTGGTGCCACCCTGTGGTACAGTGTTGTGTAAAAGAGGCAGGATCAAGTCAATATTATCTAAATAAAAACGTTGGTTTGCTTTAAAAAGTAAACTTTAAAGTATTTCCAAATAGACCAGGAGCATCCAAACTACACTGTCTCTGCTGTTTGTAGTTACTGCATTTTTAGATTTTAGCTATAGCTGCAGTATCAGAAAATGGTTGCAGGGAGTGGATTTGTTTAGGTTAAGAGCAGCCTTCTCAGTGTATTGGTGCTCTGATACCACCCCGCCTCCCTGCCCCCTTCTTCTTGTGTACTATGAGGGGCCTGTGAAAGGAGCTGGCTCGCTCCTTGTTGTTGGTCTCCCTATAATGGTGGTGATTTTATCACTTTTGTGGACTCACACCGGCAGATGAGAGCCGGAGTCCAGGCAGCTCTTCCCATTTTGGAGATTGGCGTATGGGAAACAAAGAGGAAAGGGGGGAGGGTGTTACTGGTTTCCATGGCCATAATCATTGAGTGGGTTATTACATTTAGCACATCGTATGAGGTGACCATACACACTGTCCGACAAGTCTAGACAGCATAATTCCCAATTCATTGTTACATTTTCTGTCTCTTTTCAGACAAGCTAAATTCTTGCCTGTCTTTTAATCATCATCCCAGTTTTCAGACCTCATGGGTTGTATCTGCAAACCCTCCTCCAGATAGGGGTAGGTAAGGCCTGTGTGCTACTGAGATGATCCAGAGTGTCAGGCTGTGCCGGCCTGGGTGGGCGGGTTAATTTCCGCCTGGAGTAGAGTTGTCCCAGGCCGCATCCAGCACACAATAACTACAGAGAATCTAACCGCCATGTTACTGCACAGCACAGCACTAGCACAAACTCACGGATCAGGGCCATCGTTTCTGCTTTGACTGCATATTGGCACATATAGACCCGTAACCCGTCGTGCTAAGATGGCAGTCAGACAGATCCACACATCTCCAATGGATCATGTGCCTGTATTATGCCACAGTCTAAACTTCATTGCCTTGTAGTCAATTCTCAGTATAAGATACGTAATTTGTGTCACCGGGCTCCTCTTCTTTCCTGCAGCGTTTGCCCACTCAGTAGCAAAGTGAGGAGCCAAATTTGTAATCAGATATTTTTGCTGAAACCAGTCTGTGGCACATTTACAGGGCCTATGGTTTCTCCAGGTGCAAACAGTGCCACTTGGCAGGAGCTCTGTTGGTAGTTTATGCGATGCTAAACAGAGTGGAACTGCTTGCACCTTTCAGGCAAAGGGATCCCAGTAATACCAGCCAAATGACTTAGGTGGTCATTACAACACTGGCGGTAGAAGACCGCCAACACACTGCCACGGCCGCAGAAATATGCCACAGCTATCATGACCCACAGCACGGAATCCGCCAAAATGCAGACACCCACACTAGTCCGCCACACCAAAGGTCAGTGATAAACTGGCGAAAAAAAATCCTTCACCGTCACGCCAACAGAAATACGCCCACACTATCATGACACACAAATCCACGCGGCGGTCTTTCAACTGCGGAATTCCATTGGCGGTACACACCGCCGCGCTCAAAATACACACACATATACAAAACACAGCCACATTGGACAATTCAAAATACACACACCAGATACACATACACACACCACTCCCACACACCCAATACAATATAAAACACACACCCACATCACCCACAAACCCCTATGACAAAAATACCGAAAGAAGGCCAGAGAGAGACACTACAAACTACTACCAAGCATCCACAGGCACACCAGACCATCACCCACATAACTTCCACGCACCTCACACAACACACCACTACATATCAGCACACTTATCACCACACACGCCACCCCACACATCACCCACACCACCCCATGGCACGGCAAAGACACCCCAGGTTCTGGGAAGAGGAGCTCAGGGTCATTTGGAGGAAATTGTCTGGGTAGAGCCACAGCTATTCGGAGCACAGGTGCAGCACACCTCCATTGCTAGGAAGATGGAGCTATGGTGAAGAATAGTGGACAGGGTCAACGCAGTGGGACGGCCCCCAAGAAATCGGGATGACATCAGGAAGAGGTGGAACGACCTACGGGGGAAGGTGCGTTCCGTGGTCTCAAGACACCACCTTGTGGTTCAGAGGACTGGCGGCGGACCCCCACCTCCTCCCCACCAACTAACAACATGGGAGGAGCAGGTCTTGGCGATTCTGCTTCCTGAGGGCCTCGCAGGAGTAGATGGAGGAATGGACTCTGGTAAGTCAAATCTTCACTATTACATCCCCCACCCTACCTGCATGCCATCACATACACCCACCCACACCCTGACCCCCATCACTCCAACTCCTCACAAATGTCCCAATATCACAAACCACCTATCCCAACACCAAGCCCTGCATGCAAGCATGTACACCCATCACCAAAGCATGCCCACTGCACATACCCATACAACCCCCTAAACCATCATCACTCAAGGTCCCACACAGGAATGCAAGCACTGGGGTACACGGTCACCCACCCATTGCACACCATGCCACACACAGATGTAATAAACATCCTTTTATACCCCTGCAGGACCTCTACCCAACGTCACCGGACAGGAGGGTCCACACATGTCCACACCACCAACAGAAGAGGCCCACAGTGATGACAGCACCTCTGTCCAACTGGATCTAGATGACCAGCCCGGCCGATCGGGGACCTCGGGACAGTCGGTTCCCATCACACAGTCACAGGCCACTACAGAGCTTCCACCCTCTGGAAACACCAGCACAGCACCCACCCAGCGGGCCCATACCTCTGTCCCCAGGACACGTCAATCAGCAGTGTGTCCACCACTACAGGGAACCCAGGCTAACCCACCACCCCAACAACAACAGGGACCTGGGGGCAGTGGTAGTGGGCACACAGTCCAGGGGAAGGAGGCCCAGGAACACAGGGGAACTGGGAGGGCTGCTGTGCGACAGGGGGAGGACAGGCCTAGGGAACCCACTCTCCACGAGGGCCTCGCCTCCATCATGGGAGCCTACCACCACACCCAGGAGACGATGGCAACGGTACTGGCCAGGTTTCAGGAGACACAGCGCCTGCAGGAGGAACAGTATTTGGGCTTCAGGGAGGAACTTAGAACCATCAATTCCACCCTGGGTACCATCGTAGGGGTGCTGAAGGAAGTACTCAACACCAGGAGGGACACTGTGGCACAACAAGGGGCCCCTGACACTAGCATGGACGATCAACTGCCCACCGCCTCCGCCGGCGCAAGTGGACAGGACGCCCCGCCACAGGACCACCAAACCAGCACCCCACCGCCTGCAGAGGGAGAACCACCCTGCAAACGGTCCCTGAGATCCAGGACAAAGACAGAGAACGATGCCAAGACCCCCGCCAAGAAATGAGACCACCCTGAATGTCATCTTTCTGTCCCACTTTGTCACCCTGTCCATCCTCAAACTGCCCCAGCTCCACTTCCTATGCCCATTTGGGCAATGCACCGGTGAGACTAATAGACTGCACTCTGCCATGGACATTCCTCCACCATTACCCCTGACCATTTTACAATACCCTCCAATATTTAGCAATTAAATAAACACCCTTGAAGCACAAAACAATCTGGAGTCAGTCTGTGATTTCGAAATTGTGTATTAGCAATTACAGTGACAAAATGCTCTTTCAATTGTAATGTCAACATACTTATGTCACACAGCTCTAGTCCATGAGGAATCAAAGCAGATGTCACACAGTGGGACCCACATCTGTGAAATCGTAAGGGAAAGTGACAACTCAGGGACCATACACTGGGTGAAAACGACAGAAAGTAGAGAGGTAGTAGTGTTAAAGTACATGTAGTAGGCTGGTCTGTACTCTTACCTGTGTCTTACTGGAAATATTGCAGGATCACAGAGTTCCTGTTGTCCATGTCCTCTACTTCTGCTTCCTTGTCTTCACTGTCCACAGGCTCCACAGCTGCAACAACACCGCCATCTGGACCATCCTCCTGCAGAAAAGGCACCTGTCGTCGCAAAGCTAAGTTGTGAAGCATACAGCAGGCCATGATGATCTGGCACACCTTCTTTGGTGAGTAGATTAGGGATCCACCTGTCATATGGAGGAACCTGAACCTGGCCTTCAAGAGGCCGAATGTCCGTTCGATAATCCGCCGAGTTCGCCCATGGGCCTCATTGTAGCATTCCTCTGCCCTTGTCCTGGTATTCCTTACTGGGGTCCATAGCCATGACAGGTTGGGGTAACCAGAGTCACCTGCAAATGGCGAGGGACAACTGTTAGACACACACTAACCTGTAGGGATATCACCAGACCCAGACAACCATTTCCACTGTCTTGCTTCCAGGTGCTCACCTAATAGCCACACACGGTGCCTCTGTAGTTGCCCCATCACATAAGGGATGCTGCTGTTCCGCAGGATGTAGGTGTCACGCACTGAGCCAGGGAACTTGGCATTCACATGGGAGATGTACTGGTCTGCCAAACACACCATCTGCACATTCATGGAATGATAACTCTTCCGGTTTCAGCACACCTATTCACTCCTGCAGGGGGGACCAAAGCCACATGTGTCCCATCAATGGCACCTACGATGTTGGGGATATGTCCCAGGGCATAGCAATCACCTTTCACTGTCGGCAAATACTCCACCTGAGGGAAAAAGATGTAGCTCCGCATGTGTTTCAGCAGGGCAGAAAACACTCTGGACAACATGTTGGAAAACATAGGCTGGGACATCCCTAATGCTATGACCACTGTTGTTTGAAATGACCCACTTGCAAGAAAATGGAGCACTGACAGCACCTGCACTTGAGGGGGGATTCCTGTGGGATGGCGGATAGCTGACATCAGGTCTGGCTCCAGCTGGGCACACAGTTCATGGATTGTGGCACGGTCAAGCCTGTAGGTGAGGATCACATGTCTTTCCTCCATTGTCGACAGGTCCACCAGCGGTCTGTACACCGGAGAATGCCGCCATCTCCTCACATGTCCCAGCCGGCGGTGCCTATGAAGGACAAAAGCGAGCACAGAGTCAACCAACTCAGACGTACGTACCCACAGCTTACACAGAGCACGAATACTAATCCGAAAAGTAGCCTGTATGTGTGTTGAGTCTAAGCCTAGGTATGTGTGACGCAGTTAAAAATTAAGCCATGTGGGCCCCTGAAGTGCCAGCTGCCTGACCTGTAAAGTGGGACAATGGGATGTGAGGTAACTGCACTGGCGTTGTACACCGTTGCGGTAGGCGGTCAAAGACCGCGGCGCAATGCTGCATTGGTTAACATTGGACCCTATGGGTCCCAGGAGCCAATGATGATGTACGCCAGCGATGACGGTACGCACCCCCACGGACGTGACTGCCATTTTCTATCGGTTCAATCACTCAATACCTGATCTTTGACAGGAGAGGACCTACACTGCAAGTGCTGCTGTGACCTCGGTCTGGAAGAGACAATGGCTCGAGTGTCTGGAGAAAGGGCCCCTGCCTTCACATCGGAGGAGTTGGAGAAGCTCGTGTACGGGGTCCTCCCCCAGTACACGCTACTCTACGGTCCTCCAGACAAACAGGTAAGTACACTGGGAGCATCCTGTATGGGCTATGCCTGTGTGGAGATGGGTGGATGAAAGATGGAGGGGAGGGGGGAGGGAGATTGAGGCGTGCATGAAACGAGGATAAATGCATGTGCCACATGGCAAGGGTAGGGATGGGGCCAATGACTGTGACGGGGCAGTTGGTAATAAAATTTCTCTTCCCCCTGTACAATTCATGTAGGTCAGCGCCCACCAGAAAAAAGATATTTGGCGTGCCATCGCCAAGGACGTCCATACCCTGGGGGTCTACCACAGACAGAGCACCCACTACCGGAAAAGATGGGAGGACATTTACCGCTGGAGCAAGAAGACGGCGGAAGCTCAGCTGGGGATGGCCTCCCAATGTGGGAGGGGTGCCCGTCGCACTATGACCCCCCTGATGTTCAGGATCCTGGCGGGGGCGTACCCGGAGTTGGATGGGCACTTGAAGGCATCACAGCAGCCACAAGGGGGTGAGTACACTCTCATCCTGCTGATTTTGCGCGCAGTGGAGGTGTCTGGGTGGGGAGGTGGGCTGTGGGTTTCCCTAGGCCAGGGTGAGTTTAGTAGGCAAGGTCCCTCCATAAGGCAGGCCATGTGGCACCCCACCCCACCTCTGTAGAGTGCTCAGGTACACCTAGTCATGCCCCTGTGTCATCCATGTGTGCAGATGTTGTCCATAGCCTTGTAGGCCATTTCCCAGGGATTGAACAGTGGAGCCCAAGAGCGCGGCGTAGTGCAAGGGGCTTCTGTGTCTGTCGTGTCCGCCAACAGTAGCGGTAATGCATGCACTCAACATGTCTTTCTTCTGTCGTCCCCCCACTTTTTGTGGTCTCCCTGTTCTTGTGTGTATTAGCATCATCAGGCGGAGGAGCAGTGGCACCGGACACGAGGGAGCTGCATCCCACATGGCCCTGCAGGGCGACACTACGGACTCAGAGTTCACCAGTGGGACGGAGGGCGAGGGGAGCTCCACGGCGGGGACAGGAGCTGACACCAGCGACACGGACTCATCCTCTGATGGGAGCTCCCTTGTGGTGGTGGCAACATCTGTGCCCCCCACATCTACAGCCGCCACCCCCCCTACCAACACCGCCCTCCCAGCAGCCCCTCAGCCTTTGCCCCGTGCCCGCTCACCCAGGAGGGTGGGCATCACCTTCACCCCAGGCACCTCAGGCCCTGCCCCAGGCACCCCTGCTGCCCTCAGTGAGGCCATTGACCTCCTCAGGTCCCTCACTGTTGGGCAATCTACCATTTTGAATGCCATCCAGGGTGTAGAAAGGCAGATGCAACAAACAAATGCATTCCTGGAGGGCATTCATTCTGGTCAGGCGTCCCAACAGCGAGCTTTTCAGACTCTGGCCTCAGCACTGATGGCAGCCATTGTCCCCGTCTCTAGCCTCCCCCCTCCAATTTCCTCCACCCAGACCCAATCCCCAGTACCCCAGCCTATCCCAAGCACACCTTCAGACCAGCATGCACACACATCAACACACAAGGGAAACTCAGGCAAACATAAGCACCACACATCCCATAGGCACTCACGTAAACATCACACGCATGCAGACACATCAACATCCACTGCCTCCACTGTGTCCCCCTCCTCCTCGTCTCCCTCCTCCCTCCCAGTCTTGTCTACACTCACACCTGCATGCACTACATCTACAGCCACTACTGCCATCACCAGCACACACACCACCACACCCCGCTCACGTGCAGTCACCACCGCTACTACCATTCACACGTCCCCTGTGTCCTCTCCCAGTGTTTCTGTGACGCCACCTCCCAAGATACACAAACGCAGGCACTCACCCACCCAACAGCCATCCACCTCACGACAGCCTCCAGCGCATGCACCTTCACCCAAAGTCACCAAACGAACACCTCCTACAACCACAACCTCTTCCTCCACTCCCAAACCCCCTCCAGCTACCCGTCCCAGTGTCTCCAAAAAACCTTTCCTGTCCAACCTTGACCTCTTTCCCACACCTCCCCCACCCCGTCCGTCTCCTAGGGCCCGATTCTCCAGGTCCCAACCTAGCACCTCAGCCACAACATCTCCAGGACCAGTGGTGCCTGTAGTCACCGGAATCTGGAGTGCTCCGGCCACCAGGGCAGCCAGTGTGGCACGGAGCCACAGCATGGACAGTCCCCCACCTGTCAAGCATCAAAAGTTGGCCAGTGCCCGGCGGGAGAGGGGGAAGACTCCAGCCACCAAAGCCGTTCCCAGAGGTCCTGGTGGGAGTGTGGAGTCAGTTGCGACACCTTCCAAGGTGGGGAAGGGCCACAAGAAACCCGGCTAGTCTGGGAAGAGCAGCACGGCGGAGAAGACCACCATCATCCCCGCTGCCCAGGAGGCCACCGCCATCTTACCCGCTGCCCAGGAGGCCACCGCCAGCACCTGCCCTGCTGCCCAAGAGGCCACTGCCATCATCCCCGCTGCCCAGGAGGCCACCGCCAGCACCTGCCCTGCTGCCCAAGAGGCCACCGCCATCATACCCGCTGCACAGGAGGCCACCGCCATCATCCCCGCTGCCCAGGAGGCCACCGCCAGCACCTGCCCTGCTGCCCAAGAGGCCACCGCCAGCACAAGCCCCGCTGGGCTACAGAGGACCGCCAGCACAAGCCCCGCTGGGCTAGAGAGGACCACCAGCACAAGCCCCACTGGGCTAGAGAGGACCGCCAGCAGCTGATTCACTGCAAAGGAGCCCACCGCCTCAAGCACCGCTAAACAGGGCACCGCCGCTTCAAGCAAAGCTGAACAGGGCACCGCCGATACAAGCACCGCTGAATAGGGCACCGCCGCTAGCTACAAGCACCGCTGAACAGGCCACCGCCGCTACAAGCATCGCTGGACAGGGCACCGCCGCTACAAGCACAGCTGAACAGGGCACCGCCGCCTCAAGCACCGCTGAACAGGGCACCGCCACGTCAAGCACCGCCGCCACAAGCACTGCTGAACAGGGCACCGCCGCTACAAGCACTGCTGAACAGGGCACCGCCGCCTGAAGCACCGCTGAACAGGGCACCTCCACCTCAAGCACCGCTGAACAGGGCACCGCCGCTACAAGCACAGCTGAACAGGGCACCGCCGCCACAAGCACCGCTGGTCCATGAGCGCCAAGGACACTGATGCTACTGAGTCTGTCACGAGCAGGATGAAGCACTCTGGGCACCATGCCCCCTCCAGAACCAATGGAGACTGTCATCCACTACCTCTGTCCTTAGCAGGATGAAGCACTCTGGGCAACATGCCCCCTCCAGAACCAGTGGAGAAAGACATCCACTACCTCTATCCTTAGTAGGATGAAGCAATATATATATTTGCGTGCTTGATTTTAATATATTACAATGGTCACACTCATTTCCTTTTGTCTTTGCATTCTTCCGGGGGGGTTAGGGGGTGTAACTGTAATGTATCATGCTGTATTGGTGTGTGTGTTGTAGTGGGTGAGGGTGGGAGTGGAGGTATTGCGTGTTTCATGTGTGTCCCTGTTTTTCCCTCCCCCCTCCCCTGTGTCGTAGGTGCAGTACTCACCGTTGTCTTCGCCGCCGGCGTTCGTGCTCCTGGTAGAGGAGCAAGAAGATAAGGGCTGGCAAGATGTGCAGGTCTGGTTCCATGGCGTCCGGATTCCTCGTGGGGTGTGTAGAGGTGAGCGTTTTCCCTTTGAAGTCCTGTTTTCGCCGTGTTTTTGTCCGCAGTGAATCCGCCCCGGAAAAGGTGGCGGATTGGTAGGTTGTGATACTGTGGGCGGTACTTTGTCTTCCGCCTGTCTGTTGGCGGTGACCGCCAAGCTGTTTGTCTGTACCGCTGTGGCGGTTGGAGTGTTAAAGTGGCTATCTTTGTTGGCGGTTTCCGCCACGGTCGTAACTCAAATTTTTTTACCACCGGCCTGTTGGCGGTCTTACCGCCGCTTTAACACCATCCGCCAGGGTTGTAATGACCACCTTAGCCTTACCTCGCTCTTCGCTGACATCTTCCTCCCATGGCACAATCAGAATAATATTTGAAGGATAAACACTCATCAGACAGCCTAGCTATCTTCACAGGGACTCTGTTCTGGTGAGTGAATGTAAAGTTATAGCCAAAGATCTCTGATTTGGAGTGATTTTCTCATGAAGATGTGTCGCGGAACCATGCTTATCTACTGATGCCTGCTGTATATGGGACTAGACAACTGCATAGAGGCAACAACTTTTTTGTCATTTGGTATCCTCCTACGTGGCAAACAGTGGGTAAAATTTACATCCAACAGCCAGTGTGCATTTTACTAAAGTACGTTTAACAAATTATATGAGTATAATTGTTTATGTTGGCCCAAAGGGTAATTAAAGCGAATGAATACGGTAGAATCCTGCCACAGTAGTTTATGGACCGGTCCATAGCACAAACAGGTAAATCTTAAATTAACCTTATTACAAAGTTTACCTTATGATAAAGTATCACTCAAAGTGTCACACATGCATCAGTAAATATCACACAGAGCTAACTCCAACCGTGCAAATGTCACACAGAACCGAACAGAACACTCGGCAGCTGTGAATAGTTTTTGGTTCAGAGCTGCCAAGTCCCAGAAGCCTTTTATGTACGAGGAACTTATTGAGCATCTTGCTCCTTCCAGGGTATTTGCTTCTGGGGACCCACCCTTAAACATAAAGATGCTAAGTCAACCTTTTGCTGAAGATCAAAGCAAAAATCATTCGAACCTGTAGGTTAAGTGGCAGCAAACGCCGCGTTTTACTGTGGCCTTGACACCCCAAGCCAATGTCTTTTTGTTATTCAGTGTAGCGGCTTGTCTTGCACACAACAATATCTGTGAAGTGTTTACTGTACCTTATGTAATGGTGTTTTAACTGTGATTTTATATGTACCTCTATGGTTATATTAAAGGGCAATAGTCACTTCGTGAGATATTTCGTTAGGCAGAGTGAGTGTCAAATGAGAATGGAAAGATGTTTCATGAAGAATTATTAAGAAAGTACAATGCATGCTGGTTTTATAAAATGAAAGGCTACACTGATGGAGCAATTTTTATCCCAATACGGAAATCCTGTTATGTACCACTCGACTATTAGTGTGCACTTAACAGTTCCAAGCATTAACCCTGGGGAACAATCACAACACATGATAACTCAAACAAACACAACCATAACGAGCTTTAAATCCTCGCATCAAAATACACATTCACGTGACACCTTCATATTCTACCCATAACAAATACATAAAAGCAAACACATACATGCAAAAGTACAAAGACACACACAAGGACATAAGTAAACAGGCACACACACACATATAAGCTGTTACAGATGCTGCACCTGTTCTGATTGTGTATGATCAACCATGCAATGTTACCTACACCATTACTGTTCAGGGTATATGAGGGAGGCTTGCACTGCTGCTGCACAAGCAGTATCTGCTCTCTGAGTGTGCGAGGAACCATGCATTACTTCCCGCACCATTACTCTTCAGGGTATGTGAAGGAAGCATGCACTGCTGCAGCGCCTGCTGTGCTTGGTATGTGTCAGGAATCCTCTATTGCTTTGTGCACGATTACTGTTCAGGGTATCTGAGGGAGGCTTGCACCGCTGGTGCATATGTAGTACCTGTCTATGTGTGAGGTAATGCGCTCTGCAGCATCTTTAGTACTTTTTCAGTGTGAAAGAGTGTGCGTGGTTGGTGCATGTGAACCATTCATTTATATCACCAAAAATCTCCCCCCCCCCTCCCCGCTCAGTGTGGAAGTTTGGAGAAATTATTCACAATCTGCCCCCAGATGCGAAGGATATATATATATATATATTAAAAAAATAGTGTGTGGTTGTCCCTTCCTGACTTTAGGCTTCTGCTTCACTCCTAAAGCCCCAAAGGTCTTTCTGTCCACCTGAGACATAGAGCATCCTCATCCTGCCTGCAATGGAGAGGAAATCTGGATTCCTTTGGGTGGGGTTTTGGAACATGGGCTGCACAGATGGGGTAAATCCAAATTTCCTCTTACTTGCCATTGTGAATGGCTGCACTATTTGGCACTGTGTCAGCGGGCAACCAGGGAACTCTACCAAACCTGATCATTTTTGTAATGTAGAAACCAAGGATAATCCAGGGAAAGTCCTATAATCTGAAGAATTCCAGAAAATCCTTACCTCTTTGTGATCCCATACTTTTCACGATATGAATTGTACCCTCACTTGTGAGCTGGGGTTATCGTCTGTGACAAGAACAGTAGAAAATGGTGACCATGTGAAGGCAATGTAGTGGTGCCTGATTTGGTCTATTCTTGTCTCCGTTAATCGGGCTAATCACACAAGTCGAGTACCATTTTTTATCAAAAAGAAGTGTGGAAATGGTGTGTGGTGCGAATTTTGGGGATTACACACAGATTCTGGAACTTTCCCTCACAGAAATAAGTGAAAAATATGTGATTTCAGCCGAAGTTTGAGGTATTCAGGGTATTCTGAGTAAGAAAAATGTAATGGTATCCACAGGAGCCTAGCTTGGTCAGTAAGGTTGGGGGGAATTGATCTTCATTTTTTCCCCAACAATTATGATGGCATATAATGTTAGAATAAATTATATGACAATCAGGGCGCATAAGAAGGGCTTAAGGGGCAGTGGAAAGGGAGAGGAATGCAACTTGGTATAGGTACTATGTGAGAAAAAACACATTAGACTTGTCAAAACAGAGAGAGTGAATGTGTGCATTTTTGTCTAAGTGTATGTAATAATTCCTGATTTATCTGAAAGACACCTCACCATACACGACTTAAAGCACCTGTACCCAACTATTTACCAGAAAATACATATATTAGTGGGGGTGTAACACCCCAAACACCCCACCGAAGCTGCGTCCCTGGGTATCCATCAAGTCAGACCCCCTCCCACCGACTCCCCTTGATGTATAGTTTTCAGAAATGTCTGCATTTAGTAGGTTTTCTTGAGAGTGGCAGAGACCATGCTCGGAATACCATAGCTGCCCACATCACCAAAATGAGTCAATTTGCAAGGCAAATGTTTTGATTTCTCTATGTTGCATTTTGGGGTCTTGCCTGTCGTGGGTGATAGGCCCAGCCACACGTGAGGCACTGTTTTTATTCGGAGAAGTATGGAAATACATTATAGTATATTTGCTATTATCAATTGAATTTGCCTCCATTTATTTTGCTTTTAAACGTAAGTTAGTGTGGAATAAAAAAACACACATTTTGCAAAATGCCCTCTGAATTGCATGATAGTATCGGTAACCCCCAACTTAGAGTTAGACAAAATAACCACTATTACTAAACACAGTATTTTAAGAACATCTCAAAAACGAATAAGTTTCATTCATTCCTTTTTTTCATTTATTAGTTTTTACCATCTGAACTGCTGCATGGTTGTAACACAATAAAATATGGCTGTAAGCTGCAACTCTGAGTACTCTCTGTTTTTGGAAGACCAATAAGCAATATATATCGCTGTGAACAGAAACATCTGACACAAGTACTGGTATGGGTATGTTACTCTTGTAAATTCTCCATTGGGGCAAAAAAAGTACAGATACAAATGTTGTTACCTATTTTAATTTTCTCCTTTTTTTACATTAACTTGTGATTTCATTGATTAGTTTCTTTTTCGAGACCCATGAGCAATCTACACAAAGGACCCCTTGCTGAATTAGGAATTTTGTATACTTTTCAGAAATGTATAACTGTCTGGGTTCACCCACGGGTTTCTTCACCCCTGTTCCCACAGCAAACTGCAATTAGGTCGAAACCAAAACAATTGGAAAAATAGAATGCCACTTAGAGAAAGGCAAAGAATGTGGAAAAGTAAAGTAGTTTTTCTTTATAACTCTGCTTGTTTTTGAAAGTTGAGAAGATGGTGATTCTAGCACACCACTCTTTTGTTGAGGCCACTTTTAGAAACAAATTGAGAGGGGGTCAAGTGAAGGGTGCAACCAACCCCAAATCAATGTAAACCTTATTGTTTAAAATTTACATACGTTCCTCTTAGCATGTTTTTTGGTAAGTGTGGGAACTGGTAACTCTCTTACGGCGAAGTATAATCACAGCAAAGTGTTAGCAAAGTATTGGTACACATCTCCTAAAAATAAACAGAACCTTTTACCTTTTAAATCTCTCATCTCAGTGTTATACACATCCCTTGCTTTGTAGTCACAGCTCAAATAACCTTTGCAGTAAGTTATGATGATTAGAAACTAGAGCACCATCACACACTGCACTTACCTGATCCAATGTTGGATAAACTACAACTAACCCCTATCAACCGTGCACACAAAGGTGTCCAGGAATTGGTGCAGATCAGAGTGTTACATGATCTCATATAAGTGTGTTGAAGCTCGGCATAATGGACACATATGGAGTAGGTTCTTTGTCAATAACCCAGAAAACATGGTGGAGCTGACAAGGGTTAGGAAAGTGCTAATTAAACACCAATCAATAAAGTGTGCTTGATCTTCTTGCACTGCCAAAGTTGACACAAAAGCTTGCTTCAAACTCTTGTCAAATCTCATGAAGCTAAATTTAAAAAACACAGGGAGATGAGAATTTACCATGAACACTATATAAAACTCTATAAAACTGCCTATGCATTTGCAAATATCGTTGACACTGTTTGACAAGTCTCTACAAACTTTTCCCAAAAAAAGTAGTCCTCGCCAGAGCTTGCGGAGTTTCACTCACTGGAATTCCACCTAGGTCCATAAAAAACGCTGCAAGATTCCATGAAGTTCTGTGAGCAGCGGAATTCCAGTACATCAATCACACTGATATTTAGCACCCAGAAATTGTCCTGTGCTGTAAAATCAGCGCGAATAGCAACATGCTGTACGCCTGAGGGTGCAACTTCTTTCTGCTGCTTGAGTAGATTTTCTACTCGAGTGCCAGCTTTCTCAACACGAACAGCAGCTTTCTCAATACCAGTGGTAACAACCTGAAGCGACCGCCCGAGTTGCGAAATTTTGCTGAGGAGCAGTCTAGCGCTGGATTTTATCCCTCGCCAACTTAACATTGGTGAGCCGCGCACAAGAAAAAACTCTGCAGGTTGCTGGAGTTTTTCTGGAACTCCACGCTCCACGCAAGCAAGGAGTGGGCAAAAATTTCTAAACTCTGCTGGAAGAGCAGAGTTTATCACCATTCCCCCCAAAAAAAAGTCAGCCATCTTGTCTCCTGCATGGAGAATTGTGCAATGATACAGGGGCCAAGAAAAGGGAGAGGTCCCAAAAATGTGAGTTCCATGTTAATTCCGATAGGGAATGCTTCTTCCTGAGACAAGAAAAAACAGCAGAACAGGATTACACAAAATTGGGCAAAAAGTTAGAACTTTTCTCAGAATGCAGTCTTTTTGTGATGTGGTGTATGTCAGTTCTGCTGTTTTCAAGAATCAAGAAATTAACATTTAAAAAGGGGCTCGGGTTGGGCACATGGGTGTAAGCATTATTTATATCTGGAGTGTTGTTACCACAGGAAATTCAAGAGACAGAGTATGAGGTTTCTGCAGTTTAATTGCTCAAGCTGTCACTCCTACAATTGAATTTTTTTTTATCCCTGGTGTCTATTGGGCTCTCTGCCCCCAGACGGGGGTTATTGCCCCCATCTGTCCCCTGGAGTGGCAGAAAGACTGTTTACCTTTTTTGGGGCTGGGGGCATGGCCATGCTCATGCTGGGCACCCCCCTTACAATTAAAAAAAGGAATCACTGGTGTCTAATTCTGCAACCCCCCCCCCCCCAAGGTGCGCAGATAGGGGTAATTGCCCCCACCTGGCCCCACATTTTTATGGGGGGGGGGCAGGGGACAGCCCCCACTCCTACAATTGAAAAAAAAAATCCCTAGTGTCTAGTGAGCTTTCTGCCCCCACTCCGAGGGAGGGGGGGTGCGGAGCTGGGGTAATTGCCCCATATACCCTCCAGTTGAAGCAGAAAGACTGTTACCCTTTTTTGGGGGGTTAAGGGCATGACCATGTCCATGCTGGGCAGCCCCCACCTCTACAATTACAAAAAAGAATCCATGGTACCTATTGGGCTTTCTGCCCCCCTCATTCCCCAAGGTGGGCAGATAGGGGTAACTGCCCCCACCTGGCCCCACATTTTTATGGGGGTGGGGGTAGGGGGCTGACCCCACTCCTACAACAGAAAAAAAAATCCCTAGTGCCTAGTGAACTTTCCGCCCCCATTCTGGGGGGGGGGGGGGTGGGGGGGGAGCGTGGAGCTGGGGTAATTGCCCCATCTGCCCTCCAGGGGGAGCAGAAAACTGTTACCCTTTTTTGGGGAGTTGAGGGCATGACCATGTCCATGCTGGGCAGCCCCCACCTCTACAAAAAAAAAAAGAATCCATGGTGCCTATTGGGCTTTCTGCCCCCAGACGTGGGTTATTGCCCCCATCTGTCCCCCCGAGTGGCAGAAAGACTGTTTACCTTTTTTTGGGGCTGGGGGCATGGCCATGCTCATGCTGGGCACCCCCCCTTACAATTAAAAAAAGGAGTCACTGGTGCCTAATGGGCTTTCTGCAACCACTCCTGCCCCCCAAGGTGAGCAGATAGGGGTAATTGCCCCCGCCTGGCCCCACATTTTTATGGGGGTGGGGGCAGCCCCCAATCCTTTAATTGAAATAAAAAATCCCTAGTGATTAGTGAGACTTCTGCCCCCCCGGGGGGGGGGGAGACCTGGGGTAATTGCCCCATCTGCCCCTCCAAGGGGAGCAGAAAGACTGTTACCCTTTTTGGGGGGATTGGAGGCATCACCATGTCCATGCTGGGTAGCCCCCACCCCTACATTTAAAAAAAAGTCATTCCTGGTGTCTAGTGGGCGCCCTTTTCCAATGATACCTCTCCTGTCTGCATGGGTGCTCGGGGCTGAGATAACCTCACAAGCACCGATACAGTGAAAGTGAAAAGAGCTCATCAGCTCAATTCACCTTCATTTTAAGTGAAATGACGTCAGTGCATCATGCACACTGATCGTCGCTTCAATGAAAAAACTATATTAGCCTTGGGAGCTGTGGAAGCTGCTGAGGCTAATTTTAGTTAAAGGAAATCCCTCTGGTGCCCTGGTAAAATATGATTATGCAGAAAACACAGTGGCCGCAAAATCGCATAATTCCAGATGAACTACATGTAAGTGATGTGTGCACTGTGATGGTGGCATGACTGTGTATACAGAGGTTTTGTGATATGTTAAATGTTAGAGGTTGGGGTTTTTTTCTGAGACAAAATAGGGCGGGCAGTGTAATGCTTCCTCCGATGCACCCTACTCCGTGGGCCATCAGAGGAAGCGTTCAATCAAAGGAGCCAACTAGACATCCGTTGATGGAAATATGAGTCCTCCGGACCCTAAATAGGGAGCAAGGACCGCTTTTTTTTTAAGGACAGGGTAGTCCATCATGTTTGCGAAGGAGCAATCTGTCCACCAAACTCTAACCCACCCTCAAAATTTGTTGTAAAATTGAGGTGGCCATACCACTATACGTCTTTCAATATTCACTGCTTGTTTATTTCATTAACTATATTCTGTGTAATTTTACATTTTCCAGGTCTTTTGTGCCTGATAATATGCAGTAATGGATGTTGTTCCTCTTTTCCTTCTCAGACAGTTACACAGCAAGGACTGAGGTGGAGATTGTGACCACCCCACTCAAGCAGAATGCATTGGTGGGTCCTGTCTCTCTGGCCTGTGTGGTCAGGGCTGTTTCCGGACCAGTCTGGGTGTT
Source organism: Pleurodeles waltl (assembly GCF_031143425.1). Taxonomy (NCBI): domain Eukaryota; kingdom Metazoa; phylum Chordata; class Amphibia; order Caudata; family Salamandridae; genus Pleurodeles; species Pleurodeles waltl. The sequence goes on from NC_090451.1 coordinate 645,820,100, forward strand.
CTGGAACATTTCTGGAAGACCAAGTCAAGGGCAGACCAGTTTAACCACAGATGTAAAAGGAACCTTCACCTTTATAAGTCCTATCTCCATCTACGCGGACAACTGGACCAGAGGAGAGGTGTCCTGCAATGTCCAGTTTAATTCATCTCAGAGTGTGGTGAAGAGAAGCGCAGCCTACAAAGGTAGATTTTATACTGTGTTTCATGGAACATGTCTGACGTAATTTCCAGAAATGTTAAACAAAATACCAGAGCACTCCCAAAAAATAGTCCAAGCAATAAAGTAACAAAGTCAATACAGAAATTTTTCTAAAAAAAATTCTGTATGGACTTTGCTACTTTATTGCTTGGACTATTTTTTTGGAGTGTTCTGGTATTTTGTTTAACAAGTTTTCCAGCACAGCTCATAACTCTGTTATGATCGGTGCAGTGGACACCTGGGTGGTTGGGTGCCATACCGGACATAGCACCCTAATATTGTTACTTTGGACCAACTAGCCTTTTAACGTAACTACGGATGTGCAGACTCTATAGCATCAACCACCGTTTTCCCTTTTTTTCCAAAGTGTAATTTCCAGAAATGTTTGTAGTGCTCAAGAGAAAAATGTTTTTGATGACCCAGTTGACATTAATTCATTATCAGAGACTTTATCTTTGCTCAGATTTTTACCTGCAGCCCTTGAAGGTCAAACGTGGGCTGTTGCTTCTCTTCGATTCTGTTGCTAAACTTTGAGCTCTTATGACTAACTCTGGACCCATGGCCACAGATCATCCACGCACTCACAACTTGATTCTCTGTTTTTGCCCCTCGCTTGTAATTTTCCAGTGTCACCATTGCGTGTTGTAAGGCCGAACGTTTAGAACAGTGGTTCTTAACATTTTCACTTCTGGGGACACCCACTTACTACCAGAGTCCAGGGACTCCCACTGAATCATTATTGGTACCTGAGGATCGCCACTGAGTCATTACTGGAAGCCAGGGACCCCAGCTTAAGAAATTTGTATGGTATTAACACAAACACATAAACAAGTATTCATCACACAAACACATAAATACACAAATGATGAAATATTGTATTCAATTCACAAGTAAATATAAACAATCTACATTTTCATTTTAATGGGACAGTTAAGGCTTTTCTAAATTAAACTGAGGCTACACTATATTCTATTTGATGCATTTGCACTGCTCCCACAAATCAAATTGAGCACATCATCTTATTTTTGGCCTCCAGATGGAAAATCCGTCCCATGTACTTAGCACTTTGAATTTTTCAATATGCACTTTTGCTCCTTTATTTACATATACTTTGTTAATGTATTAATATCTAATTGTCTAAGCAGTTGCAGATCCCCTGAGTAGGCGCTGCGCCCCCCAGGGGTTCCCAGACCACAGGCCAAGAACTGCTGGTTTAGAATATGTTAATGCTGAAGGTGGTGATCAGTTCCATGTTTGCTCTATGCAGAGGCCTTGAATGAAACTGTAAACTGTTTTTCATACAAAATACACAAAAATCTTGTGGAATGTTTGTGATTTTCATGTACCATGCATGGTAGGTGGTCCGTGTAAAAACTGGAACTCATGTACAAAAAGCAGACAATATACTACATCATTATATTGCACGTTCTGTAAGCCCAGGGCAAGGGAAGACAAATTTGATCAGAGACAGAGATGGGATCTTCACCATTACAAGTCATATCTCTTTGTTGCCAGTCAACCTGACCAGAGGAGAGGTGTTCTGTGAAGTGCAATTCGATTCATCCCTCAGGGGGTTGAAGAGAAGTGCAAACTACAAAGGTATTGTAGAGATGATTTTTGATCATTGAGTCTGGAAACTGTGTGGAGAAATTGTAATTTGGAAGCAATATCAATATTCATTAAATTAGAAGCCTAACCACTAAAATACAAAAGAGCATACTTTTCTTCTCCAATTGCAAGGTCGGCCAGTCTGTTAGTGTAAATCTAGCACATAAGCTCAGGAATAAAATGATGTACCTTGACCTCGAAAACACTTATGATCCCATAATATATGCACAACTTTTGCTCTTATGTCATTTGTTCACTACGTATAATCTTCTTCCCTCATCTCTTATCCGATTGGCTCCCACTTCCCATGCCCCCTGCTTCCCTCTTAGTGAGCTCCTTAGAGTGTTGGGATGTGGTGACAGTCAAGGTGAAGTGGTAGTTGGAGTGAAAGAGTGAGGGGTAACCACCTGCGAACCAATCTTGATGGTACCATTGTTACTTGTTGTGAATAATAAAACCTGGTCCTACCTTAAACTGCGGCTCAGGTATTCATTACTGCAAATCCCTTTGCTCCAAAAATCTCTTTCCTAATGCAGTTCAATGCTCCAGTGCATACCTGTTTGTGTTTATTAAGCATATCTAAATTCTGTGACAGGCATCCATAGAGTGTGAGATCTTAAGGCATGTGTGTATAAGTGGTATGGAACTGATATTTTATCCTGATCTCCATTCTAGCCATCTCATCTGAAACTTTTGGTTGGTGTGGAGCCTTCACTGTGACCCGGATCATCTTGCTTCTCTTGACTCTCTCAGCTATCATCTATAAGGCTTACATGTGCCCTCTCTCAGGTACGGCGGCAGCCTCTCGGACTCAAGAGGAAGTCCACAGCAGAAGAAGGATGATTGTAAGAAAAGGTAAATATGATCAATGCCATTAAGAATGGTGCCCGGAAAAAGGCTTTTATATTCAAAAAATTTTGGCACAAACACAACAGTTTCCCTCACCATAAAACAAATACACTAATTTATTAATGATTGTTCAAGGTCACGGCTACCTGCAGCCCTGTCCATTGTCACTTGTACAAAAAAGGCCAAGGATTGCCCTCACAGGTCAGCCATCTTACTGCTAAGCCTGACACACACCATCATTCCTCATCGAAAGGCCAGCCCTAAGCAGAGGAAAAATTGCAAGTCCCCGGACAGGCTAGTAAAATACTGCACTGGGAATTAGCAACTGAATGGTAATAAGTGTTGGGCATACAGCTCCTCTTTCTTCAGCACAATACACTACTCCCAAAAGGCCTCTCCCGCATTACATACAGGAATGAGGCCAGGGGTTGTCCTGGTAGGACCATCAACTAAAGGCTTGGCCATGCTCACCAGCCTTGGTCAACTAACTTGGTGAGCCTTGGTCAACCAACTAAATGCCAGGCTGCACTCACCAGCCTTGGTCCAAAGGCAGAGGTTTAAGAACAACTTATCTGCTGGTCCGGCTTTAGGGCGGTACGAGTGGTGCAACCGAATCTGGCGCTGAGCTGGAAGGAGCGGGGTTGGGTTTAAAACTAACTTATGGATTTAAAAGTAATGCTGCAGTGCTTCTTGTGTGTCCAGCAGCTTTCAGGCAACAATAAAAGTGTTAAGATAAATCTGGTGATTAATGTTCTTGCTGAAGAGAGATAGAGTTAGTCTTCTGGCAGTTTTGACTCACTGTATATTGGCGCAGAGGGTTAATGTGCCTAGTGCAAAGAACATGGGCCATGTGTAGGAAAGTACCATGTTGTCTGGCATGTTACCCCCATATTTCACTGTATATATGTTGTTTTAGTCTATTACAGGCAGGGCCCCAGTGCTCATAAGTATGTGCCCTGTATATGTTTCCTGTGTGATGCCTAACTGTCTCACTGAGGCTCTGCTAACCAGAACCTCAGTGGTTATGCTCTCTGCTTTCCAAATTTGTCACTAACAGGCTAGTGACTACATTTACCAATTCACATTAGCATACTGGTACACCCATATAATTCCCTAGTATATGGTACTGAGGTACCCAGGTTATTGGGGTTCCAGGAGATCCCTATGGGCTGCAGCATTTCTTTTGCCACCCATAGGGAGCTCTGACAATTCTTACACAGGCCTGCCACTGCAGCCTGCGTGAAATAACGTCCACGTTATTTCACAGCCATTTACCACTACACTTAAGTAACTTATAAGTCACCTATATGTCTAACCTTCACCTGGTGAAGGTTGGGTGCAAAGTTACTTAGTGTGTGGGCACCCTGGCACTAGCCAAGGTGCCCCCACATCGTTCAGGGCAAATTCCCCGGACTTTGTGAGTGCGGTGACACCATTACACGTGTGCACTGTACATAGGTCACTACCTATGTACAGCGTCACAATGGTAACTCTGAACATGGCCATGTAACATGTCTAAGATCATGGAATTGTCACCCCAATGCCATTCTGGCATTGGGGTGACAATTCCATGATCCCCCGGGTCTCTAGCACAGAACCCGGGTACTGCCAAACTGCCTTTCCGGGGTCTCCACTGCAGCTGCTGCTGCCAACCCCTCAGACGGGTTTCTGCCCTCCTGGGGTCCAGGCAGCCCTGGCCCAGGAAGGCAGAACAAAGGATTTCCTCTCCCTTTGGAAATAGGTGTGAAGGCTGGGGAGGAGTAGCCTCCCCCAGCCTCTAGAAATGCTTTGATGGGCACAGATGGTGCCCATCTCTGCATAAGCCAGTCTACACCGGTTCAGGGATCCCCCAGCCCTGCTCTGGCGCGAAACTGGACAAAGGAAAGGGGAGTGACCACTCCCCTGACCTGCACCTCCCAGGGGAGGTGCCCAGAGCTCCTCCAGTGTGTCCCAGACCTTTGCCATCTTGGAAACAGAGGTGCCTGTGGCACACTGGAATGCTCTAAGTGGCCAGTGCCAGCAGGTGACGTCAGAGGCTCCTTCTGATAGGCTCTTACCTCTCTTGGTAGCCAATCGTCCTTCCTAGGTAGCCAAACCTCCTTTTCTGGCTATTTAGGGTCTCTGCTTTGGGGAATGCACCAGATAACGAATGCAAGAGCTCATCAGAGTTCCTCTGCATCTCCCTCTTCACCTTCTCCCAAAGAATCGACCGCTGACTGCTCAGGACGCCTGCAAAACCGCAACAAAGTAGCAAGATGACTAATAGCAACCTTGTATCGCTTCATCCTGCCGGCTTTCTCGACTGTTTCCAGATGGTGCATGCTCTGGGGGGAGCCTGCCTCCTCTCTGCACCAGGAGCTCTGAAGAAATCTCCCGTGGGTCGATGGAATCTTCCCCCTGAAACCGCAGGCACCAAAAGACTGCATCACTGGTCCTCTGGGTCCCCTCTCAACACGACGAGCGTGGTCCCTGGAACTCAGCAACTCTGTCCAAGTGACTCCCACAGTCTAGTGACTCTTCAGTCCAAGTTTGGTGGAGGTAAGTCCTTCTCTCCCCACGCTAGACTGCATTGCTGGGTACCGTGTGATTTGCAGCTGCTCCGGCTCTTGTGCACTCTTCCAGGATTTCCTTTGTGCACAGCCAAGCCTGGGTCCCCGACACACCTTCCTGCAGTGCGCAACCTTCTGAGTTGTCCTCCGGTGTCGTGGGACTCCCTTTTGTGACTTCGGGTGGACTCCGGTTCACTTTTCTTCTAAATGCCTGTTCAGGTACTTCTGCGGGTGCTGCCTGCTTCTGTGAGGGCTCCCTAAGTTGCTGGGCGCCCCCTCTGTCTCCTCTTCCAAGTGGCGACATCCTGGTCCCTCCTGGGCCACAGCAGCACCCAAAAACCTCTACCGCGACCCTTGCAACTAGCAAGGCTTGTTTGCGGTCTTTCTGCGTGGGAAACACCTCTGCAAGCTTCATCGCGACGTGGGACATCCATCTTCCAAAGGAGAAGTTCTTAGCTCTCTTCTTTCTTGCAGAACTCCAAGCTTCTTCCAACCGGTGGCAGCTTCCTTGCACCCACAGCTGGCATTTCCTGGGCTCCTGCCCACTCTCAACACTGCTGCGACTATTGGACTTGGTCCCCTTGTCTTACAGGTACTCAGGTCCGGAAATCCACTGTTGTTGCACTGCTGGTATTTGTTCTTCCTGCAGAAACCCCCTATCACGACTTCTGTGCTCTCTGGGGGTAGTAGGTGCATTTTACACCTACCTTTCAGGGTCTTGGGGAGGGCTATTTTTCTAACCCTCACTGTTTTCTTACAGTCCCAGCGACCCTCTACAAGCTCACATAGGTTTGGGGTCCATTCGTGGTTCGCATTCCACTTTTGGAGTATATGGTTTGTGTTGCCCCTATACCTATGTGCTCCTATTGCAATCTACTGTAACTTTACACTGCTTGCATTACTTTTCTTGCTATTACCTGCATAATTTTGGTTTGTGTACATACATCTTGTGTATATAACTTATCCTCATACTGAGGGTACTCACTGAGATACTTTTGGCATATTGTCATAAAAATAAAGTACCTTTATTTTTAGTACTTCTGTGTATTGTGTTTTCTTATGATATTGTGCACATGACACCAGTGGTATAGTAGGAGCTTTACATGTCTCCTAGTTCAGCCTAAGCTGCTTTGCCATAGCTACCTTCTATCAGCCTAAGCTGCTAGAAACACCTATTCTACACTAATAAGGGATAACTGGACCTGGCACAAGGTGTAAGTACCTCTGGTACCCACTACAAGCCAGGCCAGCCTCCTACACCATGCAGTTCACAGCACAAAGTGCAATTATGAGTAGCGCTATAAAAAAAATTAATGCATGTCAAAGAGGGGTTATGGAGATAGGAGGGGCACTGTTGGAGGGTTGCAGAAAGGGAATTTGTGGAGAAGGAAGTCATGGGGGGCACCAAAAAACATTGCTGCACAGGGCACCACCAGCGCTAAACCCAGCGCTGTTTCCTGTTTGGCCCTGTTGTAGCCTAAATGGTTGCTTGCCATATGAATTTTAAAATAATGGGCTGCTTTTGTTTTGAAATGTAACAACGTTTGTTGACTTATGTACAGCAAACAACAGAACGTAACACAGTAACTTAAACGCGCAATATAACATAAGTAAAATAACCACTTCCACATCTCCTATTTGCACGATGATTAAACTATAGAGCAGATCACTAGTTCTTTAGCTGTAGAGTTGTGGCAGCAGCGTTAGGAAATGTTACTCAAGAAAGAACATTTAATTGGAATACTTTATTGGGGCAACGAAATAGAATGCTCTGAAATAAGCTCTGAACAACAAGCATTTGAAGGAATCATGGTTGTAAAGTAAAGTAAAGTAAGATGAGTGATATCCCCCTATGTAATTAACTATGTCAAAACGATAAAATATAGTAAAAAACTGTTATGCATTTTTTCAGATAATGTGCTTGCAGTAGAAGAATCCAGGACACAAGCCAAATAATTCGTAAACTACAGCGCTACCTATATCAATGTAACCTGGTCTGGTGTAACATGGATCAAGGAGCTTTGTTTTGCTATGTAGTGAGATAATGTGCAGTTGTTAGTTTATATAATCAAATGCCTCCTTTATTCTTGGATGGCCAGTCCACAAGGCCACCGCTTCCTGCTGTCTAGAGGAGGACGCCTGTCCAGTTTAAAGAACTATGTTGAAATGAGGCTCGCTCAGCCAAAGCTGGAAAGAATGAGTTTACCAGAAGAGCCCACACCGTGCAGCCACTCTGCCAGAAAGGAGAGGAACAACTGGTCACTGCACATGGACCTTGGTTAGAAAGATACTGTAACCGAATCAGTGAAGATAATGGGTTATAATGACATGCATAGACTGGAGTCTTAAAGTGGAAAGCGCAGTTGAGAACAGAGAGCAGAATTCACACTTCATAACACGTGCCTGCTTGGTGGGGATCTTTTTAAAGTACATCTATCAGTGTGGCGGATGCACTTTCGCCATATTGTTGCAGCTTGCTTGACATTCTTTTTGCTTCTCAGAAACAAACTTCATGAGGGGTTTTGTTCCATAAAAAGAAAACACAATGGCCTTGACGTCAGGCCATTCATGACTTTCACAGATGGTAAAATGCTCTACAAGTGACAGCCCTCCCAATGCTACGATGGGAGCCTGGCAGCGGATGGGGCACCCTCAATGATTCTGCATCTCTGAGCTGGTGGAGGCTCCATTGGGAAACACTCGTTGGTTCTCCCACCTCTAAATGGGGCAGAGGGACAGACACTGAGGTGGAAGCCATACTCTGCCAACCTTTAAACAAGGCACACAAAATCCTGATTATGAGTTGGGTGGTTGGGGAACAGGGGGTTACTCGCCCTTAAATATGGACACTTATTTCTTCAATCAAATCCACATGTGTCAGAATTTACCACACGTTTTTATCTGGTACTTTTTGACAGTCATTAACTTTACAGTTATTAAACTGTAAAGACTGCTTTAGTCCCCCAGCATCAGTCACCAGTGAGAGCTGTCTTTCGTTTGTTCTACTTCTTAATAACGGATAAGCTGCGCCAACGCATTTCTATCAATCACAAATAGATTAAAATTATTAATTTATATCGTCCCTTCAGCTACTGATATTTCCATGGGTCTACTTCTCGAGCACTGGACAGGTCTTCTCTCTGGGTCACCGTTACAAAGTAATATGTTGACGAGCATCAATAGCTGATCCACTTTCTTAACCCCTTCGCTGCCAGGCTTTTTCCCCCTCAGTGCAAGCTTTTTTTGGGCTGTTTGGGGCAGTTCGTGCTTAGGACCTCATAACTTTTTGTCCGCATAAGCTACCCATGCCAAATTTGCATCCTTTTTTTTCCAACATCCTAGGGATTCTAGAGGTACCCAGACTTTGTGGGTTCCCCTGAAGGAGACCAAGAAATTAGCCAAAATACAGCAAATGTTATTTTTTTTTTTTAAAAGGGCTGCAGAAGAAGGCTTGTGTTTTTTTTCCCTGAAAATGGCTTCAACAAAGGGTTTGCGGTGCTAAAATCACCATCTTCCCAGCTTTCAGGAGCAGGCAGACTTAAATCAGAAAACCCAATTTTTCAGCACAATTGTGGCATTTTACTGGGACATACCCCATTTTTACTATTTTTTGTGCTTTCAGCCTCCTTCCAGTTAGTGACAGAAATGGGTGTGAAACCAATGCTAGATCCCAGACAGCTAAACAGTTCCGAAAAGTAAACAAATTTCTGAATTCAGCAAGGGTTAATTTGTGTAGATCCTGCAAGGTTTTCCTACAGAAAATAACAGCTGAAATAAAATAAATATTAAAATTGAGGTGAAAATAACAGCCATTTTTCTCCACGTTTTACTCTGTAACCTTTTCCTGCAAAGTCAGATTTTTTAAAGCAATATACCGTTAAGTCTGATGGACTCTTCTGGTTGCGGGGTTATATAGGGCTTGTAGGTTCATCAAGAACCCTAGGTACCGAGAGCCAATAAATGAGCTGCACCTTGCAATGGGTTTACATTCTATACCAGTATACAGCAATTCATTTGCTGAAATATAAAGAGTGAAAAATAGGTATCAAGAAAACCTTTGTATTTCCAAAATGGGCACAAGATAAGGTGCTGAGAAGCAGTGGTTATTTGCACATCTCTGAATTCCGGGGTGCCCATACTAGCATGTTAATTACAGGGCATTTCTCAAATAGATTTCTTTTTTACACACTGTCTTAGATTTGGAAGTGAAAAATGTGGAGAAAGACAAGGGGCAATAACACTTGTTTTGCTATTCTGTGTTCACCCAAGTCTCACGATAAAAATGGTACCTCACTTGCGTGGGTAGGCCTAATGCTCGCGACAGGAAACGCAACATGGACACATCACAATTTTACATTGAAATCTGATGTGTTTTTCGCAAAGTCCCTAGCTGCAGATTTTGGCCTCTAGCTCAGCCGGCACCTAGGGAAACCTACCAAACCTGTGCCTTTTTTAAAACTACATATGTAGGGGAATCCTGGATGGGGTGACTTGTTGGGCTCTCCCCAGGTTCTGTTACCCAGAATCCTTTGCAAACCTCAAAATGTGGCCAAAAAAACACTTCTTTCGCACATTTTGGTGACAGAAAGTTCTGGAATCTGAGAGGAGGCACACATTTCCTTCCACCCAGCGTTCCCCCCAAATCTCCCAATAAAAATGCTACCTCACTTGTGTGGGTAGGCCTAGCACCCACAACAGTGAACACATCACATTTTCCCAAAGAAAACAAAGCTGTTTTTTGAAAAAGTGCCTAGCTGTGGATTTTGGCCTCTAGCTCAGCCGGTACATAAGGAAACCTACCAAAACTGTGCATTTTTTTAAACTAGACACCTATGGGAATCCAGGATGGGGTGACTTGTGGGGCTCTCACCAGGTTCTGTTACCAAGAATCCTTTGCAAACCTACAAATTTGGCCAAAAAAACACCTTTTCCTCACATTTCGGTGGTAGAAAGTTCTTGAATCTGGGAGGAGTCACAAATTTCCTTCCACCCAGCGTTCCCCCAAGCCAAGTCTCCCAATAAAAATGGTACCTCACTTGTGTGGGTAGGCCTAGTGCCCGCAAAAGGAAATGCCCCCAACACTATCTGGACACATCAAAATTATCAAATACAAAACTACCTGTTTTTGAGGGGGGGGGTGCACCTGCGTTTTTGGTCCTGGGCTCAGCAGCCATACAGGGAAACCTACCAAACCCAGACATTTCTGCAAACTAGATACCCGAGGGGGTTTACGGAGGTGTGACTTGCGTGGATCCCCCAGTGTTTTCTTACCCAGAATCCTCAGCAAAGCGCAAATTTAGCTACAAAATGTAATTTTTCCCACATTTCTGTGTGGTATCACCGCCCCGGGACAAATTTCCTACCACCCAGTGTTCCCCTCAGTCTCCCAGTAAAAATGATACCTCACTTATGTAGGTGGGCTAAGTGCCTGTGACAGGGAAGAGCCAAAAACATGTCGAAACTGAGGGGGAACCAAAGCGAGTCCAAAATGGCAGTTGGAAAAAAAAAACATTTTTAGGCTGACAAGTGGGGCAGAATTTCTATCGGTATAGATGAGACAATGCTGGGTGGTATGAATTTTGTGGATTCCTGAGATTCCGGAAGGTTTCATCACAAAAATGGGGAAAAATGTGTGATTTCCTTCAAAGTTGGAGGTTTGCAGGGCATTGTGGGTAAGAAAATGGTGCGGGTGCATGTGAAGCACACCACCCTGGACTCACCCAGATGTTTAGTTTTCAGATGAGTCTAGGTGTTGTGGATTTTTCTACATGGCAGTTTCCCAAAGTCCAAAAAGTGGAGCCCTCACCATTCCAAGTGGGACGATTTTGAGAGTTAGCCATGCTCTCATGACCCAAAAGTAAAACCAAAACCCAAAATAATCAAATGTCCTCTTGCTTGCCGTGGGATAAGATGTTTTAGTGTGCGGGGGAGAGCTAAAAGACTGTTACCCCCTTCAGTTGGGGTGGGGGCATAACCAGGCCCATCCTGGATGGTAGCAATCACCCCACTATTTTTATTTTTTATTTTTTATTCCTGGCAACCAAGTAAACATTTTGCCCCCCCACCCCCCCGGGGTGTGGATCGAGGGTTATTGCCCTAGCTGCCCACTGGTGGGCAGAGCTACTTTGGCTCCATTTATTTGGGGTGGAGGTATGGCCAACAGTAATTTGCCCCCATGGGAAGTGACCCTGGCCCAAGGGGCTGCCCCCCAAACACATACACACACATCAATCCCTGCTGCCTAAGTGGTTTCTGCCCCCTCCCCGGGCAGATCGGCCTAATAGAAAAAGGCCCATCTGCCCACAAGGGGAGCAGAACTGGCATAATATAATTTTGCCCCCAACGGGATCGACCTTTGCCTAAGGGGTCGCTCCCCTTGTGTGAAATTGACACAAAAAATAAAATCCCTGGTGTCTAGTGGTTTCTAGCCCCCTTGGGGGCAGATTGGCCTAATAAAATAGGCTGATCTGCCCCCAAGGGGGGCAGAAATGGCTTAAATACAATTTGCCTAAGGGGTCGCTCCCCATATATAAAAAAAATAAGGTAAAAAAAAATATATATATCCCTGGTGTCTAGGGGTTTCTGCTTCCCTGGGGGCAGATCGGCCTAATTATATTAGGCCGATCAGCTCCTGGGTGGAGAGGAGGCCCCCTGAGGAGCGACCCTTGCCCAGGGGTCCGCTCCCCTCATGTCAATAACCACAAAAAAAAACCTCCCTGGTGTCTAGTGGGCATCGCATCGCAATCGGGCAGCAGAAATGCTGAGAAAGACATTAAAGGAAAGGAAAGGCCTTTCCTCTCCTTTGATGCCTCTCTCGGCCCCTCCACGTGATTGGGGGAGAAATGCAAAAGCATTTCTCCTCTGATCGGTGCTGGAAGCTGAGCTTCCAGCGCAGAAGGGCAGGCATCTGATGAGGTCAGCAAGCGATTGCGCGCTGATGTCATCAGATGCCACTGGGGCGGGGGGGGATGGAAGGGGAAATGATTCCCCTTCCATCCCTGCAGTGTGGGTGCCGAGGCGAGGCTCATGGGGGGAGCTCTAGCGCTCCCCCCATGAGCCAGTCCCAGGACATAACGGTTATGTCTTTGGCGCCTCAGCGCTGCAGCCAAAGACGTAACCGTTACGTCCTTGGCTGCAAAGGGGTTTTAAATGATTCCAGTCCACCAAACGCGGTATGCCCGTGTCCTGATCAAAGGTTGCATTAACTTACATCACCAAGCTGAAATGTCTAATGTTTTTATACAATGCTGTTTTTTAAAACAAAATAGTGATGAGTCACATCACTGGCAAAAATTAACAACAATGACTAGCTTCATGAGTATTTTTGTTAAATTACTTTGTTTTGTTTTTATACTGTCAAGCATGCAATTTGATTTTTTTAATTTTATTAACATAATATCAGTCTAATGATGAGCAGAGATTAAGGGCCATATGTACGAAAGCTTTTTCCCATAGACACAGAATGGGTAAAATCCTTTGGTACATCTGGCATTAAGGGTCTTGTAAAGAAATTGAACAAATACATTATTGTGACTTAATCCTTGACTATCTGAAAGGTTTAGAACTAAAAAACACAATCTAAGCTTTCTGAGACATTCACCAATACAACAAATGACTGAAATGAGAACTAGTAGTTTTCCAAGTAAGGAATAGCCTTAAAGTAGAGCTAAAAACAGAAATTGCTAATTTTGTGCTCCCTTTTAGCCTTCATGTGAACGCCACTTTGTATCCTAAAGTCTGCGTCGTGCATCAGGAATGGAATTGTCCATGCTTAGTTTATTCTTCCAATGCCATATGCTGTTTTAGTTGGTTTCGCCATGGTGTAAAATAAATTCAGTATTCACCGAAATCATTTGAGGTAAGCGGTTCCTCGACTAGCAGCAAAAAGATTCAGCACGATGACTGTATTTCCAACATAGCATTACAAACATTTTATGTAAAGGACAGTTTGTGTCTGGGGTGAAAATCAAGCACTGAATAAGAAATGTTTCATAGGAGCATTGCATGTGAAAACTTTACATTATGCACTCTTTTTGTTCAGATTGATGGACACTGAACATTTACACAAAAACGTGTCAAAGTGTGATGACTAGGAATTCTGGGATTTTTAGCTTCCCTTCTTTAATAAAACCTTCGGTCTAAAACTCCCAGCTTGTAAGAAAGTAAAAAACAGGACTGGATGGAGGAGTTACCTATGGCATATAGGGCATCATATTGTTCCTCTGTTCTCCTTGCTGTGCATCAGCCTGTCTCTCCATGATGCAACCATTCCAGTTCGCAGGAAGAGTACATCGTTCAGTGACCACCCCCCAATGAAAAACATCTAGCGCTCACCTGAACATCAACTTGTGTTCTCATGATAAAAAAATTCTTGTACCTCCACAACAATGTTCCCACACACAACATCACACAATGCTCCTGAGCGGTACATTACCCATTGCTTCCATGAGGCACATCACCACTGCTTCTCTACTAAACATCAGTTTGGTGGTCATTACTACCCCGGCGGACGGTTTTACAGTTGCTGTAATACCGCAATCATCCCAGCGGAAAAAAAAGGGAATTATGACCGTGGCGGAAACCGCCAACATAGACAGCCACTTTAACACTCCGACCGCCACAGCGGTACAGACAAACAGCGCGGCGGTCACCGCCAACAGACAGGCGGAAGACAAAGTACCGCCCACAGTATCACAACCCGCCAATCCGCCACCTTTTTCGGGGCGGATTCACCGTGGATAAAAACACGGCGGAAACAGCTTTTGCAATGGGAAAACGCTCACCTTAACACACTCCACGAGGAAGGAGGACACCATGGAGCCCGAACTACAAATACTCCCTGCGCTTGTCTTTCTGCTCCTCTACGATCACCATCTACGTAGGCGCCGAAGACAACGGTGAGTACTGCACCTATAACATAGGGGAGGCAAAAGTCAGGGGGACCCACACGCAACACCCCCACCCCCACCCCGACCCTCACCCACTACAACACACACACCAATACATGTCCAAACAGCACAGTAAGAACCCCCCGGAAGAATGCAAAGACAAAAGGAAATCAGGTCAAACATTGTAATGTATCAAAATACAGTAAGCTATTATATACAGATATATTTACACATTCCAGAATTGATACATGACGATTAGTAGTGCAGGTATGTACATATCAATGTCCGTGCACCACTTGGCCCAAATTGCAAATGGGCGAGGCCCACACTAGATACCTGTCCACAAACGGAGAGAACACTGCAGGGGCATCAGATAGAAAAACAACAGGCACCTCAGGGGGAAGGGAAGGAGGGGACACCGCAGCCGGATTACAGCACCACGCCAGATCCACGACGGGGCTCCATGCCCATTGATGTATCCTGGGGAGTGCAAAGCCACAGTCTCTCAAGTCTCTACAGTGGGTGGGTTGCCCACTGGACCATCCTGGCAAGTGCAAAGCCACAGTCTCTCAAGTGGATATCAGTCTCCACTGGTTCTGGAGGGGGACTGGTGCCCAGACTGCATCAGGCTCCCCGTGACAGTTCCTGTTCCGTCACTGTCCCAGCTGCACATGGGCTAACGATGCTTGATTTGGCTGTCTTTTCCCTGCCCAGCGGTGCTTTGCCATGTCGGTCTTTGCCCTGTTCAGCTGTGCTTGACTTTGCAGTTTCTGACCTGTTCAGCTGTGCTTTGCCCTGTTCAGCGGTCCTCACCATGGCGGTCTTTTCCCTGTTCAGCGGTGCTTTGCCATGGCGGTCTTTGCCCTGTTCAGCGGTGCTTGACTTTGCAGTTTCTGACCTGTTCAGCTGTGCTTTGCCCTGTTCAGCGGTCCTCACCATGGCGGTCTTTTCCCTGTTCAGCGGTGCTTTGCCATGGCGGTCTTTGCCCTGTTCAGCGGTGCTTGACTTTGCAGTTTCTGACCTGTTCAGCGGTGCTTTGCCCTGTTCAGCGGTCTTCACCATGGCGGTGCTTTGCCCTGTTCAGCGGTCTTCACCATGGCGGTCTTTTCCCTGTTCAGCGGTGCTTGACTTTGCAGTTTCTGACCTGTTCAGCGGTGCTTTGCCATGGCGGTCTGTGCCCTGTTCAGTGGTGCTTGACTTTGAAGTTTCTGACCTGTTCATCGGTGCTTTGCCATGGCGGGCTGTGCCCTGTTCAGCGGTGCTTGACTTTGCTGTCTGACCTGTGCATTGGTGTGTGGCATGACGGTCCCTCATTGCCCAGCGGGGCTGTGGCTGCCGGGGCCCTCCAGGGCACTGACGCTGGCGGTGCTCTCCGGACCTGTGACTACAGTGCTGCCCTCCAGGGCACTGACTCTGGCGGTGGTCTCCTGACCAGTGACGATTGTGCTGCCCTCCAGGGCAATGACTCTGGCGGTGGTCTCCTAACCAGTGACGATTGTGCTGCCCTCCTGGGCAATGACTCTGGCGGTGGTCTCCTGACCAGTGACGATTGTGCTGCCCTCCTGGGCAATGACTCTGGCGGTGGTCTCCTGACCAGTGATGAATGTGCTAGCGGTGCCGTCCCGGCCGCCGGGGAGGATTGCACCCTTCTCCGCCGTGCTGCTCTTCCCAGACTGTGCCGACTTCTTCTGGCGCTTCACCACCTTTGGAGGAGTCACAGCTGACTCGGCACTCCCCCTGGGACCCTTATGAGCAGTTTTGCCGCCAGGAGTCTTCACCCTGTCCCGTCGGCCACTTTCCAACTTAAGGTGCTTTACAGGGGCTGGACTGGCAGTGCTTTGGCTCCGTGTCACACTGGCTGCCCTGGTGGCCGGTGCACTCCACACACCTTTAACACGCACCACTGGCACTGGACTTTTTTTGGCTGAGGTGCTACTACGGGACCTATGAATTGGAGGGGTGGGGGTGCTGGCAAAGAGGTCAACGTTGCTGAGGAAGAGTTGCTGACGAAGACTGGGATGGGTACCTGGAGGGGGTCTCGGAGTGGAGGAAGAGGAGGTGGTTGTAGGAGGTGTAACCTTAGGTGATTTGGGTGCAGGTGCAGGTATTGGAGGCTGTCGTGAGGTGGATGGATGTTGGGTGTGTGGGTGCCCGCGTTTGTGTACTTTGGGAGGGGGCGTCACAGACACACTGGGAGTGGACACAGGGGACGTGTAAATGGTAGTGGGGGTGGTGAGTGCAGGTGAGCGGGGTGTGGTGCTGGGTGTTCTGGTGCGAGTCCTAGTGGCTGTAGAGGCTGTGGAGGAAGTTGGAGGGGGGAGGCTAGAGACAGGTACAATGGCTGCCATCAGTGCTGAGGCCAGAGATTGTACGGTTTGATGAAGGGCAGCCTAACCAGAATGAATGCCCTCCAAGAATGCATTACCGTGTTGCAACTCCCTTTCTACACCCTGGATGGCATTCACAATGGTAGATGGTAGTGAGTGACCTGAGGAAGTCAATGGCCTCCTCACTGAGGGCAGCAGGGGTGACTGGGGCAGAGGCTGAGGTGCCTGGGGCAAAGGTGATGCCCACCCTCCTGGGTGAGCGGGCACGGAGCGAAGGCTGGGGGGCTGCTGGGAGGGCGGTGCTGGTAGGGGAGGTGGCGGCTGTACCGGTAGAAGTGGGGGGCACAGATGGTGCCGCCACCACAAGGGAGCTCCCATCGGCAGACGAGTCTGTGTCGCTGTTTCGTGATCCGGTGACCGACGTGAAGCTCCCCTCGCCCTCTGTCCCACTGGTGTATTCAGAGTCTGTGGTGTGGCCCTCCATGGCCATGTGGGATGCAGCTCCCTCGTGCTCCGGCGCCACTGTACCTCCGCCTGATGATGCTGATGCACACAAGAACAGGGAGAGCACAAAAGGGGGGGGGGACGACAGAAGAAAGGCAGGTTGAGTGCATGGCTTACCGCTACCGTTGGCAGACAATACAGACACAGCAGCCCCCTGCACTACGCCGTGCTCTTGGCCTCTACAGATGCAATTTCTGAGATCTGGCCTACATGGCTATGGTGGTCACCTGCACACATAGATGACACAGGGGCATGTCTACCTGTACTTGGCACTCTACAGAGGTGGGGTGGAGTGGCACATGGCCTGCATTACGGAGGGGCCTAGCCTACGGAACTCGCCCTGGCCTAGGGAAACCCACAGCCCTCCTCCCCCACCCAGACCCCTCCACTGCGCGCAAAGTCCATAGAATGAGAGTGTACTCACCCCCTTGTGTCTGCTGTGATGCCCTCAAGCGCCCATCCAACTCAGGGTAAGCCACCGCCAGGATCTGGAACATCAGGGGGGTCATGGTGCGATGGGCACCCCTCCCACGTTGGGAGGCCATCCCCATCTGAGCCTCCACCGTCTTCTTGCTCCAGCGGCGAATGTCCTCCCATCTTTTACGGCAGTGGGTGCCCCATCTCTGGTGGACCCCCAGGGTCCGGACGTCCTTGGCGATGGCACACCAAATGTCCTTCTTCTGGTGGGCGCTGACCTACATGACATGTACAGGGGAAGAAGAGAAGTCATTAACAACAGCACCATCGAAGTGGATGGCCCCCATCCCTACCCTTGCCATGTGGCACATGCATTCACAGTCCTTCATGTTCCCTGAACTCTGCCCCCTTCCTACTGACATCCAGCCCTCTCCACCCAGGCATACCCCATACAACATGCTCCCTGTGTACTTACCTGTTGGTCTGGAGGACCGTAGACTAGCGTGTACTGGGGGAGGACCCCGTCCACGAGCTTCTCCAACTCCTGGGCAGTGAAGGCAGGGGCCCTTTCCCCAGACGCAGCAGCCATTGTCTCTTCCAGACCGAGGTCACAGCAGCACTTGCAGTGTAGGTCCTCTCCTGTTGAAGATCAGGTATCGAGTGATTGAACAGATAGAAAATGGCGGTGACGTCCGCGGCAGTGACGTCCGTGGCGGTGCGTATCATCACCGCCGGCGCACTTCATCATTGGCTCCTGGGACCCATAGGGTCCAATGTTAACCAATGCAGCATTGCGCCGCGGTCTACGACCGCCTACCGCGACTGTGTACAACGCCAGCGCAGATACCTCACATCCCACTGTCCCACTTTAGAGGTCAGGCAGCCGCCATTTCAGGGGCCCACATGGCTTCATTTACTACTGCGTCACACATACCTAGGCCTACACTCAACACACATACAGTAAGAGTTTTGTATTTGGTGTCGTGTTCTGTGTGGCTGTGGGTACATACCTGGGAATTTGTTGACTCTGTGGTCGCTGTTGTCCTTCCTAGGCACCGTCAGCTGGGACATGTGAGGAGATGGCAGAATCCTCCGGTGTACCGACCGCTGGTGGACCGGTTGACAATGGAGGAGCGACATTTAATCATCACCTGCAGGTTTGACTGTGCCACAATCCAGGAATTGTGTACCCAGTTGGAGCCAGACCTGATCTCACCAATCCGCCATCCCACAGGAATCCCCCCTGACATACAGGTGCTATCAGTGCTCCATTTCCTTGCAAGTGGGTCATTTCAAACAACAGTGGCCATGGCATCAGGGATGTCCCAGCCTATGTTTTCCAACGTGTTGTCCAGAGTGTTGTCTGCCCTGCTGAAACACGTAAGGAGCTACATCGTTTTCCCACAGGTGGAGGATTTGGCTACAGTGAAAGGTGACTTCTATGCCCTTGGACATATCCCCAACATCATAGGTGCTATTGATGGGACCCATGTAGCTCTGGTCCCCCCCGCAGGAGTGAACAGGTGTACAGGAACCGGAAGAGTTATCATTCGATGAATGTACAGATGGTATGTTTGGCAGACCAGTACATCTCCCAGGTAAATGCTATGTTCCCTGGCTCAGTGCATGCCGCCTACATCCTGTGGAATAGCAGCATCCCGTATGTGATGGGTCAACTCCAGAGGCACCGTGTGTGGCTATTAGGGGACTCTGGTTACCCCAGCCTGTCATGGCTATTGACCCCAGTGAGGAATCCCAGGACCAGGGCAGAGGAATGCTACAATGAGGCCCATGGGCGGACTAGGAGGGTGATCGAACGCACCTTCGGCCTCCTGAAGGCCAGGTTCAGGTGCCTCCATATGACAGGTGGTTCCCTATTCGACTCACCAAAGAAGGTGTGCCAGATCATCATCGCCTGCTTGATGCTTCACAATCTTGCTTTGCGACGCCAGGTACCTTTTCTGCAGAAGGATGGTCCAGATGGCAGCGTTGTGGCAGCTGTGGAGCCTGTGGACAGTGATGAGGAGGAAGCTGAGGAAGAAGACATAGACAACAGGGAGTCAGTCATACACCAATATTTCCAGTGACACACAGGTGAGAATATTGTTTTTTACTATTACATTCACTTTCACACTTCTACCTCTATCCTGTCTGTCATTTAGTAGCAGTATTTGGTAACTGAGTTGTACCTTTCCATTACGGTTTCACAGGTGTGGTTACCAACGTGTGTCATCTGCTTGCATCCTTCATGGACTTGTGATGTGTGACATTGGTATGTTGACATTACAATTGAAAACGCATTTTGACACTGCCATTGATAATACAAATTTACCAAATTACAGACTGACTCCAGATTGTTTTGTGCTTCAAGGGTGTTTATTTAAGTGCTCAAAAATGGAGGGAGGTTGTAAAATGGTGATGGTGGAGGAATGTCCATGGCAGAATCCAGTCTATTCGTCTCACAGGTGCTTTGCCTATATGGGCATAGGAAGTGGAGCTGGGGCAGTTCCAATGTGGACAGGGTAACAAAGTTCGACAGTGGGAGGACAATCAGGGTGGTCTCATTTCCTGGCGGGGGTCTTGCCATCTTGCTCTGTCCTGTTCCTGGATCTCAGGGACCGCTTGCGGGGTGGTTGTCCGTCTGCAGGGGGTGGGGTGGTCCTGTGGCGGGGCGTCCTGTCCCCTAGCGCCGGCGGAGGTGGTGGGCAGTTCATCGTCCATGCTATTGTCATATGGCCCCGTGGAGTGCCACGTGTCCCTCATGGTCTTTTGTATGTCCTTCAGCACCCCTACGATGGTGCCCAGGGCGGAGCTGATGGTTCTGAGCTCCTTCCTGAACCCAAAATACTGATCCTCCTGCAGGCACTGGGTCTCCTGAAACTTGGCCAGGACTCTCGCCATTGTCTCCTGGGAGTGGTGGTATGCTCCCATGATGGAGGAGAGGGCCTCGTGGAGAGTGGGTTCCCTTGGCCTGTCCGCCCCCTGTCGCACAGCAGCCCTCCCAGTTCCCCTGTGTTCCTGTGCCTCCATCCCCTGGACCGTATACCCACTACCACTGCCCCCAGGTCCCTGTTGTTGTTGGGGTGGTGGGTTATCCTGGGTTCCCTGTAGTGGTGAACAAATTGCTGATTGACGTGTCCTGGGTACGGAGGTATGGGCCCGCTGGGTGGGTGCTGTGCTGGTGTTACCAGAGGGTGGAAGGTCAGTGTTGGGCTGTGCCTGTGCAAGGGGAACCGACTGTCCCGAGGCCCACGATGGTCCGGGCTGGTCATCTGGATCCAGTTGGCCAGAGCTGCTATTGTCACTGTGGGCCTCTTCTGTGGGTGGAGTGGAGATGTTTGGACCCTCCTGTGTGGTGACGTTCCGTAGTGGTCCTGCAGGGGTATAAGAGCAGGATTATTGCATGTGTGTGGGTCATGGTGTGCAATGGGTGGGTGTGAGTGTACCCCAGTGCAAGCATTTCTGTGTGGGGGTTTGTGTGATGATGGTTTAGGGGGTTGTTATGGGTATGTGCAGTGAGCATGCTTTAGTGAGGGCTGACCATGCTTAGTTGTGTCATGCAGGGCTTGGTGTTGGGATTGTTGGTTTGTGTCATTAGTACATTAGTGAGGAGTTGGAGTGATAGGGGAGGGGGTGAGGGTGGGGGGGTGTGATAGCATGCAGGTAGGGTGGGGGATATGATAGTTAAGATTTGACTTACCAGTGTCCATTCCTCCACCGACTCCTCTGAGGCCCTCTGGATGCATGATGGTCAAGACTTGCTCCTCCCATGTTGTTAGTTGTAGGGGAGGAGGTGGGGATCCGCCACCAGTCCGCTGTACCGCGATGTTGTGCCTGGAGACCACAGAACGCACCTTCCCCCGTAGGTCGTTCCACCTCTTCCTGATGTCCTCCCGATTTCTTGGATGCTGTTCCACAACGTTGACCCTGTCGACTATTCTTTGCCATAGCTCCAGCTTCCTGACTATGGAGGTGTGCTGCACCTGTGAGCCAAATAGCTGTGGCTCTACCTGTAGGATTTCCTCCACCATGACTCTGAGCTCCTCCTCGGAAAACCTGGGGTGTCTTTGGCGTGACATGGGGTGGTGTGGGTGATGTTTCAGGTGGTGTATGTGTTGATGTGTGTGGTGATGTGTACTGGTGTGTGGTGTTTTGTGCTTTGAATGTTGTATGGGTTGAGAAAGAAACAGGGACCAGGGCACTCTGAGTCTCTATAATAAATATATAGTCCAAGATGAGTAGAGTTGCAAGAAGTGTTTAATCCAAGAACAGACAACAGCCAACACGTGTTTCGTCCTAGCGGACTTTTTCAAGGCTCATAGATTCAGACTTGGATGAAGACTATTTTCACTAGGGCTGCTGTAGCCCCTAAAATATAGCATTGGTTCCTGCAGAATTGCTGGCCCCTGCGCTAGTTGTAGCAGATCTCGGCCAAGAGTGGGCTATGAGGATTAGCCTGCAGGGTTCTCTTTCAGTTTGGTGATCACTTTTGGCAGGAAGGGAATTGAACGAAAAACGTAGGCAAACATCCTTTACTATCTTATTGAAAGAGCATTCCCCCATTAGTTAGGTTTTTGGTGTCTGCGTAAGAGCAGCATTTCTTGTTGCTCTTTGTCATACAGAGGTCTACTTTGATTTCACACTGGCATAGCCATCTCTTAAGAGTCGCCAGAGGTCGCAGCTGCAACCCCTCGCTTGCTCCTTGTGACCTATGTCACTGTCTTTGCGACACCTGACCTCTGAGTTCCAAGAATTCAAAGAACACTGAGCAGCTACGCATTGCTTATTTCTGCCTGTTTTTCATTACAATAATAGTGAATAATATTTTATCATTCACTATTAGTGTAATAAAACAGCTGAGCACACTTAGCTGGAATAGCAATTGTTTTGGTAGCAGTGGTAAGTAAAATTTACTTTAAATGTATGTTGTGTGCGTGCTTGCTTTGAGAGTGTGTTTGTATGTGAGTGAGCGTGTGCATGTGTGAGCATGTGTCTGTAAGTGCAAGCATGTATGTGAGTGTCAGTGACGGGTAGTGAGTGACAGTGGCGTAGCGTGGGTTGTCAGCACCCGGGGCAAGGCAAGTAATTTGCGCCCCCTAACCCGGGGCAAGGCAAGTAATTTGCGCCCCCTAACCTGTGGATTTAGTCTCTTCCAAGATGTTGTGCCCGGTGTGGCCGGCCCCCCCTTCCCCCCCCACGCTACGCCACTGGTGAGTGATAATGCGTGAGTTTGAGGCCCAGATTTACTATTCTTTGACACAAACAACGCCGCACAAACGTTTCTGTGCTGCCTTGCGTAAAAGGGAGTGAGTAAAATGCAACATAGCTAAAATCATATGATGCCTTTTTCCATTCCCGTTGCATACACCAATGGATACACCTTTGCGCCAATCTACAAGGGTGTTTGCGTTCTCTGAAGCATAGGAAATGTAATGGAAATGGCCTTTTACAGTACAAAAAATATGCTTTAAGATTTTTCCCACTTTGAATGTGTGCTATAGAATGCACACACATGCAAAGTTGGAAAATGAGGAGAAATGAAAATATTTCTCGTTAGTACTCCTGCCTCAACGAGACAACATAAGAATTGGCCACAAATTCCGATCTACCAATGTTTATAGATAGGGAACAGCACCAAACCCCACTGGTGTTTTCATAGGAATGCCCATTCACCACCTATGGAATGACCCCTTGATGATAACACAAAGCAGCACACAGTACAACTTTGGGATACTATCCATTGCAAATTCTGATTTAATTGGGTAGTAAATCCCACCTTAACACTTTGTGCGGGTTTGCATCACAAAAGTGATCCAAAACCAGCACAAAGCGTGAGTTAACCTGGTCTTGTGAGTCAGTAAGTATGAGTGAGTGAGAATGAGTGACATTAAGAGAGAATGCAAGTGAGTGAGAATGAATAAGAATGAGTATAAGGGGGAGTCAGAGAGCAAGTATGAGAGAGAATGTGATGTGCTGCTTGCAAGTCTGTCTTTGACCCTGACACACTGAAGATAATTATCACCTTAGAGAGACACTCAGGGCACAATAGCAGCAACTCTTTAGCATGACAGATACATGTTACAAAATACTGACATGGCAGATTGGGGTTAATTACTGGCATAAAAAGCATCAATGGTAAAACACCCGTACTGGCATACTAGATCTAATTCAGGGCACAGGTGGACTACTAACATACTTGAGGAAAATCTTGGCATATGGGGGGTTATTCTAACTTTGGAGGAGGTGTTAATCCATCCCAAAAGTGACGGAAAAGTGACGGATTTACCACCAGCCGTATTACGAGTCCATTATATCCTATGGAACTCGTAATACGGCTGGTGGTATATCCGTCACTTTACCGTCACTTTTGGGACGGATTAACACTCCTCCAAAGTTAGAATAACCCCCTTGGACTCCAGTTGGAAAATGCTGATAATAGCACAATGGAGGTAATTCTAGGCATAAAGAGGACAACCTGGCACGTGAGAGGCTGACAACAGGACAAAATATTGGTCCTGCCTTACTAAGCAAATTTTTGACATAAGGGTCACCTATGGTGTATGAACAACATAAACTGCAAAATTATGGCATTTGCATATTTTATGTCATTTTTTTATATAAGGGAACACCCCTGGGAAAATGGGGGCACACAGGACAAAAGGCTGGGCCCTGGCACAATGGAGGTAATTTTTTATATATACATATAGGTATATGGTAGCCCATACCGATTTTGAAAAAAATAGGGTGAACTCCTAAGGGAACCTCAAGTTTCATTTGCAGGTGACCACATTAAATTAATACTTAATGAGCATTAAATATTTCATGAGTTCCCACATAATTAAATATTGAAAATGTAATGAGTTCCCTTTCAGCACTTATGGCATTACAGCAAATTTATGTGCAAATTGTGCTTTAAAATGAAGAATTTCACACCATTTGTTCACATTTTTGACTGGGGAGAAACCCTTGGCTTACTTGTTTGTCCACTCAATACAATTCAGTGCAAGCATTATGCTCAGAACATTCAAAGATCAAGTCAGCACCAAAATATAGGTGGTATATAAAATACACATTTGACAATGTCAACTATTGTGGAGGTAGGGTCCTGTAAAATGCGTTCCTGGAAAAAATCAGTCAAAGGTCACTTCTTGTGATGTCACTTTCGCTACCCGTGGCATTTTGGTGAATCCATGCCCTGGCCCCAAGATCTGGGATATGTTTTCCAGGACACTGTCCCTCAATTCCCACTCATGACAATCCTGTAACATTCGGCAGAGGTAATCTGCATGACTGTTGATCGTGCCGGTGAGATATTCTGATGTAACGGTTATACAATTAGAATTGCCCAGTACTTTAGTTTTTGTGCTTCTGTTGACTGAATTCGAGTATGCGTCCCACCTTGTTTATTTTCATTAACCACTCTGGTGGCGTTGTCTTTTTTGACCAGCACCTCAGTAGATTTGTGGAACGAAGATTAGTCATGCTCTTCTGACCCCCCTGCGTTTGACTATATTTATGTGTAAACATTTCTCTTGTGGCATCCACAGTCCTCTAACTGATAGCTCTTGGAGGAGAGCTACTCATCCTTCCATTGAGGCATTTAAGGTGACCACAAGTTAAAATTGTGGCTGAAGGAATATAAGTCCTGAATTGGTATTGTCCTGTAACATCCACAATTGGATTGTTTTTTTACTTTTCGCAGGTACAGCTATTCTGTCCTCATAGAAGCCAGATATTTGTGAATCTATGAAAGATCAAATGTTTGAGAACTGAGGTCCTTCTCCCCACCACCTCGAATACACCTTGAATACTCAAACATGCTACACCTAGAGAATCAAATCCGCAAACAGGGGTCATGGCACTCTTCAGAAGTATCGTAGTACCAGTGTCAGGACCTTGCAGAAGCTGGGGCAAACAGCAACACCGACAGTAATATTTCACAGTTCACCCTGAGCACCGAGATCCCAAGGAATTGGTATAGTACTGCAATGAGAATCAAGGATCCAGGCTTCAAGAGACACTCGTGTAACATGCCCTGGAATTCACCTAATCACAGAAGGGAGTCAAGGAAATAGCTTTTGTGGGGGAGCCAAAGCAGTCTGACTCGGTACCCATATAACTTGATTTTCATAGAGATGGTAACCGGGCCAGAAACATAGGGTACACAGGCTTAGTTAAACAGACCTTTTTTAAGAACTCCTATGATAGCGTGGAGACCACTTCCATCCCACTGCACCTGCTGAAAATGGGTGACCCTAAGACATGTCCCCTCTAGAGCACATCTGCCAATTGGCCCTCAAGTTTACCTTCCAAACATTCCTGCTCTAGCCCTAAAGCTGGCATATCCAATGTACGTCAACTCTAGATATTAGAGTTTGAGATGCAGAAGGCAGGCATGTCATCTGAGCTTGGAAAGGTGCAGTTCCAGCAATAGAAGTCATTGCTTTAGAACCCTGGCATGAGGCGAGGTCTCCCAGGCTACTCTAGTAGCTTCTGTAACCATTCCGCAATCCGGATGTCTCCAAGAAATTAAAGGGGAACTATGTACTATTGGGTCTGGTGTGGATTCATGGTTATACACTTTTGATCTAGGTTCTGAGACCCATAAACTCAATGTCGAAGAGAACGGAGCACTTGTATTGAGCACCTCCACTTTATAAGAATAAGGCTACAATGGAGCTGGTTAAGAGTGAGCAAAAAAAGTTTGCAATATGAAAGCTTCCATATTAGAAGATGTTGACTCATCAATACAACACTCTTTTTAGGTTTACGTGCAGATTTAATAAACAAGTTTGCAGACATACGTGCACAGGTGTTTCATAAAAGATTGAGTGCCAGGTAAAGGGAAAGAAGATGGCAACTTATGAAGTTTCTTTTACCTGGGGAGCACCTTTTGGGTGTTTGCCAGTAGAGCTGCTAGAGCACTTGGCTCATTTGCACATTGTTGACCTACAGCAACGTGCAAGGATTGTACAAAGGTGTGTCCACCACTAACGGAGCCAGAAGAGGCTGGTGAACACTCATAGGACAAGGGAAAGCTGCAGACGTTTCAAACTTGCAGTAATGGCAGTAGCCATTCTCAGGCATTAAGGCTGACTCAGGATATGAAATTGATACATGGATCTCACCTCCCTGTACACTGGATAGTATTCCAATTGCAGATGTGCTCTATATGAACACCAATGCTATAATACAACAAAACATTTATCGCTCCCAGTCACTCTATTTTGTGTTATTGTCATTAATTCGTCCTCTTTCTCTTTCTTCCTTTATGACCCTACTTTTCCATAACTCTTTCTCTCTGTCTCTTGGTTAGTGAAGGGCATATTTACTAATTTTCCACGCAACACAGGGCAATAAACAAAGTTGCGGTGTTGTGCTGCGTGACAGAGAGAGATCAGAAATGCTTTGTATTTACAAAGATATGGAGCATTTCTGCTCTCGCCTTGCGCTGGTGTACACTGCTGCCTATTGCCAAAGCAGGCACCCTTATTTCATGATGCAAGGGAGCCCTTGTGACAGGCAGGATTGTTTTTGTATAGGAAGGGACACTTTCCTACACAAAAGCAATCCTTAGAGGCGTTTCCCTCTTTCTACGTGTGCTTCAGAATGCAGCACAAGTGTAAAGAGAAAATAACAAGGAGAAATAAAGATATTTCTCCTTGTTATGCCTCACTTGGAAAGACGTAGCAATTTGACACATTCCCAGGATTACTAGCTTTAGTAAATCTAGGAATGCACTAACACTCATGGGTGGCTGCATGAGAATGCCCTTTCTCCAGCAATGGAACACCTCCCAAGATGAAATGTAATGTTACGCAGCGCAAGCAACTGCGCTGCGTTACAGTTCTTTACAAAGCTACGCAAGGCAGCCTAGATCGCCCCTCCTTATGTAGCTTTGTAAATATTACTGAAGCTTTTAAGTGGTGACACAAGGGCAACGCACAGGCATCATAAATATGTGCATGAATCTTTTTCTCTGCAATTGTCTCCCAATTACTCAAACTTTCTCTCTGGTACACACTATTCACTCCTGTTGTGTTTCCTGTCAGTATCACATTCTATTTAAAACTATGCCCAAATTACTTTTCTCTCAAACCTCCAATCCTTAATTCCCACAATCTATCTTAAACTTTGTAAAGCCATCCACGATTATATTTAAGTCTCTTATGAAGCTTATGTATCATGTTAAGAGAAGTGTGCTTTTGTACCAACATAACTGTCATGTGCCTATTCCAGCTTTTTAACCAACAGCATTTTGACGTCTGAGAAGTGTGTTATGTGGCATGTCGCTCCTATTATATGTATGAGAATCCAAGCCCTAGAATACAAAGTGATAATGGTTACAAAACTAGCATTTTGGCTGAAGCTTTTTTGAAAAAGTGTGTAAAGTTAATTTAAGGGAAGGATTGTACTACCAGCGACGTAACAAAACCTTAGCGGCCCCCCTGCAAGGAATGGTGAGATGTTGCCCCCTGCAATGTCCATTTATGTCAGTCGCCAGCCACCGTGTAGAAGTACTTCATCTCTGCCTCCTGCATCCAAATTACATCAGCAAGAGTTTCCATGGTATTTTTAGCGTCAAAGAGAAAAACGTTGTGGGATGAGCATGTTCTAGATACATGCACACTAAAAATCAAGTTGTTTTCATATTTTTTAATATAACATTATTATTATTTTTATTACCAAAATGTAACCTAAGGGGCTGAGTGAATGATCTCCTCACTGACGCCTAAAGAGGGGAGTATGTTGGTAAGGGAAGTGCAGATGCAAATTAAATCTCATCACACCTTAATCTGAGTGCCTGTGACTGAATGTGTGCCCCCTTAAATTCACTTCTAGGGACACCAATGATAGTCTGGCTAGCAGTATTTTAAACATTGCATATAAAAAAACACACACAAAATATAATGTAGATGTATGTAACGGCCCATGCAGGCATGGGTAATATGGGTATTTGCTGTTTTGGGTAATAGACAAGGCCCCTGGGATTATGCGACTCTGTGGCTGAGTCATTTTCCACATTATAATTCATTTGCTAAATAACTCATCATCTGCTGCATAAGCTACAGATTTTAGCAAAACAACATTTGTTTCTAACTCAAACGGATCAAAAGTTATTATAATCCAAGTGACGTGTTGCTGTACAGTAGAAGGCTCTATGCAAAAGCTGACCGGCCACCTTTCTGTTGCTTTTTATTGTAGTGGTACGTTAAACTGGTACACATTAGGTCACCCTTTTGCCCAGGCAGGTTAACTTGTTAAAAAATGACAAAATTATGAAGTAATGCTATCACAAAATGTGACACATTACGTCATGTAAACTGCCTTTTCTTGCCATAAAATGTAGTTAACCCTGCCACATAATTTGGTCTTTCCATGCTGCATAATTCCAATTCCAATGGCCCTGGTAACAAATGTAAATTACTAGTGTAAGAGATGTGGTCACCTTTTCAATACATCTCCTTGGACTGAAATAAATCATATGTCCCTACAGAACTCCTCTACTTAGTGTATTGCATATGCAGGGACACCTTCTTACATTTAACCATGTTGAACAGAGCTACCAAGTTGAAGTCAGCTTATGTGTGACATTTCATTGTTCACAGCAGCTAAGGTGTGATATTTTCAGGCCTCATGTGTGACACTCTGAGTGACACCTTAGGAAAAACTTTGCCTTTGACCCAAGTCAATAATTTTCAGGCACACATAGCGGGAATTTTCTCTGATGCATGTTCAAGGAACCTTTGCGAGTAACCTACCTAAATTGCGTCAGGAATTTTTCTGAGCAATACAAATTGAACCTCCCAAAAGATCATGACTCCCCTTTCAGCAAAAATTATCTTACGGCCGCCTGCCACTATCATCACCTGCCCAATAAAATCATGTGCCTGGTCTCCTTCATCGCAGCCCCTTAGACACTGCCTTGGTATCACTGACTGCCTTGTTTTACACAAGGAAATGCTTTTATGCTGCTGTATGCTGCTGTACATTCCAGCTATGGGAGCTATCAGTGTGAAAACAAAAATGTCCTTTGTGGAAACAATGAAGGAAGAGGATTCCATGCTCCGTAAGTGTACAAAAAATTATCAATTAGACCTTACACAGCGATCCCGCGTTTTTCGATTTCAGCTATGAGTAGTTAATGCATTGCATTCTGGAACTTGTAATCCTGTCCATAATGGGCAAATCAAAATAACAAGAGCCAGGTTTAAAAAACACAAGAAACATCTGACAAGCGAGAGGTTGAGATCTCTGCTTTAGAATCCTGAAACTTAATGTGGTTATTTAAATATTTAATTCACTTATTTTTTATGTAAAGGAGAGGCTTTACTTTGGATAAAAGGATTAAAAAATACATGAAGCACTTGTAAATATTTCAGTAAAGCTGGTAATTTTCGTTTTTCAGTGCTGTGCTTTTATTGGTGTGTATATATATTTGTCAATTATTCTTAAACTATATGTATTGCATATTGCTTTTAACTTTGGCCTGGCACATTATTCAAAGTATGCAAGAGGGAAATAAGAACCCTGGGATTCCATCAGATCCTTTAATTGCAATATTGTGAAATCGCCTGCAATGAGTAGCATTTACTGTCCTGATGTTTTCCCCTTAACAGTACATACTTTAAACAGCTAATGTAAAACGAAAACACTTTAGAATGTATTCTACAGTAGTACTAATGACCCCTGACTGATAATTTAAGTAATGTTAAAATGCATACAGATTATTCCATGTAAACTTTTACTTAACAATCGTGAGTAGGCCATTGCAGCTTTTTAAAACGTGAAGAGCAGGTTGGCATTTTTCCCTGGGAAAGGTGGCAAACCTAGCTCTAATTCAGCAAACTCTGTGCTCCCTTTTCCCTCAGAAATGTGCAGTGCTCTGTTTAGGATTCTCTCTCTCCTGCCACCCGCTCCAGAAAGTTGCCTGGAATGCTCGGCAAGTAAGTTATTTTGTTTCTTTTTAGTCTGGGGCACAGCACACTGCAACTGCTTTAGAGAGATGCAAGCTGAGGGGGACGCCTTCCTCTAGAGAAGACTGCGACCCCCGCACCACAGGGACTGCGGGGGTATTAGTTACGCCTCTGTGTTTTACATTTGTATTGGTATCACCGACCTCCTCGGATTTAACAAACAGACCAATTTCAGGAGAGGCTCAACTCTTCACTGAATGCAATCACACTTTTCAAAAAACAAATAAAAAGGGCTTGGAAATCCAACATTGCAACTTGGAATCCAATTCATTCAGGTACAAATGAAGTGCAGAGCTTGGCAGCAGCTACACTTGCAAACCCCTGAAAAACTCAAGCAGAAAAAACACCTATCAGCCTTGATGTGTGTGTTTAACTGTCCACTATTTAGTAATTCTTGAATTAAAAAAAAACAAATATGGAAGGAATATAGCAGTGCCTGGGACGCCATCCACAATCAACATTCAACCGAGCTAGCATCGAGCCAATCTTGCCCCACCTGCAACAGCTACAGAGAAATGGGATGGTTAAGTGAGTCCCCTGAACATGAGCTGAGATGTTTACTACAACTGTGGTAAGCCGACCCACATGGAGACCGACTGTCGCAGGCTCACTGCAAACCTCAAGAGAGATATTCACCCTACCGGTCCATCTGGAGGACGACTGAAGAATCCTGCCCCTGAGGTAGAGATGGTATTGGTAGATGCATGGGCATGAATGAAGGAACTGTGATGATCTCTCCCAAAAGCTACTCTTTTGTACAACCCATCTATGTGAAAGGCACAAAGCTGACCTAAATGAATGAGAGACCATGTTGAATAGGCAGGCTTTTGATCCCTCTAAATTAAATAAAGGGGTCGGGCCAGAATGTCAGAGAGGTAGGACAAACGCTTCATACCTCTGTCCAGGCTCGCCAGGGAAAAGGTATCAAATGATCGGGGCGGGGGCGATGGGGTGGGGGGGGGAGAGTGCAATCTCCTGCAATCTGTAGTCCCCACATACTTGGCAGCCTGGTGTTTGAGCAGAGAGGGAAAAGATCCACAAAGAGTCTGTGGGGCTTTTGGAGACTGGTGTGGATTCAAGATGACAGCTGGTGCCCAGACTTCAGAACATGGGATGCCCTTGGTTCTGAAAACGTGGACGATCGCCAAGCCATCGGTTGAGAACCTGGAGATTCTATGCCACTAAGCTTTCAGTGTCTGCTGACCAGCTCAAGGGTTCCCACAACTGTGAAGCGATGAAAAACAATGCAGCAGATAGATCCGCCACTTCGACACAAGCGCAACAGGAGTCCAGAATACCGTACAGTGGCCAGCCCACAGCGCAGACAAGACTGATAAGACCAAGAGAGGGGGTAGGCTTGCTAACACCCCTAAAAGACACAGACTACAAAGCAGTGGGTCTCTGCCAGCTCAGTCATCAAGGCTCAAGGCCCCATAAGTAAAGAACCCCATCAGGTGCAACGCATTACCTTGTGGAGACACCTAAACGTAGAACTTAGATGCATTGCAGGGGCATTTAAGCCCAAGAGCTAAGACAGCGAACCACCACAAAACCAATGTGTCATAGCCTCATTGCAGGTGTCAAAAGGATAGGAGAGGAAAACATAGCGTGGAGTCCCAGAATTAAGCACCTCACCCGTGGCACTTGGTAAGGAACCTTGACAGACATCCAATGCAGAAAGGTGAACGGTGTGCATAGATCTGGTTACAGATGCAGCTAAAATCCTCACCAGCCCTCACTGGCAGAAGAAGATAAGGGGGCGGGGGGTCTGGAGAAAGATCACCTAACACTGGGGAAATAGGGCAGCCATATGCAAATTCAAATGATCCACTTGTTCATACTGTAGGAAAGTACCATCTTGCCTGGCATATTACCCCCATTTTTACTGTATGTATGTTTGTTTTTGCCTATGTGTCACTGGGATCCTGCTAGACAGGACCCCAGTGCTCATAATGTATGCCCTGTATGTGTTCCCTTTGTGGTGCCTAACTGTACCACTGAGGCTCTGCTAACCAGAACCTCAGTGTTTATGCTCTCTCTGCTTTTAAAATTGTCACTACAGGCTAGTGACTAATTTTACCAATTCTCATTGGCACACTGGAACACTCTTATAATTCCCTTTTATATGGTACCTAGGTACCCAGGGTATTGGGGTTCCAGGAGATCCCTATGGGCTGCAGCATTTCTTTTGTCACCCATAGGGAGCTCAGACATTTCTTACACAGGACTGCCACTGCAGCCTGAGTGAAATAACGTCCACGTTATTTCACAGCCATTTTCACTGCACATAAGTAACTTATAAGTCACCTATATGTCTAACCCTCACTTGGTGAAGGTTAGGTGGCAAGTTACTTAGCGTGTGGGCACCCTGGCACTAGCCAAGGTGCCTCCACATTGTTCAGGGCAAATTCCCCGGACTTTGTGAGGGCAGGGACACCATTACATGCGTGCACTACATATAGGTCAATACCTATATGTAGCGCCACCATGGTAACTCCGAACATGGCCATGTAACATGTCTAGGATCATGGAATTGTCACCCCAATACCATTCTGGTATTGGGGGGACAATTCCATGCATCCCCGTGTCTCTAGCACAGAACCCGGGTACTGCCAAACTTGTTTTCTGGGGTCTCCACTGCAGCTGCTGGTGCTGCCAACCCCCCAGACAGGTTTCTGCCCCCCTGGGGCCTGGGCACCCTGGTCCCAGGAAGGCAGAAGAAAGAATTTCCTCTGAGAGAGGGTGTTACACCCTCTCCCTTTGGAAATAGGTGGGAAGGGCTGGGGAGGAGTAGCCTCCCCCAGCCTCTGGAAATGCTTTGATGGGCACAGATGGTGCCCTCCCTGCATAAGCCAGTCTACACCGGTTCAGGGATCCCCCAGCCCTGTTCTGGCACGAAACTGGACAAAGGAAATGGGAGTGACCACTCTCCTGACCAGCACCTCCCAGGGGAGGTGCCCAGAGCTCCTCCAATGTGTCCCAGACCTCTGCCATCTTGGATACAGAGGTGTTGGGGCACAATGAACAGCTCTGAGTGGCCAATGCCAGCAAGTGACATCAGAGACCCCTACTGATAGGTGCTTACCTTTCTCAGTAGCCAATGCCCCTCTGAGGGCTATTTAGGGTCTCTCCTCTGGGCTATTCCTCGGATAACGAATGCAAGAGCTCACCAGCGTTCCTCTGCACTTCCCTCTTCGACTTCTGCCAAGGATCGACTGCTGACTGCTCAAGGATGCCTGCAAAACCGCAACCAAGTAGCAAGACGACTACCAGCAACATTGTAGCGCCTCATCCTGCTGGCTTTCTCAACTGTTTCCTGGTGGTGCAGGCTCTGAGGGCTGTATGCCTTCACCCTGCACTGGAAGCCAAGAAGAAATCTCCTGTGGGTTGACGGAATCTTCCCCCTGCTAATGCAGGCACCAAACTTCTGCATCACCAGTCCTCTGGGTCCCCTCATCCTGACAAGCGTGGTCCCTGGAACACAGGAGCTGGGTCCAAGTATCTCCCACAGTCCAGTGGCCCTTCTGTCCAAATTAGGTGGCGGTAAGTCCTTGCCTCCCCACTCCAGACAGTAATCCTGTGTACTGCATGATCTGCAACTGCTCGGGCTTCTGTGCACTTTTCCAAGACTTCCTTTGTGCACAGCCTAGCCTGGGTCCCCAGCACTCCATCCTGCATTGCCCAACTCGCTGGGTTATACTCCAACGTCGTGGGGCCCTCCTTTGTGCCTCTGAGTTGACTGCTGTCCTCAGATCTTCTAAGTGCCTGTTCCGGTACTTCTGCGGGTGCTGCCTACTTCTGTGGGGGCTCTCTCAGTTGCTGAGCGCCCCCTCTGTCTCCTCCTCTAAGGGGCGACCTCCTGTTCCTTTCTGGGCCCCAGCAGCACCCAAAATCCTAAACCGCAACTCTTGCAGCTAGCAAAGCTTGTTTGCGGTCTTTCTGTATGGAAACAACTCTGCATCCTCCAGCACGCCGTGGGACATCTTCTGACCAAAGGAGAAGTTCCTGGCACCTTCCGTTGTTGCAGAATCTTTGGCTTCTTCCACCCGGAGGCAGCCCTTTTGCACCTTCATCCGGGGTTTAGTGGGCTCCTGCCCCCCCTGGACACTTGCGTGACTCTTGGACTTGGTCCCCTTCCTTTACAGGTCCTCAGGTCCAGGAATCCGTCTTCCGTGTTTTGCTGGTAGTTGTTGTTCTTGCAGAATCCCCTATCTCAACTATACTGTCTTTCTGGGGTATTAGGGTAACTTTACTTCTACTTTTCAGGGTCTTGGGGTGGAGTATCTTGGACACCCTCAGTGTTTTCTGACACTCCCAGTGACCCTCTACAACCTACACTAGGCCTGAGGTCCATTCGTGGTTCGCATTCCACTTTTGGAGTATATGGTTTGTGTTGCCCCTAGGCCTATTTCTACCTATTGCACCCTATTGTGTTTCTACATTGTTTGCACTACTTTTCTAACTGTTACTTACCTGATTTTGGTTTGTGTACATATAATTTGTGTATATTACTTACCTCCTAAGTATGGGTATCCTCTGAGATACTTTTGGCATATTGTCACAAAAATAAAGTACCTTTATTTTTAGTAACTCTGAGTATTGTGTTTTCTTGTGATATAGTGCTAAATGATATAAGTGGTATAGTAGGAGCTTTGCATGTCTCCTAGTTCAGCCTAAGCTGTTCAGCTATAGCTACCTCTATCAGCCTAAGCTGCTAGAACACCGCTGTTCTACTAATAAAGGATAACTGGACCTGGCACAAGGTGTAAGTACCACAAGGTACCCACTATAAGCCAGGCCAGCCTCCTACATTGGTGGTGCAGCGGTGGGATAAGTACTAGTAACTGCTTTACCACTTTTTCATTTGGTGCTTTTCATAAGAAAAACTTATACCAAATATTTCAATATATGTGCATTGAACCAAAACAGTTTACTTTTCTGCTCTAAAACGTTCTACTAAGTTTCTGAAAAGTTCTGAAAACGTTTAAAAGTTCTCAAAAAGTTTGACAACGTTTTTTTCTCTGTACTTTCAAAAGTTCTAAAACTTTTTTTTCTCTCTGTCTTAAACCTTTTCTATCATGTCTTCAGTCGAGCTCACTCCCAAAGTTGTTCAGGCAACCTATGAGAGTTTAAACTCCAAACGTTTGAGGGGTCTCTGCTTAGAAAGAGGTTTAAGCATTGGTAAGAATCCTACAAAAGAATTTCTCTTTAACCTGCTCTTAGAAAGTGACCAGAACCAGTCTGGCCCATTGCAAGAAGAGGGAGTAGGAGGGGAAGGTACCCAGTCAGACTCAGAGGAGTTCCCTGAAGAGATTGGGGAGTTTTCTTACAAAGACCTGCCCTCTTGCAGGCCTCCTAGTGACACTGGTAGTGAGAGCGGTTCACACACTAGTAGGGCATCTTTCACTCCTAAAGGCCAGGTTACTAGGGTCCAGCCAGTTAGGGACAGGTCTCTCTCTGCCAATTCCCACATTTCCTCTGTATCCAAACATTCCCAAGCCTCCCACCCTGAGGATAACTTAATGGAAAGGGAACTCAGAAAGCTGAGGTTGGAAGAGACCAGACTGAAGTTTAAACAGCAGCAGCTGGACTTAGACAGGGAATCCCTAGATATAGAGAGGGAAAGACAGAGAATGGGGTTAGGTCCCCATGGTGGCAGCAGCAGTGTTTCAGATAGTAATCCTGTTAGAGAGCAAGATTCCAGAAACCTGCATAAGATAGTCCCCCCTTACAAGGAGGGGGATGACATTAACAAGTGGTTTGCTGCACTCGAGAGGGCCTGTATGGTACAGTTGGTCCCTCAAAGGCAGTGGGCTGCTATCTTGGGGCTATCTTTCACTGGAAAGGGTAGGGATAGGCTCCTTACTGTCAGAGAAAGTGATGCCAATAATTACAAAGTTTTGAAAGATGCACTCTTGGATGGATTTGGCTTAACCACTGAACAATACAGGATTACGTTCAGAGACACCAGAAAAGAGTCCTCTCAAGACTGGACAGATTTTGTTGACTTTTTCAGTGAAGGCCTTGGAGGGTTGGTTACATGGCAGTAAAGTATCTGACTATGAAAGCCTGTATAATCTGATTCTGAGAGAGCAAATTCTTAACAATTGTGTGTCTGATTTGTTGCACCAGTACTTGGTAGACTCATATCTGACCTCTCCCCAAGAATTGGGAAAGAAGGCAGACAAATGGGTCAGAACAAGAGTGAACAGAAAAGTTCATACAGGGGGTGACAAGGATGGCAAGAAGAAGGATGCTAAGTCTTCTGACAAGGGTGGGGACAAAAGTACACATTCTGAGTCTTCATCGGGCCCACAAAAATCCTCTGGGGGTGGTGGGTCCAAATCCTCTTCATACAATCAGAAAAAGCCTTGGTGTTATTTACGTAAAGTAAAAGGCCATTGGGCAAGTGATTCCACTTGTCCAAAGAAAAACACCAAACCTCCCACCACCACAACCCCAGCTGCAACCTCTAGTGCCCCTAGTAATAGCAGTGGTGGTGGGGAATCTACTAAAAATAGCCAATCCAAGGGTGTAGCTGGGCTCACTATTGGCAATGTAGTTGGGGTTGGTCTTGTTAGGGAGACCACAGAGGCTGTTTTAGTCTCTGATGGTGGCATTGACTTTGCCACCTTGGTTGCTTGTCCCCTTAAGTACAAGCAACTACCCCTAATCAATGGTGTTGAGGTTGAGGCATACAGGGACACAGGAGCCAGTGTAACTATGGTGATAGAAAAACTGGTCCACCCTGATCAACATCTACTTGGTCAGCGGTACCAAGTGACTGATGCTCATAACAACACTATTATCCACCCCATGGCTGTTGTGAATCTCAACTGGGGAGGAGGGGTTACTGGTCCAAAGAAAGTTGTGGTAGCCACTGAATTACCTGTAGATTGCTTACTAGGCAATGATTTGGAAACATCAGCTTGGGCTGAAGTGGAGTTGGAGCCTCATGCAGCAATGCTGGGCATTCCTGGGCATATTTTTGCTTTGATAAGGGCTCAGGCCAAAAAGCAAAAAGGACAGGGGAACTTGGATCCTGGAACAACGGACCAAGTGCTCCCAAAAGCTAGGGGTAGAAAGGGTAAATCCTTGCCCACTATCCCTCCCTCTCCAGAAGATTCCCCTTTTGAGGAAGAGGAATCCTCTCTCTGTGCAGAACCTACACCAGGGGGGCTGGCAGCAGACACTGCTGAGCTTTTGGGTGCAGGGGGGCCTGCTAGGGAAGAGCTAAGTGTGGCACAGTAGACCTGTCCCACACCAGAGGGTTTAAGACAGCAAGCTGTCAAGCAGCAGAATGGGGATGTCAGTGATAGCCATAAGTTGTATTGGGAAGACAACCTCTTGTACACTGAGTCAAGGGACCCTAAACCTGGAGCTGCCAGGAGATTGGTTATTCTCCTGTTGTACAGAGAGTTTCTTCTTACCGTGGCACATGACAATCCCTTGGCTGGGCATTTGGGCCAGACGAAAACTTGGGAAAGACTTGTCCCCCTATTTCACTGGCCTCATATGTCAGAGGACACTAAAGAGTTTTGTCGCTCTTGTGTGACCTGCCAAGCCAGTGGCAAGACTGGTGGACCCTCCAAAGGCCCCCTTAATTCCACTTCCAGTGGTTGGGGTGCCCTTTGAAAGGGTAGGGTTTGACATAGTTGGCCCCCTTGACCCTCCAACAGCTTCAGGCAATAGATTCATCCTTGTGGTAGTGGACCATGCCACTAGGTATCCTGAAGCCATACCCTTAAGGACCACTACAGCTCCTGCAGTGGCAAAGGCCCTCCTGGGAATATTTTCCAGGGTGGGTTTCCCTAAGGAATTGGTGTCAGACAGGGGTTGTAACTTCATGTCTGCATACTTCAAGGCAATGTGGAAGGAGTGTGATGTAACCTACAAGTTTACCACCCCTTACCATCCACAAACAAATGGTCTGGTTGAGAGGTTTAATAAAACCTCAAAGGTATGATAATGGGACTCCCTGAAAAACTCAGAAGGAGATGGGATGTCCTGTTACCTTGCCTCCTACAGGGAGGTACCCCAAAAAGGAGTGGGCTTCAGCCCCTTTGAATTCCTCTTTGGGCACCCTGGGAGAGGTCCTCTTGCTCTTGTAAAGGAGGGTTGGGAACAACCTTTAAAAGCTCCTAAACAGGACATAGTGGACTATGTACTTGGCCTAAGATCCAGAATGGCTGAGTATATGACAAAGGCCAGTAAAAACCTTCAGGCCAGCCAGGAGCTGCATAAGCAATGGCATGACCATAAGACTGTCCTGACTCAGTACCACCGGGGACAGAAGGTGTGGGTATTGGAGCCAGTGGCCCCAAGAGCACTCCAAGAAAAATGGAGTGGACCCCATCTAATTGTTGAAAAGAAGGGTGAGGTTACCTTATTGGTAGACCTGGGCACTGCCAGGAGTCCCCTTAGGGTGATTCATGTCAACTGCCTAAAACCCTACTATGACAGGGCTGATCTCACCCTGCTCATGGCAACAGATGAGATGAGGGACAGGAAGAAGAGAGTGACCCTCTCCCTGATCTCTTCTCCACCACTGAAGCTGATTGCTTGGTGGAGGGAGTGGTTTTAGCAGATTGTCTTACTGCTGAACAGAAAGACAACTGTGTCAATCTCTTAAGTCAGTTTTCTCAACTCTTTTCACTTATACCAGGTACTACTACTTGGTGTGAACATACAATTGATACTGGAGACAGCTTTCCTGTCAAAAGTAAAATGTATAGGCAGCCTGACCATGTCAGGGACTGCATTAAACAAGAGGTACAGAAGATGTTGGACTTAGGGGTGATTGAGCCTTCAGAAAACCCCTGGGCTAGCCCAGTTGTGCTTGTCCCAAAACCTCACATCAAAGATGGAAAAAGAGAGATGAGGTTTTGTGTTGATTACAGAGGGCTCAACCAAGTAACCAAGACAGATGCTCACCCTATACCCAGAAAAGATGAGCTCATAGATACACTGGCTTCTGCCAAGTAACTAAGCACTTTTGATCTAACTGCAGGGTATTGGCAGATTAGGTTATCAGAAGTTGCTAAACCCAAGACGGCATTTTCAACTATTGGATGGCACTACCAATTCACAGTAATGCCCTTTGTTCGGAAAAATGCGGCTGCCACTTTTCAAAGGTTGGTGAATACAGTCCTGCAAGGGTTAGAAGCTTTTAGTGCAGCATATCTAGATGATATAGCTGTCTTTAGCTCAACCTGGGATGATCACCTGGTCCACCTGTGGAACGTTTTGGAGGCCCTGCAAAAGGCAGGCCTCACTATCAAGGCCTCAAAATGCCAGATAGGGCAGGGGAAAGTGGTTTATCTGGGCCACCTGGTAGGTGGAGAATAGATTGCACCACTACAGGGGAAGATCCAGACTATTATGGACTGGGCTCCCCCTACAACTCAAACCCAGCTGTGAGCCTTTGTAGGCCTCACAGGGTACTATAGGAGATTCATCAAGAACTATGACTCCATAGCAGCCCCTCTTAATGATCTCACTAGCAAAAAGGTGCCTAAGAAGGTATTGTGGACAGCTAGCTGTCAAAAAGCTTTTGAGGAGCACAAACAGGCCATGTGCTCTGCACCTGTCCTACAAAGCCCTTGTTACGCCAAGAAATTAATTGTACAAACTGATGCTTCTGAATTAGGGGTTGGGGCAGTGCTATCACAGCTGAATACTGAGGGCCAGGATCAACCTGTTGCTTTTATCAGCAGGAGGTTGACCCCTAGAGAAAAGCATTGGTCTGCCATAGAGAGGGAAGCCTTTGCTGTGGTCTGGGCTCTGAAAACGTTGAGACCATGCCTGTTTGGTTCTCACTTTATTGTTCAGACAGACAACAAACCTCTACTTTGGCTAAAACAAATGAAAGGTGAAAACCCTAAATTGTTGAGGCGGTCCATATCCCTACAGGGAATGGACTATACAGTGGAACATAGACCTGGGAGTACCCACTCCAATGCAGATGGACTCTCCAGATATTTCCACTTAGACAATGAAGACTCATCTGGGCAAGGTTAGCCTTATTGTCCTTTGTTTGGGGAGGTGGGTAGTGTAGGAAAGTACCATCTTGCCTGGAATGTTACCCCCATTTATACTGTATGTATGTTTGTTTTTGCCTATGTGTCACTGAGATCCTGCTAGTCAAGACCCCAGTGCTCATAATGTATGCCCTGTATGTGTTCCCTGTGTGGTGCCTAACTGTACCACTGAGGCTCTGCTAACCAGGACCTCAGTGTTTATGCTCTTTCTGCTTTTAAAATTGTCACTACAGGCTATATCTTAGATAGATAAATTCACTGCAGCTAGTGCAGAAGTTAAAGAAATATTAATAAAACTGGCCTTATATTTGTATTACACCCCAGGGAAACTACATGCATGAAATAATGCTAACCCCCAGGTCTGCAGGTGTGGATGTAGGGGAATGGCCTCACCTTTGCAGTTGGTCTGGAATTGTGCCAAGTTCACTAGGTCTTGGAAATAAGGGCCTGATTTATATTGTGGTGGTAAACATAATCCACTGCGACGGAGTATGCTTACTGCCAAGATAATGGTCCGCTTGTCCAATTTAATTACGAGCAGACCATAGGTTCGGCTACAGCAGAGGCTACTCTGTCACTGCCATAGCCAAACTTCTCCGACAGAGTAAGGGCCATCAGCGAAATGCCTATAACTCTGCCCACCCAATTGGGATGTGCAGACATATAGCCCTTTGTTTACTGTCCGTTACCGGCAGGCAAACCTTGGCAGTAAGGGACAGTAAAAAAGGAATAATGCCAGCTCACCATGGCAAGGGTGGCATTATCTTTTTTATTTAAAAACAAAATTATTCCGACACAGGATGTTCTTTTTGAAAATAAAAAAAACTGTTTGGTGTAGAGCTTGGTCATGTAGCCGAACCCCTGCAACAAACAGCGAAGAGCATTGACAGGAACATTGATTTGTGCCAAAGCTTTATAAATGACTGCCAGCTTGGCAGTCATCTATAAATTCAGCGGGCACTCTCTCTAGCAGGGGAACGGAGTAATGAACTCCACCCATCTGGCGAAACAACGGAGCCTTAAGTGTTAAATGATTTCAATCCAATGTATGACCGTTCAATTCTGAGATTTTCAGCTAATATAATCTCCTCTGTTGAAGACAAACTCACTTACCTACTTAGGGCTCCAAGGGGCACGCTGATAACGATCCTTCTGTGTGTGGCCAAACAAGCCTTCTTTGGTGCTTGGGGTACAAATAGGATAACCAATCAGTGCCTCCATAAGATATGAGAAATAGTAGGCATGAAGAAGATCTCCTTGACACTGGAACAAAGAAGAAAATACATATTTTGAAATGCTTTGATACACATGCCAGGTACTTTTGGCGAAATAATTCAGCCGGCTCACCTTCCCAGATACCTTAGAGCAGAGGTCTTCAAACTCAAGTGATCCCGGAAGCATTACAGAGATAACAGTGTGTTTTTTAAAGCAGAAACATGTTATTGCACTTTTAAAAAGGTAACAGTACTTAACTGCAATGTTTAAATACTTCTGGGCATATGTAAACATTGCCATCTTTATAAAATAAGTGTGAAAAATTCTGAGGTGGGGCCCAATGATTTTTATTTTTCAACTGGGTGGGCGCGGCATTAAAAAGTTTGGAGACCACTGCCTTAGAGAGTTGCGGTTGATAGCCTGGAATAAGGCAGAGACCAACATGAACTCAGTTGTTGTGAATGGGAGTAGAAAGGCGAAATGCCATGACTCCGAATCCCCAAGAGACTGATACTTAAGGACTGGCTCTGATCTGAGAGTGGCTTGGTGGAAAGAGAGTGGATGGTTGGGAGAGTTCGTTAAGTTTTTTTTTCTTCTAATATATTTTTTCGTTCTCTCCGTCGGCCATTAGAATGTAGACA
The DNA here is from genome assembly GCF_031143425.1 of Pleurodeles waltl. Taxonomy (NCBI): domain Eukaryota; kingdom Metazoa; phylum Chordata; class Amphibia; order Caudata; family Salamandridae; genus Pleurodeles; species Pleurodeles waltl. The sequence goes on from NC_090451.1 coordinate 645,862,313, forward strand.
GGTGCACTCGTAGTGCTTTTTTTCAACTCAAATAAAAAAAAAATATTCATAAAGATGAGTGTCAGCCTTCCAGTATAACAGATGTGGTTCTGTATAGTGCTCCACACTTTGCTTGTGCCACTCCTGTGCTGGGAACAACTGGTGCTACTATTGCTCTTTTTGGTTGTTCCTAATATGGAATGTCAATTAGGGAAGATTGTTTAAGTTGGGAGCAAAGTCTGAGGGAGAAGAGCACTGGTGATCATGCATGGGAATGCCCGCATGAAGGTCTCGTAAGCCACAGTGATAAAAATTCCCCATCGGGTGGCTTGATTACACCGTAAACAAAAATCTGTGCTTGCAAGAGGAGCAGAAATATAGCAAAAATGGTCGTAAGGGCAGAGGGGAAAATAGCAAATGCACAATCACTCACCACCCAGTGTGGCTTCCCATCATTGTCAGAATCGTTAAGTGTGGTAGTTGTGGTGCATGCTTCCACATATATAACCCCAAGGTTTTCGAACAAGCCTAAATCAAGAGTGCACTCCACTAACATACCAATGGTAATTCCAAAACACATTTTATTCCAGATCCTTCCCTTATAGCAAGCAATATGTAGATCAAATTACACAAAACAATGAAATCCTGTATCCTTCAGCACAAAATTAGGATTAGATGAGAGACACCATTTATCCGATTAGTACAACATAAGGCATAACACAAATTCACAGCAAATGTCACACATTGGCACGTAACGAAGAAGCTGTTCACACCCCTGAGGAGGTGATTTGATAACAGCCCTTACCATAGAGACAACAGCGCTTGAAGTCCTGTTGCGGAAGGTGCTACAGCAGCCACAGATTCAGTAAAATGGACATAAGGAGTCTCCTTTAAGTGTCCTTTCATTGCAGCATATAGCACACGAGTACTGTTTTTTATAAACAAATGTTAATTTTGTTATACGTCATATATGCTTTTAAATTTGTGTGCTAGCAATTTCACTGCATTTTTTTTTTAATTAACACTTTCATTGGGATTATCAGTATCACAGTAAGCATCAAAGAATTAATATTTTTGCATGGGTAATTGTTAGACTGTGTGTTTATTGAGAAAAGTGGCCTTTATTGATACCCTTTTTTGAATAAATCGTATGGTGAATGGAGGCTACTGGATAAAATTGTTACGATCCCCAATGATGAAAATACATTTTTGCTAGCTAAATTCCCTTCCTCAATGTTTTTATGTTTTTTAATCTTTCTATTATACCATGAACAAAGAAACATAGAAACACATTTTGACACTGACAGAGCACACATTTCGGAAATTGTTGTTTCATCCATAAAGAAAATTGAACTGAAAACTGGACAACATGCAAAATCGATCGCGGTCTCTGTATTACCTCTAAAGGTCAAGTATCTGTGGGCACCTCCTGCCTTTATAGATCCTGTGTTCTCCTTGCATGCATCAATCCACTCCCGCCCGCCAATGTAGGCAAATGTAACGTAATACTGGTATACCTTGTAAATTATCTTTACACAGAGGCGTATCTATTTTATCTTTTTCACCCTCAAACATCAGAAATTCTTTTCTGATAATATCGTGCTAGGCAATGTTATATATTAAGTGTATCTATCTTTTTAGCGCACATCAAGTTCCAATTAGTAGCAGAAGACCTTACAGGCAAATTTTTGGGTCTGGCTGCAGCCAGCTTTAGCTGTCTAGACAGCTTTATGTAATCAAAACAGTACAGAAATACAATTTACATATATAAATAGAAGGTCTAGTTGCCGGTCCTCTTGATCCATTGGTTGGCTCATCTGCCATTCACATTTAGCTTTGCACTGGGCCTGCTCACTTCAGCCACTGCCTCTCTTACATTATGAGTGATGGCAATTGACTTGATCTTATGCACATCCACTTTAACAAAAAGTACACTCCCATACCATGCTATTGTAGCCAACACATTATCTTACCAATGCTTGATCTTTTCATTCTCTATTATTTTCTTTTATATTCTTAGTCCTCCCTCTCTGTTTAAATTATGCCTTCAGGTGATGGTAATTCAATATGAAAAGTACCTTTTCCTTACACCAATAAAAATAATATTTTCCTGTGATATGTAATAAAACTGTAAATGTTTATTTCACCTGTTTTAAACTCTCCTGCCTACTAGGAAACATTTATAATATTACATTAAAATTATATACAAAGGGCAACTTTTGTTTTAGTTTTTATTACAAGTAAATGATCTCCACGTTCAAGCGACATATTTTTCTTTTTTCTTCTTCTTTTTTATTTTTATGCCATGTGCTTGCAATTAAAAATAAACAAGCCTTATTTATAAATATTTTAAAAATCCTACTGAAATGAAAAATATAAACAAAACCGATTTTTTATCTATGCAGGGCATCAATGATATACCAAATGTAATAAGTGATGATTCAGTGTACTTTTGCCATCTAAAGTAGTCCTTCATTCACTGAAATGCAAGCACTATATAGAATGAAGAATGATGCACCAAATTGCTAATAGCATTAGAGGAGAGAGCAATGTACTCCTTGGGCAGGGCCAATGCCCAATCTGAGAGTATTTTAAAGAAATGGGAACAACACGTGAGCAGACAGCTGCACTGTCAAGCCAGACCTGAAAACACCCAGTGCATTAGTTTGTTAGGGCAAGACCTATTGGATTTGCTATTGCCTATTATAGTAGTAGTGTGGCTGGGAATCTTAAACAAGAGAGGCTATGCAAAAGAACAGTGTCATCCCGGTAACGAAGATTGCCTCTTGAGATTTAGGTAGAAAGAGCTGTTATACTATAGTTTTTATTTCACTGAGTAGATCTAATTGTCACGTTAATCTAACAAACAATATCCTGAGGTCAATTCTGGTGGCTCAGTACTCTGTGGGCTTTGTCTGGTTTCAGTATTTCGAGGAGCATTATTCCATGGCACAACCCTGCATTGTGGTAATATATCTACTGCTTACACAATCTTTCAGAGCAGTGGCATAATGTACAATAATTGGGCGTCCCTGTAGAATGTGGAAAGGCGCCCTAGGAGACTCTAATATTTCACAAAAATGTATAGGCCTTAAGCTGATTTGGGGGCCCGGAAGCGTGTGTGCCTCCCTATGCTGCATGGCTGCAAGGGGTTGTGTTACGCCTGTGTTTTAAGACCAGTAACATTCCTAGTCAATGTCCCCTGGGTTATTGAAACCACATTTTTGATGTTCATTATTTCTTATTGCACTGCTTTAATGTTGGGCATTACATGGGCTGTGGCTCAATGATTCGATACACAGGGCCTGGTTCCTAACAAATTGTCTGTAGTGCACCATTGGTTCCAATGGGGCACAGCATAATCTCATTTGGGAATATAAAGGATTTACAGTCGTAGGCGGCTACTTCAGATTGGGACTTTTCAGAATTTTGATAGATTGCCTGAATTCTCATCTGTCTTTAAAAGAAACCATAAAAAATTGTGAGACTAAATTAAAGACGTGGTTGTCCAGCAGTAATTTACTTGCACTCAGGCACCATTTAACAGAGAATGTGGACACTATTACCCACAAGCAACTCTTGTAACAAATGTATACCGCATTTAGGACTTTATTTGTTTATGTTTCAAACTTCATCAATGGAGCCGAAATTCATATGTTTTGAGGAAATGCCCCTAACTCTACAGGGGAGGAGGATGTCTCATTTGAGACTCTCAGTGGCTGAACCCCCTTATGGTTTTAGTGACCTGACTCAAAAATTCAGTATCTCCTCTTTGAAAATTGTTCCAGCTCAACAGGACAGAGGACACCAAATGGGCAGACCACCTTAAATCTGTATTGCTGGACTTGAGTGAGAATCAGGAATGGGGCCACACAGCTACTAGAAGAACAAAGCTCTTTACACTAAACTTGACAAACGCAGTGTTTGAAATACATATAAAGTGTTCTCCTGCTGAACCATAATATTGTGCCAACTGTTATTGTTTTACATGACATTCTGAACTGCCAACAACATAAAAGTTGCTCCAGCTGTGTCAAAGTATATATTTTAGTGAGCTTTCTGGGAACCAAATACTGTTAATACAATAGTTGCAAGTCAGGAATCGATTTCCCATTTAATTGTAATGTATTAACTCTTAAAGATTTGGCCTTGCATGTTGCAGCCATAAAAAAATTGAAAGGGTCAGCGATTTTGCATCCCAGCGCTGCTCCAGATCCACTGCCCCCTCACCCTATCCTGTTCCTTACTTAATTGTAGATCAGCGGCTAAACGGCAAAATAAGTGACACAATCTTGTTACTGATCTAAAATCATACATTTGTTATTTGACAATCTGTCTTCTGGATTTCATGCAGGGCCCCCAGGAGTCCTCACTACTGAACAACCTGGAACATTTGACTGGGGTGCCCTTGGTCACGATATCTGCACTTCTAATCAATGGGGACTTACGCTTTTGGCCTGATGTTCCCACTGACAATCTTGCCTCCTTTTTTTGCCCCCTTTCTGAGAAGTGTCTTATGCGGGGTATACAGGTCAGACCCGATCAAGAGCCACACTCTTCATCCTACCTTTTCCGAAAATGTGTATATACAGATAGATAGAATGCACCCCATCGCATTGCCAGATTTTGCTACAACCAAAATCCCATAACAAAAAGGTCTTGTAAGACTGAGATCCTTAGATTAGCACCCAAAACTGCCTCTGAAAAAGTTTTCCTGCACATTGGCATCTCAGACCTTCTCCTCTCATGTGCAGAATTTCCACCCACAGGTCAGCAATCCTAGGAAATATAAAACCCTTCAACAGACTTGCTCGTGACGTAGATTTACCCTCATCAGGGTGTGGCCGCATGGTCTAGTACAGGTTTGGATAGCATTCTCTCCCTTGATTAGAGAGTTTGACTTTAAATAAACAAATGTATACAGCTGGGAGAGAACTATAGTGCACCAGGGGCCATTTCAGGCTGAGGGACAGATATGGAAAGAGGACTTCTGTAAGCAACCTGTCTGCCCTTTCGTTCAGTAACTACTGTGGAATGTTTAGAACTGTATTATTTTATATCTGAGTTCCTACCTCCCAGACTTTCCTTGTGTGCACCTTGATTCCTCAAACTTGCAGCCCAAAATAGGAGCTTTGGTAATTTGCATAGTACACTACGGTCTGGAACATAAAGAGTGAGAACTGCGAAAGGAAATACTGACACTAGTGTTCTCCAGTACCCCGAGTACCCAGATCCCGAGGAACACATCTAACTGCAGTACATAAATCACATAGTTGACTAGGTTCAATTAGTTTAATTGCCTGGTTTTGTCATTTAAATTGAACCACTGGGTGAATGAAAACTGGCGAAAACAGTCTTTTTCACGTAGAATGCAAGAAGGCAAGCATGCTTCATCAAAGATAACCCAGCAGTGGACAAATTGAGTACAGTGTGGGTATGACCTTAGGAAGATGGGTTTTGAAAACTGAAGTACCCGATTTCACAAGAAAAAATGGATGCTAGCATGAGTGCCATAGATGATGTATGGTGTTTGAAAGCATGGTTGGTGGAGGTCCAATAAAGATATGACTCTGAGCACTTCATCCTGTGCGCTGACACTTAAGACCCAAACTCACACACTATCTCTCTTTGCGCCACATAACCTATAAGTTTGTGCTTTATTTCATAGTGCACTGTCATTTTTGATCAGCTAGACCCACTTACTTACTTAGCATCTGCTGGGAATGTGAAAACAATAAGACTTGTAACGCAAAGACAATTGATAGACTTTTCTTTGCTCAGCTTGAGAACTATGTGTATCCTACACAGAATCCTAGAACGCCCCAACATGTCTAGAATTCTGTAATGCTGTGTGGTTTGTTAAATTAAAAAACAAAGCTCCCACACTTTATGTCCAGTACCCCGGCTGCTCACACTGGCCCGAAGATCCAGATACATTTTGCCTAGGTGCCTTGGCTTACCCACACTCTCTAGGGCATACACAGGTCTCCTATTTTGCTAACTCAGTTCAAGCTTCTCACAAGAAGGAGCCTCTTTCTGCAAGACATACTAATGACCTAAGTGCAACAGGTGAGGAAACACTGTGATAGGGCACAAACAGTGTATTGACCTAATCTCGGTTTTCTAAAATGTGGCCCGGCACACTGCCAAGATTTTTCCCGTTGCACATTTCTCCAGGTACCTGGTGAAATGTGCATGTGGGAAAGGGTCGGACAATGTGAAGTAATCAGATGTGGTAGCTCCGATTCCACACATCCCTCATCAACATGATGTATCAGATGTATCCCTAGGTGAGATTATGTCACAGTAATGCTTCTGAGGTCAATATACTTTCACGGATTTGGATGATCTACTGGGGAACGGAGAAACAGTTTAATATGGGATAACTGCCAGACCCGTGTGGCTCAGAACCTCTATAGAATTATCAAGATGTAAGGTAAACTGCCCCGTGGTGACACTGAAAACATAAGGCATTTTAGTAAATGAGACACAACCGGGAAATATGAGGCACTCCTATTACACCTAGGCATTGATGTACTTCCAGGCCGGTGAACTTTTAGTCATTTTTCTGCCTGTGTATTTTTACACTTCACCCTCTCTGCGTGAGTAAATATGAGTGGTAATCTCATCAGGCAAATGTTGGGTACAGGTCGTGAATCCCAACTGCACTGCCCGGGGTAGTTTTTTGACAATATTACTTGACCCACATTCTTGTCCTCCTCATTCTTTGCCAGAGCTGTTGAGACCTGCCTTTACATTGCTGATCAGCAGTTCTGTGTGGTGCAAAGTTACTTCTGTCTTATTTTAGCATTCCATGAGCCCACACCTCTAGTTCCTTTAGGGAGGAGGATGTGATGGTAAAACCTTTAATTTAAGCTCGGGGTCACAGGGCGATCCTGTGGCCAATAGTTTATCTGTGTGGCTTCCCTTAATGTTTTGCAAATACTCTATTTCCTCAAACCCAACTCTATTGCCTCAAACCCAGTCCCCCGTAGTGGCATCAATTGTATTCTTTGCATTAGTTACAGACCCACAGCTGGGTAGTTGATAGCATCGATTAATGAAAGCCAAAGATAATTCAGTGTCATTTCTGTGCTGTCTAATTGGTAATTATCAGAATAATTCTGCAAATCACATTTCATCCCGAGAGCCATCACAATGCACATAACGTACAGCTAGCAGACAGGTCCTCCCAGCCACTTGAACACTGGGATGAGGACAACATTATTGAGGAGACTTGTATCCCTGCTGAGAGGGTAACACACGAGCATCTGCCACAACTTACTTTCAGGCAACGTTGTGAACTACTTCACATTAATCACGATGCCTTATTTGGCCTTGACTACATTGCACTGGCATTGTTTTGAAAGTTATGCTGCACGGAAGCCGGTATGACTTCCTCTGCTCCTAACACCACTCACGCCACCTACACCTCAACAATATCTGACACCGCCTGGCGCCCGACGGCGTGAAGAGAAAGGCGCTCACTCTCACCACAGGCACGACGAAGGCACTGACCACGGGAGCTGGCCGAGCGAGGTTCGCTGAAAACGCGAGAATCATTCGCAATTAGTCACAATTTCCGACCGCACACATTTTCGCGTGCACGAGTAGGTGCCTAAGCGAGGCTTTGTCCGGAATCTGTTCACACATACCCGTGACGTTTTTTCCATTTCTAGACAGGCAAACCGTGTTTTAATTACAGCAACAGTAACAAAAATGAGTCTTTCACCAAAACATGTAAGTTTCTATCTTCGTCAAGTGGAGTCTATCATGCATCTTTGTCGAACAGGGCTGAAGCCATTGCCCGAGATAGGCAGTGAAGTAGTTTGAAGTGAACGAATGATGTCACATTAGGTCTCAGAACTCCAGCTGACATCACCAAACAAATGATCATTCTAGAATGGCTACTGTAAGTGGTTTTTACAGATGGTTACCAAAGAGAAATGTGTTTTTTTTTCTCTACACTAAATTGCTCCTTTTATACTAATGACTGTTTTAAAAAACACACGTTTAAAAAAAAAAAAAGCAACATGACTATTTAAAAAAAACATAAGATCTGTTAAAAAAGATCTGTCCAAGAGCATAAATAAATTTAGCTAATAATGTGAACTGGAGGACAGTGTTGGTTTTCCTCAATGTTCGATTAAATACCATCTCTTTTCATATTCCTGGTATTGTATTATCGGATTATGTGATGTACCCACACTGGATGTTTAACAAGTATGCCTATTTACTCACAAGCAACTCACAACCCACCACAAACTTCACTATCTTCTACACAATGCTCAATCAGGATTCAGAAAGAACCAAACCACTAAAACAGTACTGATAGTAGTCACCAATGACATTTGAATCATCCTAGACTGAGGAGAAACAGCAACATCCTGCTCGACCTCTCTGTGGCCTTGGACACTGTTTCCCACAACAACCTTAGCAGAAGGCTCCACAAGATTGGCATGCAAAGATTCGCTCTCAAATGGATCTGTTCCTTCCTTACAGGAATAATTCAAAGGGTCAGGCTGCCATCTTTCACATCAGAGACCGAGAAACTGATATGTGGAGTCCCACAGGGATAGTCCCTCCGCCCCAACCTTATCAACAAATACATGACACCGCTGGCCAACATTATCCGATTACAAGGCACAAGGTAACAAGACCGTCATCTCCTAGGCCGATGACACCCAACTAACCCACTCCTTGATGGAAAAAAACAACCACCACCAAAACCATCCTTACCAACTGCGTGACCCTGGTAGCAGGCTGGATGGAAACCAACTACCTACAGCTCAACTTCAACAAGATGAAAGTACTGGTCTTTGGCAACAAAACCTCCCCATGGGACTCCACCTGGTGGCCATCGGATCTAGGACCAACACCAACAGACCATGCAAGGAATCCTGGGATCATCCTAGTTGACAAGCTCAACATGACAGCTCAAGTCAACTCAGTGTGCACCTCCTGCTTCCACATCCTATGAAAAATGTTCAAATGTTTGCCTCAGCACACCAGATGGACCATCACACAAGCACTCATCAACAGCAGGCTAGACAATGGCAACAATCTCTACACTGGAAGCTCCAAACAACTCCAACACAGACTCCAGACTATCCAGAACACCGCTGCAAGACTCATACTAGATCTTTCAAGCCACACCCACATCACACCACACCTGAGGAAGCTTCACCAGCTCCCCATTCACAAGCGCAGCCAATTCAAACTTCTGATATACACATACAAAGACCTACACAACACAGGACCACAATACCTGAACAGCTGCACCAACTTACACCAACTCACCAGACACCTATGACCTGCCTCACTCTCACTCGCACAATTCCCTGCATCCCCAAAAGCAAACCTGGTGATCACTCATTCTCCTACATCGCACTCAAGACCTTTAACTACCTCCCTCCACACATCAGAGCCTCCTCCTCACTTCTGGAGTTCTGCAGGAAGCTGAAGACTTGGCTCTTTGCATAAGCTCCTTGGGCACCACAAAACTACACACCTGCCCAAGTGTTCTCGGGTGATTAGTGCTCTACACAAATCAATATAACATTACATAGTATTGAGTATCACAGAAAGTGACTGCTAAGGCACATATATCGTCCATCCTTAAAGGGCCTACAGCAGTTAGGCCTATTATTCCTGAATAGTAGAAGGAATACTATAGTGATCTTCAGAAATGTGCGTGCATGAGAGAGACAAAGGTGACAATGTTTCTGTTCCAGGAGACATGTCAGATGCATTACCCCTTCGCCCATCCTCCTTATCCCAGTCCTCATTGCTTGAGGAGATGCCCCCTAGCGAGCTTTACCCACGCTTTGAATAAAGACATAACTACATAAAAATACAATTTCTTCTAATTAGGTCAACATAACTTATAATAAATAGCCTTATCCCTACTAGTATGGCCTGTTAGTAACAAGCTAAATCGTAGAATTTGAGGTGCCCAAAAGAAGGGCATAAAACTTGGAAGAGAAGGACTATGGCTTGGCTCAGGCTAACGATTACCAGTGAGTAACAAGTTCACTTCCTGATAGGTGCTGTGTTTGCACCCTGTCAGCGCTGGGACCTCGCCCGGTCTGGCGCTGAATACCTTAATCGGGCACACCAAAAAGGGTCATTTTCCAAGAACTCACACAAATCATAACAGAGAAATGTTTATTCATCCCATTTTCTTAACGTTGTTGTGATCGCAGCCGCCATTTTAAACCTTATACGTGACACAGCAACACGATGAAAGGCCACACCCCTAAAATGCGGGCAGTACTTTGCAGCCTCCGCACCAGGCAAATCCGGTCCCCAGGCACTGTTCTTATTCCTATGGTGGACTCCAGCAGATGACGTAGATGCGCAGGAGGGCACCACTCTCCAGATGACACAGCAGAAAGTATAGGTCCCTTGAAGGAGGTCTTTGATGTCCCTGAGACCTCCACACAGAACAGGGGACAAGCCAACAAGCCCTTGGAGAACACACTTCACTGTGTCACACTGCAGCAAGCAGTGTAATCAGGTCAGCCATGATGCAGGAAGGGTGCACAATCCCTTCCAAGGACAGTAACTACTCCTGTGCACAACAGATTCCTCTGACAGTGTGCACCACCCAGTACGGGAACTCCGTCCCGCATACTTGCAAGTGCATCTCTAAATTGCTGAAGTGTGGTATCCCTAGTCATACTCAAGTGTGGGTGGCTATGAAGTTGGGGTGGTTGAAAGGGTTCCCCTTTGAACCACAGATTTCTCCCCTAAATTTCAGTCCTGTCTGCTATGGGGCCATGGAATGTAGATGTTTATCTTTAGTGGTGTCATGATCTGACTCAGAGAAGCCATGTATCAAAACCTCTCCTTCCAATTTGATAAGCCAGTCCCTCAATTGACAGAATTCTGTCATTCCATTTTCACAAGTTGGATAGCTGTCACTGGAGAACACACTGATGTGTGTTCCCCAGCCCCCAGTGGAGTGAAGCTTGAATTAAGAAGGCAACCAAAAGGGATTCTAGAACATGGAAATATCCACTTTCTAGAAGTGGCATTTCCAAGGTATTACTGACAAAATCACCTTTACCATTGGAAAGAGTGTGTCTTTAAGAATCTAATGAGTATTAAACATTATGAGGCTGCTCCACTGCAATCCCCTATTGCAGCTAGGATTAATTATAAACTTTCCCCCATATTAACCTATGGGCAGAGCAGCTCTCAATGGTAGTGAAAAATAACATGGGCATTCTCCACTTCGTGGCCACATGTGCCCTGCTGCACGCACACACCTGCAGGGGCAGGCTGGACAAATGTTTTGAGAACACCACAAGGGCTCAAGTGCGCTCATACAGGCCTACTGTGACAGGCTCAGTAAATGTATAAAAACCCTAATGTGCAAGTGTGCACATACTGGCATGTTGTTCCAGGCTCAGTGTACATATGAAAACACCAATGTGCAAGGGTGCACATTCTGGAAAGCCACGCTAGGCTCAGTATATATATGCAAACACCAATGTGCAAGTGTGCACATTTAGGCAAGCTATGCCAGGCTCATGATATACACGAAAACACCAATGTGCAAGTATGCACATATAGGCAAGCCAGGCCAGGTTCAGTAAATACATGAAAACTCCAATGTGCAAGGGTGCACATACTGGAAAGCCATGCTAGGCTCTGTATATACATACAAACACTGATGTGCAAGTGTGCATGTTTGAGCAAGCCATGCCAGGCTGTTTATGTACATGAAAACACCAATGTTCAAGTGTGCACATAGAGGCCAGCCAGGCCAGGCTCAGTATATAGATGGAAAACACCAATGTGCAAGTGTTCACATATAGGTAAGCCACGCCAGGCTCAGTATATACATGAAAACATCAATGTGCAAGTGTGCACATATCAGTAAGCCATGCTAGGCACAGTATACACATAAAAACACCAGTGTGCAAGTGTGAACTGTAGGAGGCTGGCCTGGCTTGTAGTGGGTACCAGAGGTACTTACACCTTGTGCCAGGCCCAGTTATCCCTTATTAGTGTAGAAGAGGAGTTTCTAGCAGCTTAGGCTGATAGAAGGTAGCTATGGCAAAGCAGCTTAGGCTGAACTAGGAGACATGTAAAGCTCCTACTATACCACTGGTGTCATATGCACAATATCATAAGAAAACACAATACACAGAAGTACTAAAAATAAAGGTACTTTATTTTTATGACAATATGCCAAAAGTATATCAGTGAGTACCCTCAGTATGAGGATAAGATATATACACAAGATATATGTACACAAACCAAAATTATGCAGGTAATAGCAAGAAAAGTAATGCAAGCAGTGTAAAATTACAGTAGGTTGCAATAGGAGCACATAGGTATAGGGGCAACACAAACCATATACTCCAAAAGTGGAATGTGAACCACGAATGGACCTCAAACCTATGTGAGCTTGTAGAGGGTCGCTGGGACTGTAAGAAAACAGTGAGGGTTAGAAAAATAGCCCACCCAAAGACCCTGAAAGGTAGGTGTAAAGTGCACCTACTACCCCCAGAGAGCACAGAATTCGTGATAGGGGGATTCTGCGGGAAGAACAAACACCAGCAATGCAACAACAGTGGATTTCCGGACCTGAGTACCTGTAAGACAAGGGGACCAAGTCCAATAGTCGCGACAGTGTCGAGAGTGGGCAGGAGCACAAGAAATGCCAGCTGAGGGTGCAAAGAAACTGCCACCTGTTGGAAGAAGCTTGGAGTTCTGCAAGAAAGAAGAGGACTAGGAACTTCTCCTTTGGAGGATGGATGTCCCACGTCGCAATGAAGCTTGCAGAGGTGTTCCCACGCAGAAAGACCGCAAACAAGCCTTGCTAGCTGCAAGGGTCACAGTAGAGGTTTTTGGGTGCTACTGTGGCCCAGGAGGGACCAGGATGTCACCACTTGGAGGAGGAGACAGAGGGGGCGCCTAGCAAGTCAGGGAGCCCTCACAGAAGCAGGCGGCACCCGCAGAAGTACCTGAACAGGCACTTGGAAGAAGAGTGAACCGGAGTCCACACAAAGTCACAAAAGGGAGTCCCACGACGCCGGAGGACAACTCAGAAGGTTGTGCACTGCAGGTTAGAGTGTCGGGGGCCCAGGCTTGGCTGTGCATGAAGTAAATCCTGGAAGAGTGCACAGGAGCCGGAGCAGCTGCAAATCATGCGGTACCCAGCAATGCAGTCTAGCATAGGGAGACAAGGACTTACCTCTACCAAACTTGGACTGAAGGGTCACTGGACTGTGGGAGTCACTTGGACAGAGTTGCTGATTTCCAGGGACCACGCTCGTCGTGCTGAGTGGGACCCGGAGGACCGGTGATGCAGACTATTGTTGCCTGCGGTTGCAGGGGGAAGATTCTGTCGACCACGGGAGATTTCTTCAGAGCTCCAGGTGCAGAGAGGAGGCAGGCTACCCCCAGAGCATGCACCACCTGGAAACAGTCGGGAAAGCCGGCAGGATGAAGCGATACAAGGTTGCTAGTAGTCGTCTTGCTACTTTGTTGCGGTTTTGCAGGCGTCCTGAGCAGTCAGCGGTCGATCCTTTGGTAGAAGGTGAAGAGGGAGATGCAGAAGAACTCTGATGAGCTCTTGCATTCGTTATCTGAAGAATTCCCCAAAGCAGAGACCCTAAATAGCCAGAAAAGGAGGTTTGGCTACCTAGGAAGGAGGATTGGCTACCAAGAGAGGTAAGAGCCTATCAGAAGGAGCCTCTGACGTCACCTGCTGGCACTGGCCACTCAGAGCAGTCTAGTGTGCCACAAACACCTCTGTTTCAAAGATGGCAGAGGTCTGGGAAACACTGGAGGAGCTCTGGGCACCTCCCCTGGGAGGTGCAGGTCAGGGGAGTGGTCACTCCCCTTTCCTTTGTCCAGTTTCGTGCCAGAGCAGGGCTGGGGGATCCCTGAACCAGTGTAGACTGGCTTATGCAGAGATGGGCACCATCTGTGCCCATCAAAGCATTTCCAGAGGCTGGGGGAGGCTACACCTCCCCAGTCCTCACACCCATTTCCAAAGGGAGAGGGTGTTACACACTCTCTCAGAGGAAGTCCTTTGTTCTGCCTTCCTGGGCCACGGCTGCCTGGACCCCAGGAGAGCAGAAACCTGTCTGAGGGGTTGGCAGCAGCTGCAGTGGAGACCCCGGAAAGGCAGTTTGGCAGTACCCGGGTTCTGTGCTAGAGACCCGGGGGATCATGGAATTGTCACCCCAATGCCAGAATGGCATTGGGGTGACAATTCCATGATTTTAGACATGTTACATGGCCATGTTCGGAGTTACCATTGTGACGCTGTACATAGGTAGTGACCTATGTAAAGTGCACGCGTGTAATGGTGTCCCCACACTCACAAAGTCTGGGGAATTTGCCCTGAACGATGTGGGGGCACCTTGGCTAGTGCCAGGGTGCCCACACACTAAGTAGCTTTGCACCCAACCTTCACCAGGTGAAGGTTAGACATACAGGTGACTTATAAGTTACTTAAGTGCAGTGGTAAATGGCTGTGAAATAACATGGGCGTTATTTCACTCAGGCTGCACTGGCAGGCCTGTGTAAGAATTGTCAGAGCTCCCTATGGGTGGCAAAAGAAATGCTGCAGCCCATAGGGATCTCCTGGAACCCAATACCCTGGGTACCTCAGTACCATATACTAGGGAATTATATGGGTGTACCAGTATGTCAATGTGAATTGGTAAATTTTGTCACTAGCCTGTTAGTGACAAATTTGGAAAGCAGAGAGAGCATAACCACTGAGGTTCTGGTTAGCAGAGCCTCAGTGAGACAGTTAGGCATCACACAGGGAACACATACAGGGCACATACTTAAGAGCACTGGGGTCCTGCCTGGCAGGGTCCCAGTGACACACAGACTAAAACAACATGTATACAGTGAAATATGGGGGTAACATGCCAGGCAGGATGGTACTTTCCTACATGCACATGTTAGTAAGCCATGCCAAGCTCAGTATATACATGGAATACACCAACATGCAAATGTGCACATATAGGTAAGCCATGCCAGGGTCAGTATACACATGTAAACTCCAATGTGCAAGTGTGCACATACTGATAGCGCGCATGCACTTTAACACTGTACTTACAGTGGGAAAGTGCCCAGGGACCTAAGGCCACTCAAACAGGATCACCAAAGACTCCTAGAAAAAGCAAAAAAGTTTGGGGAACCACTATTCCAGCGTGTCAAGTCTAACAATTATCAACTGGCTCCAAGAATAATCAGGGCCGGCTTTAGGGGAGTGCGACTGGTGGGCTGCACTGGGCGCTGCCCTGCATGGGGGGAACTGACCTAGGGGTTGAGGGTGAGTTGCACTGTGTTTAGCAATAACATAGGATTGAAAAGCACCTGATGCAGAGTTCCTTGTGCGTCCAGCTTCAGGCAGCAATATATATGTCAGGATAACTCTTGTGATTAATGTTCCTGCTAGAGAAAGAGAGATGGAGTTTTGTCTATTGACAGTTTTGACTTGCCATAAAATAGTATGGATGGTTAATATGTCTGCTGCAAAGAACAAATATGTATTTTATGTGGATAGCTGAGTGGATTGGTAAAGCCAGCCTTTACTAGCGCTTTAAAACAAATGAAATGTATGTGAGAAACAGGCTATAGAGATACGAGGACACTTTTGCTGGGTAGAAGTGAAGAAATTCAAGGAAGAGGTCATAGGGGTGAGGGCGCAAAAAAAATGTTTGTCACACCTGATGACACCAGCATGAAAGCCGGCCCTAAAGATAATAATGTTTTTAGCACATGAATGAGTCGGTAATGTCACCGCCATCAAACCTCCTTTCCATCCCGCTTTAGAAGTTCCCCCAAATCCTTACCGCTGGAGAATCCATCATGCACATGTCTGGTCCTGCTCCAAGAGTGGAAGGTCACCAGCTCAAAACCATACACGTGGAAACTATTGTGAAATACCAAAGCAACCGTTTTCATGTGCTGCATGTATAAAATATGTAGTGCACCAATTGGCACATTAATTATTTTGCATTATAAAGCAGCCTTCCAGCACACAACCTGCTAATGAATGGTCTGGAACACTAGAGCTGTGAATGTTGAAGGCCTCACTGGTTATTGCCAACTGCCTGCGTATTGCTTACACCCCCTCATGGGTAATTGTGTGAGGTCTTAACAGTTGCACAGTTTTGCGTGACTTGATAACATGACATATATCATGCAATCTCACGCAGATTGCCTGACCCGTTGTAAACGCAATCACACCAAACCTGCCCTAAGTTGTTTTACTGACTCCCAGTGGGTGTGAAAATTAGATTTTGGGAAATCAGCATTGCCCACAAGCATTCTGGGGGAAAGACCCAAACTATTGGAAGGCTCTAGTTTCCCATTATTTTACAAAGAGGAAACTGGGATATTTCCTTCCAGTTATGAACTACATTAATTTAAAATGAGGAAACCAAAGTATTTTCTTCTAGTTATTAACTAAACTATTCTACAAAGAATGAAACTGAAGCACTTTCTTCAATTCATGAATCAAACTCGTAAAAGAATTGTGGGAGCACTGATCAGTGCCAAAATGGTTTACACTAACTCACCGATGGGACAACAGCTCTAATTTCAGATTGACTGAACATGTTAGGCTGATTCTGAATCTTACAACATTCAACATCTATATGCAACTTGTGTCATTTCATAACCTCCAGTGGGAAAGTGAGTCATGTTTAAAATTCTCTGTCTGATTTACATGTGACTATCAGGGAATTCTCAGTTTATCTTGACGATATGATTGAGTGATATTTCCCTACCTGGAGTCAAGGATCCAACCATCTTGAGCGGCTGGTGAAGTATTCTTCATGCAGGTTTTCAGCACTTGGACCTCACCACAAGACCTCTTCGCCACAAAACATTCAGGAGAGCATTCAGACTCTGGACTTCACCACCAGAAGTCCTTGCTAAAGGATAATCCGGAGAGCGTTCAGACTCTAATTCCAGAAAAAGGCCTTTCTATTCCAACATAAATGTTGAGATTTGCCCTCTCACGGTCTCTATCACATTCGCTACGGTAACTTGACTTTTTTTTGCTAGTTTTTGTTCTTTCGCCATAAGATGCCTTGAAATAAATTATTTTGTAGTGCATACCATATAAATAAATGGATAAATAAAATCTACTCCACCAGTGCATACCTCATCAGCCAAAGATCCTCTAAATGGCAAAATTATAGAAGTAGAATGTTCAGAATCCAGGGATCTAACCTAAGACACACTGAACTCATACCTATGAGTCGAATCAAACTATTTCTCTTCAGAATACTTCTTAAGACAGAACTTTTCCTACAACAGAGCTCTCTATGCAACATGGAGGTTGCCACTGTAGATTAGGTATGAATTTTGCTCGCCAAAGAAACACTAGTGGTAGTCAAAGCTGACTCTATCCAAAAATGTGGATTGGCTTGCAGTGGGGTGGATTGGATTGAGGTGGGTGGGGTGGATTGGAGAAGGGTGCATTTGACTGAAGTGGAGTGTGTGGATTTTCTAGAGTGGGGTGGATTGGACTGGAGTGGAGTGGGGTAGATTTTTTATAGTGGGGTGGATTTGATTGGGATGGATTGTAATGGGGTGGATTGGACTAGAGCGGAGTGGACTGGATTTGAGTGGGGTGGATTGGATTGAAGTGGGGTGGATTAAGGTGGACTGGATTGGACTGGAGTGTTGTGTATTTAGGTGGATTGTATTTGAGTGGGGTGGGTAGATTGGGTTGTGGTGGATTGGAATGAAATGGGTTGATTGGATTGGAACGGGGTGGAATGATTTCAGTGGGTGGATTGGGTTGTAGTGGACGGGAGTAGGATGGTTGGATTAGAGGGGGTAGGCTGGAATGGAATGGGGTGGATTTGAGTGGGGTGGGGTGGGTTGGACGGGAATGGGGTGGAGTGGATTGGACTGAAATGGGGTGGATAGGATTGAAGTGGTGTGGATTAGACTGGAGTGGGTCAGGTTGATTGGATTGGAGTAGAGTAGACTGGATTAGGCTGGACTGGTGTGGATTGGATTCTGTGGGGCGGATTGGATTGGAGTGGGGTGGATTGGATTGGGTGGACTGGAGTGGGATGATTTGGGGTGGAGTGGAGTGGATTAAAATGAGGTGAGGCGGATTGGATTGGAGTAGGGTGGATTGGTGAGGAAAGGTTTAGAGTGGGGCAGATTGAAGTGGGGTGGATTGTTTTTGATTGGAGTGGGGCAGATTGTTTTGGATTTGAGTGGGGCAGAATGGGGTGGGGCAGAGTTATTTGGATTGGAGTAGGGCAGATTGTATTGGGGAAGACTGGAAGTGGGGCAGACTGGAATGAAGCAGATTGTTTTGGGTTGGAGTGGGGCAGATTGTTTTGGATTAGAATGAGGCAGATTGGAGTGGGGGCAGATTGTTCTGGATTAGAGTGGGGAAGATTGTTTTGGATTGAAGCGAGGCAGATTGTTCTGGATTGGAGTTGGTGGATTGTTCTAGATTGAAGTAGGGCAGACTGAAGTGGAGCAGACTGGTTTGGAGTGGGGCAGATTGTTTTGGATTGGAGTGGAGAAGATTGGAGAGGGGCAGATTGTTTTGGACTGACACCCAACTCATCCTCTCCCTCACCCGCAACCCCACCACCACCAAAACCAACCTACACGCCACTCTCCTAGACACTGCCAACTGGATGGCCACTAACCATCTCAAGCTCAACTCAAACAAAACCGAAGTCATCATCTTCAGCCCCAACAAAACCACATGGGACGCCTCCTGGTGGCCCACCGCCCTAGGCCCCGCACCCACCCCCGCAACCCACGCACGCAACCTCGGCATCATCCTCGACCCCGCCCTCTCCATGACACAGCAAATCAATGCTCTAACCTCCTCCTGCTTCCACACACTCCGCACCCTAAAACAATCCTTCAAATGGATCCCTCCAGAGACCAGAAAGACAGTCACCCACGCACTCATCAGCAGCAGACTGGACTACGGCAACGCCCTCTACGCCAGCACCACACTCAAACTCAAACGCAAACTCCAAAGAATCCAGAACACAGCCGTGCGCCTCGTCCTTGGCCTCCCAGATACGAACTAATGTCACCACACCTCAAATCCCTACACTGGCTCCCCATAGACAAGAGAATCACATTCAAGATCCTCATCCACGCACACAACTCCCTCCACAACACCTACCTCAATGAAAGAGTAAACTTCCACACTCCCACACGCAACCTCCGATCAGCCGACCTCGCCCTAGCCACAGTCCCCCGCATCCAGCACACCACCACAGGAGGCAGGTCTTTCTCCTACCTCGCCCCCAAAACCTGGAACTCCCTCCCCACCGACCTTCGCAAAACCAAAGACCTACTGGTCTTCAGAAAGAACCTCAAGACTTGGCTGTTCAACCAGTGACCCTCCCTGCCCCCCACCCCCAGTACTCTCCCCCCAGCACCTTGAGACCCTCACGTGTGAGTAGCGCACTCTACAAATTTCTTTGATTGATTGATTGATTGATTGACTGGAGTGGGGCAGATTGGGATGTGTAGATTGGAGTGGGGTAGATTGTTTTGGATTGGAGTTGGGCAGATTGGAGTGGGGCTGATCGTTTTGGACTGAAGTGAGGCAGATTGTTTTGGATTGGATTGGGGCAGATTATTTTGGATTGGAATCAGATTGTTTTGGACTGCACTGGGGCAGATCGGAGTGGGTGGGTTAGGAGGTTTGGGGTGTAGTGACTGGATTGAATGGATTGATTGGGGTGAGTGGTCTGGATTGCGATGGGGTGGGTTGGAGTGGGGTTGATTGGATTGGTCTGGGGTGGATTGAATTTAGTGGGTTGGATTGGTGTGGGATGAGCTGGGGTGGATGGCGTGGATTGGAGTGAGGTGGATTGGACTGGATTGGGATGTAGTGCACGATTAAGTGTTAAAGCATGTTCCGTAAATTAGACAAAAGAAAGAAACAATGTCGCTTTGCAATTTTTAAACAAGATTGTCCTCATCTTTTGAGAACAGCATCTTCAGCAAAAACTAAACAAAAAGTGAGAGCAAAGTGAGAAAGGAAAACTTGCCAAAATAAAAAAAAGTTAACTATAGACAACAAAACTCTGCAATTTTGTTTGTCCTACTGGGCATTTTTTTGACAGTCATATGCCTTCTGTTTGCAGGGTGCTAGATGTTTAAAAAAAATAGTACCTCAATCATGGCAGGAGCAACTGACGGGCACTGGTTAAGTTGAATAAATCAGTGCTCGGTCTCTGCTCCACAGAAAGAAACAGAAATGATGCTAGGCCTGCAGTGACCAATTACAAGGCTCTTAAGAAGAGTGCCACGCAAGCCAACAAATAGTAAGCAATGGGCGGGCTCCAAGTTGTTTTTTGTTAGCAACAGTGTCTCGCAAGTGAGCTAGCGCATGCTCTCACAGGCTCGACCCAAAAAAAGAGAATACCACAAATGAAGTGAGATAGGGGTGTGACAATATCCACGGGGAATAATGCATAAACGAGCCTGCTCTATATTGAGAAGGAGTGTGCAATATTTGTGAGACAAGGCTAGGCGAACACTGAAAACGGTGTGCAATGCATCTAAGATCACTGAATGCATTATGGTGTATTTAATGTGCAGTGTGAACTGCTTGTAACCCCAACACATTGTCACACACAAGTTAAAATGGCAATTCCCATCAGAAGTATGGGACAACCGCACCAGGGAAGACTGTTTTGCCTACGAAAGCTTACATGGAGAGTAAAGTGAAATAATGCATGCTTCAGAACATATTCACATTAGAGTTAGACCTCGTTTAGAAATTCACGTCTGCTTGTGTAAATTTTTAGATAAAGATAATGGCCCTTGCAAAATCATGTCTAAGTTTCAAATTAAATCTGGGTATTATAAAGATCAGTACAGAGGCACTGGATTTTTGTTTATGGAGCTTTCAAAAACATAAAATATGCACACTGTCATCCAAATCAAGTTACAACAAAGAAAGAAAGAAAGTTGAAATGTTGTCACATCTAACTGGTGACCGGGCCATGGCAATTTTGATAACAACGAGTGATGCTTCAAGGTTTATAGTCCTACCCTAGCTGACGATCTGGTGTCCAGAGCGGAGACTACTTCTTCATGGTTCTTCTAAAAAATGCTTAGCGTGGCCTGATGTCAATGAAATTAAATCAGTTCTCTTTTTGTGAAGAAAACATCACTGACATTGATCTGCTCAACAGAATGCAGTGAAAGGTGTAATGCTGAAAGGCAAAGAATTAAAAAGAACGTAGAAGCCTCTATGGAACGAGCACAGCTTCGAAAGCTCTGCACCCTGTATGTTAGAAAGGGGCTATTGCAGGTGTCCACCCACTCCCCTGTCGCTTTCTGACATTCTGGGTGCAGATGAACTGTCAAAGGAAGCAGAGTGTTGGCAAATGGTCACAGCCTGTGCACCCAGCATGGGCCAGGCAGTTTTCAAAGAGTCTGCTTAGCGTGTGGTTGTTGTTGTTGTGGTTTGTGAGCGAACACAATGGTCATCATTGGAGCATTGATTCTTCTGCATCAGTTCCTAAGTAAGAGCTTTTTCTCATGTTCTCATTTTATCTGATTACTACGCCTAATTTACCAGGATGTCACCTTGAATATCGAAACCAGAATATCAAGGTAGGCAAAAATCGAGATCAAAATATGAAATCCAAAATATCAAAAGCTAAATAAGTACAGATTTTCTATATCTGACTCCATATATATGTATGTACCATGACATGTACATGAAGATATATATATCTTCAAGGTATCTGAATGTGGAGTTAGGAACGGTAAATTTATACTTCCTCTATATGCACTTACCTTTCAGTATTTTGTCCACGATCTTCTTGCATCTCTATATTCAGTAATACAATCTATTTTAAATACAGCAGATTGTGATGTATGAGTCAGAGACATCATCATTAAATGCTAAATTCCGAAACTCAACGGCAGTGAATTTATTGTTTTCAATATATCAGAGGAAATTCGTTTTTTTCAGTACTGTTCATATATTTTGATAATTAAACTGTCATAGTGTCTAAGGAGCAATGTCTTTGATAGATCCAGGCAAGTGTTATATGTATTACATCTTATTATAACATTTTAAAGATATTCATGTTTATAATGAAACATGGCTCCCAACAGGATATTAATCTGCATATTTAATTGATATGCTGAGTTTTGCTACTCATTTCACTCATAATTGTGACGTTGTCCTTAAGGCAATCTATAGATTGAAAACTAAGTTCGAGCAAGGAACTTAATTTTTTAACAAGAAATGTTGACAGAAGATTCTTAGACTGTAACTATGTATTTAGTGGTACGTTTTTTTTTACAATTAATTAAAAGGGAGTCAACTTGGTTAAAAGTTTATTTTGCTGAACATTTGGTGAGTTTCCTATAATTTGCTAATGTTAAATTGTTGTTTATTGTTACAACCGCCAAATACGGAATGTAGAAACCTGGGCTTTAGTCCGAACTTTTGTGCTTGGCCATTATATGTTTGATCATGGACAAATTTCTTTATTTCCCTGCCAGTATTTTGTTTGTTCTACGTTCAAAGAGCTTATAAATGGATGAAATACATGAAAGGACTGCATTAAAAAACGCTGATCGTGTGGTTTGGCTGGTAAAAGATAAAGGCAAAACCTTGTTGCTACAGAGTCTTCTCACTCATAGTAGGGCAGCGGTCTTCAAAATAAAAGGGATGTGAATATTCTAATGTACCTCATAAAAATGTGCAGAACATTTTATGCTGGGTACAGATCCTTTGGCAGGAAACAGCTTTCTAGCATAATAGAGTAATATCGAGGAAAGGTGCATTTTATACAATATGTGATGATGCTAAAGTATAAAAGTGTTATCGTTTTTGAAAGGAGAATTAATTTTATGTAATAAAAACTCAGATTCTGAAGTAAAATAATTACATGTGCCTTTTCTTGGAACAATCAGAAAAAATATTTATTTTATGCAGGATATATGTACATAATATTAATCTAAATGGGACTAATTTACATAGTATCCTCCACACCTTGGATGGATCCAATGCTCCTGGCTTATGTTGGACAGTCCTGGCTAATAGGGCTGGTACATACAATGTAAAGCCTCAAAAAAAGATAAATAAATGTTATTACAATGTATGTCGATTAGAGTGTTTTTGTGTTAAGCATCTCAGATTAACACTTTTCAAGGATGATATGGACCAAGAACTGAAATACCCGTAAGTAAAGGACCACATATACCCCCAACATTTGTACCCGTCTTTAACACAGCAAATATGAAACAGGCATTGCGATGAAATTCTAACAATGTCCATAATTATGTCTGATTGTGAGTAGAAGAGAGAAACAAGTGTTAACATGGGCATTGTAGGAACAGATTTATCTTGGAAAATGTAGGTGCTACAAGAGGGCCCCGAATCCTCAGGGAAGATACCTTCACCATCAGGCCCAAAGACTGAACAATATTGGGCGGGCTGGAAGTTAAGACTATGATGAGGAACAGTAGGATTAATAATAATTAATATTGGTAGTTAGTATTCTGAATATTATTGCCAGATCTGTCCTCCTCGCACCATTTCTACCTAATGGCATACACCAAAGTAGGAAAGCTTTAAAGAACTAAAAACCCAGGAAAAAAAGGATTAAGGCATAACATTAATGTCACTCATAGTGCCATTTTAATGATGAAATCAAATCCTTACACATAATTTAACATACTTGTCACGAAAATTAGGAACTTTCTTTCCCTAGTCACAGTTACTAATGGTTTAAAACGTAGGTACAGAGGGCCATGTTGCAGCTCTACACATCTTACTGAGAGGAGTATAAAGTAGATTTACTCATGGTGTACCTATTCCGTTAGCGGATGAGCCCACACTGACACACGTAGGAAATGTGGACCTTTGAATAATTTAATGCCATAGTAGATCTCATCCACTGACTAAGACAAACAGAAAAGGTTTTACATCCTAGGCTTTAAGCCACAACTGTAAAAAACAAGTTGTGAAAAGCGCTGCACCTGCTGAGATACGGCTGTTGTAGTCATGCGTTTTCCACACACAATTAGATTATCAAAAAGGCAGAAAATATGACTTCCTAATATGTAGTGACCAGGGCCACAAGAATTATGCTGCAGTAGAGGGTTAAATTATGCATCAGGGTTGAGTATATTATGCAGCAAGAAAAGGCAATCAAATCATGCAGCGTAGTGTGGCACATTATCTGATAGTATTTCTTCACTTGTACACTTGTTAAGACCGTCTGGGCATAGGTTGCAACTCAGTTCAACACTCAAACATAGTAATAAGCACAAGAAAGGGGAGAAGTCCACCTCTGCACTTTGCAAAGGACCTTTTACTGTGGGGCAAGACGCTTTGCTGCGAGTTTAGTAACATTTGAACCATTTTTTTTAGATTATGCAGCAGATGGTGGACTATGTAGCAAATGCAGCAAATTCATAATTATGCGGAAAACACCGCAGCCTCACAAACGCATAATGCCAGTGGCCCTGGTAGTGATGTATGAATGTACTTTAGATTTAGAGAAAGGTTCTAACCGAATGAGGACATCATCATGAAGCACAAAAAGAATGCTCTGTAATGAAGAACCTTAATTCACATTTTCTTTCCCTGAAGTGGTATCATCCAGAAAGGCTACTTGGAGACAAATGGTAAATCAGCACATTTGAGAGCCTCACAGCACTTTCAGCACAAGACTGAAAGAAGGCACCAAGAGCTCAAACACTGTTTGAAGGAAAGGTTTGGTAGAAGCATGGATCTATGTTTCTCAAACCTCACCCACTCAGGTGGGGCTAAAATCTGTAATAGAAGCCCACTGAAGGCAGAGTGTTGCTACGGAGAGATATTGAAAATATTCTGGAGAGACTGATGGACACAAGGACATCTGAATGCCAATAGAGGAAGTTCCTTAACCACACAGCATTCGTGAAATGCCTTCTCCATTATACTCTGTACGCTTGAAATATTTGAGGTTCTAGAAATCTCCCACACTTTACTGCACCTTCATTATACTAGTCTCGTCATTTCATTTTATTTTGGCAATACTGCTCAGGAAACAGAGTAATGTTGCTTGTACAGAATTACATCCTAAAGGTTTATCCTCCGATCCTAACAGATAGGTAGTGCACAAGAAGTTTTGCTAATTTTGGGGAAAAAAAAGATGAATCTGTGAGACTACTCTAATGCCCAGCCTACCTGACTAAACATGATAATAACTCTTAATACATTAAGGATGTTCCCCCTTCATCTCAGTTGTTTTCGACCCGCAGAACTGCTCTGCACCGAAACAAACTTTTATGGGAAACGCCAAGACAACTAGGAATTAAGAACACCATACTAACTCACCTCCTTTATGGAGCACCTCAAAATGCTTCTCTTTTGACAATCCCTAGTGGACGCGCAGCAGAATTCGCATGGATAACCCAGCTTCCAACACACTTCTGCTGACACTTTTGTTGGTAATCTGTGTTCTAGAACTGTTAGCGCTCAGCTTCTGCCAATGTATTTTATTGTATTCATTGCATTTTATTTATTGGATCTGCACTATAAAAATATTAAGTCATAAAAATAAATAATAAAGGGGATTGCCACTTCTGCTTGAAAGCAGTGTTGTTCATTTAAATATTTAAGTTTTTATTTGTAAGCGGGTAGATACTGGTTTGTGCCTGATTCTTTCTTCTTTCTTCCTTTGCAGTCACTAATACAGAGGGCCCTGTTATCACTCTGACCCCCACCACTTTACTCACTGAGGTTGGAGGTGTTGCTAAGATGACCTGCACCTTTACTAAGTCAATGTTTGATGCTGTCTGGTACAAAGAGCAGCCGAATGGAACCTTAACCTTTATTCCTCAAAGCTTCGATCAAGGCATAAGAAAGTCAGGTAAACTCAGTGGCTCCAACAGCAGTTCTTTGGTCATTAACAACACTCAACGAAGTCATTCGGGAGTCTACTACTGCGGGACCTTCATCGGTATAAACCCCTTTTTAAGTGGCAAATTCAAGCTTTACATCACAGGTGAGAGTGAAACTACAGTGCTACCGACAAAGTGTGCAACATAAATTTCCATGAGAGCAACAAAAAAGGCCATTGTAACCAATGCTTGTTTCTATATTGAAACCTTTTGCATAAAGGTGTGCAAGCTCTGTCTACCTAGTTTAAACACAGATATTTAAAATACATTTATCTATCCCAAATTAAATGGAATGCCTTGCTTGTAAACATTCTTCACTAATAGTAGTTTTTGATAAGGGACATCCTCATGCCAATGCAGTAGGCCACACTGGAGTTACGACCGAAAGTCACAACTAAGTTCCACCATAAGGCGTTCTTAAGCAAGGAAGTAGGTCAGGTATTTATGGAAAAGGGGGCACTATTTAGCAAATTATCATGGTTGGTGAAAAGACTCCAAGATAAAGTCTTTATTTGAAGATTCAAAAAGAGGCTGACTGCATTGAGTCGAACCCTGCTTTGTGGTTGGCTGAGGGTGAGAGGTGCGCAAGCGTCGCTCTTCAGAAATGTAAGTTAGCTGTTGCACTTTGCTAACATGGCACAGGACATGCTCGAAGGGAACTCCCAGTAGCCATTTTCTGGAAGCAAAAGAACTAAAGTATGTTCTTACTTTGGCCAGTGGCAATGTATGTAATAGGCAAGAAAAAGACACACTAGAATAAGCCACTGGCCATGCCCAGCCTCTCTGGGTTCAGTGAGTGGCTTGCCACCTGGCTGTGCGCTCAAAGGGCAAGGAGGTTTTGATCAAGGAACACTTCAAACAGGCCTACAGTGCCCTGGGCAAAAGGCCTGGCTCTTGATTTGGCAATGTACCAAATGGGGCAGAACAGGGGTGTAGCTCTGGGGGGACACCCCCCTAAAACAATTATTCTGTAGCAAAGAGTTGGGTATAAGTGCTTTCAGTCTGGAAATGAGAACTGTCTGTCGGATTTCACCTGGGTTTTTTCATGCCCACACGGACAAAAAACACACACACACTCTTGTCTATATTTTGAAGGTCTTTAAAAGGTTGATTAGTTTGAAAAATGTTGCGCTTTAAGTACCTTAATAATCTACACGCCTCTCTCTCTTTCCACTACCCCGTAAGCCCAACTCATGTTCTATTTCTCATATAATGTGTTTTATAGAAGTTCCAGTATGATTGTTGGGAAATCTGAAGCTCACCCCCCCCCTCCCCCGCCCCCATTTCATACTGACTAAGGTGCACCCCTGGGGAGGAATGTAGAGGGATGTTTTCATGCCATCCAAAAAATGCCATCCAAAAAAATGGGAATCAGTTATCCAAGACCTGACTCAGATTAAAACAGATGGTGGATGCATGGCCAAACTCCACTTCATACAGCCAAATGGCATGCACAGCTGTGGGTTGCCTCCCATGGAAAGTTGGTGCTGGGCCATACAGACAAAGGCTGCATTACGTGGGTGAGTAGGGATGGAGTCAGCCACCTACAGTGGTCTGGGTACAGGGCCTGGCCACAGGCCTTTGGCCATGTGCAACAGGATTAGGCCATCCATGGCAGGTGGGGCCCGGCAGCCAACCAGCACATTTGCATTTGGGTTGCTAGTTATGGTTTGCATTGCTGGTGGGCGAGATATGAATTGTGGTTCTAACAATAAATTGAATCACTTTTCACTTTTAATTCATAACAACAATTGCACTTTAACTGTTTTTAAGGTGATATCTATCTATCTATCTATCTATCTATCTTTCTATCTATCTATCTATCTATCTATCTATCTATCTATCTATCTATCTATCTATCTATCTCTCTCTCTCTATATATATATATATATATATATACACCTGTACATAGCTATGACTCATTCCCTAAGGTAACCTATAACTTGTGCCCTCACCATGCACTAATTACCTCCCGTCTTACATCAATCATGACATGTTCTATGACATCTTTGATAACCTCACAGCAACATGTGAATTTACATCATTGATGACAAGATTCTGCATGGCAGAGGCGCAAGTTATAGTTACCCTAGGGCACAAATCATAGTTACTAGTGATAACTATAACTGGTGAATTTCAGTGTATATTTTTGTTTAAAACGTTACATTGGTAAAGAAAGTTTGACCTAAGTCTGATGTCACTTTAACCTTTGGATTAATATATATATATATATATATATATATATATATATATATATATATATATATATATATATATGTTTGTGTGAGTGTGTGTGTGTGTGTATGTATTTTGTTGTTTTGTATACTGTAGATAGGATCATGAGCCATTTTGTACTACTGTTAAATAGATTGTCAATTGTCCTATATTGTAGATCATGCAATATGTAATCGATGCGCTTTCTCATATGCTAAGGGTTTGATACTAGAATGTTTTTCCTGTTCACGTTTTACTTCACAATGCAGAACAAATATATACGTTTTATACATTGTAAATCTTCCTCTTTCTGCAAATCTCACTTCCAGATGCCACATCAGCTCCTATCATGTCCATTCTGGTTCCAGCCCAGGAGGAGGAGTCTCCGCTTCCAGAACAAACAGTAATCCTCTGTGTGGCGTCGGGCGTCTCAGAAGAGTGGGGTCCGCCGCTGTGGCAGATCGATCGACGTGAATCCCACGGGCAGACAGATACAGGAGTTTTTGATGCTCGGGGTCTATTTAGCATGAGCAGTACCCTGGTGATGTCACAGAAGATCTGGGGCCAGGCGAAGTCCTGCACCTGTTTAATTAAAAACAAGTCCTCGGGGCAGACCTTCTCTAAAGTTTTTACTAAGCACATAGGTACTAAGTGTAAATATTTTTTCCTTTACATAGCGCTGAATATTGAGGGACATTACTTCCATTTTTGGCAGGTGATGGAATTAAATCGTGTATCATGATATTAGGTAACCCAGGACAACACAATGTGGTCAGGCTGGAAAGTCTGAGGTCACATCTTTTGCTTCTATCAGGTCTAGGAGCTGGATTACATAAACTACTGCTGCAATCATGTAACAACATTAGATTGGTGCGCAGTCACTTTTTAGCACCAGATATCTGGTGCAAATACCAACTGTCACTTCTCAGGGAGTCCAAGTGTTGGTGTAAAATTACACTGTTGCCAATAGCATTGTTGAACTCTGGAATTGCTCGTTCAAAACTGCACAAGCACTGTCAATGTAAATACATCGCCATCTGTATACAACAGATTATGAGTGATATAAAGACTATAACTGGGCAGGAATTCTGGTTTGGAACTCCCAACCAGGATCTGGAAACCCCACTATACAATCAAATAATGAGAAAATGAAAGAAGCATGTTGGCCAAAAAACTGACAATGTCTGTGAGGAACTGTGACATAAGCACGTGGTGACATGTCTCTTTTAGTAGAGTTTGGGGCCCACTTTTTAATATTGTATTCTGCATTTATCCAACGAAAAACAGCTGATCAGGAAATGCATCAGTTTGAACTAGTCTAATAATACAAGTTACTTACCTTTGGTAACAAAATATCTGGTAGAGACATAGATGGTCATAAAGAACATGCCACCACAGGTGGAACTCTGAGAGCGCCAGGTAGCCTGATGATGGTGGAGTTCTTTATCCGACAGTGCAGCGCTGCCCGCCGGAAAAAGAACCTGTGTCCACCAGCCTTTCCCTGGCGGTTTCCCCCGACAGGAAAAGGCTTGCAGAATGGGGGCCCCTGGACTGCCCATGCAATTGGCATGGGCAGTGCGGCGGCCCCCGTGCACAGCCCTGTCGCGCATGTCACTGCCCGATTTACGGGCAGTGATATGCGCGATGGGTGCTGCTGCACCCGCCGCACTGCTACATTGACGATGGCTCCATGTGGAGCCCTCGGCAATGTCCAGGCCCAGCATTCCGCTGGGCCGGCTTGCAGAAACACTGTTTCTGCCTGCCGGCCCAACGGAATGTTGTTTTGTCGGCCGGCGGGGTCCTCAACGGGCTGGTGGTCTGTGTTTAGACCGCCAGCCGTGTTCATAATGAGGGCCATAGTCTAGTTGCAAATTCCTTACCTTAGAATTTCCCCCCAGGCGTCAGACTGGATCCAGAGATTTTTCTTCGAGCAATCCCCTTGCGCGTCGGTAGGTGGTGTCGGTCAACTCCGTGGGCGTCGTAGTCGTCGTGATAACATCAGGAGTAGTACATAGACGCCGACCTTCATGCAGTCACGTTAGTTTCTCTTAACAACTTCCCACACCAAAGCGCAGAGCCGCTAAGAACACTGAGATTGGTGCACCAGAGCTAAGGACCTGAAGGAGCAAATCCCTGTCCCAAGAAATCAGTTGGCAAGCGGCGAGGATGGGTGGTCGGTAAGGAATCTGCAAATAGAATATGTCTCTACCAGATATTTTGTTACCATAAGTAAGTAACTTGTACATCTGATAGAGACTTCTAGCTGCAGATTCCTTACCTTAGAACAGATACCCAAGCAATGCCATCCTCGGTGGTGGGCTGCGAACCAAGATCATACTAGGAAGTCCTGCAGGACCGAGCGACCAAAGAAGCCGTCCCGAGGGACCTGACTGTCTAGGCAGTAGTGTTTAGCAAACGTGTGCAGGGACGCCCACGTAGCTGCCTGGCAGATATCCAGTACAGGAGCTCCGCGTGCTAACGCAGTGGAAGCAGCAGTTGCTCTGGTGGAATGAGCACACAAGCCCTCGGGGATTGCTTCTTGGCCAAAGCGTAGCACATTTTGCTGCAAAGAAGTACTCATCGAGAGATGGTATGTTTTTGCATCGCCTTCTATTTTTTCGCACCCACATACCCGACAAAGAGTTGATCGTCCACCCAGAAATCTTTGGTACGATTAAGATAGAACGCCAACGCTCTTTTTGGGTCCAGACGGTGGAGTCTCTTCACCTCATGAGAAGGATGTGGGGGTGCGTAGAAAGTAGGCAGGGTGATGGACTGGCCTACATGAAAAGGCTTAGCCACCTTTGGAAGGAAGGAAGCCTTAGTGCACAGCACCACTTTGTCAGGGTGCACAGACAAGTATGGATTTTTGGACGAAAGGGCTTGAAGCTCACTCACCCTGCGAGCAGAGGTGATGGCAACAAGAAAGACAGTTTTGAAGGTGAGGAGCCGTAAGGAACAATTGTGCATCAGCTCAAAGGGAGTACACATTAAATAAGTAAGGACAAGATTGAGGCCCCACTGAGGCACGATAAATGGAGTGGGAGGAAATAAATGGGTGAGGCCTTTTAGGAATCTACTCACAGTAGGAGATTTAAAAAGTGAGGGCTGATTAGGTAACCTAAGGAAGGCCGAAATGGCAGATAAATACCCTTTAAGGGTGCCCAAAGCAGAGCCCTGCTGGGCCAAAGAAAGAATGAACAAAAGAACCTCGGATAGAGGGGTAGAGAGGGGATCAACAGATTTGTTGGTGCAGCATGCTACAAATTTATTACAACGACAGCCGTATACAGTTTTGGTGGAGGGACGCCTGGCTGCCAAGATAGCATCGCAGACTTCGGGTGGAAGACCAAAAGTTGTCAACTGTCGCTGCTGAATCTCCACGCATGAAGGCGGAGACTGGACAGGTTTGGGTGAAAAACCGTCCCCTGTTGCTGCGACAGAAGATCCACCCGAAGAGGCAGTCTGAGTGGAGGATCAATGGACATGCTCAATAGTTCTGGATACCAGACTCTCCGGGCCCAATCCGGAGCCAGCAAGATGACTTGGGCGCGGGCATTTCTGAGAACTCTGGGCAGAAGTGGTATGGGCGGAAAGGAGACCGGAGTTCCACTCGAGACGAAAAAGTGTCTCCAAGCGAGTGCAGCCTTGAAAACTCCAACGTGCAAAACAGCTGACATTGCGCGTTCTCTGCGGAAGCGAACAAATCTAACCAAGGCTCTCCCCACTGCTGAAAGAGACCTTGCACCACCTCCGGATGGAAAGGCCATTCGTGAACGGCTGTGCATCGACGGCTGAGTTCTTCCGCTCTGGCGTTGAGAGAACCCGCCAGATGTTGAACCACCAGGGTAAAGCCCTGATATTCCAGCCATATCCAGAGGCGGAGTGCCTCCTGACAAAGGGTCCAGGACCCTACTCCGCCCTGATTGTTTCTGTATCACATGGTGGTAGTATTGTCCTTGAACACCTGCACTGCTTTCCCTTTGAAAGGGAAGAAATGCTTTCAACGCAAGCTTGATCGCCCGGAGCTCCAGAAGATTGATATGGAGCCCAGACTCCACCGGAGACCGTAGGCCTCTGATCTCCGCCTTTCCCATGTGGCCTCCCTAACCCAGAAGTGATGCATCTGTCACTATAGATAGATCTGGTTAGGGAAGGGAAGAGGGATCTGCAGTAGACCCAATGCGGATTCGAAAGCCACCACTGCAGGTCTTCCGCAGTCCCCTCCGAGATGTAGACCATGTCGGAGAGATTCCCCTGATGCTGCGCCCACTGGAACTTCAAGTACCAATGCAGAGACCGAATATGCCATCTGGCAAGTGTCACTAGCAGGATGCAGGAGGCCATGAGGACCAGCAGCTTCACAGTCAGTCTCATCCAAACCCAAGACAGAGGCTGAAAAGATCGGAATCAGAGTCTGAATATCTTTGACTCACTTTTCGGGAGGATAAGCCCAAAACAGCACTGTGTCCAGAACAGCTCCAATGAAGGGGAGCACCTGAGAGGGAGTCAGGTGTGACTTTGGCATGTTTATAGTGAACCTCAGCGTGTGCAGGGGGTTTGCTGCAGTCAGAAGGTGGGAGATGACTTTCTGGGGTGGGTCCACCTTCAACAGCCAGTCGTTGAGGTAGGGGAAGACTGATACCCCTAACCTGCGCAGATGAGCTGCAACCACCGCCATCACTTTTGTGAACACCGAGGGGTGCAGGTAATGCCAAAAGGGAGCACAGTAAACTGAAAGTGCTTGTGACCTACTACGAATCGTAGGTAACGTTAGTGGGCAGGCAGGATGGGGATGTGGAAATAAGCATCCTGCAAGTCCAACGCTACCATCCAGTCTCCTGGGTCCAAGGCAGACAGAACCTGAGCCAGGGTGAGCTTTTTGAATTTCTCCTTCTTGAGGAAGTAGTTTAGGTCCCAAAGGTCTAGGATAGGACATAAGCCTTGTCCGTTTTCGGCACCAGAAAGTAATGGGAATAACAACCATGACCTACTTTGGGCACAGGGACCTTCTCTATAGCTCCTTTGGCCAAGAGAGCTGCGACTTCCTGGTGGAGAAGCTCCAAATGATCCTCTGGGAGGTGTTTGAGGGATGGAGGCATGGATGGTGGAGCAGATTCACAAGGGAGGGAGTAGCCCTTTCGAACGATCTGCAAAACCCACCTGTCCGCAGTGATGGATTCCCAGTGGAGCAGGTGATGGCGAATCCTGCCGCCAACTGGCTGGGAGTGAGGGGACGGACTAGGAGGGTTTGGAGGCTGCAGCTGGGGCGGAGGTGGACTGGGCAGACCTCTGGTTCCCTGTTCCAAGCCCACGTGGAATTCCGCATCCTTGGCCACGCAGCGGCTGGACAGCATGGGTGGCACAGTGGCTGGGCAAAGGACGCAACAGGGAGCCCCTTCTGTGGCCATGAAAGGGGCAAAAAGCGGACTGCGGGAGTTGAGGGGCAGAGGAAAGACCAAGGGACCAAGCCGTAGCCCAGGAATCGGCGGGAGGCAAGGGGCAGAGGAAAGACCAAGGGACCGAGCCATTGCCCAGAAATCTTTGAATCTATCCAAGGCCGAATCCGCTTTGTCTCCAAAGAGACGAGAGCCATCAAAGGGCATGTCCATGAGGGACTGTTGGACATCCCCAGAAAAACCAGAAGTACGAAACCAGGCCTGGCTTCTCAAGGCCACCGTCGTAGCAACCTATCTGCCCAGAGTGTTGGTCGTGTCCAGCCCACAACGGATTGTGAACTTCGCCGCATCTCTCCCATCGTTGACAGTTTGGGAGACGATAGCACGGGCTTCCTCCGGTATCTGCGGAAGGACTTGCATAACCGTATCCCACAGAGAATGGGTATAGCGGCCCAAAAGGCATTCGGTGTTCACAGACCGCAGCGCAAGACTGGAGGAAGAAAACAACTTCCGGGGATGCGGAAGGGAATGCGCCTGAAGATGAGGAAGCCTGGATGACAAGACTCTCAGGCGTGGGGTGTTGGAACAGCAATTTAGGGACGTTCGGAGCGGGCTGATGGCGGAGTGTGATAGTCCTATTCACAGGAACCCCTGTGTTGGGTTTGGACCAAGTACCCAAAAGGACATTGTTGTGGCTTCATTGAACAGAAAAAGGGGTTCGGATGTGGAAGCCCCTGGCTGAAGCACCTCCGTTAGGAGATTGAACCTGACCTCTACAGTAGGAAGCTCAAGGCCAAGGACCTCAGCTGCCCTACTGACCACCATACCATAAGTTGCTCCCTCTGCCGTAGCCACAGTAGGAGGAGACAGCATGCCAGCGTCTGGAGAAGTATCCAGACCACTGGTGCTGCCCAATTCCTGTTCCCAGTCCAGAGGTGGGTCATCCTGGTATTCCTAAGGGTCCAGGGACCCCTCCAATCCTTCCCCGAATTCGTACCCATAGGAAAAAGGGTTTGAATCTGACCTGGGGTGAATAGGCCCTATCGAAGAAAAAAGGCGGCGGCTGACACCGCACCGACACCGAGTCATCGGGGATAAGGATCGGGTCGAAGTCGATAGTGGGCACTACTGACGTTGGTAGCGTCAACAATCGACCCGCACCGGGGAAGGTCTCAATGGTGCGACCGGCGCCATTGCGGATCTGCAAATGAATCTGGAGGGGACCTCGGTGGCCGGACCCGAAGCCGCCGGCGCAGAACCCAGAGGCCCCTCAACCAAACCCCTTGGGCCCAAAGGCGCCATATCGGGGTCGGTCCGCCCAAAGATGAGGCGCATGGCCTTATAGAATTCTTTAAGTTGGGTGGGGGTCGCTCTGGGAAACTCGGGGAAGTGTGGAGCAGGCCCAGACGCAGGCTTCGAGAACGGAAGCCTTGAGCGTTGATGCTCTTCTCGCATCACGTCAGCCGAGCGATGGGGCAAAGTCGGAGAACGATGGCACCTCTTCGACTTCTTCTTTTTCTTACCTGCACCCGAAGATTTTGAAGACGACGAGTGGTGATGGCTCCGCGAACGATCTCGAGACCTTCCTCTCGATCGAGATCGAGGCTTACGCGGAGTTGAGTTCTGGGCCGCAATGAGTTTGAGGGACCGCTCCCTCAAGGCCTTTGGGTGCCTGGCCCCGCACTCGGAGTATGACTTCAGGTCGTGGTCGCGCTTGACACACCACAAACAAACCCGATGCAGATCCGTCACCGACATCATGTGGTGAAAGTCCTCACACGGCTTGAAACCGGTCTTTGGGGACATCCTCGACGCACCAAATATATCACTTGAAAAGTCGACAAAATGGTCGAAGTAGGTCAAAAAGAGACCAGGGTAGCTCTCTCTGGATCAGCGAGTGGCGCGGAAAGAAAATAACCGACGTCACTGTGCGAAGGTGGCGTCTATGTACTACTCCCGACATCATTGCGGTGACTACGACGCCAACGATGCCCGTGGAGTCGACCAACGCCACCTACTGACGTGCAAGGCTATTGCTCGAAGAAAAATTTCCGGATCCAGTCCGACGCCTGGGGGAAATTCTAAGGTAAGGAATCTGCAACTAGAAGTATCTATCAGATTTATGCTGTTTTATCTCTTCTTGGTACATACTTTTAAATTGATTTGTCCTGGGTCAGTTGAGATTTGAAGTTTGTTGTCCAGAGAAGGTTTTGTCACTGATTAGAAACCTGGAGCCGCACACACGTTGCAAACAATTACAGCAAAGGAATGAAACGAGATGTAGTGCTTTGGCTGTTTGTTGGGACCTTAAGTTGAGTTATCATTCAAATCGCTCACAAAGAAGTCCGGGTTGGAACAGAATAATTCGAAAGTAATCAGAAGTGAAGTAACAGCACTGATTTGCATGCCCAGAACCCAAATACATCTGACATCTGACCACGCTGCAGGCGTTCCTGTCACGGTGTAGGTACTCCTCAGACTCGGTGTGATGCAAACAAGGTCCACCTCCTGACACCACCAAGTCACCGATAAAAAACCACAGTGCATTGGAGTAATCAAGCGAGGGAAGGAAGGGGAAGGATCAGCAGGGACGGGATAACTGTAAAGAAAAATACACAGTGTTAATTATCACATTGTCTGTCTATTCTCATAAGGTCTCACTAAAACCAAAACGACCTGGCCTGCCCATAACTCATAAGGGCAGAACTAGTCCAAAGCCTGACTACGTTCCATCAGTATCACCAATGGATGCCCCAAGCCAACTACGGCCACTAATAATCACTTAAGGGTCTCACCGCCCCTCCTCCTAAACAATACTACAGTACGTATAAAGAAACAAACATGAGGAGAAAGAATAAGGTGAAGAAAATCTATTTTGCACTTCTTCCTATGATTCAGTTAACCCACTGAGCCTTTTGTTAATGTCACGTATATTTGAAGAAGTAACTCGTTCATCTCTCAGTGAATGTTGACAAGAATCATTTGTCCCGGCTGTTTGGAATCCTGCAAACAGTAAATCTCATTCTGAATTGCCGCCAACAAAAAGCCAAAAGATTATGTCTCATAAGATCGCCGTTCCTTTATTATGGTACCTCAAAAAGTAAAGTGCTCCAATATATAACAGTCACTCACAACCTGGCCGTAAGGAATGCAGAAATAAAGAAAGGCGATAGCCTCCGGCAAGTAGCACAGCTTGCCGCTTACCACCTCCTTAGTACTTGGATCTAGAACGGAGGAGCAGCTAGGAACTCCTTCTGCCGGTAAAAGGTCAGAT
The DNA here is from genome assembly GCF_031143425.1 of Pleurodeles waltl. Classification (NCBI taxonomy): domain Eukaryota; kingdom Metazoa; phylum Chordata; class Amphibia; order Caudata; family Salamandridae; genus Pleurodeles; species Pleurodeles waltl. The sequence continues at coordinate 645,899,096 of NC_090451.1, forward strand.
TCCAGGAGGGGGCCCTGACGAATCTCATTCCTCTTTTCCGGCCGCCGATGATTTCCCCCCTGGGGAACGCCGTCCGCTCCGACTTCGTTGAGGCTCCGACCTGCCTCATTAGCACAGAATAACGCACACCCTTTCCAGGGTGCGCTGACTTTTACGCGATCTCTACCGCGCTGGGCTTCATGGGAGGTGTAGTCCCTAATGACTACAATCTCCCGATCGGCCCTGTAGGCGCCGGCTAGCACCTGACAGTACGCCCACCTCCAAAGCGCCTCCTAGGGCCAGGTTTAGTGGGATGACAAGCATGAAACCGTTGCACCGCCCTAGGGGCATGGACATTGCCTTCCGGCTCCCATGAATCCTCCTCGGCCTCATACCCCTTCCACGAAACCAAGTACCATAACTTACCCCCCCGTAGTTTGGAATCCAACACCTTGCGCACCTCATACTCCAGCTGCCCGTCTCTAACCACCGGAGGCACCGCCCGCCGGGTCGCTGACAGAGCTGGCTTCAAAAGGCTGCAATGAAACACCGGATGGATTCTTAAGGAAGCAGGTAAGTTGAGACGGTAAGCCACAGGGTTTATCTTGCGTACCACCTCATAAGGACCAATGTAACGAGGATGAAAGATGCTACGCATCTTAAAGCGTATATACTTGGTGGAAAGCCACACTCGATCCCCTGGCTGATACACCGGCCCCTCACGCCGATGTACATCACCCCATTTCTTATACTGTTCCTTGGCTTTATCCAAATTAAGTCGTATTTTTTTTTGCATGGATTGTAGGTTCTTAACCATAGCATGGACAGTAGGTTGATCCGTGACATCCCGAGGTATGATTATGGGCAACATCTCCGCGTGGAACCCTGTGTTAGCACGAAAAGGAGACTCCCTTATCGAGCTATGCCAAGCATTGTTGTACGATAGTTCGGCCAGCCATAGCAATGACACCCACGATTCCTGGGCGTCCTTTGCATAGCACCTCAGATATTTCTTCAGGGTTTGGTTGAGGCGCTCCGTCTGGCCATCGGTTTGTGGGTGGAAACTGGTGGATAGGGTGGATTCAATGCGCAGAACCTTGCACCACATGCGCCAAAACCTAGCAACGAACTGGGGGCCTCTGTCTGAAATAATGGTTCTTGGTAAACCATGTAACCGCACCACTTGAGACAGAATTAGATGGGCGGTCTGACTTGCTGTAGGTAGGTTTCTACAAGGGAGAAAGTGACCCATCTTGGTAAGACTATTGATTACCACCATGATAGCATTGTACCCCTGATCCATTGGCAATCCTACCACAAAATCCACGCTGATGGTTTGCCATGGTTTTTCCGGAGTGGGCAAAGGCATCAGCTTGCCCTGGCTCTTCGCGTTTTCTCCCTTGGATCGAGCACATATCTCACACCGAGCTACCCATGTCGCAACATCCTTAGCACAACCTTTCCACCTGAAATGTCGTTGAACTATTTGCGCAGTCTTGGTGTACCCCGGATGACCAGCTGTTACCGCATCATGACACCAATTGAAGGCTTGCATTCGAAGTTCAGGTGTTGGTAAATACAAACGATTACCTTGCAACGGTATTCCATGCTTAAGAGTACGGTCCTGACTTACTTCGGCCCACTCCTTCCACTGAGCAGCAGACTTATGCTTAGAGACCTTTTCTAGGAAGTGAGAGATATGAAGGGCACAAAGCACTTTTTCCGGTTGGATGATTGCTTCATCAGGTCTTGAAGTGATGTTCCTCGCGTCCCTTTGTCTAGACAGTGAATCTGCCTTGCGATTGTCGACCCCAGGACGGAAGGTTACTACAAACTCATATTCTGAAAAGAACAGCATCCACCTCATTTGCCGCTGGGTAAGCTGTCTAGCCTCCTTCATATACTGCAGGTTTCGGTGATCAGTATATACCGTGACCGGGTGTTGGGCCCCCCAGAGATAGTGTCTCCATTCCTGAAATGCCTTCTTGATGGCTAGTAGTTCTTTTTCTGCCACCGTATAGTTGAGTTCCGCAGCAGATAGCTTCTTAGATAAAAACGCAACCGGATGAAGCTGTCCCGAGGTCTTGTTTCTTTGGGATAACACAGCCCCAATGGCTATATCCGAGGCATCTGCTTCGACTATAAAAGGTACTTCTGGCTGTGGATGCTGAAGTATAGGCGCTGAGCAGAAGGCCTGTTTTAAGAAGCAGAAGGCCTCCTCTGCCTCCTCTGACCAAACAAAAGACACACCCTTTCTTAGCAACCTTGTTATAGGTGACACAATGTGGGAAAAATGACAGATGAATCTTCTATAGTAATTGGAAAACCCCAGGAAGCATTGCACGTCTCTCACACTAGTGGGCACTGGCCACGCTTGAACCGCCTGTATTTTTCTTGTCGACATGCAGAACCCTTCCGGGCTTAAATCCACCCCCAAGAACTCAACCTTCTGTACATGGAACTCGCATTTGCTCAGTTTGCAATAAAGATGGTGCTGTTGCAATGCTTGGAGTACTAGGGAAACATGTTCCATGTGCTGCTCTAGGGAGGTAGAATACACCAATATGTCATCTATATAAACGATCACAAAGTGGTCTACGTATTCTTTGAGAACATCGTTCAGAAAGTACTGGAAAGCCGCCGGGGCGTTACACAACCCGAACGGCATTACCAAGTATTCAAACAGGCCATAACGGGTCTTGAACGCCGTCTTCCATTCATCCCCTTCACGGATTCTGACCAGATGGTAAGCCCCCTTCAGATCCAACCTTGTATAGATAGTTGCCTCTTTCACCTGTTCCAATAACACAGGAATGAGGGGAAGAGGGTATCTATTCCTTATCGTGTTCTTGTTCAGCATTCGATAATCGATGCAGGTTCTCAACTCTTTATTCGCTTTAGCTATGAAAAAGAGTGGAGAAGCTGCCGGAGAACAAGATGGTCTAATGAACCCGATTTCCAGGAAGCGGTCCAGATATCTTCGCAAATGTTTGGTTTCTGGGTCTGATAGAGCATATACCCTACAAGAAGGAAGGAGTGCTCCCGGAATCAGATCTATCTTGCAATCGTATATACGATGGGGTGGCAATGTCTCCGCCTGACCTTCGTCGAACAAATCCTTGAACTTGGCGTAAACAGAGGGCAATATCACCGCTTTCTCCACCACTGTGGCCAACTGTAACCCTTGAGCCAACGCTAACGCGGGGGGTTATCATATAAGGAACAGACTTTCTCACTCCTCAAGGACTGAAAATTAACCGTCTTGGTTTGCCAATCGATAACAGGATTGCTTTTTCTTAGCCAGGGCATTCCCAAAATTATTTCATACTGAGGAGCCTCTATTATATCTAGCCTGATCATTTCTCTGCGTGCCGGGGATACTCCACTGAAAACCAACCCCACATCCTCAGTTTGTTCAGTAAGGGGTCCAGACTTCAGTGGTGTACCGTCAACTGCCAACACTATTTCGGGGTTCTTTCTTGGAATTCTCAGAAGTCCCAGTCTCTTAACCACCCCTTCATCTATGAAATTTCCCGTGGCTCCTGAGTCTATCATTGCCCACACAGGATGGGTTCGATCTTGGGACACCAGCTCTACAGATAACAAAAGGTGTGACGCCTTTTCTTCTTGTGGCAAAAGGTTAAAGAAGTCAACCGGAACCCCGATAGGGGTTCTATAAAGGGCAAATCCTCTTTCTCTGATATCTTCCCTGACGTCACCGCGGCCTTTTGAGTGGGGGAGTAGGAGAACCTTTTTCTTGGTTTTTGGGGACACTCTCTCACATAATGACCCTTCCTGCCGCAATACATGCACAACCCCTGTACCCTCCTACTCTCTTTTTCGGCCCTTGACAGAGGTGCCCTAACGGCTCCCACTTCCATAGGTTCCCCGCATAAATCATGGGAATTAGGAACTGGTCGCCCCTCCCTTTCTGGAATGACTGGCCGCCTATCACCCGCTCTACGCTCTCCCCTTCTCTCTGCTAGCCGATGATTCAATCTCAAGGTAAGATTCACAAGTTCAGTACACGTGGAAGGCTGTGGATCTATTTGGGCTAGGATATCCTTCATGTCGTCTCTTAATCCTTGATAATAGAGAGACATTCTCTTCTCCTCTGGCCACTCTGATTCCGCCACCAGTCTATTGAAGGTCGTCAGATAAGTAACCAGGTCAGACCTCCCCTGTCTCAGTTCCAGCAATTCTCTATCAGCACTAAAGGTGGTTGTTCTGTGATCAAACACCTTCTCAAAGGCCGACCGAAAGGCATTCCAATCCGATAATAATGGGTCATCGTTTCTAACTAACGGCACTGCCCAGTTAGCTGCATCTCCCGAGAGATAAGAAATAGCGAACATTACCCTGGAAAGGTTAGAGGGAAAAGACGCCGGTCTACATGAGAATTGAAGAGACAACTGCGTTAAAAAAGCCTGAACTTTCCTGGGGTCCCCTGAAAACCGTTCCGGACTGGCCAAAGGGATTGGAGGGGAGACGTTCACGGATTACCTGCGGTGTAGATGCTGAGGCATCGAAGGGATTCCTAGTAAGCCTTTCTACTTTGTCCTTTAGGGCCGCTGCCTCCACCCTAGAATTTGCCAACTCTTGCTGCACTACCACTAACGCCTGTAATACATCATCCATAGATGCCATCTTTGCATTACACCGAGCAGGAGGAGTATTATTCGTGGGTGCGTTATTCTGTCACGGTGTAGGTACTCCTCAGACTCGGTGTGATGCAAACAAGGTCCACCTCCTGACACCACCAAGTCACCGATAAAAAACCACAGTGCATTGGAGTAATCAAGCGAGGGAAGGAAGGGGAAGGATCAGCAGGGACGGGATAACTGTAAAGAAAAATACACAGTGTTAATTATCACATTGTCTGTCTATTCTCATAAGGTCTCACTAAAACCAAAACGACCTGGCCTGCCCATAACTCATAAGGGCAGAACTAGTCCAAAGCCTGACTACGTTCCATCAGTATCACCAATGGATGCCCCAAGCCAACTACGGCCACTAATAATCACTTAAGGGTCTCACCGCCCCTCCTCCTAAACAATACTACAGTACGTATAAAGAAACAAACATGAGGAGAAAGAATAAGGTGAAGAAAATCTATTTTGCACTTCTTCCTATGATTCAGTTAACCCACTGAGCCTTTTGTTAATGTCACGTATATTTGAAGAAGTAACTCGTTCATCTCTCAGTGAATGTTGACAAGAATCATTTGTCCCGGCTGTTTGGAATCCTGCAAACAGTAAATCTCATTCTGAATTGCCGCCAACAAAAAGCCAAAAGATTATGTCTCATAAGATCGCCGTTCCTTTATTATGGTACCTCAAAAAGTAAAGTGCTCCAATATATAACAGTCACTCACAACCTGGCCGTAAGGAATGCAGAAATAAAGAAAGGCGATAGCCTCCGGCACGTAGCACAGCTTGCCGCTTACCACCTCCTTAGTACTTGGATCTAGAACGGAGGAGCAGCTAGGAACTCCTTCTGCCGGTAAAAGGTCAGATTCCAGGAGGGGGCCCTGACGAATCTCATTCCTCTTTTCCGGCCGCCGATGATTTCCCCCATGGGGAACGCCGTCCGCTCCGACTTCGTTGAGGCTCTGACCTGCCTCATTAGCACAGAATAACGCACACCCTTTCCAGGGTGCGCTGACTTTTACGCGATCTCTACCGCGCTGGGCTTCATGGGAGGTGTAGTCCCTAATGACTACAATCTCCCGATCGGCCCTGTAGGCGCCGGCTAGCACCTGACAGTTCCACCATGAGTTATGCCTTGAACAACCAACTCATTTGATATGAACAATCTACTCTTTTAGAAGAAAGCATGCCCTTTACAGGCTACAAAATGGCTCCTCAATTAGTAGCAAAGAAAGAGGTACAGGTAAATACTTGTCACTGATGCAAATGTAACACTAGTTAATGTATGTAACTAATGGAGGGGTGGTAGTGCCAGAGATGTGGCAGCACTGTGGAAATGCGGCACTGTGCAAGGGCTACTGAGAGACAAAAGCACTGGCGGAAGTATGGCATGGATAAATACATGGCAGTGTTAGAAGTATGTCACTGGTGGAGATGTAATAGTAGTGGAAGGATGGCTCAGTAAGAAACATGGAGTCATTTATGGAAATGCAGCACCGGTGGAAATATGTTATAGATAGGGATGTGATACTTGTGGAAATATACCAATAGTACCAATGTGGCATAACTGGAGATGTTAATCTGGTGATGTGGCACTGATGAAGAAGCGGACATTTTAGAGAATGAGCCCTTATTGTGTTCTGCCACTCATGAAGAGGTAGCACTGGTGGGGATGTGACAATAGTGAAGCTGTGGTACTTGTTAAAAGAGTGTGAAAGTGGTAGAAGTGTGGCACTGGAGTTGATGTGCACTGTTGGGGATGTGGCACTCGTAGAGATGCATTGCTGCTGGAGGAGGGGCGCAGATGAAGACCTGGATCTCGCGGAGATATTATATTGGTACAAATGTGGCTCTGATGAGACTGTGATAAATATGGAGATCTAGCATTAATGAAGGACGGTAAATGCAAAAATTGAGATGTAGCATGTATATATATGTTCATGTGTTTTGGTATTTTAAAGGTCCAAACTAGCTTGCAAGCAATAGAACACTGTATAGGGGACACGCCCCATTTGGGATTCATATGGTGTAGTGGGTAGAGGTGGAGGTAGAGCCTGTGGGAGTGGTGGGACGTCACCATATCTGGGACAGTGTTCCCTGAAAAGGAGAGTTTTCCATTTCTTGCTGAATTGTAGGAGGGCTTGTGCTGCCCAGATGTCAGAGGAGATGCGGTTCTAGCCCCGGGGTCATTTTCTGAACGTGTTTTCTTGTTTTCTTCCTCCTGCAGTGCTTATCCTCTAATCGGGCAATGACAGAGCATCTAATATGGCGTTGACCGCCAGATCTTGTGTGTGAGTTAGACAATAAGGGCCTTTGTGTACAGTCCTTTGTAAGGGCGTGTCTTCATTAAATTGTAGCTTACTACATCACAGTTATTACATCGGAGGTAAGTTCCACGAGCTTGTGCTTCACTGCATTTACACTGTAGTAGTTTGCTTTGAAGGTACCTGCATTTTTGTGGTTTTACCTGATGTGTCCTTAGGTGTATTTGTGTGTGTGTATGCATTTACATGTGATGCTATATATACACACACAAACACTGCCCTTTCAGGCTTAGCGTACTGCACAGATAGGAAAGTAGAGAACCCTGGGCAGTTCTCATATTTCAGGTGGAGAGCGGCTCCTTTATATGAAACAAGCTATAACACCATCAACACTAGGTCTGCTCACCTCAAATGTCTCGTTCGCTAGCAGAATATGCAAGCATGGGATAAGCCCCATACCATCCATGCCAGCCTAGAAATTTAACAAAGCCTTTTGTCAATTTTTGGCAACCTGTGCAGCACTCTAAGCCTGAAAGGGTATTTTGTGGACTTATAATGGGTGCCCACTTGTGTTTAGAAAAAAACAATGCTTCTCTGATGAGTAGTAAAAGCAAAACCCTTGTGTCAGGGGCCGTTTGTACTTATTTCAGGTTGGTTGGATGGTATTTTATCAATCCAAAGATGTACTACTGTGTCTGGAATCGTAAAATACCTTTGTCATGTTGATTCAGTATGGATAGCACTTGCTAATCCTGTGCTTGAAGACATTGCCAAACTCTGTCTTCTGATGCACAGTAGACTGGATGTGTTTTCCTCCTCCTTTACATCTTAGGATGTCAGGTAAAGAGGACCCATATCTCAAGTCAGATGAAATCAAATATTCCATCGTACAAAAGAAAAAGGAAGTAGAAACTTGCGGACATATCAGGATGGGCTTTATGGGCTTTGCTGGATCAGCGTGGACCGAGCACCCGTTTTATGCACCTGCAGTGCGTAAAGTGAATTTATTATACCCTGTATTTGTCTGTTAGTGCTCGTTTTTCTGTTTCTGAGCTGTGACAATAAAGCACAAACTCATAGAAAAATGTGCTCAACTCTGAGGTGCACCAGCAAAACCTGTCAGGATAAGGCCTATAAGAGCTTCCCATTGATGCACATGTTATCGCGCAGGCAGTGTATGCTCATACATGACGTCTCTTCCCTACCCAACACTCTTTTACTCTCTACAGATAAGGACTGCAGTCATGCCATGTATTATGGAATTCCCTGCTCCCTCGCCCTTCTGTTGATTCAGCTGCTGCTGCTGGTGGTCTGCAGAAGAAGACTCTTTGGTAGGTTTATGTTTGTACTGTCGGTGGTATACCGGAGGAGATCTCAAAGGGGACATCCGATGAAGGATGTCAAACCCATCTGATGTCATCAAATAAAGAAGGATTTTGGAATGCTTGGTGAGTGTTAGAGATGCTGGACTGGAAGAAGAGAAGTGTTTATTTCTCTGACTAGATGGCTTAGTTAAAATGGAACTATAACCTGTTTTTGGTTGCAGTAATGCATTTGCATGTGTTTTCGTTTATCCGTAGTTGCCCTTAGTTTCAATAATGGCCTTTTGTGAATCGATTTCCTTGGGTGGCTGTCAATGTAGTGTTTAAGGCCTGGAAGTTTTATAATCGCAGTCACGAACCTTAACACACCCACTTTCCCTTCGGTGATCGCTTTAGCAGTCTCAAGGCGGATCCTTCATGCAATTATTTTGTTTCATGTGTAGCCCTTCTTGATTGCCTTTATTTCCTAGTCGGTTGTAGTAGGGGACCTTCACACTTGCTGCCACGAGGTTGGTTGCATTTTCATTCTTTTGAGCAATGTCAGTACGTCTGGCTAGTCGCATCAGGAAGTTAGCACAAACGGCTCTTTTGTTTGCACGGTGACAATAGCGAGCTTTCACGCGCGTTCTCATTGATGGCTACAGTTCCAGGCCATAGCAAAAAAGTTGTCTTTATCAGGAGAAGGCCCTCACACGAGATGCAAACGTTAATTTGCACCACTTTTGCATTTGAACCCTTCAGGAGATAAGAACAGATATTTCTATCTGCTTTATTTTCCGTGTGGAGTTACCACTGGGTGCGACTAGGTGAAATTTGCCAATGCCAAACTGTGTTCTATGGGTAAACACGTGTCAAAATTGTACATAAAAACCATCTGCACTGGTTATGTCCCAGTTTCAGACCTCACTGTGATACTGTATGCAGTTGCCTATGTATGTGCTCTCGATTGTGAGAGATATGTTTTTCTACAAGGGGCTTGAAGCCTGACCATTGCTTACCGTTTGTGGGTTTCATTGTCAGGCACATTTTCTGCCGCCTCTTTGGGCAGCCCATGCCAGATTCACTTCCTCTTCTTTTGTCTGGAGCATGGACCAAGTACAGATTGCTTCATCTTGATTTGGGCCCTTCCGCTGCTGACGCTGTGATAGACGTCCCATTTTTCTTTTTTAAATTTCTTGGCTAGGAACCCCACCAGAAAGTTTTCACGTGGTCCTCCATTACTGGGTTTCTTAGCTTAGGTTTCACCAGAAGCCTTGCACTTACAACCACTTTAACAGGTTACTTTTACAAACATCACAGTATTACATTATAAAGGGCAACTACCATCTCCTGGGACACCTACAAAGTTAGTCCTGGAGGGTGGGTTTTCGGTGAGCGATAGGATGAGCTGTGTATTGTCCACGTAGGATTTGATGCTGAGACCGTGGGATCTGACAATATCCAGCAGGGTGGTCACATAGATATTAAGCAGTGTGGAGCTGAGAGATGATCTTTGGGGTATGCCGCATATGATGTCTTTGGGTTCAGAGGTAAAGCCAGGCAGCCAGATGCTCTGGGTGCGTCCTGATAGAAAGGAGGCGATCCATTTAAAGGTGTTTGCTTGTATGCCAGTGCTGTGGAGTCTGCTGATGAGGGTGTGGTGGGATACAGTGTTTAATGCTACTGAGAGGTTGAGGAGAATCAGGGCAGCAGTCTCCCGGTGATCGAGGAGCATCCTGATGCCATCTGTAGCTGCAATGAGTGCGTCTCAGTGCTGCGGTTGGCTTCGAATCCTGATTGGGAGATGTCAAGCAGGTTATTTTGCTCCAAGTAAATGTGAGCTGTTCATGGTGGATTCACCTAATAAAATCTGAGCACATAACACAGCAAAGAACTTATTTTTACCAATTCTTGACTCCAATTTAATACACAGAGAGCCCTCAATCCATTAAGCTTCTACATTAGGAGGTGTTGCTTGAAGAGCCAATGATTGCTTATAACAAGGTAAAAATGTACAATGAACCCCTTCTCCTGTAAAATCATAGCAGAGAACAAGACCAACATTCTAGTTATTCCTGATGGGTCATGATTCACGATGGTGTGTGTGCACAACTCAGGCTGTACACCAGCACAGAACACAGCCTTCACATTAGGGTTTTTGAAAAATAGTTGCAGAAGTGAATGCTGTCCACAACGTCGACAACACAAGTAGGCCAGGTTCCATTCTGCTGTAGAACACCATCCTTCAGAGACCCAGAATATTTCCTAATATGAATGATAAAATAATAGATTTGCTGGGTTAGGATAGGTGTAGGATAATTGTCCTCTTGACCCCCACACCTGATCGACTGCACTTAGCCTAAGGTATTCCTTACTCGGAGAAGGATAACCTATATCAGTTCTAGACCCTTTATAGGACAATTCTTTCATCTTTGTGGGACAGGATCTGGACAGGATCTGGTGGCAGAACATAGTGATGCGGAAGTACGGAAGTCATTTTTTAACTCTCCATCATCTGCTGTCTGCTTTAATCTTATTAAATACCCCAAGGCCATGTGTATCACAACAGATGATGTGGCTCCCTCTTTATAAGGAAACTAAGGTGCAATACAGACAAAGCCAGGGCTTTAATAGCAGCAACTGCTTGGGGACTCGTTTTGCTAAAGGGGAGCAAGAGCTAAAATATTTGCACCACTTTTAGAACTTGTTTCCGTTTGGAAGTCCAGGGAAGCTGCTCACGTTTTGCACATGAAATTGCCACCAGCTTGTAGCAAGTTACAAATGCGAGTTGAGGAGGAGTGTCGCCCCCCTGCTCAGTCAGGCAGGCAGCGGCAAATAAAATGATAATAAAGCAATGTTATTATCATTTTATTTGCCGCTGTAGGTCTGACTGCTTGGAATGTAGGGCGTGTGGAGCCAGACCATAGGTAGGAGTGGTGGGTCCTGCAAAGTGTGCATGTCTGTTTGGACGGTGACATTAGAGTTCTAGCTTTATCATGAGAGCAGCATCCGGATTGGGAGCCTGTGGTGACTGCTGAGAAGACAAGAAGCGAACAGCAGCAGGATTTAGAGCAGGACAGGATGAAGCAGAAGCGGCAGGTACGTTTAAAAAAATATATTTTTATATCACCTCCCAATGCCCCCCGCCCCACAAACCTTGTATGGCGGTAGCCACCACTGGTGTGCACTACGTTATAACACAGGCAAAATGGGTGCACATTTTGTTTGCCCCTTTTAGTACCCGATGTCTCTATACGTGCCATAAAGTAAACGCTTCACTTAGTTCAAAAGCCTGGGTTTGAAAACAGTTTTTGCGTTGACTGAAAATGGCCTGAGAGGTATCCAGGTGTCCTCGGTCACACCGGAGAGCAGTCAGCATTTTAGTCCCAAATTATTTTACTTGCGGGAACAATACAAGCAACTCAGACATGTGTAATGATGTCTGTCATCTCCTATGCTTAAACTTGCTGCAAAGGGTGATTAACCTCTTGATGTCATAAAGGATAAGTCTGGTTCTCTGGGCCTACGGACCTATCCCCGGATGGAAACAAGTGTTGTAGCAGCACATCTGACTACATTTAAAATATCAATGCTCTTAGACACATTGCTTGAGATAGCACTCATGAGAACATGGTGAAGGAAAGGAAGACAAATAGAAGATCTGGACGCCCGCTTTGAAGAACGACAACTGCTGCTTCTGTCAATAATATGTAGGGGCTTGGTATCAGCCTGCCTGCCAGAAGAGGTGTTGTGCTATTGCACAGACCAGTCTGAATGCAAAAAGATACCAGCGGCTAGATATGATACTAGTACCCCTGTAATGTATGGAATATCAGCACATGGCATGTTATTCCACCATTGAATTTGAATTGCCTTAACTGAGATTTTGTGTGCTAAAATCCAAAGAACGATGTAGCTTAAGTCCCCTAGGTGGACGATTCTCTGCACCTCTGACATACTGTCCATCTTCAGAATGGCTGATAACGTAAAGCTATCTCTTACCTATTTGCACATATACAAGAAGCCTACTAATAGCTCAAGTGCCTTGGGGTCTTGAGCTTAAGCTACCCAAGAGCCCAGTATGGGGGGCAGTGATTTTTTAAAAGTGGGAGCGCATAATACTAGTTAGGTGTTCACCCCATTTTCTTAAAATTTGCTTTTAGAGTTCCCTATGTTAAGAATTACCTTCATTGTGCCAGTGCCAGTGCCAGCATTTTGTCATGGATACCAGCTTATGCAAAAATTACATACAAATTTCAGTACCAGATTTTTGCCATAGATACTGCCAATATACCAGTATTTCAGAGACAGCATTTTATTATAGTTTGCTTCCCCAACTGCCCGCACCCTGCCCCCTCCTGCCCGCCCAAGAATTACTACTAGTATTTCATGGCTTGAGTTTTGCCATGGGTGCCCTTATGGCAAGAATTATTTCCAATATGCCAGTGGCAGCATGTTACTTTGGGTGCTGCCATTAGCCCAGGGAAAAATAGACTCAAAATCATTAAACACATGAACACACTGATAATGACTTACATTCCCTCCAACTCACTCATACTCCCTTCTTTTCACATTCACTCTCTTCCCCCTCACTCACTATAACTCACACTCACACACTAATTCTCAGTCATACTCAGTCCCACTCACTGATACTCACTCACAATCGAGCTCGTCTCCAATATGTGTCCTGCCTGAGATTTGGCAGTAATGGTCTTCAATGGACTGAGTTTCCTAATAGTTAGCACTGACTTGAGTAACTGACAATCATAAGCACATTGCTTCTTCTTGAAATAGCCTATGTTGGATCTGTCGCTGGCCAGAATTCTAAAAAACAGTTAGGAATCCCGTCTCCTGGAACTAGGCAACTTGCTATATCCCTTTTAGTCTGGTTTCAGTCCCAATCAGGTGATCAATATGGCCATTACTTGGGTGAGGGACAAGATCCTGTCCTTGACTGACATATGTGTGTTTTTATTCACCTTGACTGCTCTGTGGCTTTTGAAATCATGGGCAACAGTTTACAGAAGGGTTTAGCGAAAGCTGCATGTGGGTAAGATGGCTCTTAAAAAATTCCACTTTGTCTTGAAAACCTATTCCCAACTTAGTTCCTTTTTGCACCTTCTAGCATAGTTGATTTCGAGGTCCTCACAGTATCACTCTCTCGTCCACTTTACTGTATACATGGTCCTCTGGTTTTAAAGCTAATAGAAGGGAGGAACTTAAAGTGTCAGTCTTATACTGACAATAAGCGGATATACATATTTGTTGGCTGAAACGCAGATCAACTCGACCACAATGAAATTCATTATTTTTGTCCTCATAACACTAGTTTAGACAGGTGAGGTTAGTTATACACAAATGCCACTTCCTTTCTCGCATTCGTTGACATTTATTGCTGTGAAAATAAGGCTGCAATGATCAAACAATCATTGCTTTCTAACGTGTTTTAATCATTGCCTCTTCAGCTAACATTCATGGAGAAGACCCTTTAAATCTCTGCATCCACTCCTGGTACCCCCCTGTACATTGCTTTCCTGTTTGCTGTACTCCACAGACCTGTCCACTCACACAGTGTCAATGTGAGTCACACGATAATGGCTTCCTTCACACTGTCACCCAGTGGGGAGCTGAAAACACACAGTGGCACAGACTGTGAGCTGGACACCACTGCGAAGAGTAGATTTTGAGCTTACCTTTGGAGGCTATAAGCAGCTGATGTCCATTAAGAGGAAGGAAAACACCACAGGACATTGGCAGCAGCCTCAGCAGACTTTTGCTTTTTTTTGGAGGGAGAAAGAGGTGGATGGGAGAAGAGGACGGGGACAGACGACCTCTCTGGCATTTCTTAGCATAAAATCATGCCCTTGGAAGCAGCTCCCCCACCCACACTGTGAATTTTATTTTCAAGTTGGCTGCACTGCTCTAGTTGTGTCAACAAATGGCAGGCTTCGTGCTTTTGCTCTGTCCTCTTCTCTCATTGTCTTTCACTTGTCTAAGTACGTTCCTGAGCAGACACAGGGATAATGCAGCTGCAGTGAATGTGGTGGAAGCAAAAAGTTGGTAAAATGCCACAGATTTAGGCTAAGGATCTGTTTTAGGACAGTTCCGTTGCAATGCAGTGCAGACTGTTTACAAGCATATAAGATCAAATTGTAAACCCACTGGCTGTTTCTTTGCATTCAGTTTTCATTAAACTGACCTCGATGTGTTCTATGTAGTATTTATTCCTTGTTCCAGTGTTGTTCTTGTTGTGAAACGCCTACCTTGTACAAGTGCCTTCTAATCACATATAGTTTTTTGTGTTTCCCCCCTCTCATGTCCCGGATACTCAATGATATCCCATGTCCCTCACCACTTTCCCGTCGTCACTCTAAAACTCCAAGGGCTAGGCCTTTGTTCCATAGTTTTCTGTGTCCCGTACAAGACTTCTGGGGTCATTTACAGTATGACTTGTAAAATAATAAGTGAGGGAGCCCAACCTTTTGCTCAGAAGCAGCCGGCATCGCTGCAGGATGTGGCGGTGCCGAACACCAAGGCTGCGTACTCTTAATTTTCCCTCCTGCCTCTTTCTTCTGTCTTTCATCTATCACCCTACACTTCCTTGTCTCTTTAAGTCACTCTTACAGGTTCTTTTTCATCCACGGTTTCTCCGTTTGTCACTGTTTTCCCGTCTTTCTCCCTTTTGTGTTTTTCTTTCTCTTGTTTTGGGTCAAAGTGTGATTAGGAAATATAAGAGCCTGTCTCCAAAAATAAGTGCCGGTGAGCCCCACCAGCAATGACCAGCTCACATTAAGCACTGACAAAGAGTCCTCCACACCTCAGAGGACACTGACAGCTATACCTAGATAATAAAACGCTGCCCAGCTAACTCAGCAGGAACACTCCTTGCGAAGTTTATTCCTGAGCGTGTCACCATGAGTTGATGGGCCCCTTGGCATTAGTTTTTCCTTTTGAAAAACCGCTTGGGGGACATCTAAAAAATTGTACTTGTACACGATAAGGTGGGTTACCAACAGGAGAATCAGCATTGAAAGGACCACAGCCAAGCTGGCTGAGGATGCACCATTGGAAACCAGTGGAAACCAAGCGGTTCTCCGGTCTCTATTTGAGATAGTGGAACCATGAGGTGGCCGAGCAGAATACTTGCTGATTTGCCAGGCAAAGTCCCAATACTGTCCATCGTTACTTAGGGCCCACAGAATTAAATTCTTCAGAGGTCTGAAAACTGAGTACCATCAAAGTAAATATATTTTCATGTTTATTGTGCTTAGAAAATGCCAAAGTGCAATGTGCAACGCTACATAAAAATGAGATAGTAATATTATTGTAATTTCTGTCTAGGGAGAAAGCGGCCAATAAACAGACTGGAGATGTCTGAGGTAGGGCACTATATAATGGATTGTAGTCACCTGTAATTATCTCCTCTGTCAGAAATCTTCATGACAAGCTAACACTATTTAACTATGCCTCTTTGTTTTATTTCAGACTGCATATGCAACTGTAAAATAGAAAGCCTGCTCTGTTTTCAGTCCAGAACAGCCATATACCCCACATGGCACTGCTCAAAAAATGTCATATTTGTTATACAGTACGTACGATGGATGCTGAATTGACCCATGAAACAAATACAGCTCTGGAAATGACAGTTAATCATGATATTACAGTGAATTTAGATTTAAAAGGTGAATAACATGAGAATAGTGTTTTCCCCAATGTTTTACAGTGTTTAAAGTGATGTGATAAAACTAGAACCAGCTTTTGAACAGATTTCTCATACATTTAAGTGTTTTTTGTTCGGTGATATCATTTTGCCTAAAGGAAAAAATCTCGTTAATGACACAGAAATTAATTTTTGGAACACTTAACAGATTTTTTACACCATCTCTAGAACAGAGCCTATATGTTAGCGCCTTACTGAGCCTTTGTGAATGTTTTTGTTTGCACACCTTGTATTATATAACAAGCTTTATACTCAATAAATTTTTTTAACAACTAATATCTGCTCATCAGTTGATAATAAAAACGCTGATATGAAATCACAGTGGGCATTGTAAAGAATATGTATTAGCATGTATATAAACAATATAACTTATTTTCAAGGTAAACAAACTTTGGCAAAGCCAATAGATCTCAGCAATTCCCGAGCTATTGGCGTTGTCAGTGTGCATGTCTTTTGGCCATGTAGTATTGCAGCACATCTGCTGCTCAGCATGGCTGAAAGTCAAGGGAAAAAGTGCTATGATGTGGCAAGTCCCGGTCATGTCAAAGTCCTTTTTTGTGTGTCAGAAGGGATGAACAATTAACTCAACATGGAGGGGCAAAGAGACAGTGCATGTACTGTGTAGCTGAGACCTAAATTTAAATGCAACCTCGTGTAATGTAATTAGTTTTTTTCAGTTTTATAAAGCGCTTACTCGACCTGAAGGTAGTGGAGCGTTTTACATGAGCGCCAGTTACATTTACACAAGGGCACATTCATTTCTGATCGGCACTGTGAGATTAGGCGATTTGCCCAAAATCACAGGACGTTGATCTGACTGTAAGACTCCAACCTGGTTCCTGGGGCTCCAAAGTCAGTATCTGTGGTTGTTACTTCACAATCTCTATGCATTATTGTTACTGGGTTTGGGAAAGCAGCAACAGGGATGGGGCGAGTGAAAGGGGGAAGAAGCAAAAGCGAAGGTTGAAAAAAACAACATGAATGGAGGGTGAGTGGGAGGGGGGAGCGAGGAAAAACAAGAGACCTCATATGGAGTGCTTAAATTTACATAAAAAAGTAGCTCCAAAAACGGAACAGTGGATGGACACAAGTGTTTGGTCCATGATCTAAAGGAGGGTCAAACACTGGAGGAGGCATGACGCATGCACACCATGGACAAAAGGGAACAAAGGATATGAGTGCGAAGTTGAACTGAACAAATGGTAAGCCTATGGGTAGGTTGTAGCCCACTGATTATAAACAACATGTCTCAAAGAGACAGAGCATGCACCGTCTAGCCGAGACCTAAAAACTAGGAGAAACTGATAAAGGAAATATAAACAACATACAGCGAAGTTTGAATAAAGAAATAATAGCTGGTTTCACTTTGACATTACCGTCAAAATTTTATGTATGAGAGACAGGTATAAGAAAATACAAAATGGTTAAGGTATAATCTTCTGAAAAGAATTGGTAACATAAATTCCCCCACAAGGATTCTGTGCTAGGGGACCTACTATCGCCAAAATCTCCCCCCTGCGTATAATTTCAGTTGATGGCCTGTCTTACAAGGGAAGTACCATCAACATGGTAGTGGTAACCCCTATACCCGAGAATCATCCTCTAGAACATTTTTATTTTTATATGTTTTCAATTTTAAGTGTAGAATACACAACAGTATCTGTGGAATTTTTACTTAAGATGGAAACATGTTACCATGGTCTTTTGGGTGATTATGTGTTACAATTTGTCATCAAGTCAGGTCCAATAAGTTAATTACATAATTGGTGGAAATGACGGCAGCTCAATTTGGTCCACAACTAGATCCCCCAGTAACATTTAGAAAATCATTATTTTCTATACCCGAAGCTCGCAGGTCAAATCAGCTACGAACAGAGGGCAGAAAAAGCATAGCCAATGAGTACTTGAGAGGAAGGCACAGTTCGGTTGATTAACCACAAAAATGCTGCAAGCTGACAGCTGCAAACTGTTATATGAAAACTGTGTGAGGGGGAAGAGCTCCCAAAGCTTCTTCTTTTAGCCAGCGTGTCTGTCTTCCTTTTATAAACTGAAAGGGAACAATGAGAGGAAGGGGTAACTTAACTCCTGCAAGCTGGCAAGCCTATGGCTATACGCAGAACTTTAGCAGGCAGGTTCACGTACTGAAATTAGTTGCAGATTTATTCCTAAAACGAAGAGGAGTAAATCCGTTTTTAGAGTGAGAACGGACAGGAAAGGAACGTCCGCAAAATTAGTAATGATGAGGGTTTGGGTTTCTCAATGGAGAAAACTAGTTTCCCCATGGATAAACAAAATAAAAAATGTCTTATATATGGAGAAATCGAGGCTTGCTACATTTGCACACCCATCAACTCGTATGCATTTAAATACTACTACAATGACTTTAATAGATTTTCTGAACGACTCCAGGAATATTGGTCTTTCTATTTAATTCTGAAATTTGCTTCAATTGCACGTGACCCACAAGAACATTTTTGGCAAGAGAACACCATGTTATGAGTGATGGTACAGTTACAGTTCTGTATTCTCTATTTCTATTTTTTTGTGACCATATTCTTATTGTGCCATCTCAACATTTAACTAGGGCGAAAACCTAGCGAGAAGGCAAATTCTGGACAATCACAGTAACATTTCAGGACAAAGGGTCAAAATTCAGGACAAATATTCAGATAAAAGGTTATTTTTACAGACATATCTGACAACGTTGCATAAATATAATTTAGACAGCTTGCAGAAATACAAAATAAAATAGGTCACTGTTCTTTAGTTTATATTGCACATTGAAGTATTGAGAAAACATTTACACATAGCTAGACGTATTGAAAGATGAAAAAAACTAGCAAAGATATACACAAATGAGAATTTGACAGCCGACATAAGGGTTCGTGTTCTCAATTCTACCCTCATAGTCTCAACCACCTTTAGCTTCAGCCCTGACAGGGCCAGCTTTACTGCTGGTTGCAGCCAGCAAGACAATCTTTGATGGTGCCACCTCCGACCCTCAAAAGACCAACTTCTCCACGGATTCCCTTAACACTAACCCCAATGGTGTTCCTCATCTCTACATAGACCATCGCATGTGTATTTCATTTATTGTATAACACTACGCAGTGTAAGTAAATAGGGCAGGGTGCTGATGTGCGTTACATCACACATATTATACAGAGACAATGACTCATGAGTGTGCAAGTCAATTGTACAAGAATTGTTACTTAATGATAGCTACAAGGTATAGGAGTCACAGGTCATCCATACTGGTCGGCATTATGGCCCTGATTATGACATTGGCGGAAAGTGACGCTTTCGCCATGCTGACTGCTGCCAACATACCGCAACCACAGCGCTATACCGCTACGCGTATTATGAACCACACATAGAAATCTTCCACTATACAGACACACACCCAAGTCCGCCACACCAAAAGATCAGTGATAAAATGGCGGTACTAAAACCCACACGCTAACAGAAATACCCCCATCGCATCATGACCCACGAATCACTGCGGAGTACATTCAACCGAGGTAAACCACTGGCAGTACAGACTGCCGCGCTTAAAATACACATACACTTACAAAACACCACATTGGACAATCCGAACTACACACACCTGACACACATACACACACCACACCCACACTAATATAAAATACACACACACACACACACACACTAACCACAACCCTTTACGGAAAAAAAAATTGACAACTGAGAGAGAGACACGCCAGGAGCACCCACTGAATCAGAGCCACAGAACACCATCACCCATACACCATCCACTCACCTCACAGCACACACCCCAACACATCACTCCACACACACCACACACACACACACTACACCCATGGCACCACAAAGACACCCCAGATCCTCTGAGGAGGAGCTAAGGGTCATGGTGGAGGAAATCATCCGGGTAGAGCCACAGCTATTCGGATCACAAGTACAGCAGGCATCCATTGCTAGGAATATGGAGCTATGGCAGAGAGTTGTGGATAGGGTCAATGCTGTGGGACAGCACCCCAGAACAATGGATGACATCAGGAAGAGGTGGAACGACCTACAGGGGAAGGTGCGTTCCGTGGTTGCAAGACACCAGATAGCTGTACAGAGGACTGGCGGTGGACCCTCACCTCCTCCCCCACAACTAACAACATGGGAGGAGCAAGACTTGGCGATCATGCATCTTGAGGGCCTGGCAGGAGTAGCAGGAGGGCTGGACTCTAGTAAGTCAAACCTGTACTACTTTCACCCCCCTATCTGCATGCCATCACAAACTCCTACCCCTACCCTCACCCCATCACTCCACCACCTCACATATAGCCCACCATCACAAGCCACCCATCCCAATACCAAACCCTGCATGCAACACCAATGCATGGACCCCCATCACAGACCTGCATGGACACCCATCACCACAGCATTCACACCAGTGACAATCACAACCATAGAGGGAAACATACCCATGCACAAGATGTCACACGCAGAAACAATAACACTGCATTTACATCCCCACAGGACCCCCACACAACGTCACCGGAGAGGAGGTGCCAGCAACATCCAGCCCCCGCCCAGAAGAGGCCCACAGTGATGACAGCAGCTCTGCACGCCTGGATCAGGATGACCAACCTGGCCCATCAGGGACCTCCGGACAGTCGGTGACCCAGCCACAGTCCCAAACCACCACAGAGCCTCCCCCTCAGGAAACACCAGCACAGCACCCACCCAACGGGCCCATCCCTCTGTCCCCAGGACACGTCAATCAGTAGTTTGTCCACCACTACAGGGACCCCAGGCAACACCACAAACACAGGATGATCAGGGACCTGGGGTTAGTGGCAGTGAGCACATGGTTCAGGGGACAGAGGCACAGGACAACAGGGAAGCTGGGAGGACTGCTGGGCGACAGGGGAAGGACAGGCCAAGGGAACCGACTCTCCATGAGGCACTCACCAACATCCTGGAAGCATACCACCATTCTCAGGAGACCATGGGCCAGATACTGGCCAAGCTGCAGGAGACCCAGTGGCTGCAGGAGGGACAGTACCTGGGGATCAAGGAGGACCCGAGAGACATCCACACCACCCTGGTCACCATTGCAGGGGTGCTGGCAGACATGGCCAACACCATGAGGGAGGCAGTGGCACACCAATGGGCCCCTGACACTAGCCTCACCGAAGAACAGCCCTCCACCTCCGCCGACGCTAGTGGGCAGGAGGCCCCACCACAGGAACAACAGTCCACCAGCACCCCCCCCCCTGCAGAAGGAGAACCACCACGCAAAAGGTCCCTGCAGAAGCCAGAGGACATTGCCAAGAACCCGCTAGGAAATAAGACTCCCCTGAATGTCACCCTTGTGTCCCACTCTGTCACCCTGTCCAACTTGAACTGCCATTGCCCCACTCCCTATGCCCCCTTGGACAATGCATCTTTGATACCAATAGACTGGACTCTATCCTGGACATTCCTCCATCATCTACCCAGCCCATTGCAATACACCCCACACTTATTATCACAGAAATAAACACCCTTGGAACTAATACAAGTATGGAGTCTGTCAACTGATTGAAATATGTATTATCTTAACAAGCTGTAAACCTTGAAATTCAAATGTACAGTTATATTTACATAGGTATGACCTGTAGTGGGCAGCAGTAAACACACCAGGAGACAGAGTGGGGCACTGATATCTGAAAATAGAGATGCCAAATGGTACAGTAAGTGGCCATAGAAATAGGAAAATCAGGCTGCCATGTACAATGTCCAACACAAAACTGCAATGAAAGGTGAAATTACAGTGTCTTACCTGTGTGTCACTGGAAGTACTGTTGAATTATAGTAGTTATGTTGTCCATATCCTCTTCCTCTGCCTCCTCTTTGTCACTGTCCACAGGCTCCACAACTGCCACACGACAATCTCCAGCCTCATCCACCTGCATAAAAGGCACCTGGCGTCTCAAGGCCAGGTTGTGCAACATGCAACATGCATCGATGATCTGGCAGACCTTCTTGGGTGAGTAATACAGGGATCCGCCTGTCAGATGGAGGCACCGGAATCTGGCCTTCAGGAGGCCAAAGGTGCGCTCAATGATCCTCCTTGTTCGCCCATGTGCCTCATTGTAACGTTTCTCTGCCCTTGTCCTGGCATTCCTCACTGGGGTCAGTAGCCATGAGAGCTTGGGGTAACCAGAGTCACCTGTAAATATCGAGGGATACCTGTTAGCCAGACACTCACCCTTAGGGCCAAACCCACACCCACATACCTACATCAACTGGGTGGGACCATGGGCTCACTCTTTAGCCACACCCTGTGCCTCTGGAGTTGAGACATCACATATGGGATGCTGCTATTCCTCAAGTTAAAGGCATCATGCACTGAGCCAGGATACTTTGCATTGACATGGGAGATGTACTGGTCCGCCAAACACCATCTGCACATTTAGAGAGTGAAAGCTCTTTCGATTTCTGAACACCTGTTCATTTCTCTGGGGTGGGACAAAGGCAATATGTGTACCATCAATAGCACCAATGATGTTGGGGATATGTCCCATTCCATAGAAGTCAGCCTTCACTGTGGCCAAATCATCCACCTGGGGGAATACGATGTAGCTGCGCACGTGTTTCATCAGGGCAGATAACACTCTGGTCAGCACGTTTGAGAACATAGGCTGTGACATCCCTGATGTCATGGCCACTGTCGCTTGGAAACAGCCACTTGCCAAGAAATGGAGCACTGACAGGACCTGCACTAGAGGGGGATACCTGTGGGGTGGTGGTTAGCTGAAATCAGGTCTGGCTCCAATTGGGCACACAGT
Organism: Pleurodeles waltl; assembly: GCF_031143425.1. Classification (NCBI taxonomy): domain Eukaryota; kingdom Metazoa; phylum Chordata; class Amphibia; order Caudata; family Salamandridae; genus Pleurodeles; species Pleurodeles waltl. Next base: position 645,921,818 of record NC_090451.1, read on the forward strand.
TCTTGGACTGTGGCCCTATCAAGTCTGTAGGTTAGGATAATGTGCCTGTCCTCCATTGTTGCCAGGTCCACCAGGGGTCTGTACACGGGGGTATGTCGCCATCTCCTGTTCATCCTCAGCAGTTGAACTCTAGGGTGAAAAACAGTGAGCAGATGGTCATAATCAAATATGTACTCAGATTAATACGCCTTTCTTTTTTTTACAGAAACAGCATGTGAACGTGTAAATCCGTTGATGTGCCTATGTCTGCTGTGACGCAGTTAGGTGCCATGGCCTGTGCCCTCCTGAAATGGCGGCCACCTGACCTGTGAGGAGGGACAAGTGAAAATGAGGTAATTCCGCAGGCGTTGTGCGCCGTTGCGGTAGGCGGTCGATGACCGCTGTGCAACACATCATTGGTTATCATTGGGGCCTACGGGTTCCAGGAGCCAATGGTGATGTACGTCAGTGGTGACGGTACGCACCGCCACGGACGTGACCGACATTTTCTACCTGTTCACTCACTTGCTACCTGACCTTCAACAGGAGAGGACCTACACTGCAAGTGCTGCTGTGACCTGTGTCTGGAAGCGACCATGGCTCGAGGGTCTGAGGAAAGGGCCCCTCCGTCCATTTTGGACAAGGTTGGAGAGACTAGTGGATGGGGCCCTACCCAAGTACCCTTTACTTTATGGTCCTCCAGACAAATAGGTGAGTACACTGTGAGCACAATGTGTGGGGCATGAATGTATAGAGTTCTGTGTGTGTGTAAGCCTCTTGTGGGGGGGAGGGCTGAGGGGTCCTGAGCAGAGTGCTGCATGTCCGGTGGGCAATGTCTGTGCGTAAGGGGATGGGAGGTATATGGTGGACCATAAGTTTAACAGTCCAGACAGTATGAATAATACCTTTTCTGCTGTATCTTTTTCTACAGGTCAGCGCCCATCAGAAAAAGGGTATTTGGCGTGCCATCACCAAGGAGGTGCGGACCCTGGGGGTGTTTGACAGACGGAGCACCCACTGTTGCAAACAGTGGTAGGCCCAGCTGGGGCTGGCCTCCCAATGAGGAAGGGGTGCCTGTCGTATCCTGACCCCCCTGATGTTCCGCATCCTGGCGGTGGCCTATCCGGAGTTGGAAGGGCACTTGAAGGCATCACAGCAGCCACAAGGGGGTGAGTACAGATTCAGAATCATGACTTTGCGCATGTTAAGGTATTATCTGGGTGGGGGATGTGGGTCTGTGTGGGCCCCTAGGCCAGGGCGAACATGGCAGGGTAGGTTAAATTATGGGCTAGCTCAGATGCACTCCAACCCCAATAATGCTAGTGGGCATCTACTACTGGGCAGGATCCTGTGGGTTTCAGGTGTGCAGCTAATGGAGTTAGGCATTGTACCCCATGGCCTGGTGACTAGCATTGTAACTGGTAGTGCATGGCCTAGCGCATAGGGCTGTTCCCTGTGAGTTGTGTACGCCAACGGTAGTGTTGTTGCTGGCATTAACCAAGTGTATCCTCTGTCTCTCTCTCCCCCCCTTTTTGTTTTGTCACCCTGTCCTTGTGTGCATTGGCATCATCTGGTGGAGGAGCGGATGCACCGGCGACGGAGGGAGCTGCATCCCACATGGGCCTGGAGGCCGAATCCACCGACAGTGATGGCACCAGTGGGACGGAGGGCGAGGGAAGCACCACGACGGAGACAGGAGGGGACAGTTCTGACAGCGACACCTCCTCCGATGGAAGCTCCCTGGCGGTGGCGGACACCTCTGTGCCCACCCCAACTACAGGTACAGCTGCCACGCCCGTACCAGCACTGCCCACCCAGCAGCCCCTCAGCGAGTTTCCCGTGCCCACTCACCCAGGAGGGTGGGCATCTCCCTCGCCCCAGGCACCTCAGGCCCTGCCCCAGTCAGCCCTGCTGCCCTCAGTGAGGAGGCTATTGACCTCCTGAGATCCCTCTCTGTTTGGCAGTCAACCATACTGAATGCCATTCAGGGTCTAGCAGGGCATTTGCAACAAACAAATGCATACTTGGGGGGCATTCCCTCTGGCGTGGCAGCCCAACAGAGAGCATTCCAGGTTCTGGCCAACTCACTAATGGCAGCCATTGTCCCTGTCTCTAGCCTCCCCCTCCAACTTCCTCTACCCAGTTACATTCCCCTCAACCCCAGCCTATCCCAAGCACACCTTCAGACCTGCATACACCCAAATCAACACACATAAGTGGCTCAGGCAAACACAAGCACCACACTTCATCTCACAGGGACTCACACAAACACCATCAAGATGCAGACACACCAACATCCACTGCCTCCACTGTGTCCCACTCTTCCTTGTCATCTACCTCCCTACCAGTTGCGTCTACACTCACACCTGCATGCACTACATCCTCATCCAATACCTCCATCACCAGCACACCTATCACAACACGTCTCTCACTAGCAGTCACCACCCCCACATCCATGCACACCTCCCCTGTGTCCTCTCCCACTGTGTCTGTGACCCCTCCTCCCAAAGAATACAAATGCAAGCACTCAGACACACAACAGCCATCCACCTCACAACAGCATCTAGCCCATGCACCTGCTCCCAAACACATCAAACTGACACCTCCTATCACCACTCCCTCTTCCTCCACTCCCAAACCTTCACCCTCTTCCAGCCCCAGCATCCGTAAAAGGCCTTTCCTCTCCAACCTTGACCTATTCTCTGCACCTCCCCCCCGTCCTTCACCTCAGGCCAGGGTGGGCAGAACCCACGCCAGCACCTCAGCCACCCAGTCCACGGCCACTGTAGTTCCCGCAGCCACTGCAGGTGTGAGAGGCTCCAAGAAGGCACCCGTCAGCACAGCCAGTGTGCCTGCACCCCCTGCCAAGGGCAAGAAGGGGCTGCCAGCTAGCAAGGGCAAGAAGGGGACCCCAGCCAGCAAGACGAAGGAGGCACCACCAGCCAGAAAGGGGAAGGAGGGAACACCAGCCAGCAAGGGCAGGAAGGGAACACCAGCTGGCAGAAGCAAGGAGGCACTACCATCTGCCAAGGGCAGGAAGGGGACAACAGCTGCCAAGGCCAATGTAAAGGGAACTGACGCTGCAGGCAGGATGGATCTGGTGCCGGGGGCTGGAGCAGCATCTGGGCAGACAACACCAGCCATGGTACTTCAGCCGTCCGAGGCTGCAGGGGAAGGGCTGGAGCCTTCCTCCACTACTGACAGCCCCGCCAGCTGCACCACCGGCAGCATCGCCAACTGCACCGCCAGCAGCACCACTGCCAGCTGCAGCAGCCCCAGTGGGCAGCCATCTGAGGCTGCAGAGGAAGGGCTGGAGCCTCCCCCCAGCACTGACAGCACCGGCACCTGCAGCGTGACTACCATCCACTGAGCAGCCGTCACCGCCGGCGAGCAGTGTGTAGTCGTGCCTACATGGGCTGTAGTGCGTCCTGGCCCCTGCAACACTTGTAGGTGTGACACCCAGGTGAGAGACTGTGACCTTGCACCATCCAGGATCTGCATCACTGGGCACAATGCCCCCTCCAGAACCAGTGGAAGAAGGCATCAACTCACCCCCTCCTTGGCAGAATGAAGAACACTGGGAACAAAGCCCCCTCCAGAACCAGTGAACGAAGGCATCCACTCACCCCCTCCTTGGCATGATGAAGCACACTGGGCACAAAGCCCCCTTCAGAACCAGTGGAAGAAGGCACTCACTCACCCCCTCCTCAGCAGGATGAAGCACACTGGGCACAAAGCCCCCTCCAGAACCAGAGGAAGAAGGCATCCACTCACCCCCTCCTTGGCAGGATGAAGCACACTGGGCACAAAGCCCCCTCCAGAACCAGTGGAGAAGGCATCCACTTGAGAGACTGTGGCTTTGCACTCACCAGGACCAAGCAGTGGGAAAAGCACCCACTTGAGAGACTGTGGCCTCACACTCCCCAGGACTAAGCAGTGGGCAAACCACCAACTTGAGAGACTGTGGCTTTGCACTTACCAGGACCAAGCAGTGGGCAAACCACCCACTTGAGAGACTGTGGCCTTGCACTCCCCAGGACATCGCAGAGGGCATGTAGCCCCCTCCAGGAGCAGTGGTATTGTACTATGTTCCGGCTGAGGTGCCCCCCATTCCCTGTCCCCCTGAGGTGACTGTGTGTTTTCAACCTGATGCCCCCGCAGTGTTCTCTCCGTATTGAGGCAGGAGTCAAGTGTGGCCTTGGCCTATGTGTTATGGCCCTATGGGCCATGGACAAATTGGAGTGGGCATTGTCCCTCCATCTGTATATATTGTACATACTGTTTGTTGCTTTAAGTACACATTTATCTCATTTGTTTTATATTACACTCACTTTAATCAATTCCTTTTGTCCTTGTGTTATTCCTGAGGGGTGGGGAATGAATATGTGATGTTATTGCATCTGCTTGTGTGTATGTTGTTGGGGGTGGGGGTGTTGCGTGTTGCGTGTGTGTGTCACTCTCTTTTTCCTCCCCCCCCCCTTCTGTGCTAGGTGCAGTACTCACCGTGGTCATCTTCGCCACCGTTCGTGTTCCTGGTGTAGGAGAAGGTAGACCAGCATTGGAAAAATGTGCAGTTCGGGCTCCACACGTTGTGGTTCTTCCTTGTGTGTCGAGAGGTGAGTCGTTTTTCTTCTGTGTACTGTTTCCGCCGTGCATTTGATGACGCTGGTACCGCCCCGGAGAAGGTGGCGGATTGGTGTGTCATAATAGAGTGGGCGGAACATTGTCTTCCATCTGGTTGTTGGCAGTTACCGCCGTGGTGTTTGTTGCTACCGCCGTGGCGGTCATAATGTTAAAGTGGCTGTCTATGTTGGCGGTTTCCGCCGTGGTCATAATTCCATATTTCTTACCACCGGCCTGTTGGCCATATTCCTGCTGCTTTATCACCGACTGCCAGGGTTGTAATGAGGGCCTATATGTAAAGGGTGCCTGGTCTGGGTAAATACAATCTCAGGATTTAAAACATAACCTAGTGGTTGGGGTTATTTTTACTAACAAGTATTCATTATTATCCTAAAGAACCCTATTTAGCAACCACCTTAGAATGCCAAAAGATTGGGGAAAAACAACTGGAAATCACAAAAAGAACTAGGTGTAAACAGCAGTAACTCACTGAGCAATCTACATAAAAAAAAACATTTGTTTCATCTGCATGTTATGCCTTCTGCCTTGCAGGAGTTACAGTATCCCACTGCGCTACTTAGAGTCTGTGCTGTGCTGCATAGACTCTGAAGTCTATGGAAGATATTTTAAAATGCAAAACCTTCCCCCAAGGCCCCCCTCCCCCAGGCCTTGGCCCCTGGTGCAATACTAGAGTCCCTAGATAAATAAGAATGCCCTTCCCCAGACTGGGGCAGGATGAGGCCCACACATGCTGAGACTGGTCCATCGTCATTCTGTATGTGACAATCAGTCACAGACAGAATAACAATGGGCAGGTTGTCACTCCGAAGTCGGGAGGGGCTGCTTTTGTGCATAGAGAAGGAGGTTGAGCTGCCTCAACAGGGAATTTGCAGACTCAGGGGTTTCTGCAGGGGACCAGCACAAAGTGCTGCAATCCACAGAATTACGAAAAAAAGGCTATAGGGATCATCACAGACAACAGACGTGATGCCCAAATAACGGATGGTCCGTGAAATTTACGGATGGGTGGTCACACTACGTTTAACATAATCCTGACAATCTACATGCAACAAAGAACTATTGGAAATTAGTTATTTATATTGTGCCTAGAGACGTACGCAAATAGGCCATCATGGCCCAGTAAATAGGTTGGATTTGCCTCACTCAAGGAGTTACTGATACCCGATTATGATACCAGCCAATTATGAGATAGAACCCCAGAGTCCACTAAAAAATGAGGAACTAGCATGGGAATGAATAATTCTGGGTACAATTCCCAATCAGTTCCACGGTACTCATACTTCTGATGGAATTCCCACTGGAATTAAGAGCTCACTCATAAGAAGGCTCTAGAGATCTCTACATAAACACATACATAGATAGACTGTGAATATATGTCTTTTAATGCCAGAGACGACAGTATACCCAGTTCCATATAGGCTTTGGTTTTGTTGACCATTAATGCTGTATGAGATCTAAATACAAGTCATGCTCGAGTAGACAGATAAGACGCTTACACCATTAATTGTAAACATATTGTATTCTTTACTTAGTTTAAGTAACTTTGAGTCAGTATTAGCCATTGGCTTCTTCTGCTATGGAATCTTTAACCAATGGCTTAAGGTATTGTCAAGTCCATCATGGACTGACAAGCGAGTATTTTAGCATCACTGTTTTTATATTGGCTGTTGGTGTTTATATTTCAATTGCAGTTTCATTGTGTACTTCCATCTCTAATGGAATGCATGAGGGACTAATTTACTCCTAACTAACCCTGCAAGCTGCCAGGTAAAGATGTGGAGTGATTATTCACAAAAGCACCTGAAGACTCAATGCTCCAGGAAGGAATAATTTCCTTCACTGTCTGTAGCATTCATTTTTCAAGATTGATGGATTCTAACAAGTGTTCCTAACGACAGATACGAGTGTAAGGTCTAATGAATGATGGAGACTTGGAAGGGTAGGAGGAATGATTTGGTTGATATTTAGAATTGAGCCAAATCGGACAAGCACTTGACGTCAGGTAGCTGATTTTAAATTTAAGGTGTATCTGTGCTGTATGCCAGTGACAAATTCTCAGCGAAGGCAATGCTCATTCCTTTTTCTTCACCTGGGTGAAAGCCACAAACTATATTCTGGGCTCCATGCTGGTCCTTCAACACACAGACATGAGAGCCAGAATATACGCTGTTGACCATTTTAAGTTTCAAATGAATGTACACTCCAACTAGTATCTTGTAATTGGTACAAGGCAGAATGTAATCCAAATCAATATATCGCCAGAGCACAGCAGAAGCTGATCTTACTGTAGTAAGGTTCTAGTTTGTGATTAGCGATTCCACTTAAGAAGCACTTTCAAGGGACTCAGAGAGATCATGCCTCTGAGGGAACATCCAATGCAGTAAAGAACTTGTTGGCCTTCATGGCTTCTGAACTGACATCAGTCACAAATGGCTAGGAGCTGCTGAGAGGTTTTAAAAAGAACAGAGGGCATCAAAGAAAGGCTGGAATTAGAGGTGTGTTTTCCTCTTACACAGAGGAAGGTGGGTGCAAACAAAATATTTTATCTTACCTGCTTAACAGCAATAGCCCAACCCAATATGCAATAGAGCAAAGATGGAAGAGGACGCTGAAAGCTTTTGCTCCTTTCCTAGTGGGAAATAGGTGCTAGAGGCACTATGGTTAAGTTCCTGTTCTTCACTGTGGCCCACTACGTGAAAAAGTAAAAAGAAAGTCGTAAAACCCGCTTCTTTCTGTTGTGTTGTCAGTTGCAGTTATGTCAACTATTTTGCTGGACAGTGGCTGCGATATGCTGGGTCTGCACACATATGTCACCACTTTGGTGGTGCCTGCAAAAGTGCCGCCAAAATCAGGAACCAAGTGCAACACGATTTTAGGGAAGTGAGGCTGCAGCCAGAATGTAGGCCCAAGGAGATCTTATTAGAGCAAATATAACCGAGGACACCAATCAAACACTAGATACATTCAACATTTACCACAAAGTAAATGCTCCGAGAGTATCATGAAAATGTTGTTACTTTTTGTTAGACTTTTGAGTTTATGCAGGGTCATCCCCAATCTTCTTGCCTCCTGCCACCACCTATATTTTCTGACCTGTTGTTGTTGGCTTTTGAGCTCTGGGCACTTTACCACTGCTAACCGGTGCTAAAGTGCATATGCTCTCTGTGTAAATTGTATTGTTGATTGGTTTATCCATGATTGGCATATTTGATTTACTAGTAAGTCCCTAGTAAAGTGCACTAGAGGTGCCAGGGCCTGTGAATCAAATGCTACTAGTGGGCCTGCAGCACTGGTTGTACCACCCACATAAGTAGCTCTGTAATCATGTCTCAGACCTGTGACTGCAGTATCTGTGTGTGCAGTTTTAACTGTAAATTCGACTTGGCAAGTACACCCACTTGCCAGGCCTAAACCTTCCCTTTTCTTACATGTAAGGCACCCCTAAGGTAGGCCCTAGGTAGCCACAAAGGCAGGGTGCAGTGTATGGTTAAGGTAGGACATATAGGTGGTCATTCTGACCTCGGCGGTAAAAGGCGCCTACCGCCGGTCAGAAATCCTCCATAATTCCGCCGCGGTCGCGGTAACCCGCCACAGTCATTCTGACCCGCAGCAGCCAAACCTCCGAAAATCCGACAGCCACAACAGACCGCCAGACCAGCGGTCGGCGGAAAAGTGGAGGTGACCAAACCTCCACCGTCACGCCAACAGAAATACGCCCATGCCATTACGACCCACGAATCCACGCGGCGGTCATTCAAACGCGGTTTTCCATTGGCGGTACACACCGCCGCGGTCAGAATACACACAAACGAACAAAACTCAGCCACATTGGCCGATTTGAATTCCACACACCTGATACACATACACACACCACTCCCACACACACAATACAATATAAAACACACACCCACATCACCCACAAACCCCTACGACAAAAAATTCAGAAAGAAGCACTGAGAGACACATCAGCGATCACAGAATACCATCACACAGAGGCACACTACACCATCACCCACACAATATCCACACACAAAACAACACACACCACCACACTCAACACACTTAACTACACATACTCCACCCCACACATCATACACACCACTCCATGGCACCCCAAAGACAGCCCGCTTCTCAGACGAAGAACTCAGGGTCATGGTGGAGGAAATCGTTCGGGTAGAGCCCCAGCTCTTCGGCACACAGGTCCAATACACCAGCATTGCCCGGAGGACGGAGCTATGGCAGAGGATTGTCGACAGGGTCAACGCTGTGGGACAGCACCCCAGAAATCGGGAAGACATCAGGAAGCGATGGAACGACCTACGGGGGAAGGTGCGTTCCATGGTATCCAGGCACAACATCGCCGTGCAGAAGACTGGCGGAGGACCCCCACCTCAACCCCCACAATTTACAACATGGGAGGAGGAAGTCTTGAACATCCTGCATCCTGACGGCCTCGCAGGAGTCGGCGGAGGAATGGACACTGGTAAGTTGAAGCTTCACTACTGCTTCCCCCCCACCTGCATGCCAAATCATACCCCAACCCTCACCCCCATCCTCGAACCCCACCCTCACCCCCAACCCCATCCTCACCCCCACCCTCACCCTCACCCCCACCACCATCCTCACCCCCACCACCATCCTCACCCCCACCACCATCCTCACCCCCACCCCCAGCACACCTATTCCCTGCCAATGTCTCACCATCACAACCCACACATCCCAAAACCTAGGCCTGCATGCGTCCACTAAGCATGGACACCCATCACCAAAGCATGCCCAATGCATATACACATCCTCCCCACAAGCCACCCTCACCAAAGCCCCCACACACGAATGCCAGCACTTGGGGACACGGGAACCCACAGATACACCCATATGGCACACATTGAAACTATAACCATACCTCTATACCCCTGCAGCACCCGACCGCCAACACACCGCCACGGAGGGCCCAGAATTCTGCACACCCCCCACCCAAGAGGCCGTCAGCGATGACAGCAGCTCTGTCGACCTGGACACCGATGACCAGCCCGGACCATCGGGGACCTCTGGACAGTCGGTTCCCCTCAGACAGCCACAGGCCACTACAGACCCAAACCCCTCTGGGAACACCAGCACAGCTCCCACCCAGCGGGCCCATGCCTCTGTCTCCAGGGCGCGTCAATCTGCGGTGTGTCTATCACTACAGGGCACCCAGGATAACCCACCACCCCAACAACAACAGGGACCTGGGGGCAGTGGTAGTGGGCACACCGGCCAGGGGGCAGAGGCCCAGGGAAACAGGGCAACTCGGAGGGCAGCTGTGCGACAGGGGGGGGACGGGCCCAGGGAACCCACTCTCCACGAGGCCCTCACCACCATCATGGGAGCATACAACCGCTCCCAGGAGACGATGGCGACGGTACTGGCCCGGTTCCAGGAGATCCAGGTACTGCAGGAGGAACACTATCGGGGGTACAGGGAGGACATCAGAGCCCTCACCTCCACCCTGGTTACCATGGTCGGGCTGCTGCAGGACCTCATCAACACCAGGACGGACACTCAACACCAACAAAGGGCCCCTGCCACTAGCCTGGACCAAGAACAGCCAACCACCTCCGCCGGCGCTAGTGGTCAGGAGGCCCCCGCACAACAGCAGCCCACCAGACCCCCACCTCCTGCAGGAGAAGAACCACCCCGCAAGAGGGCCCTGAGATCTCGCAAGAAGACAGAGTAGGATGTCAAGACCCCCGCCAGCAAAGGATACCACCTGATGTCATCCCACTGTCCCACATTGTCACCCTGTCCATCCTTGAACTGCCCATGCTCCATCTCTCCACAGGCCTCTGGACAATGCACCTGTGTGACTGTTACTCTGGACTCTGCCATGGACATTCCTTCACCATAGCCCCCACCCACTTGAAACCACCCATCCCATTTTGAGCACTGAAATAAACACCCATTTAGCACAAAACTATCTGGAGTCTGGCTGTGATTTCAAAATATTGTAATTGACATGACAGTGCAAATATGTCCTTGTACATAGTGAAGTCAACAAACAGCTGCCACAAAGCTGTAGTCCATGGGGAAACGAAGCACAGGACTCGTAGTGGGGACCCCAGATCTGAAATAGGGAGGGAAAAGCCACAACTCAGTCATCATACACTGGGGCAAATAGACAGGCAGCAGAGATGCAGGAGAGTAGTTCACATTCACTAAATTATGTTTGAATTGTTACCTGTGTCCTATTGGAAGTACTGTTCAATGATTCTGTCCCTGTTGTCTGTTTCAGCCCCGTCATCTTCCTCCTCGTCACTCTCCACAGGTTCCACAGCTGCCACTACACCACTGTCTCGACCATCCTCCTGCAGGAAAGGCACCTGGCGGCGCAAAGCCAGGTTGTGAAGCATGCAGCAGGCCACGATGATGTGACACACCTTCTTAGGTGAGTACATTAGGGATCCACCTGTCATATGCAGGCACCTAAACCTGGCCTTTAGGAGGCCAAAGGTGCGTTCGATCACCCTCCTAGTACGCCCATGGGCCTCATTGTACCGTTCCTCTGCCCTGGTCCGGGGATTCCTTACTGGGGTCAGTAGCCACGACAGGTTGGGGTACCCAGAGTCCCCCAATAGCCATACACGGTGTCTCTCTAGCTGTTCCATCACGTAAGGGATGCTGCTATTCCTCAGGATGTAGGCGTCATGCACTGACCCAGGGAACTTGGCATTTACATGCGAGATGTACTGGTCAGCCAAACACACCACCTGGATGTTCATGGAATGGTAACTTTTTCTGTTCCTGTACACCTGCTCCCTGTCTCTTGGGGGAACCAAAGCCACATGGGTCCCATCAATGGCACCAATGACGTTGGGAATATGTCCAAGGGCGTAGAAATCACCCTTCACTGTAGCCAATTCGCCCACCTCAGGGAAAATGATGTAGCTCCTCACGTATTTCATCAGGGCAGACAACACTCTGGATAACACCTTCGAAAACATGGGCTGAGACATCCCAGAAGCAATTCCCACTGTTGTCTGAAATGACCCACTTGCCAGGAAATGGAGTACTGACAGGACCTGCACCAGAGGGGGAATCCCTGTGGGTTGGCGGATGGGGGACATCAGGTCGGGCTCCAGCTGGGCACACAGTTCATGTATAGTGGCACGGTCAAGCCGGTAGGTCAGGATAATGTGGCGTTCTTCCATTGTCGACAGGTCCACCAGCGGTTGGTACACGCGAGGATTCATCCGTCTCCTTGCCAAACCCAGCGGACGGTGCCTAGGAAGGACAACATGGAGCACAGAGTCAAGCAACCCACAGGTACGTACTCACAGCTTGCACAGTAAACGATTCTCTATGCAGTGAATGGCGTGTCTGAGTGGCTATGCAAGGCCTAGGCCTGTGTGACGCAGTTGAAATTGAGCCATGTGGACCCTCGAAATGGCGGCTGCCTGACCTGTGAAGTGTGACAATGGGATGTGAGGTCAATGCGCTGGCGTGGCACACCACGGCGGTCGGCGGGCGAAGACCGCGGCGCGAAGCCGCATTGGTTAACATTGAAGCCTATGGGTTTCAGGAGCCAATGGCGAAGGGTGCCGGCGGTGGCGGTACGCCCCGCCGCGGTACGCACCGCCGCGGACGTGACCGCCATTTCCTATCTACTTATCCACTTGCGACTTGAACTTTCACAGGAGAGGACCTATACTGCAAGTGTTGCTGTGACCTCGGTCTGGAAGGGACAATGGCTGCTGCGACTGGGGAAAGGGCCCCTGCCTTCACTGGAGAGGAGTTGGAGAAACTTGTGGATGGGGTCCTCCCCCAGTATGCGCTACTCTACGGTCCTCCAGACCAACAAGTGAGTTTAATTCAATATGGATTTGGGGCCACTGGCTGGCTTGGGGGCCTGGCGGGGGGCCTGGCGGGGATGGGGGGCATGTTGGGCCTGGCGGGGGGCCTGGCGGGGATGGGGGGCATGTTGGGCCTGGCGGGGGGCCTGGCGGGGGGCCTGGCGGGGATGGGGGGCATGTTGGGCCTGGCGGGGATGGGGGGAATGTTGGGCCTGGCGGGGGGCCTGGTGGGGATGGGGGGCATGTTGGGCCTGGCGGGGGGCCTGGCGGGGATGGGGGGCATGTTGGGCCTGGCGGGGGGCCTGGCGGGGATGGGGGGCATGTTGGGCCTGGCGGGGGGCCTGACGGGGATGGGGGGCATGTTGGGCCTGGCGGGGGGCCTGGCGGGGGGCCCTGGCGGGGATGGGGGGCATGTTGGGCCTGGCGGGGGGCCTGGCGGGGATGGGGGGCATGTTGGGCCTGGCGGGGGGCCTGGCGGGGGGCCTGGCGGGGATGGGGGGCATGTTGGGCCTGACGGGGGGCCTGGCGGGGGGCCTGGCGGGGATGGGGGGCGTTGGGCCACTGGCAACGAAAATGCAGACAAACTTGAACGTGGTATTTCTCCCTCCCTGTACGTGTCACATAGGTCTGCGCCCATGAGAAGATCGGGATTTGGCGTGCCATCGCCAAGGAAGTCCGGACCCTCGGGGTCCACCATCGACGGGGCACCCACTGCCGCAAGAGGTGGGAGGACATCCGCCGCGGGACCGAGAAGACCGCTGAGTCTCTGCTGGGGATGGCCTCCCAACGTAGGCGGGGTGCCTGCCGTCAACTGACCCCCCTGATGTTCCGGATCCTGGCGGTGGCCTACCCTGATTTGGATGGGCGCGTGAGGGCAGCACAGCAGACACAAGGGGGTGAGTACAAGCATCATCTACTCTGTTGTCGCACAGTGGAGGTGTCTGGGTGGGGGAGGAGGGCTGTGGGTCCCCCTAGGCCAGGGCGATATCTGTAGGCTGGGCACCCCCGTAAGCCCCTGTGTCCCCAGCCACCACCCTCAGTAGTGTGTCAGTACAGCCATCCCTGGGCCGTGTCATCCATGGGTGCAGTTGTCAACTCTAGGCGTGTAGGGCATGTTCCACGGAATGCGTAGCGGACCCCAAGTGCGCAACTTAGTGCAGGGGGCATCTGTGTCTGTCATGTCCGCTAACTGTACCGGTGATCCATGTACTCAAAATCTCTTTATTTCTCTCTCCGCCCCCCCTTTTTGTTTGTCTTTCTGTGCTTGTGTGCATCAGCATCATCAGGCGGAGGAGAAGTGGCATCGGGGCAGGAGGGAGCTGCATCTCACATGGCCCAGGAGGGCCATGCCACAGAGTCTGACTGGACCAGTGAGACGGAGGGCGAGGGGAGCTCCACAACGGGGACGACTGGACCCTGCAGCGACACGGACACGTCCTCGGAAGGGAGCTCCCTTGCGGGGGTGGCACCATCCGTGCCCCCCGCCATTACAGGTACAGCCGCCACCCAGCGCACCATCTCCGCCCTCCCAGCAGCCCCTCAGCGTTCGCCCCGTGCCCGCTCTGCCAGGAAGCCGGGCATCTCCTTCGCCCCAGGCACCTCAGGCCCTGCCCCTGTTACCCCCGCTGCCCTCAGTGAGGAGGTCATTGACCTCCTCCGAACGCTCATTGTTGGGCAGACTACCCTTTTGAATGCCATCCAGGGGGTGGAGAGGGAGGTTCATCGCAGCAATGCGTACCTGGAGGGCATTCATTCGGGTCAGGCTGCCCATCAGCGATCGTTCCAGGCTCTGGCCTCAGCACTGACGGCAGCCATTGTCCCTGTCTCCTGCCTCCCTCTAGTAACTCCCTCCTCCCAGTCTCCTGTTCCTCTGCCTGTCCCACCCACACCATCAGACCAGCCTGCACACACCTCAACACCCAAGAGCAGCTCATCCAAACATAAGCACCACAGATCACGCAGACATTCACACAAGCAACATTCCGATGCAGACATGCCAACAGTCACTACCACCTCTGTGACCCCCACCTCCTCGTCTCCCTCCTCCCTCCCTGTGACGTCTACACTCACACCTTCATTTACCTCACCATCAGCCAGTGTTTCCATCACCAGCATACCCTCCACTCCAGTCCGCACACGTGCAGTCACCACCCCCACTGCCATTTACACGTCCCCTGTGTCCTCTCCCACTGTGTCTGTCACCCCCTCTTCCACACCACACAAACGCAGCCACCCACCCACCCAACAGCCATCCACCTCACGACAGCCTCCCGCTCCTGCACCTGCACCCAAAGACAGCAAACTTGTCTCGCCTACAACCACATCCTCTCCCTCCACTCCCATACCCACTGTACCTACCACTCTCCATTGTCCCAAGAAAATCTATCTCTCTACTGCTACCTTCTTTACTGACCCTGAGCCCCCCCCTCCTTCTCGTCGGGGTAAAAAGAGCACCTCAGCCACCACCAGCCCTGCAGCCCCCTTGACAAGGGTGCAGGGGTATTGGAGCCCACCAGCCCGCAGGTCTGGATCTTCGCCCAGCAGCAAGGGGACAGCCAGCCCACCCCCTGGGAAGAGGAGCAGAAGGCGGAAGGGCCGCCGCCGGAGCCCGGATTCGATATCCCCCCAGGACACTAGCCAGCCACCGTCAACAGCCACAACTCCAAAGGGAGGAAAGGGCCACAGACTCCCGACTAAGGAGGGCAAGGGCAGCAAGGCGGAGAAGTCAGGCAGCAGGCCTGCTGCCCATGGAGGACCCGTCACAGCTGCCCAGGAGGAGCCCGCAACCCCCATAGCCGCTGCCCCGGGAGGAACCGGCACAGCTGCCCCGGGAGAGCCCACCACCCCCATAGCCGCTGCCCAGGGAGGACCCAGCCCAGCTGGCCAGGAGGGCCCCACCACCCACAGCCCAGGTGGGCATTGAAGGAGCACCATCCCCGCTGCCCAGGAGGGCACCACCAGGCAATGAGCAGTTGGCCATAGAATGGCCGCCGTCTCCAGCACCGCTCCGCTGGGGCCCGCCGTCTCAAGAACCGCTGAACTGGGCCCTTCAAGGCAAGAACCGCTGAACTGGGCCCTTCAAGGCAAGAACCGCTGAACTGGGCCCCGCCGTCTCCAGCACCGCTCCGCTGGGGACCGCCGTCTCAAGAACCGCTGAACTGGGCCCTTCAAGGCAAGAACCGCTGAACTGGGCCCCGCCGTCTCCAGCACCGCTCCGCTGGGGACCGCCGTCTCAAGAACCGCTGAACTGGGCCCTTCAAGGCAAGAACCGCTGAACTGGGCCCCGCCGTCTCCAGCACCGCTCCGCTGGGGCCCGCCGTCTCAAGAACCGCTGAACTGGGCCCTTCAAGGCAAGAACCGCTGAACTGGGCCCTTCAAGACAAGAACCGCTGAACTGGGCCCTTCAAGGCAAGAACCGCTGAACTGGGCCCCGCCGTCTCCAGCACCGCTCCGCTGGGGACCGCCGTCTCAAGAACCGCTGAACTGGGCCCTTCAAGGCAAGAACCGCTGAACTGGGCCCCGCCGTCTCCAGCACCGCTCCGCTGGGGCCCGCCGTCTCAAGAACCGCTGAACTGGGCCCTTCAAGGCAAGAACCGCTGAACTGGGCCCTTCAAGGCAAGAACCGCTGAACTGGGCCCCGCCGTCTCCAGCACCGCTCCGCTGGGGACCGCCGTCTCAAGAACCGCTGAACTGGGCCCTTCAAGGCAAGAACCGCTGAACTGGGCCCTTCCAGGCAGGAACCGCTGGCCCTTTGGCAGACGTGGCAGGGCAGGATCTGTCTCGGGCAGGGCTGCAGGATGTCCTCTGGCCAACATGCCTCCTCCAGTGGCAGTGGAGTCTGTTATGGACTGCTTGGACTGTGGCTTTGCTCTCCCCAGGATGGCCCAGTGGGCAGGCCACCCACTGTATGGACTGTATGGACTGTGGCTTTGCTCTCCCCAGGATGGCCCAGTGGGCAGGCCACCCACTGTATGGACTGTTTGGACTGTGGCTTTGCTCTCCCCAGGATGGCCCAGTGGGCAGGCCACCCACTGTATGGACTGTTTGGACTGTGGCTTTGCTCTCCCCAGGATGGCCCAGTGGGCAGGCCACCCACTGTATGGACTGTTTGGACTGTGGCTTTGCTCTCCCCAGGAAGGGCCAGTGGTCATGGAGTCCCCTCGTGGATCTGGCGTCGTGTACTCAAGTGGCTGAGGTGCCCCCCCTTCCCTTCCCCCTGAGGTGCCTGTCCTTTTTTCTTTCTGATGCCCCTGCAGTGTTCTCTCCGTGGAGTTCTTGTCGTGGGACTGGGCCTTGCCCCTTTGCTCAGGACCCCTGTGGTCCACGGACAGTGGTTGGACTACATTTAGTGGCTGTATATATTTTGTACATAGTTTATTTATTTATTTGGATTACTGCTGTCCATTTTTCAATATATCTGCCCGTTTGAGATCTCTTCTTTTGGTCTTTGCATTATTTCGGAAGGGGGGGGTTTGTGGGTTGTGACAGTGATCTGTGGGAATGCATTGATGTGTGTGTTGTAGTGGGTGTGGGTGGGTGGGTGTGTGCCGGTAATCTTTTCCCTCCCCTGTGTCGTAGGTGCAGTACTCACCGATGTCTTCCGCGCCGCCGGGCGTGCTCCTGGTACAGGAGCAGGTATAGGAGTGCGGGGATGACCTGCAACTCGGGTTCCATACTGCCGGAATCTCGCGTGCTGTATGTGGAGGTGAGCGTTTTCCCGTTCGTAGTCTGTTTCCGCCGTGTTTTTATCGGCGGTGCTCCCGCCCCGGAAAAGGTGGCGGATTGGTGGGTCGTGATAGGGTGGGCGGTACATTGTCTGCCACCTGGCTGTTGGCGGGGACCGCCGCGCTGTTTGTTTGTTCCGCCGTGGCGGGCGGAGTGTTAATGCGGCGGGCTGTGTTGGCGGTTCCCGCCAGGGTCAGAATTGCATATTTTGGACCGCCGGCCTGTTGGCGGGTTGGCCGCCGCTTTATCACCGACCGCCAGGGTCAGAATGAGGGCCATAGTAATGTGTTTTATATGTCCTGACAGTGAAATATTGCTAAATTCGTTTTTCACAGTAGCAAGGCTTGTCCCTCGCATAGGTTAACACGAGGGATACCTTTAAATCTGAATCAAGTGTAGATTCCCTTTCGGAGCGGATGGACATGTGGAGTTTGGGGTCTCTGAGTTCACAATTTAAAAATATATCTTTTAGTAAAGTTGATTTTAAGATTGTGTGTTTGAAAATGCCACTTTTAGAAAGTGAGCATTTTCTTACTTAAACCATGCCTGTTTGTGGATTCCCTGTCTGGGTCAGTTTGACAGTTCGGCTGTTTGCACCTCACACTAGACAGTGACACAAAGGGAGCTGGGGGTGTAGTTTGCATTTCCTGATGAGCCATCTGTGCTAGGAGGGAGGGGAGGAGTGGTCACTCACACCTGAAAGGGCTGTGTCTGCCCTCACACAATGCAGTCTCCAACCCCCTGGTGAGTGTCTGGGGCCTGGCCTGGGCAAGGCAGGATTTCACATTCAAAAGAGACTTTGCTTTGAAGTAGGCCTACTTCAAAGGAGAAATTGGGTATAAGAAGGGCACCCAAAACCACATACTTCAGAACACTGCTGGAAACCAAGAGGAATCTCTGCCTGGAAAAGAGCTGAAGAGCTGAGGACTGTGCTTTGTGGAGCTATTCTGCAGTTGCTGCTTCTGCCAGAGTAAGAGGGCAAAGACTTTGTGTGCCTTCCATCTAGTGAAGATCTCCAAGGGCTTGATTTAGAGCTTGCCTCCTGTTGTTTAAGTCTCAGGGACAGCAAAGGCTTCTCTCTGCCAGCACCTGGAGTCTCTGGAGAGACTCCTACTCTGCCATGTGGTGCCCATCCAGTTCCTGTGACCCTGAAAGGAGAAGCTGGCAGCCTAGGAGGAAGAAATCCACGCACAGGACGCCATGCGGGGAAAAGATCAACGTGACTCCAATCTGCAGCTGGAAAATCAACGCGCAGTCGGCTTCGCGGCTGAAAATCGACACTCGCCTGCAACACGACTGAAGAATCAACGCACGGAGCTGGAGAAACAACACGCAGCATCGCTGATGGGAGGCTGGGAGATCGCAACCCACGCTGCGTGGTTTTCAGATCATCGTGCGGCTGAATTTCTGATGCAAAGCATCGCTGGGCATGCAAAAACAACGCAAGTCCTGCCCGGACCCGTGTGCGGACCGAATCGACGCATCGCTCTTCTGCAGAGAGAAGAACCAATGCACGCCGACTCGATAGAAGGGGGAAACGACACAAGGTCTTGGTCGTGAGTGATATCGACGCATCGCAAGCCCTTTTTTTACGCACACACGCCCGTGCGGGGTTATTTTTGACACACCAGGTACATTTTCATGTTAACAGCGTTAACGTGTGTTTAAAATTACATGAAGACTCTTTTTGGTTTTTAATTGATAACTTGACTTGTGTATTGTGGATTTTTGTCGTTTTGGTCTTGTTTTCTTTAGGTAAATATTTTCTATTTTTCTAAACCTATGTTGTGTCATTTTTTTATTTTTTTTTATTAAGCTACTGTGTGTTGGTACAAATACTTTACACCTAGCACTCTGAAGTTAAGCTTACTGCTCGTGCCAAGCTACCAAGGTGGTAAACAGGGGTTAGATGAGGGTGATTCTCTTTTACCCTGACTAAAGTGAGGGTCCTTGCTTGGACAAGGGGTAACCTGACTGCCAACCAAAGACCTAATTTCTAACACTTTTGATCACATAGTCAAACAGTGCATCTAGTTTTCTTCCATATAACGTTAGTACACCATCCACCGCTCACAGGAGTTGCCAAATTGATAGCTCTGTCCTTAGAAAGGGTGTAAACGGTATCCCAACATATGGAAGAAAAAGTAGCTCTGAGCATGCTTGAATCCATTTTGCAAAAAACAAGCTAAAATAGCGAAATAGCAGCAAAGAGATACAGACCTTCACCTGCCCAAGCACTTGAGAGTATAATTCTAGCTCCTCCCCAAATTTTCCAAAAACTTAACTATTTTCTTCACATAGGCAGTTGAAGAAGGATACACATGACAGAAGCAAAGTCCTGTCGTGGTGTTATTAGGACCACACCCTTCTCTTGAAAAGAGTGCAAACGAGCTTGAACAAGATACCACAGATGTTACTTAAGCGCCGCTAGTCTGATAGAGAATTCTCACTTTGCCAAGCTTGGCATGATAAGAAGGCTTGTGCACTTCAAAAGTTGACTACACTAACTATTGGTTTAACACGGGCATGTAAATGGCTGCAGCCTAAACAACAATAAATTGCACAAGCCCACACACAACAGAATCCTGATGAATGTGGATTGCATACAAGCACAAAACCCTTACAAATGTTCAATGCCCCACTCCTGGATGCGTGCACCACTACACACCAAATGAAGAGAAAACTGGAAACTTGTGCTTTATTTGGAGCATTGTACAATGAAGTAAAAACGGATAGATACTGCCCACCTTGCCCACCAAACACCATGACCATAATTTAACCTGAATCCTTGTGTGATGCACCATTCCCCTCCTCCTCAACCAACCACCACATGTTATTCAAAACCATGGCACCAACCCCTCACTACTAACTTTGTCTCCACTGAAAACTAAAGTCTCTTCTAAATATTTGTATGTGATGTGCATAAGGATGGAATGTAAAGGACTAAAAATTGAGCTTCAGATTCAGAAGAAAAAGACTAATTTAGCTTTTGCAAACCAAATGGTGCCATATTTCCAGCTGGGTTAGCCAGTTAACCAGGCCGGGCATCTCTCACACAGCATGAGAGCTTAAGAGAAATAAGAAAATGAAACACTTTAGTCTCTTCAATACTTTTACAGAAAGTACAGGCATAACCTCGAACTTTGAAAAAATCAGTACTACTCTTGTCTAGAGAGCAGATGCCACTTCATTTGAATCACAAAACATCGTATCACAAATGCCAATCACCTTTTGATAAAACTGTAGAAAATACCTCACAGATCGCCACTGAGGCTCCAAGTTGTCAGGTAGGGCGTGGGGGAATCAGAATATTTTAAATGGTGTGAAATACCTCTCTTCGTTGAATATTTATTGTTTGAAAATTGTGTCTAAGACATGCTTTTTGTAGCCTCAAAAATGTCTTCTTCAATGTTCTTTTATCGACGGCCCTTTTTTCCCGATCCATCATTTCCTACATTCACATTCTAACTTACTGTTACAAACCCTCTCTTTTTAGGGGCCCAATTTGACTAGATATTTATAGATCCTAGAGACGTATCCTTCCCTTCTTCAGGGAAAAGGACAGCAAGCAGGTTCCTCCCACATCCTCATTCGGGCTAAACTCCTAAGGATATAGGTGAGTTAAAAATAATGCAGAACCTCAAAGATTCTCTTGCGGGGCACAGAGGAAAAGCCATACGAGACCCCATAATAAGCATACACACCTTTCTGCTCCATAATAATTAAGTGTTTAACAATTAATAATGAATATCATGAGAACAAATACATTAGCCAGCATTGTTTATCACAAATTTCTAACAAAATAGTTGAAACCCTCTATTTGCCTTTCTGCAATATTTGGTAATGCTGCTTTATTTCTGAGGCTTGTAATATCACCTCCATACCTGCTGCAGACCTGACGATCCCCACTACTGTGTGCCTTTGAGTGGCATCTCTTTCAGCATTTCAGCTCTCTCTGCCTCCTCACTAATTGAGGGGATCTTATGTAAACTAAAATTGAGGGAGATGTTTATCATCTAAGGATACTTCAACTAAAGCTCAGGTGTCTTGTGATATTGACTTATAACAATGCATGGATGCTGACTCGTCTGCCCGTTATATTTTACTTGTTCCACCAATTGTGGATACAATGTTTACCCTGTTTAATTCTTTAGAGATCTATGGGGGATGGATTGACTTTAACCCACATTAAGGCTGTAAGCAACTGCAATTCCTCATTAAGAACGACAATGTTCCTATGGTAGGTATTTTAAGCAACAGGTGCAAGCACTGTAAGTCAAACCATTTGGTATTTTTTTCCTAGAACGGATTAACTAATTTTGCATTGGTACAGGGCAAGGACAGTTTAGGTGTGGAGTGTGGTATATGGATCTCTTACACAAACCGACGCACATGCGCGTGCGCGTCTTCCGGGGCTGCCAACATTTATTAATTTATGGAAAATATAAACATTCTTAATGTTTTCACCATAGTGTTAATTGGGGTCACACCCAGTCGGTCCCCTTGGACCACAAAAGGAAATTACCCCTTTTAAGAGAAAAGGAGATCTGATCGCTGTGGCTCACCCTTCCTCTAGTGTGTTATGCCCTGCATGATGAAGGATGTTGGGGCTCAGACATAGTTGTCAGAAAATCTCTGATCTGCAGACAAAGATAAAACTGTGCCCTGCCCTCATACCCCAAATTAATAAGCACACCCAATGATTGGTATTTCACAGCTATATGTTATTATACTATATTTGTCAAAACGGTATCGGGGTATTCATGTTTATTGTATGCACTCTGCCGCTACTATGCAATATGCAAATGAGAGTGAAAGTGAAAAAAGCGCCAACCATAATTTAGCACACATAGGGGGTCATTCCAACCCTGGCGGTCGGTGATAAAGCGACGGCCAACCCGCCAACAGGCAGGCGGTCAAAAAAATTGAATTCTGACCCTGGCGGGAACCGCCAACACAGCCCGCCACTTTAACACTCCGACTGCCACAGCGGGACAGACAAACAGCGCGGCGGTCACCGCCAACAGACAGGCGGCAGACAATGTACCGCCCACCCTATCACAACTCACCAATCCGCCACCTTTTCCGGGGCGGGAGCCCCGCCGATAAAAACACAGCGGAAACAGACTACGAACGGTAAAAAGCTCACCCTACACACTTCACGAGGAATCTGGACAGCATGGAACCCGAATTAAACATCCTACCTGCTCTTGTCTACCTGCTCATCTACCACGAGTACGAACTCCGGCGCAGAAGACAACGGTGAGTACTGCACCTACGACACAGGGGAGGGGGGAGGAGGAAAGGTTACGGGCACACACATACACCCCCCCCCCAACTATCAACATACCAATGCAGAGCAACAACTGAGTGACACCCCCCAAACACCCCTGAAAAATGCACAAACATAATAAAAATGTGAATTTAAATTTATGTATAAATTAGGTTCATTGAAGTCATGGAAAATTATCGTCATGAAATATCAAAGCAAAAATAATGAACAGTGCGAAAGCTATATACATAGTCAATAAGTCCTGCTCAGTGTTTCAAATATCCACAGTCCGTGGGCCAATGTCTACCAAACACATGGGCACAGCCCACACAGGAGACCTGAGTCCGTTGGAGAGAACACTGCTGGGGCATCAGATGACAAAACTACAGGCACCTCAGGGGGAAGGGAAGGGGGGGCACCTCAGCCACAGGAGTCCACGACGCCAGATCCACGAAGGGGCGACCATGCCCACTGTGCCATCCTGGGGAGTGCAAAGCCACAGTCTCTCAAGTCTCTACAGTGGGTGGATTGCCCACTGTGCCATCCTGGGGAGTGCAAAGCCACAGTCTCTCAAGTCTCTACAGTGGGTGGATTGCCCACTGTTCCATCCTGGGGAGTGCAAAGCCACAGTCTCTCAAGTCTCTACAGTGGGTGGATTGCCCACAGTGCTATCCTGGGGAGTGCAAAGCCACAGTCTCTCAAGTCTCTACAGTGGGTGGATTGCCCACTGTGCCATCCTGGGAGTGCAAAGCCACAGTCTCTCAAGTCACTACAGTGGGTGGATTGCCCACTGTGCCATCCTGGGGAGTGCAAAGCCACAGTCCATCAAGTGGATTACAGACTCCACTGGTCATGGAGGAGGCAGGGTGCCCAGAGTGCAGCGTGAACACCAGCTCGACACAGAACCGGCACTGTCAATGGTCCAGCGGTGCTTGAGACGGCGGGGCCCAGCGGAGCGGTGCTTGAGATGAAGGGCCCAGCGGAGCGGTGCTTGACACGGCGGGGCCCAGCGGAGCGGTGCTTGACAGGAAGGGCCCAGCGGAGCGGTGCTTGACACGGCGGGGCCCAGCGGAGCGGTGCTTGACAGGAAGGGCCCAGCGGAGCGGTGCTTGACAGGAAGGGCCCAGCGGAGCGGTGCTTGAGACGGCGGGGCCCAGCGGAGCGGTGTTTGAGATGAAGGGCCCAGCGGAGCGGTACTTGACAGGAAGGGCCCAGCGGAGCGGTGTTTGAGACGGCGGGGCCCAGCGGAGCGGTGCTTGAGATGAAGGGCCCAGCGGAGCGGTGCTTGACAGGAAGGGCCCAGCGGAGCGGTGCTTGACACGGCGGGGCCCAGCGGAGCGGTGCTTGACAGGAAGGGCCCAGCAGAGCGGTGCTTGAGACGGCGGGGCCAAGCGGAGCGGTGCTTGAGATGAAGGGCCCAGCGGAGCGGTGCTTGAGACGGCGGGGCCCAGCGGAGCGGTGCTTGACACGGCGGGGCCCAGCAGAGCGGTGCTTGACAGGAAGGGCCCAGCGGAGCGGTGCTTGACACGGCGGGGCCCAGCGGAGCGGTGCTTGAGATGAAGGGCCCAGCGGAGCGGTGCTTCACACGGCGGGGCCCAGCGGAGTGGTGCTTGACAGGAAGGGCACAGCGGAGCGGTGCTTGACAGGAAGGGCCCAGCGGAGCGGTGCTTGAGACGGCGGGGCCCAGCGGAGCGGTGCTTGAGATGAAGGGCCCAGCGGAGCGGTGCTTGACAGGAAGGGCCCAGCGGAGCGGTGCTTGAGACGGCGGGGCCCTGTTCAGCGGTGCCTTTCTTCACGGCGGGGCCCTGTTCAGCGGTGCCTGTCTTCACGGCGGGGCCCTGTTCAGCGGTGCCTTTCTTCACAGCGGGGCCCTGTTCAGCGGTGCCTTTCTTCACGGCGGGGCCCTGTTCAGCGGTGCCTTTCTTCACAGCGGGGCCCTGTTCAGCGGTGCCTTTCTTCACGGCGGGGCCCTGTTCAGCGGTGCCTGTCTTCACGGCGGGGCCCTGTTCAGCGGTGCCTTTCTTCACGACGGGGCCCTGTTCAGCGGTGCCTTTCTTCATGGCGGGGCCCTGTTCAGCGGTGCCTTTCTTCACGGCGGGGCCCTGTTCAGCAGTGCCTGTCTTCACGGCAGGGCCCTGTTCAGCGGTGCCTGTCTTCACGGCGGGGCCCTGTTCAGCGGTGCCTTTCTTCACGGCGGGGCCCTGTTTCAGCGGTGCCTTTCTTGTCTATCAATGGAGCCAGACCTGGCCAGGACTCCCTGCTTAGTCGCCCTCCGACGTGCTGTTGCTGGACCCTCCTGTGACGGAGTCCTGGGCCCGTGGGTGTCCTCCGTCACACCCGGGATGGGGCTTGTGGGGCCCTCCTGGTCCGCGCCCCTGCTGGCTGACTTCTCCGCCCTGCTGCCCTTGCCCTCCTTCGATGAGGCTCTCTGGCCCTTGCCTCCCCTTGATGTTGTGGCAGGTGAAGTGCCACAACTTTGGTCCTTGGGGGCAGCCGTGTCAGCCTTCTCACGGCGGGCCTTGGTCTTACGGGTTCTCTTTCCAGGGGGGGGGGGCTGGCTGTCCCCTTGCTGCTGGCTGATGTATCTGTGCTGGGAAAGGGTGGACTCCAAAACCCGTGCACAATGGTCAGACTTGATGCAGGGCTGGTGGTGGCTGAGGTGCTCTTTGGACTCTTACCAGATGGGGTGGGTCAGGTGGTGCAAAGAGGTCAAGTTTGGAGAGGAAAAGTTTTTTAGGAGCAATGGGAAGGGTAGGTGCAGTGGGTATGGGAGTGGAGGGAGAGGATGTGGTTGTAGGAGAGTCAGGTGTGCTGTCTATGGGTGCAGGTGCTTGTGACGTAGGCTGTCGTGTGGTGGTTGGCTGTTGTGTGGGTGGCTGCCTGCGTTTGTGTGTTTTGGAAGAGGGGGTGACAGACACAGTGGGAGAGGACACAGGGGACGTGTAAATGGCAGTGGGGGTGGTGACTGCACATGTGCGGACTGTACTGGAGGGTGTGCTGGTGATGGAAGTACTGGCTGATGGTGGTGTGCATGCAGGTGTGAGTGTAGACGTCACAGGGAGGGAGCAGGGAGACGAGGAGGAGGGGGACACAGAGGTGGTAGTGACTGTTGGCATGTCTGCATCTGGATGTTGCTTGGGTGAATGCTTGTGGGATCTGTGGTGCTTATGTCTGGATGAGCTGCCCTTGGGTGTTGAGGTGTGTGCAGGCTGGTCTGATGGTGTGGATGGGATAGGCTGAGGAACAGGAGACTGGGACTGGGTGGAGGCAGTTAGAAGAGGGAGGCTGGAAACAGGGACAATGGCTGCCGTCAGTGCTGAGGCCAGAGCATTGAACGATCGTTGATGGGCAGCCTGACCCAAATGAATGCCCTCCAGGTATGCATTGCTCCGATGCACCTCCCTCTCTAACCCCTGGATGGCATTCAAAAGGGTAGACTGCCCAACAATGATGGTCTGGAGGAGGTCAATGACCTCCTCACTGAGGGCAGCAGGGGTAACTGGGGCAGGGCCTGAGGTGCCTGGGGCGAAGGAGATGCCCGCCCTCTTGGGCGAGCGGGCACGGAGCGAAGGCTAAGGGCTGCTGGGAGGGCGGAGCTGGTGCGCTGGGTGGCGGCTGTACCTGTTGTGGCGGGGGGCACGGATGTTGCCGCCACCGCTAGGGAGCTCCCTTCCGAGGACGTGTCAGTGTCGCTGGTGTCACCACGGGTCCCCGTTGTGGAGCTCCCCTCGCCCTCCGTGTCACTGGTGACCTCGGTGTCTGTAGCATGGCCCACCGGGGCCTTGTGAGTTGCAGCTCCCTCGTGCTCCGATGCCAATTCTCCTCCGCCAGATGATGCTAATGCACACATGCACAAGAAGATAAAGAAAAAGGGTGGGGGGAGAAATAAAGACAGGTTGAGTGCATGCATTGTCAACACCGTTGGCGGAGAGGACAGACACAGGAGCCTCCAGCACTACGCCGCGCAATCGAGGTACACTACTCAGTACTTGTGACTAGGCCTACAGGTCTATGGACAACAAATGCACACATGGGTGATGCTGGACCATGGATTGCTGTACTTGGCACCCTACAGGGGTGGGGGGCGGGGCACAGGGCCATGCCTAAAGGAGGGGACTAACCTACAGAAAGCGCCCTGGCCTAATGTCACCCACAGCCCTCCTCCCCCACCCAGACACCTCCACTGCGCGTAAAGATAGCAGAATGTGCTGGTACTCACCCCCTTGTGTCTGCTGTGATGTCCTCACGCGCCCATCCAAATCGGGGTAGGCCACCGCCAGGATCCGGGACATCAGGGGGGTCAAGGTACGACTGGCACCCCTCCTACGTTGGGAGGCCATCCCCAGCAGTGACTCGGCGGTCTTCCTGGTCCCACGGCGGATGTCCTCCCACCTCTTTCGGCAGTGGGTGCCCCGTCTGTTGTGGACCCCCAGGGCCCGGACTTCCTTGGCGATGGCACGCCAAATGTCGACTTTCTGATGGGCGCTGACCTATTTGACATGTACAGGGTGGGAAAGGAAAAATCAAAATTTTTCTGCATGTTAGATGTGATTGCCCCCCCCTCCCCAACCTTGCCAAGTGGCACATGCTCGCATCTGTCGTGCCTTGCACTCCTCATTCGCTCCCCACCCCACCATCTTACATCCTCCATACACAACCCAGGCATAGCCCATTCAACGTGCACCCAGTGTACTTACCTGTTGGTCTGGAGGACCGTAGAGTAGCGCATACTGGGGCAGGACCCCATCCACAAGTTTCTCCAATTCTTCTGAAGTGAAGGCAGGGGCCCTTTCGCCAGTCGCAGCAGCCATTGTCTCTTCCAGACCGAGGTCACAGCAGCACTTGCAGTATAGGTCCTCTCCTGTGGATGATCAGGTCTCGAGTGATTAAGCAGATAGAAAATGGCGGTCATTGGCTCCTGAGACCCATAGGGTTCAATGTTAACCAATGCGCCTTCGCACTGCGGTCTTCGACCGCCTACCGCCACGGTGTGCCACGCCAGCGCGTTGACCTCACATCCCACTGTCACACTTCTCAGGTCAGGCAGCCGCCATTACAAGGGCCCACATGGCTTAATTACTACTGCGTCACACAGGCCTAGGCCTTGCATTGCCACTCATACAAGCCTGTCAATGCATAGCGATTCGTGTACTGTGCAGGTGATGTCAGTACTCCATTTTTTGGCAAGTGGGTCTTTTCAGACAACAGTGGCCATGTCATCAGGGATGTCTCAGCCTATGTTTTCAAAGGTTTTGTCCAGTGTGTTGTCTGCCCTGATGAAATACATGCGGAGCTACATTGTTTTCCCTGAGGAGGGTGATTTGGCCACTCTGAAGGGTGATTTCTATGCCCTTGGACATACCCCCAACATCATTGGGGCCATTGATGGGACCCATGTGGCTTTAGTACCCCCAAAAGACAATGAGCAGGTGTACAGAAATAGAAAAAATTACCATTCTATGAATGTCCAGGTGGTCATTTTGGCTGACCAGTACATCTCCCATCTAAATGCCAAGTTCCCTGGGTCAGTGCATGACGCGTATGTCATGCGAAATAGCAGCATCCCTTATTTGATGGAACAGCTACAGAGACACCGTGTGTGGCTAATAGGTGACTCTGGTTACCCTAACCTGCCTTGGCTATTGACCCCAGTGAGGAATCCCCGGACCAGGGCAGAGGAACGGTACAATGAGGCCCAATGGCGAACTAGGAGGATTATAGAACGGACCTTCGGCCTCCTGAAGGCCAGGTTTAGGTGCCTGCATATGACAGGTGGATCCCTAATGTACTCACCAAAGAAGGTGTGTCATATCATCGTGGCCTGCTGTATGCTTCACAATCTTGCATTGCGACGCCAGGTGCCTTTCCTGCAGGAGGATGGTCCAGATGGTGGTGTTGTAGCAGCTGTGGATCCTGTGGAGAGTGAAGAGGAGGAAGACGACGGGGACGACACGGACAACAGGGACTCAGTTATACAACAGTATTTTCAGTAGCACACAGGTAAGAATCACCCACGCCATTTTACATTTACTTACAGTCTCCTGCCTCTCTACTGTCTGTGTTTCCCCCCCAGTTCCTTGTAACTGATTTTTGACTTTCCCTTCCCTTTTCAGAGCTGTATGACCCACAGCGTGACTTCTGCTTTGTTTTCTCATGGACTAATGCTTATTGACATTGGTATGTTGTCATCACAATGTAAGTGAACATTATTGCACCGTTATGTGTAATACATTTGTTAAGAATACAAGCAGACTCCTGATTTTTGAAGTGCAATTGGTGATTTATTTTAAGTGCTGCATATAGTTAAACGGTGATGGGTGGGGGTGGAGTAATGTCCATGGCAGAGTCCAGTTCTCAGTCTCACAGCTGCATTGTCCAAATGCCTGTGGAAGGATGGAGCAGGGGCTGTTTAAGGTTTGAGAGGGTGACAATGTGGGACAGTGGGATGACATCAGGGGGTATCTTATGCTGGTGGTGGTCTTGGCATCCTACTCTGTCTTCTTGTGTGATCTCAGGTTCCGCTTGCGGGGTGGTTGATCTTCAGCAGGAGGTGGGGTTCTGGTGGCCTGTCGTTGTGTGGGGGCCTCCTGTCCACTAGCGCCGGCGGAGGTGGTAGGCTGTTCGTGGTCCGGGCTAGTGACAGGGGCCCTTTGGAGTGCCACATGGTCCCGCAATGTGGTGTCTATCCGGTTGAGGGCCAGGACGATGGTCCCCATTGCGGACCCGATGTTCCTGAGTTCGTCTCTGAACCCCATGTACCGTTCCTCCTGCTGTGCCTGGATTTCCTGGAACCTGGCCAGTACCGTCGCCATCGTCTCCTGGGAGTGGTGGTATGCTCCCATGATGGTGGTGAGGGCCTCTTGGAGAGTGGGTTCCCTGGGCCGTTCCCCCCCCACTCGCACAGCAGCCCTCCCAGTTCCCCTGTTTCCCTGGGCCTCTGTCCCCTGGACGGTGTGCCCACTACCACTGCCCCCAGGTCCCTGTTGTTGTTGGGGTGGTGGGTCAGTCTGGGTGCCCTGTAGTGGCAGACACACCGCTGATTGACGCGTCCTGGAGACAGAGGCATGGGCCCGCTGGGTGGGAGCTGTGCTGGTATTCCCAGAGGGGGTTGGGTCTGCTGTGGCCTGTGTCTGTGTGTGGGGAACCGACTGTCCAGAGGTCCCCGATGGTCCGGGCTGGTCATCAGGTTCTAGGTCGACAGAGCTGCTGTCATCACTGGGGGCCTGTTCTGGGGGTGGGATGGACAAATCTGGACCCTCCTGGCTGGTGTGTTGGCGTTCGGGCCCTGCAGGGGTAAAAGAGTATGGTTATTGCTTTTGTGTGTGCCATGGCGTGCGATTTGTGGGTGCCCTTGTCCCCCAGTGCTGGCATTCCCTTGTGGGAGGAGTTGTGAGGGTTGTTTGGGGGGGGGGATGGGTATGTGCAGTGGTCATGCTTAGGTGATGGGTGTCCATGGTTTGTGTTGGCATTCAGGGATTGGTGTTGTGTTGGGTGGGTTGTGTTGGTGAGACATTGGCAGGGAGGATGTGTGCTGGGGGGTTGGGGGTGAGGGTGGGGGTGTGGGTTGGCATGCTGGTGGTTGGGGGGGGGTGAAGTAGTTGAGATTAGACTTACCAGAGTCCATTCCTCCGCCTACTCCAGCGAGGCCCTCAGGATGCAGGATGTTCAAGACCTCTTGCTCCCATGCTGTGAATTCGGGTGTAGTGGGTGGGGGTCCGCCGCCAGTCTTCTGCACAGCGATGTTGTGTCTTGACACCATCGACCGCACCTTCCCCCGTAGGTCGTTCCAGCGCTTTCGGATGTCGTCCCGATTTCTGGGATGCTGTCCTACAGCGTTGACCCTGTCGATGATCCTTTGCCATAGCTCCGCCTTCCTGGCTATTGTGGATTTGCTGCACCTGTGTGCCGAAGAGCTGGGGCTCTACCCTAATTATTTCCTCCACCATGACCCTGAGTTCTTGGTCCGAGAACCTGGGGTGTCTTTGGGGTGCCATGGGGTGGTGTGGATGAGGTGTGGGGTGGTGTTTGTGGTGATGTGAGTGGTGGTGTGTGGTGATGTGTGTGTGTAGATGTGGTGTGGGTGATGATGTTGGCTTCCTGTGTGTTGTGGTTTGCGTTCCCTGTGCTCTCTCTCTGTGTATTGCGCCTTGTCTCTGAATTTCGATTTGTGGGGGTTTGTGGGTGATGTGGGTGTGTGTTTTATATGGTGATGGGTGTGTGGGAGTGTTGTGTGTATGTGTATCAGGTGTGTGTATTTCAAATTGTCCAATGTGGCTGTGTTTTGTATAGGTGTGTGTATTTTGAGCGCGGCGGTGTGTACCGCCAATGGAATACCGCGGTTGTAAGACCGCCGCATGGATTCGTGGGTCGTAATGGCATGGGCGTGTTTGTGTTGGCGTGACGGTGGAGGTTTGGTCATCTCCAGTTTATCGCTGACCGCTGATGAGGCGGCCTTCCGTGGATGTTGGGTTTTCGGCGGTTTGGCAGTTGTGGGTCAGAATGACCGTGGCGGTTTACCGCGGCCGCGGCGGTAGTATGGCGGTCTTCTGACCGGCGGTAAGAGCCTTTTACCGCCGAGGTCAGAATGACCCCCATAGGCCCTCATTACAACCCTGGCGGTCAAAGACCGCCAGGGCTTTTTCGACGGAAGCACCGCCAACAGGCTGGCGGTGCTTCACATGGGATTACAACTGTGTCGGAAGTGCCCCGGTCGCACTGCCGGGACCAGAGGTTTCCCGCCACATTGGTCCCAGCGGTTGTAATCCCCCAGGGCAGCCCAGGGGATTACAAGTCCTCCTCCCGCCAGCCTTTTCTTGGCGGTATGAACCGCCATGAAAAGGATGGTGGAAAGGGGAGTCGCGGGCCCCTAGGGGCCCCTGCACTGCCCATGCCTATGGCATGGGCAGTGCAGGGACCCCTGCCACGGCCACATGGAGCTTTTCACTGTCTGCACAGCAGACAGTGAAAAGCGCAACGGGTGCAACTGCACCCGTCGCACCGCCATGATGCGGCCGAGATCCCTGCTGGGCCGGCAGGCGGAAACTAGGTTTCCGCCTGCCGGCCCAGCGGGGATCTCCAAATAGCCACCGCGGGAGTGCGGCCGCATTGGCGGCCGCACAGCAGTTTCAACTTGTCGGGCAGCAAGTTGAAATGAGGGCCATAATGGTTCTATTAGTTTATTCCCCTCCGAATGTACCTTTATTGTTTTCTGTAAATAGCTGTCTCAGTTCACTAAGCTTTATTATGCCAAGCCATGCCGGCATCGGGTCTGCAGTCATGCAGCATCTCTACTTAGCAACCGGTGTATGAGGCTAACCCCAAACCTGCACCAGTTCCTCAGGTACGTTTATTGCTAATGGTGCCTCACGAAACAAGGAGGGGGAACTCGTGCTAAGCTCCTGTTTTTCTACAGACATGTGCAAACAATGCCTGAAGCTACGGAAGCTAATTATACTTTTCAATTGTCCTTACAAGACAGAGTTCTGCAAGGACATCTTCGCCTGTAGCCTGGGAAACCAAAAGCTAGGGGTAAAGATGCAACTGGTGAGTTGGTAAAGAATGGCCTATAGGGGATATCTGTAAGGCAACTACATGGAGACCTGTGCATACATAAATGTCTTGATTCATGTTTGGTTTTAGAGCACATGTCCTAATGAAACAAGTCTTACCATGGGGCCTGTTCGCTTAGTCCTTTGAGCAAGTTACCTAGCTTTGCTAATGCTCTTTCTTGTAGATACCCTACATAACCACATATTCCTCACCTTGTGAACACCCCAGGCTCCAGAATGGATCTGAGGATTAGTCTCAACAATTTCCTTGCACGCCGTAGATGGCGTCTTGCGACTTCGTGTCTGGTCCGTCCAATGCCTGAGTGACATAAGGGCCACAATATGACTGCCATCTCTGCACATCACATGTCTGGCGGTGCTTCCGAGGGGATTACGACCGCGGCGGTAGCGCCACGGTCGCACCGCCCGGGCCAGCGGTTTCCCGCCACATTTGCCCCGGCGGTGATAATCCAGGGGATTACGAGTCCCCCTACCGCCAGCCTTTTCCTGCCAGTTTGAACCGCCAGGAAAAGGCTGGCGGTACGGGGTGTCGCGGGGCCCCTGCACTGCCCATGCCATTGGCATGGGCAGTGCAGGGGCCCCCTGACAGGGCCCCGTGCAGCTTTTCACTGTCTGCATAGCAGACAGTGAAAAGCGCGATGGGTGCAACTGAACCCGTCGCACGGCCGCAACACCGCCGGCTCCATTTGGAGCCGGCTCGCATGTTGCGGCCCAGCGGGGATGTCATTATGGGCACCACGGGAGTGCGGCCGCATTGGTGGCCGCACGGCGGTTACAACTTGGTGGGCGGCGGTTGCCGTCTGCCAATGTTGTAATGACCCCCAAAGTCTTTAGTAATTAGTTTGTGCCAATTTGCAGATCTGTAGATTGGGATATTTTTAGTATGGACCACAATGGTCCATTACACAGAACATGGAGGAGGGTGGGTTGGTGAGGAATCTGTGATCAGTGTATTCACCAGAGAGTTACTAAAAGGAAAGTATATTATTCTTAGAATGGTTACTTCTAACTGCAGATTTCTCAACTTGTGAATAGACACTAAAAGACTAAACAGGCAAAATGTCCCTCCTGCCTGGCCTGGCTGTCCAATTAGTTTTGCACCCTGAACCTGTGAACCAGCGCCAATGTAGCAGCCTGGCAGATGTCCGAGATCGGCACTCCACGTGTCAAAGCAGTGATAACAGCCTTATTTATGGTGGAATGAGCGTGCAGGCATTCCAGAGCATGTTTCTAGGCCATTCTAAAACCGATTTTTACACAAAGGACAATCCATCCGAAGATGGTCCATTTTTACCCTGCTTTACCATTCGTTGTTGCAGATAATCTAATGTAAGTTGATCCTCCACCCGATGGCACTGGTGCGATCAGTGTAGAAGAAACTCAGAGCTCTCTTTGGGATTAAGCAATACATTCTTCCTTCCTCCTTGGATGGATGAGAAGGGACAAAGAACACCAACAGAGTGACAGTCTGTCCAATGTGGAAGGGCATGACAACTTTCGAGACAAACACTGCCTTGCTCTGTAGCTCCAACCTGGCCACAAAGAAGGTGGTATACAATTGATGGACTGAAAGTGCTTGTTGTTCACTCACATGATGAGCTAATGTGATATTTATTGACGAACACTGTCTTCAAGGTTAGTAATCTTTAAGAAAAATTGTACATTAGTTCCAATGAAACGCACACCAGATATGGTGTAAATTGCATGGGCTGTCTTCAAGGGTAGTAATCTTAAATAAAAATTGCACATTGGTTCCAATGGAACACACACCAGATATTTGGTGTAATTTGCATAGGCTTGCATGCACGACCTTGCCTTGCTGCAACTGAAGATCTTCTCGAAGCAGCAGTCGGATTGCAGGATAGCTGCTGAAGGACAGAATTTCTTGGTACCCTACTCTAATGGTCCAATCCAGAGCCTTTAAAATTACGTGGACTGCCTTGTCCCTGGTCGTCTTCAGAACTTTGTGCAGAAGAGGGTCTGAAAACCTATGTGACAGCAGAAGCATGTCAGAATCAGAATGGGGTTGCGGAAGAGGTCGAGGTGGTGGAAATTTAATCGAGGATGCAGCAGATTCACTCCCAAGCCCGAAAGGACTATTGGCTCTTCTTCTGGCATTGCTGTCAGCGTCAACACATTGGGAACTTATGCGATATCTGGTACTGTAGGTGGAGTCGTGGGGGGCATGAGTCCCAGAGCCGGACGAACTCTGGAGCCGGGGGTCAATGATGGATCCACATCTGCTGGCAGTATCCCAACTGGAGGCCTCCTTGGATCCTTGGGGCCTGAAAGCATGCCAGGGGGCTCCAGAAGTGTACCAAAAATTTGCAAAATAGGGTCTTTGAAGGGGTGCTTAATTGCACCTCCAATGGGGATCGGTTCTGTGGTGGGCGATCTCTCCGTAGTGGGTGACGGAGACCTGCAGGTATCCTGACATCCACAGAAAGTCTGCCGATGAGAGCGGCAGTAAGAAGGGAAGCCATTATTGGACTTCTTGTGTTTTTCCTTTTTGGACTTAACTAGGTATTTGGAGAGGGATGATGGTCTCTCTTGGGAACTGCCTCGATTCGGCATTCCGAGCCTTCCTACGGTGCTCGGAAATGTGGTTTGGCTTTGCGGTCCCCAGAGGTCTTCTGATTGATTGGGAGCATTTGTTGCATGCCTTTAAGTCATGCATGCAGCCGCACCACAAGAGACAGACTTCTTCTAGGCCTATCATTGACATCTGATGGTGGCAATCTTCACAGGGTTTTAACCCCATAATTTTAGGGGTAGACGTGTCCCTTATACGCTAAAAACATTTCAGGAATTTTTCTGTGAAGTGACAGAAATCAAGAAGCGAGTTCTCGATCTGTGTCAGATGAAACTTACGCAAACATGCGGGGATGGCTGTTACATTGTAGTCTCAACGTCACTTCCAGGGCACGCCAAAACAGATGAGGGGTGCACAATGCCACCTACAGGCATGCAGGGGGAAATGCTGAGAAAAATCTCTGAATCCAGCTTGGAACCTAGGATAGTCATAAAGGGAGAAGTATTCATTAGAATTTTTTGCATTCTTTCGCTACTCTTATAACGGATGGGCTTGCTATCCTATCCGGTACCCATGATTTCATCCTTGAAAGAAAAGGAATCAATCAGGGGGATCTCTGTTAAAATCATAAGCAGCAACTTCCTCCTTGTTGGGAAGAATATGGTTTACGATGGTTACAGAAAGAGGGTCTCTTAAAACTGCATTGCCACTTTTCCAGCCTTACATGTATGAAGCCAATATGACTACATTAATCCAGCTTTTTCTTTCATTTCTTTTAAAAAAAGATTGTGAAAGGGTTTTTTCCAGTCATTTTGTTTATTTGGTGAATTTCCTATTTTTAGATAGCCAGTATTTAGTAACGAAGATAAATAAAACAGGACAATGTAGCATTTTAATAAGCTACTAAGTTGTTTTTAAATTATATTTTTAGGCTCTTCTAACAAAAGCAAAGAAAATTAGTTATTTTTTTAAAGTGCTCCGGACTCCGGAAAATATGCTGGACAATTCTGCGATTATGATTACCAGTGGAGATACCCTGAAACAGAACTATAACATCATTGCATGCAGATAATTAAAACTGATATCTGGCATCTCGGGCCAGATGAAATAATGCTTCCCTAGGGTGTCTACCTGTTTCTGTGTGGCTTACCTTAGCGGCCCTTCATTTCTATTTCTGGATTTCCTGTCTAAACTGCTGTGCCTAATGTTTTAAGTGCCTAAATGCAGGACATCTTCAGAAAAACAAAACTAGAGTTGGTAAATTTACCAGGACCTGAATGTTAGGTCGTATCATATTCTTACTTGCAATGTGGCATTGCTTCTGCATATTTGTTTGTTTATAATACACATAACAATGACACTCTATGGCTGAGAGGAAGACGACAACCCCCTTCAAAATGTGTGCTCATAGCATACTATGACTAGCCACCATAGAACACTGTTGTCTCTTGACTTCCTTCAGGTTCCTCTTATGTGTCTGCAGCTCTAAGCAGAACAATATTTACTATATATGATGGGATAATGAAATTCGGATCTACATGACAATTCTTTCTAAAGAACTTATCTTTTCTTTGTATTGTCAATGGCAGCCTTTTTCCAGAGTGCCCGTTAAGAGCCCTGTTTACTACCTTGTTACGGATTATTGGATTAAGCGTGTATGTGACCACGCGTAAAGTATGGAGTACCTTTTCCCACTCTGATGAGTAGCTTGACCTGAGATACATGTACATGAAGATGATGGTCCCATAGTACACGCTTACTACTGTCACATGTCAGTCTCATGTGGAGGAAGCTTTGCATTTTCCCTTGGCCGAGCAGATCTTTAAAACAGCAGTCACAATGTGGATGTAAGAAACAAGGGTCAGAAGGAAGGCAAAGAGAGCAATGATGCCTCCTGAGACGTATGCCATAATCTTGTAGACAAATGTATCTTTGCAAGAGAGTCTTAAGAGTGGTGGCATCTTCCACAGATAGTGGTTTACATGCTTGGACTTGCAATAGGGAACCTGGAAGGTAGACAAGTATGAACAAATGAGATCAGAAAGCCAATGCTCCATAAACACCCTGCTAATTGAAGGCAAAGTCTCCTACTAATAATCGTAGCATAGTGCAGGGGGTTACAGATAGCTACGTCAAAGTACCATGCCATGACAGCCAATGTAATGCACTCTGCTGCTCCAACAGGCAGGGAGAAATACATTTGAGCACCACACCTAATGAAGGAGTTCCTCTTATTCTTCTTCAGGGTGCTCTCCATAATCTTGGGGGCTAGTGTAAAAGAGAAGCATATTTCCATAAAGGATAGGTTGCCAAGGAATATTTAAATAGGGGAATGAAGCTGGAAATCATTTATCACAAACGAGGGCAGTGTTTCCAGATATAATAATCACATAAATAACCAAGAAGATAATGAAATACAAGACTTGCAGGTGGGGAACAGAAGAAAGACCTTGCAGGATGAATTTGCTGGCACTTGTTTGGTTTTGATGCTCGGTTGGGCTCACGCAAAAAAAATGAACAGAGGAAAGACAAGAAAATGATTGTGAAGGGAAACAGAACGGTTTAACAGTTTGACGTAGAGACGTACATTTTCTTGGCTCAGTCGTTGCCCCAAAATTGGTGCAGGTAGCTAGTGACTAAATATGTGCATGCCGCTGTTTGATTAATTGTGGGCAAAAAGTTAGGAAGTCCAACTCACTCTGAAGTTTGTCTGCATTCGTACAATTACCATCACTAATTGGTTTCCTTATTAATAGCCTTGGGATGAATACTGTTGCCCCAAAATTGGGAGAAGAGAGACCGCTCATGATGAACATATTTAACACTATAGGCCAGATTAAATAAAATGATGTTTTTCTGTGAGCATGTGTAAATTACTCCTGATTTACACTTGATTGACAGGAGTAAGGTACACCCACTCATCGAAACAATCTTTTTTTTTTATAATCCAGCCCTAAATTGCCCACCTTTTCTGCTAAAATGTAAACTTGAAAGAAGAGACTGGAGATTATCATCAAAATATACTGATCTATATTTTTAAAAATCCACTTTGTTTGTTGCGTGTCGCAGAAAGTTTAAGAAAGTGACAGCGTGGAACACTATTCCAATGTATCAACTTTCAGGCGGAACGGTCGCAGCAGGCAGTTGGTTTAACTGTCATTTGTTTCACATCTTTGGTGTTCATAAAACAATAATTACTTGAGATCTACAAAAAAAAATGTCAAATATCACAGCTGAAGAGTTAGAATGGTCATGATGGGTCCAGATACACAGGAGATGAGGTTAACAGTCCCTGCAGAAACAGACATGTTGCGTTAAGATATAATAACTACCTCCTCAGGTCTGCCCATGTGAGAACACAAGCATGAAGGCAAGGCACCACTGGTCAACTGAAGGCAAGGCACCACTGTTCTTAAAATACAGATCAGAGCTATGGCATGACAATCTGTATTAGTGACACCAATGAAGTGCTGTTCCTCGCATACATACGGAGCAAACAAAGAGTGGTGTCTAGCTTTGCTCTCTGTGGAAAAGGAGGGATACAGATGGTCTCAAGCAGTGACTCATGAAACTAGAACCTTCCTGGAGACAGGGCTAATTAATATTAAAATATTTAATTGTGTCACTGCATTCATCTCACAAGTCCCTCAAACAATCTATTTAACACAGCAAGAACCCACATTGCATCCATTAGAGTAGCAGGTTTTAGTCCAATGTTCTTCGGAATCCATAAGTTTGGAATAGAACCAAGATGTCGCTGCCACTCTAATTTTAAAGTGAAACCCAAATCTCGTTTTCACTGACCCAGGAGCAGAAGGCTCAGGCAGAAGGCTCATGACACTTGTTCCCTGACAGCTGTTCCATGATATGGATCCTGCACACCACCTAAGTGCTAGGCTCTGTTGAGAGATTAGGGCAAATCCAGCATGTGCACCTATCTCTCATGACCAATTGGTGTTTGATGATTAATAATCGTATGATACTGGTCTTTTTACTCTACAACCCATCAGCGTTTCCACGGTCTAAGTTTATGTAGCCTGTTTTGGCGCCTGAATTCTCCCTGGGTACAGGTGTGTGAGTGAGTAGCACTTGGTTCCATGAAGTATGAGGTATTCCTAAGTTTTTCCACTTCCTAAATGAATGCTGCCCCTACATTATAAGGCTGCTTCATATAGTTTATTATTAGCCAGAGCGGGCGCCTCCTCTTTCTGTGATGGCTCCTCGGCGCTGTTCTCTTCTCCCATCTCCCTGTAGAAAACACTCTAGCGGCTTTTAGTTGCTTTGGAGGTTGCAACATCCCTTTATATGGTGAACGTGATACCTACAATGTGAAGGGATTACATTCTGTGTGCTCTGCTGGGTTTAACCCTGCCGAGCAACACACTCAGGAAACCGTTAGGTCACTCAGAGTATGACAAATGACATACTATTCTATGTGGCTGGATTACAACGTTTCTATTTTTAGTTTGCCTTCAGAACACGTACTGGCCTTAGCTGCAATTTCAACATTCAGGAAATCCTGAACTTGTTTTCCAAAGTAAATAAAACATTATAAAAGATTCAGCAAACAACCAGGCAATAGGAGTCCACAAGCCTCACAATGTTGCAAAAATGTAAACAGAGAGGAATAGGAAAAACTAAAATATTCTTGGTCTTGGTGTGTGAACCACTGCATCTCAACCAACAGAAAAAATGAATAAGCGCTGCCATACCTGCCACGTTCTGATGTACAGTCACAATATCATGGTGATATCCAACTAATAGTAACAGCGTAGACTGTATAAAGCAACTTACAAGAAAGTCAAATATTTCAGTACTTATAAAACATGTCTGGTACATCATACAAACTTAAATGAATCTTACAAAAATATATTGCATTGACCAACACTGTACCACAAACTGTACAAACAATTCTCAAGACTTCTGCATGTTGCTGTCATATCGTTTCATTGGAAAAGCCATGAGAAGTACTTCCATTTTGACATTTCATTGTCACTCAAACTGAACTTCGCAGCCTAAAATATTCAACATAATTTCCTTAAAAGAAACTACTAAAATGATCAATGTAATCTCTATCACTAGATCACCAACCAACATCTGCCCCTCAAATGTATTTAAAAATATCCTTTTGACATCCCTACTACCTTACCAGCCAGAGGAATCATTAGGTCATTCCTCCTCGACAGAGAAATCCAGTGACCTAAAACCACCTCAGTTGGACAGGGCCCTTCTAAGGGGATTCTCTAAAACATTTTGGTTTTTCCCTTTTGTCGTTTTTTGCTGACTCTGTTTGCATAGACTTAGAACGCTGGACACTTTCCTCCTTTATGCAGTGTGAAAGTGTGTGCACCCTTCATACACATGCCAGGAAGGGGTGCTTGCGTAATTGGTTTAGGTGCTGTACCCAGGAGTGCCCTGTGAGAAGGTACACCACATACACGGGGTGGGTGCGGCCCCGGCTAGTGATGGCATGCAGCACTGAGTGTGCCCACCACCAGAACAGCCTGTCAAACATGTATTAGGCCCACCAATTGAGGACTGTGGAGGTGCAGTTGAGCTTGTACTTAGGTTGGCATGACTCACTCCTTAGTCAACCCTGAGTGGGCCTTCCACTAACCCTAGAGCACCCCCCGGAGGGCAGAGCAGATGGTAGATGAAAGGATGGGCAGGAACACATAGGTGTTCCATGCCCCAGTAGTTAAGAACCCCCACATGGGTTTTCCCCACCTAGGAGATAGGCAGGCTCTTCTCATAGGTTTGGTTGATTACCTTTTAGTGGCCTTAGGGCTCTGGGCACTTTCCCACTGTAGTTATAGTGTGAAAGTGTGCGTGCCCTTCTTACACGTTAGAAAGTAGCGCTTCAAGTGTGTGCGCACTTGCACCAAGGGTGTTTTTTTAAATGTGTGCCAAGACTCCCATTGCAGGCCTGAGGGTATGAGCTTGCACCATGGTGTTGTAAACATGTGTCCCACCTGCCACTGCTGGCCAGTGTCTGCGCACTTTCACCAAGGGTGTTTTTAACATGTGCTAAGGCTGCAATTGCAGGCCTGAGTATGCGCGCTTGTACTGTGGTGTTTTAAACATGAGTCTAGCCTGCCATTGCCATTGCACATATGCTTGGGTTGGCCTTTCTAAATCCCCAGCCAATCCTGAGGAGACCTTCCAAAACCAATAGGACACCCCAGGGTAAGTTCTAAAGGGGTGAAGTGAGTGGTAGGTGAAAGGCAGGGCAGGTACACAGAGGTGTTCTCTGCCAAGGTAGTGAAGAATACCCATGTGTGTTTTCCCTACCTCTGAAGTTTGCTCTTCCCATAAGGCTAACATGGGGGACTGATTAAAATCACTTCAAACTTCAAAAGTGGATTGCAGTAGAGCAGCCTCATAATGTTTCCTATCATTGGATTCGCAACGACAAACCGCTTCCTATGGTGTAGGTGGTTTTGTCATTACTAGCTTACAAATGCCACTTCTGGAAAGTGGGCATTTCTCTGCTCTAAAATTTGCTGTGTGCCTTTCTACTTTGCTTTAATCCACACTGGCGGCTGTGGGGAGCACGTCTGTGTATTCCCCAGCAACAGCTATAAACATTGGGCATGCAACTGGAATGACAGACCTCTGCCATTTGAGGGCCTGGCTGGATAAATTAGAGGGAGAGGTTTTGGCACTTAGCCTCTGGGAGCCAGAACACGGCCATACTAAAAATTAAAATCTGCATTCCACTGCCCCGTGACAGACAGGACTGAAATTCAGGGAAGACATCTGTGGTTCAAAGGAACATCTGTGGCATAAGGAAATAGACCTCCACCAATCACTTAATCCATCCAAAGCCGAATTTCTCCTCATTTCTTTCTTGAACTCTCACGTACTGGTTCAATCAACATCATCTACTGTAAATGTACCACTGTTGACAGCACCAAATCCCTAGGATTCATCCTGAACAAAGACCAAATCTGCAGTTATATGTCAACAATATAGCGAAAAAAACACTTTCAAATGTGTCTACTGTGGGTGATTCATCACTTAATTCTAAAACAAGCTCTCAAAGCCTGGTCCAAGCATCTGTGTTATCAAGAATCGAGTAGTGTAATTCTCTCCAAACTGGGCTTCCAGAAATCCATCTTGCTCCACTGAAAGTAATTCTACATGGGGCAGCATATTTTATCTCTGTAGCCAAAATGAATATCCACATCTCTTGGCTAGCAATTCTTAACCATTCACGTCCGTGCCATTGAAGTGACAGCTAGGTACAAAACGAAATGACTCAGTCACAAGGCCCTCCACTCCTTGATACCCCAATAACAAAGCTTAAGAAATCTGGAGGGAGTATTACTTCTTGGAATGCGGAACCCCTACTTTTAAAAAGGAACAATTTATTACACAGTCAGGAACTGCTACCACAGTTTGGAAATCCTTACTTTCAGTCTTACACACCACTTCCTCAACATCAGTCCTCAATTCTGAACTAAGAACCTTAGAGGCATTTCAGTTCATTGTTAATCTCCTCACAACAATCTGAGACTGCCTTGCACATAAAGCTGCACAGTGGATCATTTCTCTAATAAAATACTCTATGTTACTCTCCTAGCATTTTACCTGTTCATATCCCGTACTGCAAATTTAGAATTGGTGTAACCTTTGGTGATTTGGTTCTACTGTGAAGTGCTTTAACACCTTGGATAATGTATGTGCTATATAACATTGCATTAATAAATAAAATGTTTACAGACATAAGAAAAAAAGCCTGGGCATGAATTTGTATTCCAACTTCTGACTTTTATTGCTTGTTAATCAAGTGACTAGAACTGTTATCAGAACCTATATACCAGCTCTTCTCTCACTTGGATCACTTCCTGAGGGTGCAAGCCTTGGAGCTCTGGTTCCATCTTTCCTAAACCATGCTTATGAGCCCTTTATTGAGCTCCTACAACACTTAGAAAAGGTCTAACCCTGAGCCTACGATGCGACAAGGATCCATCTCCCAGCCCCCTGCACTGGCTTCCAATTGCTAGAAGAATGACATTCAAATCTTTCACTATTGCTCTCCAGGCTATCCAAGTGACCGGGCCTATGCTTCTACAATCCAATCTCTACTGTGAAAGAAAGA
This sequence comes from Pleurodeles waltl, assembly GCF_031143425.1. NCBI lineage: Eukaryota > Metazoa > Chordata > Amphibia > Caudata > Salamandridae > Pleurodeles > Pleurodeles waltl. Next base: position 645,964,473 of record NC_090451.1, read on the forward strand.
ACCTCAAATTTTAAATGGCAACATTGTTTTCCATTTTTCATTTTAAAAGAACACAACTAGGTGAGACATCTTTCCCTGCACGTCTGACATGCAATCCATGAGGATAAAGTATTCCTTTTTAATGGTGAGTTTATGAGACTTGTACAAGTTACTTTAGTTAAGTTTAAAATGTCATGTTCACTGTAATTGAGCTGATAAGATTGCTAAATGCCTAGTATCATCAGAAGAGGCGCAGTGCAGAGCTAAAAAGTGCAGTTTGTCACATAGGGGCTCATTACGACCCCGGCGGTAAAAAATTGCCTACTGCTGCGGCTACCAGCTGTCGGCCCTATTATGACCACAGCCGGATTTCCGACAGAAGGTTGACGGAAATTCGGCTGTGACCATGCCGGTGGCTGGCGGCAAGGTGGCGCTGCTGCCAGCATCAGCGCCACACCAGTAGACCACCGCAGACCGTATCATGACCCATGATACCACCTGGCGGTGTTCTGCTGGTGGTCGCTGCTGCTGGCAGCAGTGCCCTAACCGTCTCCTGCCGGAGGACCCCCTGACAACAGGTAAGTCGGGTGCTCCGACAGGGGAGGGGGTGTTGTGTATGTCTGTGCATGCGTGTATGCAGGTGTGTGTTGCGTGTTGTATGTGTGTGCATGTATGGATGGGCGAGTGCGTGTATGTGGTGTTCTGTGAATGCGTGTGTGCTTGTATGTATGCATGCGTGGATGAATGTGGGAATAAGTGTGTGTGTTCGTGTGTGAATGAAGGTGTGTGTATGTAGTGGGAGGGTCTGGAGAGGAAGGGGAATCTGTGGAAGGGGAGGGGGGCAGGTAAGACCCCTATCAGTGACAGGGAAGGTATTCCCTGTCCTTATAGTGCCTACTGTCATGGTTTTCGTGGCGTCAAGGTTGCGACGAAGACCATGGTGGTAGGCGGGGTCATAATCCCGCAGGCGGGCAAGTGACGGCGGCCGGGTTGGAGAGTGAAGTCTCCAGCCCGGCGGCCGTTACCGCCGTGGCGGTCGGTGTGGTACATTGGTGGTTTGGCTTGAGCCAAACCGCCAATGTCTTAATATGGAGAAAAGTACCGCCAGCCTGTTGGCAGTACTTTCCTCCATATTAAAGCCGTCCGCCGGGGTTATAATTACCCCCATAGTGATGTAAAACAATGGTTCAATATCAAGTAAAATAGCAATGAAAATATGTAACATCTGTAGGTTGTGTATTTGTGGGTGGCTGGATAAGAGAATGTTTTTGGTAAATCTGTCAAGTAAAAGTATGTAACTGTAGAGGAATTCCATAATTAGTCATAAGTTATACCTTAGTTTGGGTGGTAGTTCGTGAGCATGTAAGTGGTTGTCATATTGACATGTGTATGCCATTAATAATGTGCGATCATCTTAGAAGTGCCTGTGTCATGCATGAGTTTAATAGTGAGTCATGTAAGGTGATCATGCTAGTGATCTAGGGCCAGATGTAGCAAAGGATTTGCGCGTCGCAAACGGCGAAAATCGCCGTTTGCGAGGCGCAAATGCCTCTTTGCTATGCAGAAATGCATATTGCAAGTCGGGACCGACTCGCAATATGCATTTCAGAATCGCAAATAGGAAGGGGTGTTCCCTTCCTATTTGCGATTCGGAGTGGCATGCAATACCATTTGCGACTGCATATGCGGTCGCAAAGGGTGTCGCAGTTACCATCCACTTCAAGTGGATGGTAACCCACTCGCAAATTGGAAGGGGTCCCCATGGGACCCCTTCCCCTTTGCGAATGGACCCAATACTATTTTTTCAGGGCAGGTAGTGGTCCAAGGGACCACTACCTGCCCTGAAAAAATACCGAAACTAAAGGTTTCGTTTTTTTTTTAAGTGCAGCTCGTTTTCCTTTAAGGAAAACGGGCTACACTTAAAAAAAAAAAACTGGTTTATTGAGAAATCAGTCACGAACATGGAGGTCTGCTGACGACAGCAGGCCTCCATGTTTGCGAGTGCCTAGACTCGTTATGGGGCCGCAATTTGCGACCCACCTCATTAATATTAATGAGGTGGGTCATTGCGACCCCATAGCGACTCGCAGACGGTGTCTGAGACACCGTACTGCATACCAATTTGCGAGTTGCAAATTGCGAGTCGCATGGACTCGCAATTTGCAACTCGCAAATTTTCTTTTTGCTACATCTGGCCCCAAATGATGGAACACAGGCAACATTTTCGATGAGCGTTTGGCAACTACATTGGGTTTCACAAGTGTGGCCCATATTTATACTTTTTTAGCGCAGCATTTGCATCGTTTTTTGACGCAAAATCGGCGCAAACTTACAAAATACAATTGTATTTTGTAAGTTCGCGCTGCTTTTGTGTCAAGAAATTACGAAAATGCAGCGCTAAAACAAGGAAGTATAAATATGGGCCTCTGTACGCAAGTGGAAGAGCAATCTAGTCTGACACATCCAGCATTAAGGTAAAAAAAGAGAAGAGGAGCGTGCAATGGAGAACCGAGGGTCAAATGGAACTGTTCCCTGCTGTGTGATGTTCTTGAATGCACCTCAGCAGTTGTCGTTTTGCACTCATGCACAAGCCAAGATGTATAGGCAGTAAAGTTTATAAATACTGTACATGCTGGAACATTTCAACAATAATTTGATGTGGTATGTCTTGTTGTCCTGATATTTACGGGTCAGACTTTTATTGTGGCCATATTTACATACTGAGCAAATGTATCAGGTGAAAAAGCCACTCGTTTTAGTTGCCATAAACAGTCTGTTCCTTCTCCGTTTTAGTGCTGGCTTCAGCTCTCAGGGGCATGTTAACTTTTTCAGATTAAGGGATTTAGTGAAGCAGGAAACGAGACCAGTATTTTTAAGGTATACTGGTAGGCACTGACCTATACTGCGGGAATGGAAGTATTTTCTTCTCTGAAAGCCTAGGTACTATCCTCCCTAGAGAGGGTCATGAAAAGTGTTTTAGTGGTTAAACTCGTCAGAGATCTGTGCTGAGGCCTAGCTATTTTTAGTAAATCATCCTGCAGACATACCACTTCCAGTTTGCAGCGGTGATGCACGTACTGTAGTGCGGCTATGTTCTTGGCAACAAAATTATCCTAGAGGTCCATGCACCTGAAACGATGAATCCCGTTTTTGTCAGCTGTGCACAGTAGGCTTCTACCTACTAATTCCCACCCTCTTCTCTCAGCTCAGTCAACTAGACTCCGGAGGAAATTGTCTTCACTGAGCTTACACTTTGTCTAAGCCCCTGTACAGACAAGCTCCTCTGGGTCTGGTCAGACCCCTTTTCTAAAAGAAGAGAGTACTGAAGGAGTCTTCTCAAACATAGATGTCTAACTTCGCAGCCCAGGTAACGCCATACCAGTCTTTTGAAGTGGCAGCTGGGAGACACTATCATAATAGGAATTTAATCTGATCATTGTTCTTTTCAGTCCAGGTTGTCTACACATATACACATTTGGTTTAGGTAAAGCCTTCCTATCAAAGTTTTGGATTTAATGTTATATTGCATTTTATGCAGTTGGAATATATCCAGCTGGATGAAAAGTAGGAAAACATAACAATCACAAACATGTTATATTTTGGAGACAGGTAAAACAGATATACTCCTCACTCTGCTCCCCATATCTGTTGGCTACCTGGGTGACTGTTATGGGCATATAAGCTGGCCTGGTAAGCATGCCATAGTCACCGCAGAGGCTAAACACCAGCTGTCCAGAGCAAAGGAATGAACAATAGAAAAAATGTTTTCCAATCGTACAGACAATAATCGTCCAAGTGCTTCACTAATTATTATTTTCCACCAATAATTAAGCCACTTAGTGGCCAAGAACTAGTTTCCCCATTGTGCGAGGTGCAAACATTTGCATTTGAGTAAAACTGAGTCTCAGAGGACTCACTACGGTGTACACTCCACTAGGTTGACTCTGTCCTCACAGTGGCGCTGGGTACACGATAGGTGCATGTGATGTATTTACTTTGATTGTGATGCCGGAAACATCACTCTTATTGAAGTTAAGCAAGGTCTTCTGGCTTCATCCAACTTCACCTGAGGTAAAGTAAATACGCCCATCCGACAGCTGTGACGCTTTTGTGAGGCAGGGTGTCTCATGGGCGAGACGTCTGCAGAAGGAATCATTGACCATCAACTTGCAACTCCAAAACAAGTCGTGAGGTGTCTGAGATGGGAGTAAGGAATGGTGTGCAGAATAGAAAGGGGGGAGGAGGGGCAGGAGTTGGGGTTTCTCAGACTTTCTAAAACAGAGGCAGAGTACGACAAGGTAGGTAACGAAACAGCGTGTGGAGGGGAATATCGAGGCTCTAAGAGCAATCTGCCTAGGGTGGAGGGTGAATTAGAGCACGGCAAGTGTTAACCCTTGCCCCAGTATCGCAGGCACTATTTTTGGCACCTATGAGGCCAGGGGTTGCAAGGGACCAGTAAGGGATCGCAGCTGCATCCATCCCCTGGATAACCCTAAATGACATATCGGTGGCAAAACATTGATGCATAGGAACGATTTGGTATTTGGAAATGACACATACAACATGCCCCTTCCAAATAACAAATGGGTATCGATTTCTAAACACATAAAGCAATACAGAAACACTTTTCCGAATCAATAAATGTATTTAGTACATAGGAAAAAGGTTTCAGAGTTCACAAACCCTTTGATGTACCAATTCAGAGGGTTTGCCAATGCTAAACCATTTGTCACCTGGGACTCTTATTTTTTAATTGAAATAGCTATTTTTTAACACTGGTTATTGAGATGAGTATAGGAGTACAATAATATAGGAAAGTATGCACAGTAATAAATAAGAAAATTCACATAATCTCCAAAAATTATTTGTCGATAATATTACTATCTCCTTTTTACTTTTTACATTAAAATACACTACAGGATTAAAGGAAACTACAGTAGACACATCCATAGCGCTGTTAGTTGTTAGTATATGCAACTGTACAGTTAGAATATGGAAATGTAAGTATGCAGGTTGATGTAAACTTTGGGCATTACAATAATTATCTGCTGCTCTATCTAGAATATTGTCATCAGAATGTAGTTCGACAAAAACATTGTAGCGTGAATGCCATTTTCACGAATATTTCTCCATTGGGTTATTAGAAAATATGAAGCCTGAAGCAATCCCCTGTTTTAACCCTCACAGCTCTTCAAACTAAAGTAGTCACCTTACTTCATGGCGTAACGTACACTATTTTCAGCCGTCTGCTTTATACCTATATGTGATTGCTATCATGTGCATTTATTTATTTAGGTAAATAAAACTACATTGCAACACTAAACTACAAGATCCAGAATGCACCAGGTTGTCACAGGATAGCAAAGAATTATAACCATTGCTGTAATAGCATGGAGTGATGTTACTGCAAACTTTGCTGTACATAGGCGCCAGAGAGACCACTTTTCGAGATGCGCACAAGGTGAATGTGAACACCTGCAATAAGAAGGCCCTGAACAGCACAGGAGAAGCCTAAATCCAGTAGGGTCTAGACCCACAAGACCTCAATGCAACCGGTGTAATCTGCTCTTAGCACAACTGAGTTAAATGTCAGTCCTCTGAAGGGCTAAACCTTACCCAGTTAGGAAGGGCAACCTAGCCACTAAATCCCATCTTAATAGGTGCTTTGTAGAGACTTTCCCCAAGCACAGGTGGGTGTGAGAGTATTACTTGAATGGTTCCTGTTGCCGAGACAAAGCAGAGGCATTAAACACCGTTGAAATTATTTTATAACTTTTTCACTTATTGCAGTTCTTAATGTAGTGCGAGCCATATCACACAACATTAACCACATAGCAAGTTACAGTCATTTACAAAGCATTTGGATAGTAAAATAATGAGAAAATAGTGTAAGCAGAGCGGCAGAGCAATTTTTATAATAAAGAACAAGAGTGAGAGCCACCACCATGCTTACCCAAAGATTAATATAAGGTGGATTGGTTTAGAAGTGACAGCACATAGGTACAAAGAACTGGATGAGTTGTACCTCTCAGATACCTCTTTCCACCATATTGCAGCAGATAGATGAGACTTTTAATGTTTAGATCTTCATACATAATGTATACTAGTTTGTAAGCTCCTTCTCAGTCCAGGGGCAGCTATATCAAGGTGGCAAAAGCAGGGGTTATGGGTATGTTTTCTGATATCAGGGGCAAGCCATGCAGCAGAAAGAAGGGCAGCATCTATAATGATAAGCTTTGGTATCAAGGTAGGATAGTGTTGCCCAAATCATTTTTGAAGACACTCGGAGCTTGTATGGCTCAATTTATGTCACCCTAAACATGGAAACATCTCCTATTCAGTGCCATTTTAAGTTATCAATGGGTGCCCTTAGTCACTGTTTTGCTATGTGAGGGGAGATGAAGCAAGTACTTACCTGTGATTCTGATGGATTTCGCCCTACCTGTTAGTGTCAAACCCAAGAGAATGTATGTTCTTCTGGTCAAGCAGTGCCTTGCGATTTTGCTTAGGGAAGATAAAGAGAAATTAGTTCCTTAGTAGACTGAGCTTTTGTCTGAACATTTGGTCCCCATCTGCTCGTCAAGGACTTCAATGGCAGTGACCCAAAACGGAATCTAGCGTATAGTCCCTTACCTAGAATGTCGGGTATTATATCAAGATATGGTTCAAATTGTGGGTACCATGTGAAATCAATAAAAAGATTGGTTAAGCGTCGAGCGGATTTGTAATGTAATAATTTCGAACATATGACCAATATGTGCACTTCAATAGTTTTGTGTGTGTTTTCTCAAGTTTATAGGGGTTTTCCCAAAAATCACCTAGGCCCAAAGTGGAAAGCCAACTAGATACATGTTTTACTCATGGAATAGTAGCGGAGTATGGACACTTTAACAATTCAAGGAGTGAAAACTTGTACACCTCCAATTCGGGAACAGTCCATAACCTTACCCAGTATAATAGGGGTCTTAAGATAATTAAATCGGCTATCCGTTTAAGACCAAAATCATGGAATAATGGAATCAGTGGGGTACTAGGAGGGCACGCACATAGGGCCCTTGCAAAGTTATTCTCCCCGATGGTGAGCCGATTGCTATCTGAAAAAAACCCATACCTCAGCTCCATAAACAGCGGCTCCCTGCGCCTTAGTCACATATATCTTTAATGCTGGGGATACGGCTTTAATTGTCGTACTTCTATAAAAGCGCAGTATAGATTGTGCGCTATGCTGCAGAAGTCGGACACTTTTTGCAACCTGTTCTTCCCAGTGTAATTTATCTGTGAGCCTCACACCCAAATAATCAATGGAGCTGACCTTATCCAGGGGATTACCATCTAGACTAATAATGCATTTCTTTTGTGGGCCAGAGCGAGTACCATCAATTTTGTTTTCTTAAAGTTGAGCTCCAACCAATAATTCTGACAAAATAAATTGAATCTATCAAGAAGGATTTGGAGGCCTATGGGGGTCTTTGAGATGCGAAGTGAATCATCTGCAAAGAGAAGGATAGGGATTTTCTGAGCATTCAGGGTAGGAGCATCGTTCTGGCATGCCGTCAAACCCTGCACCACCTCATTGATGAAGAGAGAAAACAAAATGGGTGCCAACACACAACCCTGGCGAACACCCCTATTTTATGGGGATTTTATCTGTCAATTTGCCTTGGTTGCCCCATCTCACTTGCGCGTAAGTATCTTCATGTAAGCGCTTTAAAATTTGTATTATACAAGCTGGGGTCCCTATCCTGTTTAGCACTTCCCATAACTTCTCTCTTGGAACCAGATCAAAAGCTGATTGCAAGTCTACAAAAACAACATATAAAGGTTGCTTTGCGAGAATTACATATTTCCAGTGTAGAACTGCCAACCTAAAAACCTGATCCGCTGTACTAATTCTAGGTCGAAACCCCGCCTGAAGGGGGGAAAGGATCTGATGGTCAATGACCCAACTCGTTAGTCTCCCCAAAAGTTGTTTGGCAAAGATCTTTTGTAAATTATCAATGAGACTGATCGGTCTATAATTTATTGGAAGATTTGCATTACCCTTTTTATAAATAGGAATGATTTCAGCACCCTTCCACGTAATAGGAATCTGTCCCCCCTTGGCGATTTTATTTGAAAGTTTATTAATGTACCAGGTCCATATAGCTGGCTCAGATCTATAAAGATCAATTGGGATTTTATCCAGACCTGGAGCTTTGCCAGGTTTTAGGGAATGAATTGCATGGGCAGTTTCTTCTATGGTAAAACAGATTTGGTCCTCAAAGTCATCTGGACCCCCACCTATGGGGATAATTACTGAGTTCACATTTAATGGTTCTTGTCCCGCATCATCGATGTCAAGGCCCACAGGAATATCAATTCTGTCGTAGAGGCAAGAAAAGTGGTCGATCCAGCTTTCAGGTTGAATGTGGTTCCTTATGTTAATCCTACCCCTTTTTCTCGTTTGGACAGCAATTCCCAAAACAATGTATTATTATTAGATTTAATTGTGTACAGCAATTCCTGCCAAATGGAATCTTCCCAAGACTTCTTTGCTCGTAGGGTAGTCTCCTTATAGATGCGTCTAGCCTGTTGTATTTCCCCCAAGGTCCCATTCGAAATGGCATATTTCAGCCCAGACTTAGCCCTAGAACATAGATCATCGAACCATCTATTGTTTGCCGGGGCCCCACCTTGTGATCTTACCCCAACCTTTTTGCAAAAAATATTTTACAACTTTGCAATCATAAACTCATGGATGCGAAGGAGTGGAATGTCAGCAGGGTCGTGATCTTCATAAATTGCCAGGTTACCTATAAATGTATGATAGATCTCATGTAGAAAATAGGGATTTGACATCACCTTGGGCCACCCAACCTTCCTGAATGAGTTAGTCATGATAGGGAGAGGAACCATTGTATGTTCCATGTTGGAAATTCTTCCAAAGACATCCCCAGAGAGAGAGAGAACCAAAGGGTAGTGATCACTCTCACATCTCGGATCCACCCTCATATCCCTCAACAAGGGCCATAATCTCACATCTACTAAAAAATAGTCAATGGTGCTTGTCGTTGTACCTCGTTTGACTGTAGGTGCAATGTTTATATCAGAGGGCATGCGACCATTACAGGCCCTAAGGCCGTGCTTTAAACAAATGGAAGCCAACTGAGCAGCCACTCTAAAGTGTGGGCGAAAACGGTCACTATTCAGCTGAGCAATCCCCCATAGTTCATCCTCCTCCACTGTTAGGCCACTAAGCAACATAAGGAAATGTAGTATAGGCTTATGTCTTAGATTTTTTATTGACACACTACTTCAGGAATAGGCGCAAACATCAGGGTCACATGGGAATACCCTAGGGACGAATAGGCTCAGTCGGAAAATGAACGTAAGATGTAAAAGGCGCCCAATGAAAATAATATATCCATTTCTCCATAGATGACTTTTGACCAGGTTACCTATGTATAACTTTCATTTCTCCAATCCATAGATTCTTCAAATGGACTTGGATAAAATGGTATCCTGCCACAACACTTCCCAAAATAGTAAGCTTGGAACAAATCCTACTTTTACCAAGTCTCTGGGTAAAAGAGGTGGTGGAAAACTCGATATAATGAAGAGTACAGTGTGTAAATAGGTCATTATCACGTCTTCTGTCTTCCTCGGCCCAGCCTTACACGTCGAGAGTGTATCCAAGCTAGAACGGTAGCACTGGTTACATTACATAAAACACAACACAATAAATGATGTAACATCCAATATTTAATATAACACAAATATTCAAAATCAAATGAAACTACAAGGACTTTGCAATGATTAATGATTTAGTTTCAAAATTAGCGTAAGAACAATGCACCACATTCAGTCAATAATGAGAATTGGAGAGGACCATGTGGACATCTCTAAGGGATACACCCTTTATAATTGCCAAAGAGGCCAATATGTCTCAAAAGGATTTATATTGGATGGTATCTGGCAGAGCGAGTCTCTTTTTCTAGTATCAACCCAACAACTATGCATTGCTGTTGAGGATTCTGATCTTGTCCTGCAGCTCCAAAAGTCATAAAAGAAAATCTGCTTCATAGAGAGAAACTGCTCCAGACATTTGTATTGATAGGGTCCTCCGTACATCCAAAGTATTCAGTCTATCCTTCTGGTCCGAGGGGAAAAGCAGTAAAGTAGATTTTGACAATAATAAAAGTCTGAGCACATGTTGGGCAAAAATTCTGAACTATGACAAAGTACAGCCCTGTCAGAATAGAACTTTAAAACAAAAGGGCTCTTTATAAACCAGGGCACCTTGACAGAGACCTGGACATACAGCCAATAGTAAAACCTTGAAACTGTCAAGAAGTAAGGAGTTCTGTACATTAAGGGTTCAAAGAGGTTTCTCTATAATCTCTGTAGCACTAAGGGCAGACGCCATAGAGGAACTGAGGAATGAATTACTGACTTCCTGGGAGAGAACCTTTTGAAAAGGTGGGAGACTACAGAAAAAACTGAACCTAAACTAGAGCATTGGTTGAAGCCTGTTGGATTCTCAGTGTTGAAACTGCTAGACCAGGCAAGAAGCCATCCCTAAGAACATTTATAAAGTCTCTGAAGGACTGAAAAAGGTGGCCTGAACACCACTAGAGGAAACCAGGAAATAAAATGTGCCAAATACGGATCACATACTTTAAAAGTGTTGGAAGGCCTGGACGCCCAAATACAAAATAAGTTGAATTTGTTAAAACATTCCTGATCATGAAGATTTAATATTTTGAGCTCTAGACTATCAACCTCAGACACTGAAGTAAGCACCCTGGAGGAAGAGAGAATTTAATCAAGGAGGGATTGATTGCAAGTGTTGAGGGCGGTAGAACTCACATAACCGGTGTTTTGGTGAACTAGGGTCTTCAGGGCCACCAGGAAGCCACCACGAGAACTTCCCCTGATCCTCTTGCAACTTTGTAAGGTTCCGGTTAAGGAACTGAAAGGGAGGACATGTATACAGCTGGCCTAACCAGTGGGAGTGTATCTACCCTGCAAGCCCTAGTAGAGGAAAGAAGAGAGAATAATAGAGTAAGAAGAGAAGTCTGTTTGGATGCAAACAGATCCACTTGAAGAAGAATATATATTCCCATGATTTCCAGGAAGAGATTAGGGCAAAGGAACTACGAGAGGGAGGACAGGAACATGCAACCAGGGGCATAGCCTGGTCTATAAGACTGGGTAGGAGCTTCACAGTTTCCGACATTCAGGCTGGCATATGTTTACCTACTTTATACGATAAGCAGAGAGTGTTTGTGCATTTTTGTCTGTGTGGATGTAAAAATTCCTGCTGAATCTGACATCTCACAATACCCTACTGAAAGCACCTGCACCCAATTATTTATCATATACTCAATATCAATCACTGCAATGTAAGCTGCAGATAGAGAGATTAGGGGTCTTTTTGCCCACGTTCCAATCCTCAGCCCAGAGTTGCTAAACTGGGATCACCGGTCCATCCTCTGCGATTTACATATAGATGGTTCACCTGATTGTTCATTCTGACTTGTCCAGCAGGACCATGAAGCTGAGGTGAGAAGGCTGAAAATACGAGCATGTCCATGCTCCACATCCTCCCATCTTCCAGGATCACCACATTCTTTTTGACATGAATTATTTTCATGTGGTTTGGAAAATGTACTGTTTTATCTCTTGTGTGGGTGGGTCTGATAACTTAACTATTACCAGATCTCCAGTTGTTCACTCGTAGCTTATAGCCCCATATTATGTGTCATTTTTTTTATTTTTTATATTTGATTACAAGTTAACTTACCTGCTTACTTTGCACCCAAACCGACTCCCCGCCATTTAACCAAATAGCAGAGAGTTTTGTTCGAGAACGTCTAGCTTTAAGCAACATAAAGGAGGAAATTCCACTGACTGCACTGGGAGCAGTGTGGTATGACTATAACATATGCTAGGGGGATTTGTCTCCTGGATTGCCTGAAAGGCAAGACAGTTGAATACATTACTTAATCATTGTATTCACTCATTCAACAATCCATTGGCCCTAGGGCAATATAGGTTGTCTTCAAATGTCGGATGGACATTTGAGTCAGAAATTCTTTTATCTCAACTGAGATGAATTGTACCCCATCATCCATCATTAGCGTGCTAGTAATGCCATCCACCATAAAGGTGTCAGTCAAGAACTCTATCAGATCTCGGGTAGTGATGTAGTTTACCGCTTTGGTCCCTATCCAGTGAGAGTGGTAATCCGCTAGGACTAGAATCTACTTACCATACCACATGGATTGTCTAAAAGGTCCTATTATATGTAAGGTTAATTTGTCCTAGGGTTTATTAGGAACCACTAAAAGGGACAGTGGGGCTATCCTAGCGGTTATGACTTATAACTCATAGCACAACTGATGCAATCTCCTACTCTATTCTCCAAAAAGAAGGACATATCCAGGAACCAATAATTTGCTGTTGCCTTAATCATTATTATGTTTCCGCCTCGGTGTTCCTCATGGGCTAAATTCTACCCCACAATCCCTCAAGCGGTACCAACTTGTCACCTCTTTTTAATACATTGTCATTTTTACTCGATTCATGTCTCACCTCCCAGAAACCCTTGATCTTGTCTCGTAATTCACTGGGTTTTGCAGGCCAACCCTGAACTTTTCTCTCATTCACAAATGTCATCATCTCATCATTTTCATTCCTCATATATATCTTCCATTCATCCTTTGCAATACCAGGGATAGTGACCAATAATATTGGTTTTTCAATGCTCATCTCCTCCAATGGAGAAACCTGATCTTCAAAGTTATTTATGAACTCGTACATGTACTTGACTAGACCAAAGAAGGATTTGAGTTCCTCCTCGGAAGTTAGCCATGGGGTTTTCTTAACTTTTACAATCAAGTCAATCTTAGATTTTACTCCATCCTTAGATGGTGTGGTCTATATAATCAACGACACCCACATCAATGTGACATTTTCCCAATTTAATAATAAAGCCTGTTTAAATGTGTGGAGAATACTTTTTTCAAGGTATCATCATGTTCTCTTTCAGATGCCCCATATCTCGGGAAGTCATCTCGAAAACACAGATCATTGCTGAGGCTACCTATAAATCGCTGCATAATTTTCTGACACATAGCTGCTGTGTATGCCAGGCCAAATGTCACCCTACAAAATCTGTATGCACCAAAAGGGATTATAAATGACCTTTCAACCAAAAGAACTTGTTCCTCAGTATTGGGATCCATCTTTATCCCACGCTCTTTCTGATGTCACCATTCCAATAAATTAACCTTGTTTGTTAACATTCACTTTCCTAAAAGTGGCACGGGCCTTGAATGGAATGCATATAGTTATCATGCGAGTTAGAGGGATGGGTTCCTGGTTGTACCTCTAATTCTTACATGCACATGCTGTAGGACATAACTCTTTCCTTCAAATATTTGTTAGAAAAAGTTGTTGCCTATAAAGGTATAAGGTGAAATTGGGTCAGCAAAACCAGTAACATACTCCCTATTATATCATATCAAATGTAGGGTGACTGTTACAAGATCCACTCTCATAAGTATTAATCTAAAAAAAACTTGTTTACTCTTATTTTTTCCAAATTTTCAATAGCATGCATTTGTTTTAACACAGCGTATCTACAAGCACTCCTGAAATGTCCCCTTCTGTTATGTTTTCTGCATAAACTAGAATTAGCAGGGCAATTAGGATTGTTAGCGAGGTGGTTGCTTTTACCACCTCTAAAATATTTAATCTTAGTATTATCAACACCTGTACTAAGTTTTCCTCTAGTCTGTATTTCATGTATATATTGCTGGGATTCTTCAACCTTATAAGTCTCCTCCGTGCCCTGGAACTCATTAATGTCATGCACAGCTTCTGCCAATGTATCTCCATTTCCCATTTACACTCAGCTGTGTGTTCACACTCTTAATAAACATGAAGACCTCACAGAGATCAGGATTGGGTGCAAGTGGTTTTCCCTGAGTGGAGTACATTTTTCTTGTCCTATTGCAGTCAAGAATGATTTAAGCTGGTCCTCATATTTATTGATCGGGTGCAGTATTCAAATCTTGGAATTTAAAAAAAAGAAAATTAAACAAATATGGTTAGGAAAGGTAACATCTGTTGGTTAAAGTAAACATCAAGAAGTAAGGACTGAGATGAGGAGAAAATGCCTTCTGAAATCTTGAACTACAGATAAGTATGTAGACAAATATCTGGATTACTTAGGTGGGCTGAAGGGGGATACCTGATTGTATATTTGCTTGACAGATGAGGCAGACAACTCTATCTAACAATATTCTTTTTTAAACAAATACATTTTTGATAAGGAGGCAGTCGAAAATTATTTGTCAGACAAGTTGAAAATATTTACAGATCATTAAAAGGAGAGTGCATAGTGCACTGTGTGAATCAGAGTGATCATATCACACAAAAGAGCAGTGGAACGATAACAAGTACAATGATCCTGCAGAAGGTTTGTATTTTTAAGCTTTATTCCTTCTTTAGTTTTTAGTTTCACAGAGGCCTGTGACCTACTTAATGTTCATCTCCAGGGCATAACTTAGAAAGCTTTGAGACCAGCTGGGGAACCATAATTCGTTGCTGAATAACAAATGTGTTCTCCAGACAGCTCACAATGTAGTACAGATAATTAGTGACTTGCAGATGTTTCCCAGGAGTAGATATTCCACGTAGATTATGTTTTGAAAGGTGAGGGACTGGTGGATGATGCCTCATGCTCATCAAGAGCGGATACTATGCTGTTTGCCCTAGAAAAACAAGAGCTTCTCCATTCTTATTTGTGTGTTAAAATTAATCCGAATTTTGTATCAGTTTTCAATTTAAGTTATAGTGTGTTGTCAGTCATTTCTCAGCAGAATACATTTTTTGTCCATAAAGTCTGACACTTGTTAAGAAAAGGATATTGCAAATTTCCATTACTGTTTACAATTGGAGGTTCATGTGAATCAGCAATCATCCTACTGGCGATGAAGGTATGATGTAATTAGTCATGCCACTGATGAAAAATACATAACTTAAAGGGTAATATTTGCACCTCAGTAGTTAGATGGACACACTACTTCAGGAAACTAATTTTTACCCTTCAGCAATCTGCACCAGACTTAGGAAAAATGTTATACTGTTAAATGCGGGATAGCTTGGTCATGGATAAAGTAGGATCTTAAAATAAGTTTCATTTTTTAAATAGAAATCTCCATACTAAACTTTCTCCACAAAAAAACTGAAAAACAGCTGAACAAAAGTTTATCAAATTAAACAGGCAAGTAGATCTAAGATCCATTGGAGCAGGGAATAATGTAGATGGGATATCTGTCATTTTTGTGACGGACTAACCTATAGGCCAAACTCTAAACCAGGCAGCAAGTCACCATTCCCCATGTTTGTGTTGCCCCTTAACGCCCTTAAATATTCACCACCAAATGTTCATTATGTTTGAAAACAATACAGAATTGGATTGGCTAGAATGCCCTTACCAATGTTCGGGTCAGATATCACCTTTGCCTCCTATTTCAATACAAATCTCAAGATATACCAAGATTCACTGATACAAAAGAAAATAAGTGAGTTGAAGAACCCTCAAAACATATTCACCGGTAAAACATATTGCATGTGGTCTTGCATGTTCTGCACTGCAGGTGGAGCTCAGATAACACTGGGACTCCCATCAGATGAAAAGGCAGCAGCACAGAAGTAAGAAGTACCACTGGCCTGCAGGAAAATTGTGGTGGAGACCCCCAGACATTAAGGGCCTGATTATGACCCTGGCGGACGGCGGAGGCCGTCCGCCAAGGTACCGCCGCTGAATGACCGCACCGCGGTCAAAAGACCGCGGCGGCCATTTAGACATTTCCTCTGGGCCGGCGGGCGCTCTCCAAAAGAGCGCCCGCCGGCCCAGAGGAAATGCCCCTGCAACGAGGACGCCGGCTCAGAATTGAGCCGGCGGAGTTGCAGGGGTGCGACGGGTGCAGTTGCACCCGTCGCGTATTTCAGTGTCTGCTTAGCAGACACTGAAATACTTTGCGGGGCCCTCTTACGGGGGCCCCTGCCGTGCCCATGCCATTGGCATGGGCACGGCAGGGGCCCCCAGGGGCCCCGTGGCACCCCCTACCGCCATCCTGTTCCTGGCGGGCGAACCGCCAGGAACAGGATGGCGGTAGGGGGTGTCAGAATCCCCCATGGCGGCGCAGCAAGCTGCGCCGCCATGGGGGATTCTAAGGGCAGCGGTAAACCGGCGGGAGACCGCCGGTTTGCCTCTTCTGACTGCGGCCGAACCGCCGCGGTCAGAATGCCCTGCGGGGCACCGCCGGCCTGTCGGCGGTCCTCCCGCCGACCCTGGCCCCGGCGGTCTTAGACCACCGGGGTCAGAATGACCCCCTAAATGTATTCATCACCCAATGCCCTGTTCATTTTCTCTGTAGAAATCCAGCATTTCACACCCCTTGGAAGTCATGTATAATTGATGGTGTGCAATCCAAGTTAACATATGCCTCTTATACAGCACTGGGTGACTTCAGTTTGGAACATATAAGTTAGGTTTCCACATTTCATTGTGCAGCTACAATAATGTGTAAATATTAGTTATAGAATTACTGATGGTGTAATGGGGATTCTATGTATAAAATAATGTGTCACTCTTTAAAGAGTAGATGGTGTGTGGGAGTTAAACTTAAGTGACTTCCTTCACTTGTAAATTGCCATGCTTTTGAGTTTCTGGTTCTAGCCACAATTTGGCACCTCTCAGCTTTAATTAAATATTACCTTTTCCTCGTAAATGTTGTCGGTTTTTTGTTTGAAAACATCCCACAAGTGTCAACTGACCTACCTTGAGGATGAATTGCCTCATTCAGCCTTGATGTCATTATGTGTTACTGAGTCTTAGTGGCCCTAGGTGGTAATAAATCTCAATTGCCGTAGGCAGTAATTGACATAAATAGATGGGCTGTAAAGAACATGAATGTTGTTATGCAGAATACTGATAATCAATGAACAGTAAGGCAAATAATATGTTGGCGTCGTGACCTGCTGCCTGTGCTCACTGGTATGAACAGGGCAAGCATGGAGATACATCCATGTAAATATCTTGGGAGTTTGCGTTCTCTGTAATAGCAGACTTTAGCATTGAGAACAAATTGTAGGTGCTGATTGGAGACAGGTTTCCTGTCTGCAATCTTTGCACTACACAAACATACAAGTGGTCTTGAGCAAGTCTGAATGCCCCAGATCACCACAGGACTCTCATGGGACTAGCATCAGTAGCGACCATCTTGGATTCATGGGGGTCCAAGTACCTTTTGTTTCAGAGCATTCCCTGCTAGGAAATCAAGACACTTAATTGCTGCAGCGGATCCTTGTTGCCAGTGGATGCAACTCAAAGTGCTATCATCTCAAGTTATGAAAGATTTACTGAATATAAGAGAAGTGTTCTGGGATAATACTAAAGTTCAAGCAGTTAAACTTTGATATTTGCATGCTATTACTAGAATCATCTTTCCAAGGGTTATGACAACTAGCTTTACACTTATTCTTTTGGAAGAGGAACAAGAGGAAATCTCAACTTCTATAGATCGTGTTTATATTTCTTTTGAGTCACATACTGCATTAAGGTATTGACTGTGTGAAATAAATAATCACTAGTTGTCTGGAAGAAGGTACATTGCTAATGTAAATAGTGTTATGTTACTGCTGATGAACTTGATACAGTATGAATCTTTCAGAAAACAGACTCAGGGGGCAACACAACATTGAGCATGGTCTCCAATCCAACATTTGAATGCAAAGGATTCTGCCAAACGTTCCAGACAGTTGATGTGAAGATGTCATTGTTGATCTGACCAGCTTCTGCTTGTAGATAATGCTCCACATCTGGCACCCGACCTATGTCGACTCACGTCCGATTTGATGATGATGTCAGGGTGCAAACCAAATATGCCTGTCCGTTTCATGCCTTCATGTTGTTTAACCACCATCGGATTTTATCTTTACCATCCTCTGAAAGAGAAGTCGATTACGAATATGTGAGGTCTTTCCTGAGGTGATAGGCTTTGAGATATTAATCGGTCTGTAGGGGTCGCCTGAATGGAAGATGACAGTAGACCCACTTTCCTTGCTATCTACCTGAGGGAGGATTTTTAGTTTGGAGTGAACTCTTCTGAGTTCCTGTCAACTTTTGCAATCGCTGTTGTTTGAGAGGCTCAGCGTGGCCTGTACTGAATCGATCACAAACCCCAGGGATCGGATCACTTGTGATGGAGTCATTACTAATTTGTCATAATTGATTAAGAACCTCAGACCCTCCACAAAGGAAATTGTTTTGGAGAGATGGAATACCCAAACCCCCCTTGAATTGGTACATGATGAGGATGTTGTCCAATCAGGCGGATGTCTAGCGTCCTGAGGAACTCCATTGTCAGTTTGAGGGCGTTCATGAAGCACCAAGGTGCCAATGAGAGGCCAAAAGGAAAAGTCATGAATTTGAAAACCTGACCTCTCCAGATGAACTGGAGAAACTGTTGATAAAGCTTGGAAATAGGGATCAAGGGGTAGGTATTCTTCTGGTCGAGGCATGTTAGCTAATCGCCTGGATGTAGAATGTCTCACAAAAGAAGTATGCCCCAGATCTTGATGTACTAATGGGCAACCCAATAACTCCTCGGGATCTAGGTTATCAATTACAAATAAGGTAACTTGCTAACAAAGGGATAATTTATGAAATATTTAGAGAAAAAAAGTAAAATAAATTGGTGTCAAAAAGAGTTAATCTAAAGGCAAACCAGGTCAAATGATTAATCATATAACACCATTGAAAAAAATGCAAACAAGAGTACACAAACTCTAGTTCAAAAGAAAATAGGTATATTGTTTATAACTGAATCAAAGTTACACCTGCAGGGTTCATTAGGCATACCCAGCCCAACATACATTAACTATGTACAATAAAAGGAAAGTCCTCATCTGAGCATCATAGATTAATGAAAGTAAGGTCCACTTTCTTAATTTAATGAATGAGTCTTTTGTAAAAATTAGTTGATTCAGAGATCCAATGATTATTCTGTGAGAAGTGGAGCAGACGTCAACGTTTCAGTATCTTGTGTCACATGTATGTGAGACCATCCTCAGACCCAGAACCATAAATGTTAAAGGAGTTTCATGATGACCCATAACAATAAAAAATATAACGGATGCTAGTGGACTCAATATGATGGTATTCATTAACAAGTAGAGACAGGTAAGGGTGAAGCTTTTGTAGTTGCAAATAGAACTAATTACTTATCAGGTAGACTTCAGCTGAAAAAGTCTAGCAAAAGTAGTAGTAGGCAGACTTGATCGGTATCGATTACATCCTGAAGAGGCAGAACACCAGCCATTCGTTGAAGTCCCACAGGTTAATCACGGTGCAAGAATCACTAATCCACTAGGAAGATGTTTCTGATGGGGGTGAAAGGAGGACCTTACCATGGTGAGTTTGGATTCAAGATCAAGCATATCTGCTATGAGGGGTTCAGCTGAGAACCCTGGTCCTTCGTGGGAACCGAGTAGTCAGAACTGTGACAGAGGTGCCAGAGCTGTGGCAAGACCACTTTGCACTGATGCATCTAATACCTCTGCAATATGGTCGTACAACACCTTTTCCACTTGAAGAGAGGTGTCACCCCTTCATGATTATTTTATGGAGCCTTGGTAGGGCCAAATTCAACAGCCGGGTAGGGATGGATATGAGATTGGCTCATCCAATTAATGTATACACCACACTGTCAACAGTTAATTAGGGCAAGGGCTGAAAAGGGAATCAGTGGGGGAATTCACCCAGCGCTGAAAGGAGTTGAATGTTATGGGCGGACCCTGAGCTATCCCAGACAGAACTATACCACAAACTCTGGTGAGGGCCGTCATGCTCCAGGCTCCGGGGCTAGGACCTGTAAGCTCAGGAACAGCAAAGTTAGAAGGGAAGTAGTGAGGCTGGAACCACCCAACAGTCACTGTAAAAGTTGCAGAATTAGGACTAACTTTAAATTGTGATGA
The DNA here is from genome assembly GCF_031143425.1 of Pleurodeles waltl. NCBI lineage: Eukaryota > Metazoa > Chordata > Amphibia > Caudata > Salamandridae > Pleurodeles > Pleurodeles waltl. Next base: position 645,984,486 of record NC_090451.1, read on the forward strand.
TGATGTGCAGTGAGAGAAGGAAACAATGCGGGACCGATGGGCACAGTGCCCTCTGCTGTTGGAAGGATCGCACGACCCGCGCAATTTTAAGTGGCCATCAGGGATTCTGAAAAAACAATCCCGCAGCCGGAATAGATTGCACACAGAGAGTGACGGCCAGCATGTGAGGGCCAACATAAATCATCCACAATATAACACAGTATAAACAATACAACTGACAAGAAGTTGAGTGAATTTAAGAAAAGGTTGAGGGAGTACGTATCTGCTGCTAGAGCAGCAAAGAAAGGAGCGGGGCAGGAAACACACTCATCCCTTCATCGGTCACTGTCTGCTGACTGGCTGAGCTGTTTTTGTATCCCAATAACTATGGGAAATCTACTTTAGAGGTTATTATATTTCAAGCTGCTGGAGAAATAAAGAATAAAGCGAGAAACTACAAGTCAAATTATGAAATACTAAAAGAGTAATTTCTTAATTTTAGATAGCAATTTGTCCACAGTGCAGGTTTAACCCAGCTATTAGAACTGGCAAACTGAAGGACTCCTGTGTCTCTTTCTCTCTCCTTTCACAGTCCCCTTTCTGGAGGTTTACTGCTGACTGGCACAGTATCCTTTGTGGGATTGCTACTGGGTTCAGAGAAGTCGATTGTCATTGCTCCAGTTGGATCCGGATCAATAGGTAAGTGCAAACTTGACACTGTTGTCTCATATTTCCTGACTTTCTATAATTATTTAAAGGATTAGCCACTATGATCTAAACTATGAAAGAGGTAGGACAAGCGATCTGTGTCTGTGTGCCGTATAATAATGACTGTCTATTGTACACTCTTTTCACAATAAACTGAGAACCATAGAATGTAAGTACTACATAACATATAAATTAGTGATTTGGTGACAAAAGTAATAAAACATTCATGTCTAATCATAGTGAATCTAACTCCGGTGTTGCATGTGTTGTCATAAACACATACCAATACATATGTTGTCTAGAGATACACAATTCATCAGGGCAACAGAATTAAACTGCCAAACAATGTTTATCAACAATGCAACTATTTTCTAATGAGATCCAGAAACATAATATTGTTTGATCCCAGGTGTAGGGGTGGGTGACAACCCACCTCCACAAATAATTACAACGATTTTCAGGGTGAACCCTCTAAGTCACTAAATTATCCTGAGCTTAAATCCCTGGTAGTTGTGGCACAGACTATATGGCGTGACTTACGGCAATGTGTAAAGTATTTATGCAGTACCAAAACATTAATAAAGTCAAAATGCAAAACAAGAAAAATGCCAAGAAAAATTAGAAAACTATAATACAATTCAAAACACAAAAGGACACACAAACTACAAAAAACATATAAGGAAAACAGGAAATATGTTTTAAGCTATGTTTTTTATTAAACGTTTTCAGTAGAAATAGCACCAAAAAAAAGAACAAAGCACCAATGATAGTCAATCGTCATTGTAGACCGGGACTTGGTTGCAATTTGAGGCTCACCGCAATGGAACATGGGTCAGATAGACCAACTGGATTTGCACTGATCAAAGGCTTTACCTTTTGCTTTCGGGGCCAATTTAATTGTTGGCGGAGTGGGAATTCCGTCGCAACAGCAATGGAGTTCTCTCCCTGCCAATACAGTGGTCTACCCGCATCATTTCTATGCTGGCAGACTATGGGTTTAGCCATAAGAGAATTGTTTATTTGTCTGTCTGCCCAATTACGAGGGGAGGACATATAGCAGTTTTTTTACTGTCCTCCGCCACCAGCCAAACCCTGGCAGTATGGACTGTAAGAACAAAAAATGTCCCTTCATGATGGGGGATAATGGGAAGGGGGAATTATCATTTTTATTTAAAAAAATAAAATCTCGCTTCTGCATTTTCTTTATGAAAATAGGAAAGACACCAATTTGATGCAAGTCTCCATCACGTTGACAGAGACCTACTCCAAACTGCGAAAAGCATTGATGGAACTGCTGTGACAGCAGTTCCTGGCAATGCTTTAGAAATGACCACCTTGGTGGTCATTTCTAAATTCAGTCAGCAGCATCTCCATCAGGGCAATAGAGTTATTTACTCCATAGCCCTGGCGGAGAAACGGGTCTCCTGCTGAAAATTAACCTAGGCCCTTAGTCTTTTAAGTCACAATTAACCAAAGGCATACGCTTCTAAAGCCACGCCGGACCACATATGAAGCACTTAAAGGCTAACAAAGTGTCAGGCAGAGGCCAACAACAGAATACAGTCCAGATCCAGTTGCCAATGGTCAGCTGAATGCTTTCAGGAAAAGGCCAGGGCTCCTCTCAGTTCAAAGACAGCAGGTCCAGTCTTCTTCTGATCTTCTGCACATCTCGAACAAATTCTGAAGTGGGTACCCGGAGGTGGCATATTTATGACTGGAAAAGGATGGGGTTGAGGTGACTCTTGGGAATGCCCTAACTAATGGGGTCTAAATTCCGGCAGCCAAATCCCAATTTACTTGGGGCATAAATCCCCTCCCCAGGATTATGCTCATTTTAGAAATACAGCTTTCAAAGTATGTGACATTAGAAGTAGTTTGGCAATATGACAGTAACGTAAAGTAACTAGTGAAGAAGATTTATAATATTAACAATAAGAATCTTATCTTAAATATGTACCACTGGTACTGCATACTATGTAATAATGTACCAATAATTTGTAATAAACTTTCAGCAAAAACTCAACCTTAAATGAGATACAGATAATTACAACAAAACAAACTGATGAGATGGGGTGGGACCCAAATTTGAGAATCAATTTAGTTTCATTATATTCCATTGTTATTTAAATCATCTGTGACATTAATGACAATCGTATGCAAATTAATGCTGGAGCGCACCAAAAACGACAATTTATTCCTAGCTAGAACTTTAAGGCCCTGCCTCAAACTGAAGAGAACAACTGCAACTCCAGAAGAAAATCTAACACATTGATCCCTTTCCTTGGGGTACTGCTTAAATTCTACCATTCAGCTAATCTGGGACCCATATGTGAGCATACCTTTTGTTTATCTGTGCCAGAACAGGGATGAGCATTATGCACATTAGCCATGAACCCAACTTAAACTGTCAGGTCAAGCACCTCTCAATGGGAACAAAAGAAAACTCAAAACCACATCAGTGATATACTGGGCTCCAGTGGGTGAGATGCAGCTAAAGTCCCATGCCACAATAAGCTAGAGACCTACATGTAGGCATGCCTACAGCACTTAGAACATAAGTGATGGCTAAAAACAATGAATCAGTCTCTGTGCTGAACACACACCGAATAACTACCTGTGTTTTAAATTGATTCACTTTCCTCCAAGAACAGATTGTGCAGCTATAGAATGAACTCCAGAAATTAAACGAATCCAGATGACAATGAAATACAAATAAGAAAGGATTATGACACACAGATTAAAAAATTCACAGCATTAAAAGTACCCAACCAACAGTGGAAAACCAGATGTTTTGGACGATCTGAGAAAATTAAATGAAGTATGTAAAAATCTGGACCTAATATCAGCAAGGTATAGTAGTACACCAGATTCCCCAAGACATGAATACAAATCAATTGCCTACTAGCTGCTTAGTAATAGCACAAGAAAGAGATGCAATTGATATATATAAACACATACACTAATATAAATATTATCAAAGAATAAAAAGTAGCAGCCTAATTCTATAAAGAACCAAACACCCTAACTATATTCAAATCACAGTTGCCACAAAAATGTGCTGCAAACATCCTTCATTCCACCTACAACTCCTCTCTCATGCTTGTATTTGACCCATTCCCCTCAAGTGGACTGCCAACACCTCTTCCATAATAAAAAAAATACCACTGGATCCAAGGGAGTCTCACGTTTAGGTAAATTTTCCTATAGAAGTCAACATCTCCATCAAGATGAGCTGGCAAAGAAAATGGTGAAGCAACCACTCTCTTTTCCTGTCGTTCATATCAATTCTTGGCAATGAGAAAGTTATCTTATGCTCTTGCTGTGTAACTAACTGCTCACCTTGTTTAAGGACAATATCATGCACGAAATGGATAGCAGCAGTGTTGGACTCTGATTCTTCTGAATCCATCTGTGATCTTTAGTATAATTAAATACTCCTCTATGCTTTCCTTCCTGACAGCCATTAGCATAAAATGTCTTGCTAATAGTTGACATTCTTCATGGTGAAACTATGTGATTGCGTTTGTTCCTTAGGTTCCACTCCCAATGCAATGTATTTTGTCTGTGCTTTTGCAAAGTACAGGGCTGTAGAACCCCGAATTGTGGCACTTCTAGGATTTATTAATGCGAGAGCATCATTGATGCATGCGCTTTGTCAGTGATTGTTCCAACTTCTGCACATTCCGTTGCTTCTTTTAAAAAATTGTGCCACATTTCTTCCAAGTTTTCTCTTTTCAGGGCGTACCGGCTCTCTTGTTTGCAAGCTGGAATGGTTGGGCACTGACCCCGATGTTTATACAACCTGCCCCTTGATATTGCGTTCATTTTTCTTTTTTCTGAGGTGCCTAAATACCTTCATTTGTTTTTTGTCTTTGGAGGATTTCGCCATACTTCAGCTCCTTGCTTTTGACAATGTGTCCTCCATTCGCCTGCCCAACAGTTCCACAACTGTACCATTAACACTCTAATGCAGTTGTGCAGTGCGTGTAAGCAAACATCTGGTGCTCTGTGCGGGCAGAACAAAGGCCACATACCTACAGCTGCTTGCATGGAGCACTCCCACCCTAAACCTGAGCCTCGACATAACATCCCAATATCAGTGCAGCATTTTCCCATGGAATCATATGAACTACTCTGAAACATGGCATCAATATGCTTTTTTCAAAAACCTTCAATGGACCCAAACAAACTTTTCTACCACTGGCAGGTTTTCAACATATGGAACAAGAACACGCATATGGGAAAGAGGTCTGTTGACCTGACATAATTGGTGTGGTTTTCCCCCAACTTTTTGCCTCCGGACCTCCTGTTTTTGTTGTCTTCGTTTTTGCTGGCTTTAGGACTCTACACACTTTACACTGATAACCAGTGCTTGTGCTCTCTCCTTTAAACATGGCAACATTGGTTTACACCCAATTAACATATTTAATTTACTTGTAAGTCCATAGTAAAGCGGTACCACATGTACTCAGGGCCTGTAAACTAAATGCCACCAGTGGGCCTGCAGCACTCACTGTGCCACCCACTTAAGTAGCCCTTTCAACATGCTTCGGACCTGACACCGCCCTCTATGCAGTTGTAAGTTATCATTTAAACCTGGGAAAATAAGCCTTTTGACAGGCACAAAACTTCTTTTTAAATACATATAGGTCACCTCTAGGGTAGGCCCTGACCAGCCCAGAGGGCAGGGTGCAGTCTATTTAAAAATGATGGACATGTACTTTTAAGTTTTACATATCCTGGTAGTGAAAAACACTTACATTCTTTTTTCACTACTGCAAGGGCTACATTCCCGATAGGATAACACCAGATTTCCTTATTATTGTTAATAAGTAATAACTTTCAATTGGGACCTGGTCGACATATTGAGTTTGGTGTCCAAAGAACTGTAACTAAAAGCCTTCTTTAATGGTAAAGTCAGATTTTAAGACACAATCCTGAATGCCACTTCTAGGTAGTTGGCATTTTCTTGTCCTATTCATTTGGGGCCAATAAATCACTTCCTACATTAGCTTCAGTCATGGTTCAGGTTACCTAGAGGCAACAAGATTGCGGTACCAGAGCAACTCTTGTTATCCTTAGACAATTACAAGTACTCAGCCATCACAATTTTTGATCAGTTGGCAGCCTACACGACCGTAGACTATGACATCATGCTAAATAGACTTGAGAATTGGTCTGGATTGAAGGGGTCCACTATGAACTGAACTCCTGCATTTTCAAATCCAACAAGTCTGTACTGTGTCAACAGAGTCATTGTTATATGCTGTGACATGTGGTGTATCACAGGGGTCCTCCCTTTTTTCCCAGTTATTGAATATCTATGTCGGCCCACTAGCACAGTTTCCATGAACTGTACCAAGTGTACTTGCAATGCAAATGTATGCTGATAATAAACAAATAATTTCCTGTTGGAAAGTAAGCCACTGAAATAAACCATCACTCCCACCTGTCTGGACCGTGCTTTACACTGAATGTGAGTTTCCTGGAGCTAAAACTGAGGTTCCGATGTTGGCCCTAACGGAATCTACTGTAATTTCTATTGACTAGCCATCCAGTCTGGGATATTTAATCAAGAGATGTCACAGGGTTCCAGGGACCCAGGCTGTAGAACACACTAAAACTGGCTTGATGGCAGATCCACATTATGTGAGGTTCATAAAAGGTCTGAAAAATGAACCGTTCAGTGCTCCTTTTAGCCATACGTCTCAATACCAATGAAAGCAAGTGACGAATATTAGACTGAGGACCCTCTATGCCAATTGGACTCTAACTTTTCAACTTTTGACTCAACATCCAGTGATTTGAAGTATCTGCAAAGGCAAAAGCAGTGCTTTCGAAATCTCCAAAATAAAAAATATAAATCATTATTTTTCAATTTATATATGCAACCTATGGCATTGATTATTTTGCTCATTAGTTCACGTTTTACAACTTGATGATGACTATGTAACTTTACTTTAAAATAGCAGGGAAGTGGATTTTAATCAACTTCCTAAAGCTGGACGATATTAAAGCAGACTGGACTGGATTTGTCTCCTATTCTCTTATGTAGCCTGATACATTTTGGCCACCCAAATTAGGCATAAACTCTAATCAGTTTATTTTTCTAGACTGGAGCTAAATATCTTGATTTAGAGTTTGGAGGATGGGGGTCACTCCATCACAAACGTGATGATATCCTGTCTGCCATATTATGATTCCATTATATCCTATGGAAAACGTAATACAGCGGACGGGATATCCGTCATTTTTCTAACGGAGTATCCCCTCCGCCAACACTCTAAATCAGGCCTTTAATCTATATGGTGCACTGAATCATTTGGGAAGCTGAGCACATATCTCACAATTAGGAGTAGCGTGAACATTTGACCAACTCAGAACCGTGTAATGAACCCTTATTTTAATGGCCTGAACTGAATTATTCAGGGCTGTCAGACGTTTCTGTACGTTCCACTCCTACTGTGCCACTCTTTCCAGCCTGATGCTTCATACCTACTTAACCCACCGTTTTTTTAACCATCAAAATTCTCTCTCAGCTGAAAAACAGAAGGGAAGATTAATTTAGAAATGCTTGCCTATATTAGCCAAAATCTGAGGCAGAAATTTTGGGTTGTGAGAAAGACAAGGCTTCATGTAAGTGTATTTTTCTAACAGTCTCCATATTTATAGGAGTAGCAGGTGATGTCAGCAGGCTCCAACCTCTTCACCTACATGAAGCATGGAAGCACAATGATACATGTGCCTCAAAGGTCCAGTGTAAGTAAATGCCAGATTTATATTTTTATACCTAAATTACAGGTAGAAATGTAATTCAACACTTCACTGCTCATTGCCTACATGATTATTGCTTTACTGGTGTCTGCAATGCTGTCAGGAGGCACCTTTGTTCAAGAGTTAAACAAGTATCTGGTTACTTGCCTGTTATCACACACAACCTTTAATTGGGTATAAAGTAAATCTTTTCATCCCAGTCAAATTTAAATGTTGAGGAAAATTAAGAGATGTTTCAAGGTTAGTACTGAAAATGTTTAAATTGTGTGTAATAATCTTAATTATCAATCCAAATTTAGATTGTATTATTAGTTTATGTATGGTGAGTACCTATAATAACGTGAGTACAGAAGTGAAACAGAAATTGTGTTTGTTATTTCATTTCATTTTGTCAGAATGGAATGATGCAATGAGTTGAAGAAAACAAGTCTAATTTTTTGCATCATTTGGCCTGATAGAGTGGAGAACAGTTAAACTTTCCATCCAGTATAATTAATGTTGTAAAAGCACTCCATTTGTATCCCCTCCATGTAACTGCGGTGGGTTTGTTCACAAAAAGTGGTAGCACATTTGAGAACTCAGGTGGTTTTACTAAAAGTGTTAAGAGTAGATTTTGTGTTCTGATTGTGAGTCAGACCGCCTGTTCCATTCCACATGGGCATTTATTTTGGTACGCAATATTTTCTGACTTAAATGTTGTGTGGCGTTTACAATACAGGGTAATAACCCATAACCCAGGGACCCAGGTATAAACTATATGAGACACAAATGGTCCCCACAGGGTAAGTGTAGCCCTATTCGTATTTAGAACCCCTTTAAAGATGAAAGTCTTCAAAAATTAAATGCAATTTTATTTTTGTTTCAAAATCAATTTATTATAATGTCATAATATCATAATTTCGAAGGTGCTCCTATACAGTGCCAGCGCAGTGCAAAGTGACAAGATGAAAAGAGTGCACTGGTGCTATATACACATAACATATAAATGTGACTGGAGGAGACAGTGACCCTCATTGTTACATTGGCGGTAAATTCTGAATACCAACGCGGTGACTGCCGCCAACATACCGCCACTGAGGCGAACATCTGTCTGCCAGATTATGACACATACACACAAAACTGACGGAAAGCAGCTACAACCCCAAATCCGCCGGACCCACTGAACGCAATATACTGTTGGAACTAGCACCCGTACCGTCACGCCACCAAAACAACGCCATCCAAATAATGACCCATGAATCACCACAGCGGACATTCAACAGCTGTAACCATTGGCGGTGCACACAGCCAAGGTGGGAATGGCCACCCAAATACAAAACAATACAAGATTGGCCAGAACAAAAAACCCAAACCTGACACAAATACACACCTCCCTCGCACCCACCAACAGCATTATAAAACATACACCCCACAATACCCACATACCTTTGCAAACACAAGAAGACTGCCACACCTTGCCACATCAATCCCAGAGACAACTGCACACACATACCACAACTACCTATACATCCATTACGCACCGCACACCCCACCACATAACACATCACCCTCTGCACAACACACACAACACCCATGTCCCTACAAAGGCACCCCCGTTTCACTGATGAGGAGTTGCGGGTCATGGTAGAGGAAATAGTCAGGGTAGAGCCACAGCTGTTTGGAGCACAGGTACAGCAGATCTCCATTGCCAGGAAGATGGAGCTATGGCGGAGAATCGTAGACAGGGTGAACACCGTGGAACAACATCCACGCACATGGGATGACATACGTAAGAGGTGAAACGACATACGGGGGAAGGTGCGTTCCATTGCAGCAAAGCACCAGCTTGCTGTCAAGAGGATTGGCGGTGGACCCCCACCACCTCCCCCACAGCTGACAGCATGGGAGGAGCAAGTCTTGGCAATACTGCATCCTGAGGGACTCACTGGAGTAGCCGGAGGACTGGACACTGGTGAGTCACCATTAACGACCTATCTCACCCCCCCATACCTGCATGCCATCTCACCCCCTCACCCTGACTCCTTTCACCCCACTCCATCCCACATAGTACTCTACCCCAATTACACACCTAAATGTCAACCCCTGCATGCCATACCCACAGCAAGCACATCTCTTCCAGCTCTGAACGCATACCCACCATCAATGCATGCACAGCATGGAGAACTACAAATCCCAAAATACATCGCCATACATAACCAAAGGTGGGAGGACAACACCAATAACATTGTGAAAGCTAGAAATGCGAAATATGTCACAGACAAGTACCCTAACACATCACTTACATTCCCACAGGTGCCCCAGCGGCGAGGAGATGCCACGGCTACCCAGTTGCCCACCAGAAGAGGCCCCCAGTGATGGCAGCAACTCAGGTGGTCTGGATCTGGATGAACTCCCTGACCCATCCGGGATCACTGGTCAGTCGGCTACCCCATTCCACAGCCAGTTGACTACAGGCCCCTCCATCCCCCCTCTGAATCAAACACTACAGCAGCCAGCCAATGCCCCCATACCTTTGTCCCCAGGACACGTCAATCAGTAGTGTTCCCACCTGTACGAGGGGCCCTAGTCCACACCACATAGGCAAGACAATGATGGTCCTGGTGTCAGTGGGAGTGGGTACACTGTTCAGGGGACACAGGCACAGGGGGCCAGGGACTGTCTGAGGACAGCTGTGCACCAGGGGGAGGACAGGCCCTGGGAACTTACAAATGTCCTGGGGGCATACCAACAATCCCAGGACAGAATGGGTCAGGTGCTCAATATCATGCAGGAGAACCAGCAGCTGCAGGGGAACACCACCAGGAAGTCACGCAACAATTGCAGGCCTTGAATACCACCATGGCCTCCATTACAGGGGTGCTGGGTGACATGGCCAACATCATACAGGAGTACAAAGCACACCAGTGGGCCCCTACCAATAGCCAGTGTACTAACCAGCCCTCCACACCTCCTTCAGCTAATGGACAGGAGGTCTTGCCACAGGACTCACAGGCCACCAGCTCCCTTCCCCTGCAGAAAGTGAACCACCCTGCAAACGTTCCCTGTGACCCAGACAGACACCAGAGACAGTTGCCAAGACCAAGACCACCGCCAGGAAATGAGCCCCTCCAGAATGTCCCTCTTGTGTTTCACTGTGTCATCTTGTTCACTTTGAACTGCCATTGCACCTCTTCCTATGGCCCGTTGGACACTGAACTTGTGCTACAAACAGACGGGCCCACTACAGTGGACTTTTCCCAACCATCACCCCGCCCTATTGCACTTTGCATTGTACACCTAATTTATAAATAAACACCCTTGGACACAACTTGAGTAATAGTGCTTCATCAGAAAGAAATGTACTATGTATTCAACTGTACTGAACTGCATGATCCTGTGCAAATTTACTGTAATGTGTTAATCCATCCTACATAGATGTCTTAGCAGTCTGTACACATCACAGCATTACTCTGTTGTAACCACACCAACACCTGCAATAAGGGAAGGCATAGGTTACAGTCAGTTGGGATGCAAAGGTAGTGACTGGCATTATACTACAGCCACACAGCACATCACTTAAATGGAGAAATATATAGTTCAACAGTCTTACCTGAGTGTCATTGGAAGTACTGCTGAATGATATGTGTCCTGTTGTCCACATCCTCCTCCACTTCCTCCTCCTCCCTGTCCTCAGTGTTCACTGCTGCCACAGGTGCATTGTCACCCGCCTCCTCCTGCAGATAAGGCACATGGTGTCTGAGGGCCAAATTGTGTAGCATGCAGCACACCACAACAATCTTGCAGACCTTCTCAGGGGAGTAGCACAGGGATCCACCAGTCAGACAGAGGCACCTGAACCTGGCCTTCAGGAGACCGAAGGTGCGTTCAACAATCTTCCTGGTAAGCCCATGAGCATCATTTTACCTATTCTCAGCCACTGCTCTCGGATTCCTAACAGGGGTCAAGAGCCAGGACAGATTTGGGTAGCCGGAGTCACCTGGAAAAACTGAGGGACACATATTAGCCTTGCACAATGGCATGGGGTATGACTCCGTAGGCATACACAGACATACATTGGGCGGGGAGTCAAGCTCAACTATGAGCCACACTGTGTGCCTCTGTAGTCGTGCCATCAGCTGTGGGACGCTGCTATTCCTCAGGGCCAAGGCATCATGCACAGATCCAAGATACTTGTCAGTGGTGTGGGAGATGTACTGGTCAGCAAGGCACAACATCTGGACGTGGGGAGAGTGGAAATTGTTCCTATTCCTGTACACCTGTTCATTGGCCCTGGGAGGGACTAAGGCAACATGGGTCCTGCCAAAGGCCCCAGTCACATGTGGTATGTGTCCCATTACGTAGAATCCTGCCTTCACAGTGGGCAAATCATCAACCTGGGAGAATGCGATGTAGCTGCACATGTGTTTGAGCAAGGCAGCCAAAACCCTTCCAAGCACAATAGAGAACATTGGCTGTGACATTCCTGCAGCCAACACCACAGTCACCTAGAAATAACTTGTTGCCAGGAAATGGAGCACTGATAGTACCTGCACAAGAGGGGGATCTACTGTAGCGCAACGGATAGCAGGTATCAGATCAGCGTCCAGTTGTGCACACAGCTCTGTGATTGTGGCCCTGTCCAGACGATAGGTGAGTGTGATGTGCCTGTCCTCCAGTGTAGCCAAGTCCACAAGGGCTCTGTACATGGGTGCTTGTCTCTCCTCCTATTTCTCCGCAGTAGTTGATACCTAAGTGAGCTAAAAGTGAAAAGGGTGTGACAGCAGGACCTATGGACACACAACATCAGAGTACACAGAGCATGTACGTATGTTGGACAGTAGAATTGTCTAGGTGTGTACAGTCGACACCAATGATGCCCTTTTAAATTCAATACATGAGTACTAGCAGTAGGAAATGGCAACCGTCTGTCCTGTATGCAGGGACAGGTGTAAGTGACCTCACTCCGCCGGCATTATGCGTCATGGCGGAAGGTGGTCTGCACCGTCGTGCAATTCCTCAGTGGCTAACATGGAGCTCTATGGAGTACAGGAACCAATGATGATTAATGCCGGCGGTGACGGTGTTCACTGCCCCGGACGTGACTGCCATTTTCTTCCTACTACTTCACTTGATTTATGACTTTCCACTGGACTACATCTCCACTGCGTGTGCTGCTGTCACCTGTGTCTGGAACCTGCCATGGCCCGTGCAACAAGGAAAGGGCCCCAGCCTTCACGTCGGAGGGGTTGGGGAGGCTCGTGTATGGGGTCCTACCCCTGTATAGCCAGTTGTATGGGCCTTCGGACCAACAGGTGAGTACATCGTGTGTACGTTGTATGCAACATGGCTGCATGTAGTTGTATGTGTGTGCTAGCAGTGTGTCATTTAGGGGTGTGTGGCTGCAGGCAATGTGAATGAAGAGGTATGGGTCATGTGTTTGCTTGATGAGGGGCAAATGCAGTATGTAGGCTATATGTGTGACAGGCTGGATTGTATGGTTCATGGTGTCCTTCTGTCTGTGCTTCCTCTGCAGGTCAGTGCCCATCAGAAGAAGGGGTTGTGGTGTGCCATTGCCAAGGATCTGCAGCCCCTGGGGGTCCATAGCCGGCGGAGCACCCAGTGTAGGAAACAGTGGGAGGACCTGAGACGCTGGGCCCGGAACACCACAGAGGCCCAGCTGGGGACGGCCTCCCAATGAGGGAGGGGTGCCCGTCGGAGCCTACCCCTCCCTAATGTCCTGCATACCGGCGGTGACCTACCCAGAGCTAGATGGGCACTTGAGGGCAGCACAGCAGCCACAAGGAGGTGAGTATAGTGTGTGTGATTTCCATCATTTGTTGCCTCACATGGGATTTGGGTGCAGGGTTCAAGTCAGTGGATGCCCCAGTATGCCAATTTAGACATTGCTGTGTGGTCCTTCTTAGGTATATAGGGTGGTATGCATATTTTGAATTGCTAGGTAGCTAAGTTTCAATGGCAGGCAGGGCTTAGTTGGTCCCAATGGGTGTGCAGGTGGGATTGTTTGGGTCCTACCTACTGTAGTACCAAGCCAATGGTATGCTACTGTGGTCCATACCGCCCATTCTTAGTCCCAGTGAGTGATAGTGGTGTGTATGCCATCTGTGCTGTTGGTGCCGTAATTGACCCTGTGCTCCCGTTCTTTCTCCCCCCCCTTTGCTCCTTTTGTCTTCCTGTCCATGTGTGCATTAGCATCATCTGGCGCAGAAGCAGGGACACCGGAGAGTGAGGGAGCTGCAGCCCATGGGTCCCAGGAGGCAGAGTCCACAGGCGCCGAGGGGACCAGTGGGACGGAGGGCGAAGGGAGCACCACGGGGGAGAAAGGAGCTGATACAACTGACTCTGATTCCTCCTCTGATGGAAGCTCCCTGGTGGGTGGCAGACCACTCTGGGACCACCCCAGCAACTTCTTCTTCCGCCACCCCCATACCAGCACTGCCCTTCTAGTAGCCCCCCCACTGAGTTGCACGTGCCCGCTCACCCAGGAGGGTGGGCGCCTCCTTCGCCCCAGGCACCTCAGGCCCTGCCCCAGTCAGCCCTGCTGCCCTCAGTGAGGAGGCTATTGCCCTCCTGAGATCCATCTCTGTAGGGCAGTCAACCATAGTGAATGCCATCCAGGGCCTGGCATCCCAGATGCAGCAATTCAATGCCTTCCTGGAGGGCATTCACGTTGGCTTGGTGGCCCTACAGAGATTGTTTCAGGCTCAGGCCTCCTGTCTGACGGCAGTCAGTGTCCCTGTTTCTTCCGTTCCCCCCTCCAACCACTTCATCCCAATCCATGTCTCCTCTCCCCCAAACCATCCCACGCACACATTCTGACAAGCATGTGCCAAAAACAACAGACAGGACTCACACAGGCAAACACAGGCACCACACTTCAGTCCACAAGCACACACACAACCAACAAACAAATGCACACACAACATCAGCCACTGCTTTCACTGTCTCCCATTTCTCCTCCCTCACATCCACATCAGCACTCGCACCTGCATGCACAGCATTAACAGTTCCAGATCCTGTCACCTGCAAAGCCTTGCCCACAGTCACCCCAACAGCACACCCACAGACATGCACCCCACACACCACATGTGCTGTCACCACCATCACCACCTCATGCAGCACACCCATCTCAGTTGCAGACACCACCACAACATCCATCCACAGGGCCTATTTGTCCTCCCCCACCCTATCTGCCCACTCCTCCAAAGACACAAACGCTCCCACTCAAACCCCCAACAGCCATCCATCTAACACACGCACACTGTCCATGCACCTGCATCCAAGTCCAGCACACCTACACCTCCTACAACCACTCCCTCTACCTCCACTCCCGTACCTCCTTCCACATCCCGGCACACTGGTCCTAAGAAGCTTTTCCTTTCCCACCTTGACCTCTTCCCTCCTGCCCCCCCGTCCTGCCTGTAAGAGAAAAGTCCCACCCCCGCCCCAGCCCAGTACCTCCAGCTCCAAACTGACTCATGTTCCTCCCCATAAGTGTACTCCTGCCACTAAGATGAAGAAGGGTGGCTGTAGAAAGTTGGCTCTGTATGTACTATTTCAAAGTAAGAAATAGCATGCACAGAGTCCAAGGGTTCCCCTTAGAGGTATGATAGTGGCAAAAAGAGATAATTCTAATGCTCTATTTTGTGGTAGTGTGGTCGAGCAGTAGGCTTATCAAAGGGTAGTGTTAAGCATTTGTAGTACACACACAAGCAATAAATGAGGAACACACACTCAAAGACAATTCCAGGCCAATAGGTTTTTATATAGAAAAATATATTTTCTTAGTTTATTGTAAGAACCACAGGTTCAAGATTTACAAACAATACTTTAAATGAAAGGTATTTCACTCAGGTATCTTAGGAACTTTGAATCATCACAATAGCATGTACTGTTGTGGCAAAAATGGCAATAAGCTATTTTAAAATTGGACACAGTGCAAAATTCAACAGTTCCTGGGGGAGGTAAGTATTTGTTAGTTTTTCAGGTAAGTAAAGCACTTATAGGGTTCAAAGTTGGGTCCAAGGTAGCCCACCGTTGGGGATTCAGGGCAACCCCAAAGTTACCACACCAGCAGCTCAGGGCCGGTTAGGTGCAGAGGTCAAAGTGGTGCCCAAAACGTATAGGCTCCAATGGAGATAGGGGTGCCCCGGTCCTAGTCTGCCAGCAGGTGGGTACCCGCGACTTCGGAGGGCAGACCAGGGGGGTTTAGTAGGGCACATGGGGGGGGGCACAAGTCAGCACAGAAAGTACACCCTCAGCGGCACAGGGGTGGCCGGGTGCAGAGTGCAAACAGGCGTCAGGTTCACAATAGGTTTCAATGGGGGCCCCAGGGGTTTCTTCAGCGATGCAGGCAGGCAAGGGGGGGGGGGGCTCCTCGGGGTAGCCACCACCTGGGCAAGGGAGAGGGCCACCTGGGGGTCGCTCCTGCACTGGAGGTCATATCCTTCAGGTCCTGGGGGCTGCGGGTGCAGTGTGCAGTGTGTTTCCCAGGCGTCGGGTTCTTTGAAGCAGGCAATTGCGGTCAGGAGGAGCCTCTGGATTCCCTCTGCAGGCGTCGCTGTGGGGACTCAGGGGGGTCAACTCTGGCTACTCACGGGCTCGTAGTGGCCGGGGAGTCCTCCCTGTAGTGTTGGTTTTCCGCAGGTCGAGCCGGGGGGCGACGGGTGCAGAGTAGAAAGTCTCACGCTTCCGGCGGGAAACGTGTGGTCTTTGAAAGTTGCTTCTTTGTTGCAAAGTTGCAGTTTCTTTGGAACAGGGCCACTGTCCTCGGGAGTTCTTGGTCCTTTTAGATGCAGGGTAGTCCTCTGAGGCTTCAGAGGTCGCTGGACCCCGGGAGACGCGTCGCTGTTGCAGTTTTTCTTGAAGTGGGGAGACAGGCCGGTAGGGCTGGGGCCAAAGCAGTTGGTGTCTCCGTCTTCTCTGCAGGGCTTCAGGTCAGACGTCCTTCTTCGTCTTCAGATTGCAGGAATCTCGTTTCCTAGGTTCTGGGGAGCCCCTAAATACTGAATTTAAGGGGGTGTTTAGGTCTGGGAGGGCAGTAGCCAATGGCTACTGTCCTTGAGGGTGACTACACCCTCTTTGTGCCTCCTCCCTGAGGGGAGGGGGGCACATCCCTAATCCTTTTGGGGGAATCCTCCATCTGCAAGATGGAGGATTTCTAAAAATCTGGGTTGTCCTGACTGGCCAGTGACTCCTCCTTGTTTTTTTCATTTTCTCCTCCGGCCTTGCCGCCAAAAGTGGGGCCGTGGCCGGAGGGGGCGGGCATCTCCACTAGCTGGGATACCCTGTGGCACTGTAACAAAGGGGGTGAGCCTTTGAGGCTCACCGTGAGGAGTTACAGTTCCTGCAGGAGGAGGTGAGAAGCACCTCCACCCAGTACAGGCTTTGTTACTGGCCACAGAGTGACAAAGGCACTCTCCCCATGTGGCCAGCAACATGTCTGGTGTGTGGCAGGCTGGCAAAAACTAGTCAGCCCACACTGGAAGTCGGGTATGTTTTCAGGGGGCATCTCTAAGATGCCCTCTGGGTGTTTTTCACAATAAAATGTACACTGGCATCAGTGTGCATTTATTGTGCTGAGAAGTTTGATACCAAACTTCCCAGTTTTCAGTGTAGCCATTATGGTGCTGTGGAGTTCATGTATGACAGACTCCTAGACCATATACTCTTATGGCTACCCTGCACTTACAATGTCTAAGGTTTTGCTTAGGCACGGTAGGGGCATAGTGCTCATGCACTTATGCCCTCACCTGTGGTATAGTGCACCCTGCCTTAGGGCTGTAAGGCCTGCTAGAGGGGTGACCTATCTATGCCAGAGGCAGTGTGGGGTTGGCATGGAACCCTGAAGGGAGTGCCATGTCGACTTAGTCATTTTCTCCCCACCAGCACACACAAGCTGGCAAGCAGTGTGTATGTGCTGAGTGAGGGGTCCCCAGGGTGGCATAAGACATGCTGCAGCCCTTAGAGACCTTCACTGGCATCAGGGCCCTTGGTACCAGGGGTACCAGTTACAAGGGACTTACCTGGATGCCAGGGTGTGCCAATTGTGGAGACAAAGGTACAGGTTAGGGAAAGAACACTGGGGCTGGGGCCTGATTAGCAGGCCTCAGCACACTTTCAAATCATAACTTGGCATCAGCAAAGGCAAAAAGTCAGGGGGTAACCATGCCAAGGAGGCATTTCCTTACAGTGGCTCTCCGTCCCCTAGTCCCAAGGCCACTCCTCCACCCCAAACCGGAAGGGCAAGGACCCACCCTGCCCCAAACCCAAGCCCAAGGACTCCCCTGTGAAGAACCATCCCCCCACTACCCCCTGCCCCCTCAGGTGCCTATCTACCCCTACCATGATGCCCCTGCCGAGGGGAGTAAGTGGGCTGCCTGGAGTCAAGTTGGGCCTTGGACGTTGCCCTATGGCATTGTGATACACTTGGACTGGCCCATGGCCCTATCTGTAAATATTTATATTTACAATCTTGAGGTCGCTATACCCAACGTACTACAGTGGTTTGACTGAAGGTATGTGTCCTGGCTTTCATACATTCTGGATTATGTTGGTGTGGGATTTCTCTGCAGATGGTCCTGGGTGTTTGGTATGTGTGTATGATGTGTGTTGTGCATGTGTGTGTGTATGTGTGTCACTCTCCCCTCCCTCCCTTGTGTGCTAGGGGGCTGTACTCACCATAGTCAGCGTTGGTGCTCCTGGACTGCCATTGCATGGTACAGCATCGGGAAGACTTTTAACTCTGGTTCCATGGTTTCCGCGGACTCCTCTGTGTCCATGGAGGTGAAAGTCTCCCTTTATGTGATGTGGTTCCGCCAGACTTTTGGTGGCGTTGCTAACGCCCCCGAAATCCTGGTGGTCTGCTATGTCATAATATGGTGGGCGGATCCTTGTCTTTCGCCTGCCTGGAGATAGCTACCGCCATGTTCAGAAGTCGTACCGCACTGGTGGTTGGGGTGGTACATTGGCTGTCTATGGGAGGGATCACTGCCATGGTCATAATTTGGCGGTCACTACTGCCGGAGTGGCGGCAGTACTACCGCTATCGCTGGACTGACGGTCAGATGACCGCCAATGTCATAATGGAAACCAGTGTGTTATTGAACAGGATATCAGTACACTGGATATCCTTATCCACATTAAAAATGAAAAACCAGTTCACATTTATGAGTTCTGTCAACGTTTCAACACCTATGACAGATCAATCAGTGCCGGGTCATCATCAGGACAGCAAATATTGTGGCGAAACCAGAGGGTATTTTGTTACTTGTCCCTTACTCTTATGGATTTTCATGATTGAAAAGGTAAAGATCAAAAACTGCTACTGCTAATGTGCAATGATATAGAAATCAAAGACTGCTATACAATCAAGTTAAACTAGCAGGGAACCGAAGAGCCATGCTCTGCCACAGATGCTTTAACTCTGATCTGTGGCAGAGCACAGTTATTTGGTTTCGATAGGGGTACCAGTGTACTAACATCCCTACTATTAGTTACACACTTGACAAATAAATATTATGGATCTATTTAAGAAAACACCAGATCTAAAAGAAATTTTGGTGGCAAAAGACTCTCATCCAATGCCTTTGATCATTAAGTAACCCTACACCCAATGATCAACCATAAAAAATGATTGGTTCCCGTTAGCATTGTATCAGAGATACCAAGATTAAGGGGCTGATTCTAACCCCGGCGGGCGAGGGTCGGCGGGAGCACCGCCGACAGGCCGGCGGTGCCCCGCAGGGCATTCTGACCGCGGCGCTTTGGCCGCGGTCAGAAAGGGTAAACCGGCGGTCTCCCGCCGGTTTACCGCTGCCCTCAGAATCCCCCCTTGCTGCGCCGCCATGGGGGATTCTGACCCCCCCTACCGCCATCCTGTTCATGGCGGGAAAGCCGCCATGAACAGGATGGCGGTAGGGGGGGGTCGCGGGGCCCCTGGGGGCCCCTGCCGTGCCCATGCCAATGGCATGGGCACGGCAGGGGCCCCCGTAAGAGGGCCCCGCAAGGTATTTCAGTGTCTGCCTTGCAGACACTGAAATACGCGACGGGTGCTACTGCACCCGTCGCACCTTCCCACTCCGCCGGCTCGATTACGAGCCGGCATCCTCGTGGGAAGGGAGTTTTTCCCTGGGCTGGCGGGCGGTCTTTTGGAGACCGCCCGCCAGCCCAGGGAAAAACTCATAATACCCTCCGCGGTCTTCTGACCGCGGAGCGGTATTATGGGGGCGGAATTCTGGCGGGCGGCCTCCGCCGCCCGCCAGAATTAGAATCACCCCCTAAATGTTTTAACAATTACAGCCAAGAGGCTATGCAATAGACTTTTGATGTTAATTGTGGTGAAAGAACCATAAGGCAAGAACAAACACCAGCAAACATGATTAAATAATTACTAGCATATTCAATTCAGTCTTAAAAATAGTGAAAATATTTCATCAATACAGAAACACATTTTACAGCACGAATGTATACACTGGCCTTCGTCACTATATACACAAAAATCCAATACAAGGGAAAATGATGTACAAGTGTTTAAAAACATTTCCTTGCTTGAACTATGTACATTGTGGGGCAGTTATTAAGAGCAATAAAATTCATGATTCTGGAAAGGAGATTTTGTTACAGGATCACTCCCTAGTGATAGACCAAATGTTGTTTACTTGAACAAATGTCTTTGCACAATATAATATGTGGGCAAACTCCAACACCAACTAGACTCTTAATTCAGAATGTGAGACTACAAACAACACGAACCACATAATATCAGCATTGACAAGGCACTTCCGACAAAGAAGGTATAAAGTGGCCAGCTAACATTTCAGGTTTGTGAACTAGTACATTTCTCAGTACAAGGAGTTGTCATCAATAATTTAATTTTGTACTGAAAAGTTCCATAGATAGCTGAGACACTGAAGTAAAGACATTCAATTATCACAGAATAACATTAAGCAAAAATGATGTAACTATTGGTTAAATGAAGGACACTCATAGTTATTGAAAGAAAGAATCAAATGTGAGCGCTCTGTATGTATATCATATGTTGGCTGATAATGTAAACGGAAAGACAGGCGAACACTCAGGTTTATGTTAAAATTTAAGGCTAACATCACATAATTCAGCATTGAGTTCTTGGCCTTTGCAGACTTTTACTGGCTTACAAGTATTGTTTAATAATATTAATGGTTATTTTGAGGTTTTGTTGATTTACTGCATTGGAAATCTATCTTGTTCCCACAGTGGTGGAACACAACACCTGATTTTACTGTGTAAGTATTCCACCAGGTAAAACTGCATGAGTCTTTGACTGTAGTCAAGTTTGTTTCCCTAATTGTTTCTGGCGGCGAGTGGAAGTAATGCTCCTTCTGCCAGTAACAAAACTAGAGGGGGCCGCTGCAAAGAACAAGGAGGAGGTCTCCCTCTGGAATCACTCTGGCTAGATGCTGTGCTGAGGGGCCCCCGTAGAGCTCGGGAGCCCCCCCCCCCCCGTCACTGCTGGGGCTTTTGTCCCGCCACTGCTCTACCTCCACTCCACCCCGCACAGAGGGCCCGCACATACATTTATCTCCGGGAGGTGGTAAATATAATTGCTAAACCCTTTGGAATTGTGATTTCCTTGCAGATTTACAACATTTAAATCTAGTCCTAAGGGGTTCCATGGAGTCTAAATCATAATTGCATTGTACTGGTGCTATGTTACTGCACTTTGATGTTAATTCCACATGCAAAGTTTGCAACCTGCCAGTCCTCTGCAGCTTGTTAACCTTTTCCTTTGTTTTATTCAAAATATTCTGTGGGATTGAAACATCAACCCTTGTTAATGCTTATCCCACTACAAATCATTAACATGCTTGTGCTCCAATTCTCAAATGCTGCTTTCGATACCACGCAATGGTTGTGGCCGTGCCTTACTTTGCTATCAGTTCTGGGATGGTCGATCAATCCATCTCACTTAGCCTTTAGAAAGTCTTTAAAACTATCCTGCCCTTTTCATTCCTAATGTTTTTTTATCTTGATAGTTGCTCCTAGCTCCACAGATGCCTGTGTTAGTGAACAAGCCCTTTAGAAATACATTCAAATTCTTGCTTCAAATGGCCATCCATAGAAGATTGTGCCACCTCACATGGACTAATAACAGTTTCAGCTACAAAAGATACATTTTACTACTATTGTATCAAACACTACTCCCTAGCCAAGTATGAGTCGCACATGAGTTGATGCTGATTTTTCCTTATTAACATGAAAACCGAGGCGATGCATAGAAGAGACTGTCATTGAAAAATGCTGAAGAGCTTGCTGTGGGGTTGAGGCCTTGATCAGCAAATCATCTAGATATTGATACAGGAATATCTTCTTCCTTCTGAGATGTGATGTCACGGCTACCACATACTTTGGAAAAGTTCTTGGTGCCAACATAAAACTGAATGGAAGGACTCTGTATGAGCAATGTACGTGTTCTACAAGGAATCTCAGGAACCTCTGACTTTTTTTAAAGAGAATTGCTGTAGAAGGTGTCCTGAAGATCTGTAGTAAACAGCCAATCTCCGTGTTGAAGATGAGTGTAGATTCAATGGAGCGATTGCATTCTAAATTGTCTCTTTCCATACCCATGTCTTTGCAGCTTCAGATCTAGAATGGGTCTGAACTTTGGTCTGGAGTCATAATATTGTACGAAATTCCTTCTCCTTTTGGGAAGGTGGAACAATTTCCACAGCATGCTTCTGAAGAAGGATGTTTACTTCCTCCTGCAGTAATCTAGATGATATTTTTCAGTAATTTGGCAGTCATGCCAGTGAAGAGGCTTTCAACCTGAGAGACTAGCCGTAATTCACAACAGCCAGCACCCATTCATCATTTGCGATGTTCATCCACTCATCAAGGAGGTTTGAAATTCTACCCCTAACACAGCTGGTAAAAGAAGAGGAGGAAGAGGGGAGTCATTATTTACTTCCACCGGAAGCTTTCTCATAGCTGCTGAAGGTTGAGAATCACAATTACACTTTTACTGACACCTCTGTTGTTGATACCACTTCCTTTATTGTTGCTGCTGAATCCGGGTACACTGAAGAGTTTGAACCCTCTGTAAGAGGTAGCCATGTTTCTTGTAGCCCTTCCTTTCCTTTTCTCTAAGCCTACAGCCCTAGTATTTTGCATAGCCACCCTCATGAGATGAATTTCCTAATAGCATGTGCACCAGAGTATCCCCTCAGTAAGGGAGTTTTGGTGTTCTCAATTGTGCCTCTAGGGAGAGCCCTATAAGGTGGAGCCAAAAGGATTACATTATTGGCCTTGGCAAGAGCTTAGTGGTTAAACCAGAAGAAATGATAATTTTACAAAGGGCCATCATGCTATCAGTTAAGATCTCTGGAAATCCTATTGCTTCTCCCAAGGTGTCTCTCCCAAGGTGGGGCATCAGTAAATTAATGTAGGAAATTCTGTAAGGCTGAGCAGAAGCACTGGTAGTTTCATCACTATTGCAGATATGTTGATTTTCCACCCCACAGAGTCAAAGTGCTTGCTCTCCTTGATACAAGGAACAGAAGGTGCCACGTTTCTTCTTTCCAGCAGAGAAGATGACTGAGTCTGGAGGAGGATCAGATCCCATGAACAAAAGTTCCCTTTCCAGTGGTCTGTATTTTTTCTGCAGCGGAGATGGTGTAGCTTCCACCGATGTGGAAGACAAAAATAATGACACTGCATGCTCAAGCAAATTTGGAAATAGCAAAAGTAGTGGTTTTGGATATTTTTTAATGTATTTCTCAATCATTCCAGTAGCACTTGTTGGGATGGAAGGCAAAGGGGTGTTAACTTTATTTGAACCTCAGATCAAGACTTTTGGAAAGAGTTAATGTCATCAATAGGAGAAATTCTGCCTGGAGACAAATAATCTAAGTATGGAGAATATTTTCTTGCATTTGATCTACTAAGATGGGAAATATGGAATTGTTCTTGAAGCATGTCATCAACAAGAGACTGTGCTCATAAACTAGGCTTCTTGGATATCTTTAGGGTATCTGCATCAGGAGTAGTGTGTGCTTTTGCTTATGGAGACAGAATAGTTGGAGAGCTGGACGTGGCCGAGAAGGAACCACAGATTCGGTTAGCTGTGGATGTGATTAGGCTCTGGAGATTGATCCAGAATTTTTACCACTGGTATAGCAGCTTTGACATGAGGGAATGACTGTGAGTACTCCAGTTCTGAAGTGGAAGGCAACCTCCAAACTTTTTAGTTTGTGAATTCATTCATAAGACCAGTATAAAAAGGCTGATGATTGAATGAGCCTTAACATCAAATGATACTTTGACGTTATAGACTCCCTCAACATCGAATGTCTCTACTTCATCAATGTTAGAATAGTTCTCTGACGACAAGCTAGCCCTTGACAGCAAGCAGATAGCCAATATCCTTTGCCACAGTGTCCTGGTCCTTGACATCGACTGGGAATTACACAATTTTTCTTGAAAATGTAATCTCCTATAACTCTCTCTTGGGGAGTTTTCAAAATCAAAGTTGTAGCTCTTGTAGAAGGATCCCCTTCTCACTCACCTGATCGGCTGGTTTTCCCTAAGAGGGAGACTTCATTCCTGTGCCTGTAGACCACAGAGTCTTATTAATTTATCTCTTCTTCAAACTGCACCTTGACAGTGCTGGCATTTGTCACTAGCTTGGGTTCTAAAGCCCAGGCTGTAAAGCTGACTCCAACTTTGGCCACTTGATGCCCTAAGAAAGGCATCCTCTTCCATCACAATCACCCAGGCTCCCAGCATGTCTAAGCCACTTAACAAAGGAGACAAAGACATAAACTGGGGTCAATACTAGCTACCACTGAAACTTTCAGAAAATCTAGACCGTCAGCTCCCAGGCAGGTAGGACACAAGGGGCCTGATTCCAACTTTGGAGGACGGTGTTAAACCGGCCCAAAAGTGGCGGATATACCACCTACCGTATTACGAGTCCATTATATCCTATGGAACTCGTAATACGGTAGGTGGTATATCCGTAGCTTTTGGGACGGTTTAACACCGTCCTCCAAAGTTGGAATCAGGCCCAAGGTCTCTTCTGCTCTTGCCCTGTGTGTTTGGCATGCTGGCTAAATTTCTACAAAAAGAAAAATACTCGCTTCTACAACATTGCTCACCTATCATCGATGTCACCCTTTATTTGGTGAGTTATGTACACAGTGCACTATCTGGAAAGGACACATAATGGCACCTGCCAAACATTTTATAGTTAGGGCTGTATCTGGGACCACTGTTGTTTTTCGCATCAATCAAAATTACACACTTTAAAGTTGGCGAACCAATATATCCAACTTCCCTTTCCAAGGATTCCCAGTCAGTGAGTCCTTATAAAGGATTAGGACTGCGTGACTTTCAGAGCCAGAAACAACCTCAAGCTTAAGAGAACATTCATTCGCACTGACATCAGATTGCCACTATTAATCTTAGGAAATGGTATTGATGAAAACACAGTGATCCAATTCCAAATCTCTCCTGAGATTTTCAGTGGAACATTACACATTTCATTATCAGTCTGTTGGTTTGGAAAAATGCGATATTTCCCCCTGATCTTCAGTTAACACTGTGAAATGAGCTCAAAGTACTTCCCTCATTTTCCATAGAGCTTGCGCCATCTTAGCAGAGCATTCAGATAATTTCAAAGTTATAAAAACGAATATAGGCACTGTGCCACCAACGCACGTTGTGCGTGGAATCATCTGAGACGCTACTAGTTTCCGGATGAATCAGGAAAAAGACCCGCGGGTTTCGGAAAGCACATTTAGATGTTTACGAGTCTAAAAACCTAAGTCGCATTTCATAAACAATGAAACTATTTCTTTACAGCACAATATTGGGTTTTTGAGTTTAAACTCTGTAATAATACTTGCAAACTAGGGTCCACCACAAGCAGGTATCCCACTCTGGTCCAACCATCCAAGTGACCAAACACACAAGTGCTTGTTGGGTTTTGCTTGTGATGGAAGCAACTGTCGACATGCTGCTGACAGCCTGCTTCAACATAGGCGTGCTTGCAGGTCTTAACCTCGAAAAGGAACCTCATAATGCAAAAAATATTAGTACAACTTTAGAAATGTAAATAGTAACTAGTTTCAGTACGTTCTTTTCAATGTGAAAATATTTCAGAATAGATCAAACAAATCTGGATAACTCAATTGATGAAAGTAATTTTTAGGTTCTAAAACTGTAGGCGCTTTTACAATGGTGTTAATCTTAAAATCATTCTAAAAAAACGAATTAAATTAAAAATGCAAATACCAAAATGGCAATCAATCAGAGATTGAACCCAAACAGTTTGATATTCTTAGGTTCTTATGTACATTTTGAACATTTTAAATAAGGGCGAGCTTTTCCTGTTGAAATTTTTAGACCCATACATATCCTTTGACACCCTGAACTGCAGAAGCATGAAGGGCATATTTAGGAATATAACCGGGATGCTGGGAACTACAGAGAAATAGTTTGCACCCTTTTGAGTGAACAAATGACCAGAGACCAAGGTAATCAAGGGCCAAGCACACTTCTCAAATGAAATTGTGGAATACGGTTTTCACAAGATTGAGGTTTATAAGTGCTTAGATTCAATTTCTATATTCCGCCTTTACAAAAATTATTAATTGAATCTACCCTTCCATACCTATACTGATAATACCCAATTGGTTTTCTCTCACAAGTAACTCAGTTATAGATCAAAAGAAGATAGAAGAACCCTTTACATGGATGATAAAACAGAGCTTTTATTGCTCAGATCTATAGATAATTTTGGAACATCAATAATTAATCCCTCTTTTAGAGTTGAATCTTCCCTAACTAAACAAAAAAATAGGCCATTCTTAAATGTCAACAGAAAGAAGGTAAAAATAGCTTTAGTGTTACTGGGAGCACAAAAACCCAGGTCAATTCTGGCAGAATATGGCAGTGGAAAAAAGCCCGCAAATTCGGCTCTGCCTAAAGAATTGACGCAGAAGCACTACTTTCTGAGTTAATTCCTCATTCCACATGCATTTCTGCCCAAATATTGAATTCTGTGTACTACCGAAGGAGGTCCTGGGCGATGACAGCGCAAGCTAGAAAGTAAAGATCTAAAATGAACAGGAACTCTGTGATTCATAGTTGTTGTGATGGGCATTATATCTCGTTGAAAAAAAGTATTTAACACTTGGGCAACCTCGCTTTAAAATGCAACTTCAATTCCATATTGCTTAAAAGTGTCTAGGAAGTTAAGGCTAGCCAACTCCATTATGTCTGGGCTTGTTCACTATCCTGTCTCGTTTTGTGTATTCTAGGGCTGATTTAAAATATTTCGGATGGTTGCTATCCATTTTCACTGGACTCTTGATGTAGAGAGACATGGGGCTGTGCTGGGAAGTACACCATTCATTGGCCAATGATTAAATGTATCATCTGTGTTAATGATTTGTGTATCTAGTTATCGGGCAATAGAAGATAATCACACACCACCAGAAAATAACAAATTGAAATACCAGTTATTTGTCCGCAACGCAGTTATGTAAATTCACTTCATAAAAGGAGAGAGGAGGGTCGCTTAACTTTACAAAACACCAAGGACTTCCTCAAATCATCAGTCTGGAAAACCACTGGAACAGTGCTTAATTTAAGCCTCTGGTTTCCGCTGCTTGGCACCATCACTTAATTGTCACCACCGGCACTTTTGAGAGTCCGCCACATGGTGGCGCTGTCTAACTAATTTAGAGATGAAGACAACACCAGTTGTATATTACTTCAGTGCACATCCCCAATGACTAATACCGGCCGCCCAAGCCGTTCTTACAGCTTTGGGGGCCTAGAACAGTCTGAATTGTCACACTTGTAGCAGCGTGACAGTTAGAAGTAGTGTTGGGGATGTTATTAACAGTGCTGTCAGGGGCAGTGGGTAGCAGGATGTGGCGTGGCCTGCTGACGATGTCCATGGCACTTACTTTTTGTTCACAAATGAAGCCCTGCTCTAGAGGAAAAGGGAACAAAAACTACACCAGATGACAGAGAGCGGGCAAGGCAGGATGCTTCCTCTAATGCAATGACTGATTCTCTAGCTTAAATTATGATGTCACTAATGGAAGTCACTCTATTATTATGTAAATGTTATTTATACTATCAGCTTTGAAAGCTGTTCATAGTGCTTCAGTGGCTCTTGTACCACGAGGTAGACACTTCAAACATAAAAGACAGCTTACGTGATCGTCCACCGCATTTGAAACGCATGACATAGTGTGGATGTGTGCACAATCATTTTACAAACATAACACTGTGTACTGCCTTTTGCAAAGCACCGTTTATGAAACGGGGCGCCAGAGAAGTTAGGATTTACCCTGTGTGCGTGGGTCATCAGGCTGAGCTCACTTCTTGCATTCGAGTACAATGACTGCAATGCAATGAAAACAAGCACTGGAAAACCTAACAGTGTTGGACTGCAGGAGATACTGGCATACTGACATAGGATACTTGTGAGTTGTTTGAAAATGCTGCATTGCGACCCAACAACTCACTCAACCCAACCATGCTTCGTCTCCCTTCATAGGGCACAAGGTGTTTGAAATGATGTCACGTGGTGAGTGTAGCATGGGCTGAAAAGCCCGACGTAAGCTAGTAGGTTTCTAGCATATGTGCCGGAGGCTCTGCAGGGTAGAAGTTAAAACCAATACACAATTTACAAGTTCCAAGAGGTGACTTCAGAAGCCTCTGATTCCTGTATTTTGATAGCGTGGGAACAGGCTTCTTATGCAATTGAAGTGATGGGAAGAAAAGTCCCACCCTTCTCACAAGTCCCGCTCTCAGTCACACAATGAAAAGTTTTCCAGGTTTGAAAGTCTGATACTGATTGACTCCATAGCACTGATGACCTAATACTGAGTGCCACATACTGATACTGTAGGTGTAGTATTATTTACTAGGTACAGTATTACCAAAGCATACTGAGTTCATCAAGGAATTTGGCTTCGAGGCTGCCGCCCCAGACCAATGGGCTTCGAAAATTGACCAATTGACCAAATTGATCTACGAACAGGATGTCAGTGCGCAGATGGATGCCTTTTCCTCTGCACCAGTGGACCATGTGTGAAAGAACAGCACCTCCAGACACCTACTAAGAAGAACAAAGACATTCCAGAATTGCCATAGAAGGAGGACTGTCAGTGCCAGCCTTCATGCACACAAGAGGGCTCAACAGTTTCTCAACTGTTTCAAGTGCTGCCAGTGAGGAAGCACCAAACAGGGGGCATCCCCTCACCCCTTGTGGGCATGCACCTATGCCCATGACCTGCCGAGGGCCTCAAGCATGAAGCTTGAGGCCCTGATACTGACAATGTGCATCACCATGAACTTGATGGCATGGTTTGTTTTCAGGGACTCAGAGCTCCACTACTTTTTAAAGATGTTCTTCCATTTTCTGGAAATTGCCTGGTAGTAGGAAAGGAGACATCAATGAGCCACAGCTTCCTGCATCATTATGATGTAATCAATGGATCCAACAAAAGCGAAAAGGACACCTGAGGCCCCTAAGGGTTCCGACATCACTTCTGAGAGGCCCCAAAGCAGATGAAAGAACAGACAAAGACAGGTGAAGTAAA
The DNA here is from genome assembly GCF_031143425.1 of Pleurodeles waltl. Lineage (NCBI taxonomy): Eukaryota > Metazoa > Chordata > Amphibia > Caudata > Salamandridae > Pleurodeles > Pleurodeles waltl. Next base: position 646,013,546 of record NC_090451.1, read on the forward strand.
TGTATTTTAACTAACACTACCCTTTTTTTCTTCACAGGCAAAAGGTCAAAGAAATAGCATTTACACATATTATCAAGATTGTCACCTATGAATTATGAGCAAGTAGTTTGGTACAAGATGGTGATTTTATGTGTGTTACCTAAACACGCATCCTAGACATGGATAAAAACAATTATCCAGTGCAGTATTTCCAAATAGTTCGGAGCTCTGCATCTTGAAGTGGGAGACATCAAGGTAATACTGCATGTAATCCCAGATCCCATGGAGTGAAACTCAGAACGTTCCATTATCCTGCTGTTTTTCCATGCATTAATTGCTCCAGGTTCTACCCGCAGACAATTGTGTGGGAGTAAACATTAGGGCTCTCATTATGAGTGTGGCGTTCTTAAGATCGCCACACTCGCGATGGCGGTCAGACCACCGCAGACAGGGCAGTCTGACTGCCCTATTATGACCGTGGCAGATGTGTCAGAGTCCGACCGCCGGCACCGCCAGGTTGCTGCCTGTCGACAGCCTGGAGGTCTCGGCGGTCGCAATTCACCAGGGCAGTGCTGCAAGCGAGTCCCCTTTCCACCAGCCTTTGCATGGTGGTCTCAACCGCATGCAAAGGCTGGCGGAAAGGGGGCATCGAGGGCCCTATGGGGGCCCCTGCACTGCCCATGCACTTGGCGCACTTGGCATGGGCAGTGCAGGGGCCCCCATGGACAGCCCGGATGCACATTTCACTGCCCGAATTATGGGCAGTGAAATGAGCAACGGGTGCTGTTGCACCTGACGCACCACAATATTGCCACCGGCTCGATTACGAGCCAGCATCAATGTTGTGGTGAGTTTTCCACTGGGTCAGCGAGCGGAAATTCTGTTTTAGCCCGCTGGCCCAGGGGAAAACTCCTAATAGTGTGGGCAAAAGACCTCCATTACTGGCGGTCTTTTGCCTGCAGCGGCTTCGAAGGTCCTGTGAAAGGACCGCCAAAGTTGTAATAAGGCCCTAGGTTTTTTAATTCCTGTACAATTTAACATTTTGATTCCGGGTAAACTACCATAGGTGTCTAAGTGAAATTACCATAAGGACATGGTGTTTGAAAACTGTTTGGTGGACAAATTTCCAAACGGAATTTGAGAATGTTCCATTTTTTAACAGTGATTTGGAAAGGCTTTTGATTACTGCCACTATACAATCCTCCAAATTTCAACTGCTTGTTAGCTATTGATAAGTGCGTTGGCTAATTGTGCTATAAATACCCAGAAGGTAAATAAGTAATAAGAGGTTATTTTTCCACGCCGGTACATGCTTTGCTTGGTATTTTCATCCAACATGTCATAATAGGCATCAAGCCATTGTTTATTTTAACAACCATTCAGCAAATAAAACAAATCTGTATTTCCAAGTCTGACTAATTATGGGAAACATCTATATCTTAATAGAAGAATTTTCCTGGCAACTCAGGAAACAAAATTCACTAGCATGATGTCAGAGCCTCTCCATCAATGTTTTTTAACACGTTTCCTGACTGAGGCTTGCTTCCTGAGATTCTTTGCACATTGAAATGATGATGTAAACCGTTGCAACCATGCAGCACCGCTTGGGTCTTGCCATCAGGGAAGTAGTCATCAATAATGCAGCAGGTGCAGTGGGTCGGAAGGGAACTATTTTTTTGTAACTTCCAAACCGGACGATTGGGGGTATTTTCCTTGGTTGCATTAGGGCCCAATGTATCAGTGACAGGTTCACAAATTAGGCAATCAGGGTGCAGACCACATGTAAATTTAAATATAAGTTTGAAGTACATAAATGGGTTCATGGTGTCCAAGAAATGTAATGTTTTTGCATATAGAATTATTGCCTGATTTTATGTTAAGGTCAATCACTAATTCTTATTTTTCGTGGCCCACACAAAGTGACATTTAGGTGTGCAGACAGTGTCAACTTTGCCCACAATTCGGATTCGTTTTATTAAAAAACGTAAGCACTGCAGACATTTATGGTGTAAATGACACTTAGGATGGTGGGAAAACAGCGAGGTGGGCATACATCCCAGCATGGGGGTCACTTCTCCAGAATGTCAGGGGTTGTTGAAGTGACATCGCACACCATTTGACCTTCACTTTGACTCACACATACATGCTTACACCCAGCTCGGGCTGGTTGAGAGGACGTTAATCTTATTCAACCAATACTAGTTAATGAAACAATAGAACAGACCTGAGTCGTGAAGGTGTTTGCATGACTGAGTGACACTTGATGCACAAGCACTATCATTTGCGAGTACAAATTCATTTTAACGATTTTGAAAAATGTAATGTACACTGAATGGATGTACACTTAATTACAATTCCGACCCTCTGGCTTCTCAATTTGACGGCTTTTAAAACTTTTTGATTAGAATTTTTAGGCATGAGTAAGGGGGGGTCCGTCAAGAGCCCGACTCTTAGGGGGCCCATTACCGGGGGATCACTACCTCCCCTCTGGGGCTTCTGTGTAATGATACTTTTCCTCCCAAAACCTCAAATGGGAAGTGAGCAGATTATTTTAAAATGCAGTGTTCTTTTTTTAGTTGGGAAGAATCTTTGTAGTGAAGTCGGTTTATGTTTTCTAAACTTAGTGCAATGACAACAGGACTGGTTCTCCAAGTTGCAATGTATTAGCAAGTATTCTCACTGGGTCCTATAAAATAGGGTAATAGTATTATCTGTTCTTTACGGTGCTTGAAATTGCAAAACTGTAGTACGGAGCACTACCAAAAAGACATCTTTATTACTCCTACGTGAGGAAGAGGGTGAACTGCTTTATCAAAGCAATGACAACGGTGACCATTGGCTATCTCACACAAATCGTGAACTACATATTAGTTCACTGACCACTGATACATTCATGGTGACTGCTATAAATGAGGTCCCTAGTTGGCAGTCAGTTTGCACCCTGTCCAAGTGGGGACCATCACTCTAGTCAGGGTAAGGGAGTCACACTCCTAAGATGACCCTTGCTCACCCCCTTGGTAGCTTGGCACCAGCAGTCAGGCTTATCTCAGAGGCAAAGAGGTACGTATTTGCACACAACACAGTGAAAACACTACAAATGGACACCACACCAGTTCAGAAAAACAGCCGATATGTATCTAAGTAAAAGAAGACCAAAACTACACAAATCCAACATACACAAGCAAAGGTATGAATTTTTAAAGATTAAATCCCAAATAAAGTGCTAAGAAACACAATAGCTCCAACTAATGCTATCACAGCGTCATGTTGGAGTCGTTCCCAACAGTCCAACGCTACTTGCGGGGGAGTGTGACGCCGTTCACAGAGTCGCACGTACTCCAGGTACAGTACCTTAGAAATGTCAAAGACATGGCACAGAGTCAGGGAGGTGATGCGTCGCTGGAGCCGGTGTGACGTTGGTTCTGTGCTGCTACACAGGATGTGAGATGATGGTTTCCTACTTCTACACAGGGGAGGTGAGGCATCGGTTCCTTACAGAAGCAATGGAGGTGAGGCGAGGCATCGGTTCCTTACGATCCGGTGGGGTTGATGAGTCTGGTGGATCAAGATGCGATGGGGCGACCTCTCGGGTCGCAGTCACTCCACGGGGCCACAGGCGATCAACGGAGTCAGGTGTCATGGATATTGGTGACTCAGGACTCACAACGTTGCAGAACTTCAGCGGCGCTGCAGCAGCCTCAGGCCTGCAGCGTCGGTCACAGTAGTTGCACTTCAGCAGGGACCACGGGTTTGGGTGCAGGCAGCAGCAAGGAGTAGGGCAGCGGTGCAGGTTATGGAGTCGTCATGCCTAAATCTTCCCGTATTTAAGCCAGCTTTCACTCCCAAGGTCCCAGGAACTGGCGTTGGTATCGCCTGGCGATTCAGGGTCCTCAGCACGAGAACCCAGAGGCTGGTAGGTGAAGTCTTTGCTGTCCCTGAGACTTCTTAACAGGAAGCAAGCTCAGTCAAAGCCCTTGGAGAAACCTCACAAGTAGGATGTGCAGCAAAGTCCAGTCTTTGTCCTCTCCAAAGCAGAAGCAGCAACTGCAGGCCAACCCAGCAAAGCACACACAGCAAAGGATAAGTATTCCTCCTCACGGCTCTTCTCCCTGGCAGAGTCTCTTCTTGATCCAGAAGTGTTCTGAAGTTGAGGGGTCAGCAGTTCAAAACGTATACTCATTTCTGCCTTTGAAGTAGGCAAACTCCTAAGGAAAGTCTTTGTACTGCACAAGACTCTGCCTTTCCTGCCCTTGCTCCAGACACACTCTAGGGGGTTAAAGACTGCATTGTGTAAGGACAGGCACAACTCTGTTCAGGTGCAAATGTCCGCTCCTCCCATCACTCTCACCCAAAAAGATCCATCAGGATTTGCAGGGCATACCTCAGCTTCCTTTGTGTTACTGTCTAGATTGAATTCATAAACAACCCACCTGTCATCCTGACCCAGACGTGTATTCCAGTAGATAGGCAGAGGCACACAATGGTTAAGCAAGAAAAATGCCCACTTTTTAAAAGTGGCATTTTCAAATTTACAATCTAAAAACCAACTTCACCAAAATATGTATTTTAAATTGTAAGTTCAGAGACCCCAAACTCCACATCTCTATCGGCTCCCAATGAGAAATTACACTTAAAAAATATTTCAAGGCAATCCCTATGTTAACCTATGGGAGAGATAGGCCTTGCAATAGTGAAAGCTGAATTTAGCAGTATGTCATTATCCGGACATGTAAAACACACCAGTACATGTCCTACCTTTTAAATACACTCCACCCTGCTTATGGGGCTACTCTGGGCCTACCTTAGGGGTGACTTACATGAACTTAAAAGGGAAGGTTTTGGGTCTGGCAAGTGGGTGCACTTGCCAGGTCGACATGACATTTTAAAACTGAACATACAGACACTGCTATGGCAGGTCTGAGACATGTTATAGGGCTACTCATGTGGGTGGCACAATCAGTGCTGCAGGCCCATTAGTAGCATTTGATTTACAGGCCCTGGACACAGATGGTGCACTATACTAGGGACTTACTGGTAAATCAAATATGCCAATCATGGATAACCAATCATAATCACAATGTACATAGGGAGCACTTGCACTTTAGGCAAAAAAGACAGTCGGAAACCACACCAACGATGCCAGGTCTAACAGTCACTATTAGTTGGCAGCACATATGGACATATGGATAACAAACTACTGGAGACACAAAATTATTATTATTACAATTATTATTATTAAAATTAAGATATTTACTATTGTTTAACAATTTTTGTCTCAAATTACTAAAGCGTCAGATTTCCCTGTCACAAAATCACACTAAACTAGGAATACTGTGTTTGATGCACAAATAGTTCTTTGTATATTTGTACATTTAAGGTAAGACCTAAGTGATTTGCCCAAAGCTAACAGTGGGACTGAAACCTGGTTCCACAGGTGTAGTTAGCAGTTCTGACCATTAACCTACATTCATAAATCTCAATTTATGTGTAAAAGTCATAAACAAGCGGGATGTTTGTGTATGATCACGCATAATGAGCACATTCTTCGTTGAAATGGCTTTGTGAAGTAAAAAAAAAACAGCAGCAAAAAATACTGGATGGTCACCCGGAATCTTGCTTGGGAAAACCTGTAATTTTGTTTTGAAACTGGACTTTGGTGACATAATTCAGCACCAGTGGTGCTGGAACAATTTCCATAGTGGGGAATCTGAAGTCAATGTTAAATTCCTGAAGCCATAGGAATTGTAAAAAATGCTAGCTTCACACAAAGTACACCAAATGTATTCAGCATGAGAGAAGTAAGAAGTAGTATGTAGCTGGCAATGCATTTTAGAGAACACTGCTGTAAATATATTAGTAAAGCATTGTGCAGCAGTACACTGTCATTTACAGACAGTATACGTTTCCTATGAAATGGTCCCAAATTTGGCAAAGACATACAGATTTACTGATAAAACTAAAGAGTACACAAATGATACTGTGTGGAAATCGGGTTTTAGTGAATTTTTATCATTTACGTATCACAAAGTAAAGGTGTCTTGATTTGGCTTGATGCTATTAAAATCTTTGTTTTCATCACACTTCAGAATTACAAAAAATGTGCTTTGTCTTTGCTTCCCATTTTGAGGAAATATGTGTACAGGTAACTTCCAGGTATGTCATCTTTGTTGTGCGTTGCAAAAAATGGTATCCTGCAGTCTTTCCTTTCACTTAAATAACGCGTCTAACTTTGCTGTCAGAGAAAGGAAAGGCAAACACCCATCCCCAAGTTAAAAGAATAAGCAGCAATTTGTCAAAAGACAGCCTAAAATTTGATCTTGGTTGAAGCACAGCAAGTGTGACAAGATAAATATAAAGTGTAATGGCATCATTATTTATTACTCTTCTGCGACCCACTAGTAGTTCGCAGGCACCCCACCAGGGGATCACAACCCACAGTTTGGGAAACGCTGCCATATGTAATAGCATTTATGTGTAATGCTGGGTTCAGTGAGGTCTCTATAACCAGATGAGTAGTACTTCTAAGACATCAGCCTGTATTAACTTTGCAATCCAAAGGATAGAGCTATTGTCAGGGACCAGTGTCTTTAATACCTTTGTAACCTATGAAACTGTAATGCTTCCATAAGCCTCACCATTTAATATCTTTATACATTGAGAACCTGCAGTCATATCAGAGGCCTTAACTTGTAATTTCTTTATTACCAGAGAGATACCCTTTGCTCTGTTATGATTGTGCCTCTAAGATAGATGTTATTTAAGCAAATAATTTACTGTCAGATGCCTTCACCAGAAAGATTGGTGTACCATGAGGCAATAATATACTATTATGTGCCTCGCCCTTAGATCTGTTGCCTGAATTCTGGTTTAATGCTCTTTGCAAACCATACATGCAAAGCTCAACAAAGACTTTCTTTTGGTCTTTTCCCTTTTGCACTTTGATATAAAATCTGGCTTTGTAATGGTTTTATTGGCCTTTTTGGATGGCAAACCGTCTTGCATAGTAGACTGAAGTATATGTTGTTGGTTAATAGTAGGTGGTGTCTAAGGCCTTAGAAGTGACACAGGCCTGCAGAGTTTGGTGGCTTAGAGATCTAGCATGGCATGGGCACAGTAGTCATTTTAACAGGATATGATCCTTAATCTATGCATTCCACCCTAGTGCTGTAGCATGACCTGAAACTAGAATGGAGATATTGCATGATGGAATTTATGTTAAACTTGTCTTGTAATTGGTTAGTGACTAATCACTTCATAATATTTTAGAGGCATGGATGTATGGGTTGGCATCTACTGGGGTTTCAGGATCAATGTTTGCTATTCTATTCAGTATTGGGGTGATATGCGTGTTTAACTACTTTTGGGAGGATGCTTTGCGCAGGGAATCCCTTTACTATGCTGAGAAGTGTGCTTCTTCGAAGAGGGGTTAATGGTGATTGATGTAAGAATGTCATCTTCATACGTGGCTTAAGGATGATAGGAGTGAGAAATGAGGTTGTTGGTGGGGGGCGTGAGCACTTCTCAAGCAACAGCCACAATTCTTGTCAGGGTGTCAGGGTAAACAATAAATGTCACTAAATTAACCTGTGCTTAGTAGCTTGACATAAAAGCAGTCAGGCTTAACTTAAAGGGAATGTGTAAAGTATCTTTACAACACTCAAACAATAATAAAGTGAAAACAAAACACAAGAAAAATCCCACACTTATTTAGAAAAAATGAGTAAAAATGTAGTAAATTATTTGATACTAAAACAACACAAATCTAATCAGTAGAACTGGAGTTAAGATTTTAACATTTTTTTAGTGCCATCTTCACCTAAAAGATCAAAGTGCCAACCGCGGACATCCAGTTGTGCGAGACCAAGGCAAAGTTATGGCTGACAGTGATTGAGCATGGTACGGATGCAGGAAATGGATTGGGTCCGCTCTCGGCTTACCTTCGGACTTAGAAGAAATTTGTGAGAAATATTTCTTGAGAAGGTAAAATTTAGCAAGGCAAGGCTGCCAGCGGGGTCCAAGGAGGAGGCGTCAGTCAGTACGCCGCTGGTTGAAACTGCAGTGAAGATTTCTAAATTTGGACTTTTTGGAAGTCAAAAATCTCCAGAGGGGCAAAGCTGCAAGTTGTATCTGACGAGGGCCCCAAGAGGCTGGATACCCTTCTGGAGAGAAGCCCCTGAACTGTATATGCTGCTTCAATAAAGAACACAGTGGAAGCTACTGGGAAGTTAGGCCACCCAACGATGCACCTTAGGTGGTATCTCCTCCTGGTACTCGGAGCACATTTTGTCAGAAAATGTTCACAAGTCTCAAGTTTTGGATCTTGGAAGGTTGGGCATCTTTAGCACGACTTCCAAGGATCCAGGACAGAAGGCATCACTTGAAGAGTCAGGACTCACTTCACGCTGAGTCCAAGTGCAGTTTGCAGGGTGGTGGAGCTTTCTGTGTCCCTGTAGCTCTGATCAGGGGGTCCGCAAACTAGCCCTTGGAGTCAGTCTGGTGGTCCAGGGTTCAAGTGACAAGCAGGTTTTAAGCAGCAGGGCAGTCCTCTAAGAGTATAGTGCAGGGTTCAGGGAGCAGGGCAGTCTTGATGTAGCAGGGCAGTCCTCTGAAATAAACAGGAGGCCTCAGGCAGCAGGGCAGTCCTCTGAGAGTCCTCCACAAGTTCAGAAGCAAACTGAAGTGTGGGTCTTAGTTTTATACCTGGTGCCAGCTTTGAGGTAGAAGCAACTTTTGGAGTTTTCCCCTCACAGACGGTTCTGGAGTCTCCTGCCTTCCTGCCAAGGCTCTACTGTGGCTGGGTTCACAAACGGAAGTCCTTTGTGCATATAAGGAGGCAGCTCCTTTGAAATGTGTGTGGGGCTGTGCACAGATCCTCTCTCCCCCATCCTGTCAGGATGGCTTATCCAGCCAACACACAGTCTCCCTATGGTGTTACTATCTAGGAGGAATACATAAAGGTCAACTGCCAACTATACTTAGTCATGTGACCCAGGATACAGGCACCAAATTGTTAGGAAAGAAAATGATTACTTCCTAAAATTGACATTTTTAGAATTGCGACTTAAAATCTGACTTTGCCATTAAAGAGGATTTTAAATCACAACTCTTTTAGCACCAAACATGACATCCGTACTTGTTCTCAAACAAAAGTTACCCTTTATTAAATGTAGTAAGATAACCCAGTTTTATCCTATGAGAGAGATAGGCCTCACAATAGTGAAAAATTAATGTGTGAGTTTTTCAATACCAGGACATGTAAAACTCAAACGTACATGTCCAACTTTTCAAATACTATGCACCTTGCCCTATGGGCTGTTTAAGGCCTACCAATGGGGGGTGGGGATTCATATGTATTAAAAAGGGAGGTTTAGGCCTGCCAAAAGGTTTATTTTGCCAAGTTGAATTGGCAATTTAAAACTACACACAGGCTGCAAAAGCAGGCATGAGAAATGTTTAAAAGACCTCGGGTATAGACTTCTGCATTCCATAGTGTTTGATAAACTGTACAAATGACAGTTGCACCCACCCTTTCAAAACCTTCCTCTCTCCTCTCTAATTAAAAGGGCCTGCTTCTTATTGATCATGTTCAGGAGAAAATAAAAATCTCATTACTACAGCCTAATTTATTGCGATATGTGCAGCAACTCCTTTTAATCCATCAACACTCCTAATGAGAGCCGTAGTGTTTTAAACTTTCTTTTGAATCGAAAGTTTTTGGAAATGCGGGCAATTCAATTTCACCTAAAGAGCTTAAGTGGCATCTTGTGGTTACAAACGAAATGCCACATGATAGCAAAAGGATTATAATTATTATATTATAAAAAGAGCTCATTCATGTCAAAAACTAAATTAACTTGTGATTGACGCAGATAGTTTTTATGCAAGGCTGATTTTTGAAATAAGAAACACATTTTATTTCAAGAAAATTATTATAAAACCGAATGGCCAAACAAGTAACACAATGGCCCTCATTACAACCCTGGCAGTGTTAAGACCGCCACAGTCGCGGTCGGAATGCCGCCAATGCAGCAGTCCCACCGTCACTTTACGACAGCCGTGGCAGCGCCGTAGTCGGACCTCCAGCAACACCAGTTTTTGTTCTCAGGAGAGTCTGGTGGTGCTGGTTTCTGCCACGGTAGCGGAACCCTGGAGATTACAACCACCCTCTCCACCAGCGGTTACATGGGTTAACCCTGCCATGTAAAGACTGGTGGAGACGGGGTGCAGGGTGCCTCAGGGGGGCCCCTGCACTGCCCAAGCAATTGGCATGGGCAGTACAGGGACCCACCCTGACCAGCCCCGTTGCAAAGTACACTGTCTGCTTTGCAGACAGTGAACTTTGAGACGGGTGCTGGTCCACCCTATGCACTACAGCATTGCTGCCTGCTCTGTTACGAGCTGGCGACAATTCTGTAGGCCATTTCCCGCTGGACCAGAGGGAAACTCGTAATGGGGCCGGCAGGGAGGCAGCTGCATTGGCAGCAACCTACCTGTCGGGACTTTGGCGGATGGCCTTTTTCCGTTTCCCAAGGTCATAATGACCCCCTATATGTTTGGTCAGCAGCCAACACCTGAAGTCAGAAGTCCCGTTCTATTTGCTGATAGGTTACGAGGTAAGATAAATAAATACAGGATTTGTAAAGTGCAGAAAATCACCTGTGAGGGTCTCAAGGTGCTAAATTGTAGGCATGGGGAGATTAAGGGGTTTGCCCAGAGCCATAGGTTGCTGATCCGACGTCAAGACACAAATCTTTTTCTCCCAGCAGCTTAGGCCGTTATGCAAGTGTGGCCTAAGAACAAATTGCCCTGTTAGTGGCTTCTGTCTCACATGAAAAGACAGGCTCTAGTAACTAGAAGAATATGTAACTTGGAATCAAACGTACATTATGGATACTAATGTAAATATTTCAACCCCTTAAATGCAGAGGACGTCAAAAGGTCAGACGGAGTGTGCATGGAACTTCCAATGCTCGCAACAAAGGCTTCTCCGGCTGTGGACATCTTTGGGGTGTGACATCATCAGCTCCCACTATTTCCACGCCCATCAGTGACATCAACACTCCAAACTGCATGCTAACATCACAGATCCCACCAAAAAACGCCACAAGGAGCACTGTGCTCTACCAGCTAGGATCTGACTAGACACCATGGAGTTGTATTTGTTTATTTTAGGTGCAGTCTTCCTCCATGGATGGGTCGACCCCTGTCAGAGAATAGTAAAAATATTTCAGAGATTTTCTGTTCCCTGGAGAGTGCCGATCTGGCCCCAAAAAGGGAGTGAGATCAGTCATACCTAGCTAATGGAAAATTTGGTGGCAATTTTCTTTTTTGTCCTTGTGTTGCCTGGAGCCTTTCCGGTCCCCCCAGGCAGCACAACTTTTGAGAGTCTCCACTTTCCAGAAATGCTTCTTTTAAACAGATCCTTACTGGTGCATCACACGTGAACCATGATCCACAAGCAATTATCACCCTAGATACCCCAGGTTTGTTTATTTTTTGGTGGGTTTGGCACCTAGGACAAGGCTGCCACCTCAGGGGGACAAAAAAATAAACTATATTTAGAGTGGGCGAGTCGAGCTCCCCAGAGCAGCACAGTTAAAATAAAGAGGGCGCCCGTTAGCCCACTATATATAATGTGAAGGATGAAAATAACACATGAATGGCACAATAACTGATCAAATGCAGAGCCAGAGCCATTGCCCTATTATGTATGTTACTGAGGGCGAAAGGAAAATGTGAATGTCACAATAACTGATCAATGACTAAAGGGTTGCCTGCTTTGCCCCATGATCTATGTTGCAGAAGTGGAAATTAAAATATGAGGGAGCATGGAGGGACTCTGGTGCCTCATTGAGGACTCCCACTTTACTTGGAGAATCAAAAACAATTCTAGGCCTAAAACTTAACATGGGAATAGTGCAGTAATGTACCATCCTACTGGTCTACTCATACAACATCCAGCTTTGCACCGTTCATGAGAAAAGATAGGTTTTTGATTTTGCAGTGTGTGCTGCATTTCAATGATAATTCTACTACATTGCCTGACAGACCATAACAGGTTGCTTGAATTCGGCCTGTTGTGGAACACTGGCCTGCCAACTTCCCAGAGATTTATATTCCTGGATGGTATATAGTGGCCAATAAGCCCATGATCTTGTCCAAAGTGAAACTGCTGTTCAAGCAGTACATACCAAGCAAAAGAGTTTATTACGACATGAAGATGTACATGTTTTGCGAGAGCTCTACTGGTTATTTGTACAATCTGAGCATATTTACGAAGAAGGGTTCCACAATATTCCTGCAGGCTGCCCTTCCACATTAAGAATTAGTGAGACAACTGTATGGGAGCCTGCCCATTCTCTCCTTCACAAAGGTTACCACCTGTACATAGATGAGTTCTATATAGGAGTTCCGCTGTTTTTTTAAATGTACAAAGCTGGCACTGTGACTTGTGGTCCATGTATAAATCACCATAAATGATTCTACCAGGAGCTTATAGGTAAGAAGCTCTAAAAAAGCCAGCGCAGAGCATTATGTTGCACCAAAATGCTTGCTGTCAAATTCTCAGACTGGTGGGAAGTATATGTGCTCACTACACTTCAAGGTAAGAGCACTTCTCTGGTCATGGTTTGGAGTGAATTGTCAGAAGTGCACAAGCCTGCTGATATACTTCATTACAAGAAGTACATGGATTGAGTGAATGAAAATGACCAGGTTCATATAATGCAAGTGGATTAATAAGTTGGCATTCACCTGATTCAGTCTGAAACATACAATGCATATGTTGTCCATCAGAAGACTGATATTCTTCCCTGACTTTCATTTTTTTTTTTTTAACCATTACTGCTGTAGAAGCAATAGCCTCACCTTCATATACTGTGAAAGAGGTTGCAAGGCTGCAGGATCAGCACTTTGCCTACAGCGTTCCTGCAAAAGAACTAAAGAGTTTCGGAAATCATACTTGTAGTTTGTGCTCGGCAACAAAAGAGGCAGAAGAGAAGAAATTATTTTTGACAGAGCCCATCTCAAGCTGGCCTGCGCATTTCAAATTGCTTCACTTTGTACCACACAAATGTGAAGTAATGGGAAACTGGAAAAAGGCAGATTAAGAGTTCCTGTCTTCTCCAAATGGCTGTTAATGGATAGATACCTTCTGTAGCCCTTTACTTGAGCTGTTGTGCACACAACGGAAACAGGACCTTATCAAACCATGAACAATGTGGTCTATGACAAGGACTCCATTGTCACAGGTTTGATCCATTCCTGTCACGGGCACTAGTCTAAGCTATAAAAGTGATTCGCAAGGACTCCTACTGTCCAGTTTGGTTGATTCCTGTCACGGGCACTAGTCCAAGATACACAAATAGGGTAACATTTTTATCAGGACATGTGTTGAAACGATAGATAGTAGGTATTGTGTAGATCCCAGCCAATGTCAGGAGTTTCTTTCACAGAAATGTGAAGAAAATGCATTATTTTAGGCAAAGTTTGAGATTTGCAGGGAATTGTAAATAAGGACACATCATGTGATCTACACATGCACACCACAATAGCTCTCCCTGGCTCAAATACAACATTTACATCTTTGCCAAATCATTATATTTGTTTCCAAAAAATGTTGATGTTTATTTTGTATTTTTTGCCCTGTTTTGTCAGCGCTGTGTCCACCAATACAACTGAGGTACTGTTTTTATTGGACAACTGTGGGAATGTTAAGTGATAGGACGTTTGTGAATACTGAAAGCTTCTGGAACTTTCCCTCACAGAAATGGGAGTAAAATACAGGTTTTTAGCCAAAGTTTGAGGTATGCAAGGGATTCTGAGTAAAGAAACCCCATGAAATCCACACAAATCACATCACACTGAACACTCCCTGTGGCTAGTTTTCAGAACTGTCTGAGTTTTAAAGTTTCCATGGGTGGCAGGTGAGGCAGGGCCCAAAATCCCTAGATACCCACATTGCCAAACAGGGACATTCTTCTCTCAGATTCTTTTATGTCTCCAGGAGGTTTTGTGTCACTGTTGCCAAGCCCAGCCACCCAAGTGGGGTACCATTTTTATCATGAGAAGTGTGGTAATGCTAGTTGGTAGGAATTTTGCCAATTCCCATAGCTTTTGGAACGTTCTCTCACATACATTTGAGAGAAGTGGGTGTTTTTAGCCAAAATGTGAAGTTTGCAAGGCTTTTTGGGTACAAAAAGGTCTTAGGATCCACACAAGTCACAGCATCTTGGACTTCGCTTGGTGTCTAGTTTCGGAAATGTCTGGGTTTGGTAAGTGCCCTAGTTGGTGAGGGCACAGCTACCCACAATTTGACAAAAAACATTGGTTTTGTTTGGTGAAATCCGATGTCTCCAGGTTGCATTTTGTGGCGTTTAGTGTTGAGGCACTAGTGGTATTGTTTTTATCTGGAGACGCATGTGACACTGAATTGTATAACATTTGTTTTTATCACTTACTGTGCATGTTTGGCTTCCAAATATCTACTGTGCAAGAAGAAAAAGTTGCTTACCTGTAATCCTAATTCTCTTCCAGGGAAATCCTCATCAAAGTCATAAGCACTGAATAGTCCGGCCCACATGCGGGGACCCAGGAGCACTTCTTAAATATTGTGTGTGCGTGTGATAACTATGTACGTAGCACTACACACGCTCGGAGCTCTGTGTTTTATGGTATTTTTTTATTTTTTTATTATTTCCATCTGTATTTATTCATATTTATTTTTGGGCCCTCTAATTGGTTTATTTTTGGGCCCTCTAATTGGTTTATTTTTGTTTTTAGAATAAATGGATTTGTGAACTGTTACATTTCAATCTTTATTTAACTGATATTTAACTGATCAAATTGTACTCCTACTTTGATGCTGTCACGTTTTAGCAAATTAAGCAGCCAAATATAACAAAACATACACACACAGGTAAATATTAGCATTAGATAAAGATATATGTTCTATTTAATGAAGTATTATCTTGTTTTTTAACTCCCCATATTGCATATCTGCTCAGCTGATGGCATCAGAATTCATCAAGGAGAGCTTGGAGAGTCACTCACAAGAAGCAACATTTTCTGTATTTATCCGCTTTTAAAAACAAATATGGGCAGGAAACACACTGTTTTCATCTGTGTTTATTTGTAAACATCACTAAAACAGAAAACTGAGAGCCTTATACATATGTATATATATTTGTATCTAACTATCTATCTATCTATATGCAGCCTATAGAGAGACTAAAAATGGTCTGAATACATTGCGTTTTCATTTTAAAAAGCTGTCCAGTCACAGAAAATCATGTCATTAATAAAATTATTATACAAAATCTTTAAAAAATGTTATTAAAAGGAAAATATAAGATATTGTTAGGCAATAGGATACAGTTCAAAGAATAACAGGGAAAACTGGCACTGTGCCTTTAGGAACCTCACAATACCATCCTGTATCCATCATGCCTCATAGGTGACGGCTAGGTCTGGTCATTTTTATGGAGACTAGGAAACCTGGTAGAAGTATTTGTTGAGAGCTGTAATGATTTCTGTTCGTGGAGAAGGGAGGGTTGTTTAGGACTTTAATAAAGATTCCCCTGGAAGAGAACTAGGATTACAGGTTAGCAACTTTTACTTCTCTGCCTGGGGATCGTCATCAATATTCCTGAGCACTGGATAGAATAGCAAGCCCATCCCAAAAGAAGTGGACCTGAAATTCAAACAGTTACAACAATTGCCCAAAATGATTCCTTAAAGAAGCCTGATCTGCTTGAGTGCCTGTTTTAGAATCTGAATCTAGACAATAATATCTAGGGAAAGTATGTACAGACCTTCAAGTAGCAGCTATGCATATTTCTGAAATTGGTACAGTTCTTCAAAGAGCTGTAGTTGCAGCCTTTCCCTTTGTAGAAAGCGCTTTAGGTCTACTTGGTAAGGGTTTTTTGGCTAGTTGAAATGAGAGGAGTACACAAGAAACTATCCACCTAGAGACAGCCTGTTAGATAAAGCCAAACCTGTTCTCACTTGGCCATAATTAATAAAGAGGTCATCCGACCTCCTAATGTGCTTGGTTTTATCTTGGTAGAACTTCAGAACCGAAGAGAGTGTAAAAAAGTCTACATGGCAATTTCTTGCATGGTTGTTCTGACAGGTGTAGAAGGTCTGTGAACCACCACTGACGAGGTCATTCTGGTGCTATCAGTACCATCCTGGTTTTGGACCCGTACAGTTTGACAATCACTGTTGGTATAAGAGGAATTGGGGGAAAAGAGTAGAGAAATTTCCCTGACCAATTTATCAAAAGGCCATTCCCCTTCGACCCTGGATGGATGAACCTGGTTGCGTAATCTTGGCAATTTTTGCTGCTTGTGTTTGCAAACAAATCTATTTGTAAGTATCTCCGGCCTTGACAAATGTCTTGTAAATCCTCGTCATTTAAGATCCAGTAATGATTTTCTTTGAAAAAACAACTCAGAGAGTCTGCTTGGGTATTTTAAACCTCTGGAAGATGAATGAATGATAGAGTTAAAGTCCTGGATATTAACCATTTCCAAATGGCTTGGGCCTCAAGAAATATAGGCCGAGAGCGAGTCCCTCCCTACTTGTTGAGATATTGCATTGTTGTCTTGTTTTCGGTTTGAACAAGGAGAGAGTTCATTTTTATTGATCGGAAGAAGGATTTTAAAGCTAAAAGAAATTCTCCTAATTCCAGCATATTGACATGATTAGTCCAGCCAAATTCCTTGAGTCTGCAGGGAGCCCATATGTGCACCCCATCCCTGGAGGGAGGCATCTGTAATTAGTGTCTGACTTGGTACATCCTGATCGAATGGTACCCCTACCAGCAGGTACTTCCATTGAAATCACAATGGGATGGATTGATTTGCAGCCTGCAATAGAGTCAGCTTGTCTTCCCAACAGTTGAAATCCACTGGTCTTCTAGGCACTGCTGCAGAGGTTTACTGTGTAGTCTTGCATGAGGGACTATGAGGAAGCAAGAGGCCACTCACCACAGTAGAGATACAATTTGTCTCATTGCTGGGTGCCAAACCTGTCGAAGATTGCAACACTTCTGACTGATTGATACTAGTCTCTCCTCCCAAGAATACACTTTTGTGGATTGTATATCCAGTATTGCTTCTAGGTACTGTAGCTTTTGAACCAGACATACCGTAGACTTTCTGAAATTGACATGGAGACCCAGATTGGTTAATGTTTTGACACAAATCTGGTAAAGCTTCTTTGCCTCTGATGGTGAAATGCTTTTTATCAGCCAATCGCTCCAGAGAAGAAAAACAAAATATCTTTTGTATCCTTAAATAAGCTTCGGTTATGACCATACATTTGGTGAATGTTCGTGGAGCTGATTTTAGGCAAAACAGTAGCACTTTGTATTGATAGTGTTGAGATCCTACTTTGAAAGAGAGAAACATCCAATGTTTTGTGGAAATTGGGAAGTGAAAGTAGGCATCTTGAAGATCTATCAAACACATCTAGTCTCTGTGATGCAGCTGTGGGTAGATCTGATGCAGTGCCAGCATCCTCAACTTTTCTTTTCGTATGCATTTGTTCACTACTCGCAGATCTAAAATGGGTCTGAATTCTTGCTTCGGTCCATTCTTTCTCATTAGAAAATAACAAGAATAAATTCCCAGTCCTTTCTGGTGACACGTAACCTCAACTACAGCCTGCTTTTGTAACAGAATATATTTATTTCTGTAAAAGGTCATGTTGATGCAGTGATGTTTTCGTGGTGGAACAGAAGGAGGAGGGGACCTGAATTTAATTTAAGTCTAACTTTGTTAAATTTCATGACTCTCACAAAAGGATATTATTGCATCGCATTATTTTTTTCAAATTTTTATGTGGAGAGTATGTTTACTAGTAGGATGAGCATTAGGAAGGAGGTGAAGAATAGATCTGATGGCTGTAAGGAGCTGTCCCATATTGTCTGAGTATCTTCTGCACAGAGTGCTCATTAGTAAGCTCTCAGCAAGTCTCATGAACAACTGTCTCTTTTGGAAGATCTAAACAACCACTCCAAAAGGTTAAACTCCTTACTTTTCCAAAATTGTCAGTGCATCTTCCATAATTTGGTTTGAAGCTTAGCAGGTACTAGACCTCACTCCACCCACATAATATTTTGTACGGCTTCAAGATCACAGCCTCCTGTCTCCAGAGTCTCTGCTAGGTACACTTCCCAAAGGATAAAAAAACGTAATTTTAATGTCCAATAAATAAGCACCTATTTGACGTCTCCAAGCAGAACATTTCAAGACTTCTATTGTCTCTACATTGCTTCTACTCAAAGTAACATCAATAGAGGGAGATGCATGCAGGACATTTGTTTTTCAAATCCACAGATGCAATTTCAATTGTGAACTGGGAAAGTCAGAGCCCTCTCATACTTGTATTCCTCTTAGAAAGAGTGTAATTGTATAGGGATTAAAGAGCCACAATCTGGCACATAAGATAAAAGTCTATTCCTGGGTTGACCGGTTATCCTAAGGTCAAAACGGATTCAAATCTACTGAGATTTCTACTATGAAGGAGAGTCCTGAGGCTATGATTGGATTTTTCCATCTAGGAATCTGAGAAGTTAGTGATAATTTTCATTAATGGTCTGAAGCCGCAATTGATTGTGTGGGAACTGTACAGAGACAGCTAATAATACAGAAAGTCACAGCCATTCAAATGTGAAAAGAAATATTAATGGTTTACCTATTGTAAAACCACATGGATATTTTCTACTGATTATGGGGTTGGGTTTTCAATTAACAAGACTGTCAGAGATTACTCTGAATTGTAGTACATATGTCTTTCGTGTTCCTTTACCCACACTAGCCAATCTATTTAGTACCATTAAAATCAGCAGTGCCTGAAAAAGAAGAAGCGCCTCAACATTAAAGGGGTTCCTTTTGTCTTTTGCTCACAATTTACCTTTCGCTCACAATACCAAACTCTAGGGGTGACACTGTTGCCTGACCCATAGATTCCTGCAGTGCAGATTAGATTTTATCGGTCCACCCCTTACCAAATTATTGGTTGGCTGGGGAAGTTACTCCATGGGCTACATTAACCTGGCACCAATCAGCAGCACAGAAGTACATGGGATTATTGAAGAATGTCCTATAGTGGAAATGTGCAAGGCAGCTAGATGACGGCCTGTGCATACACTTACAAGACATGACTGTCTTGATTCGGTATTTGGAGAGGATATCTAAGTAGGACAAGCCTCACCAAGGAACCTCTTTGCTGAAACCATTTTTTTATTCTTTTGCAGCTCTTAAAGGGGAAGGGTTTGCTACTCTATTCAGTACTTCTGATTATCAGGGAAGATCCTCTGAAAGAAGAAGCATAAATCAGGGGAATTACCATTCAAATCATAAGGAAATCTATATCCTCCTTAGTGGAAATAATAAGGTTTAGAATTTGTTACAGAAAGAGGGATTCCTTAAAGCTGCATTTTCAGTTTTACAGATTTACATGGCTCCAGACAATATGCTACATTACTCCAGCTTTTTCTTTCATTTCCTTTAAAAAAAAAAGGTTGTGCAGGAGTCTTTTTTCAGTCACCTCCGTATTTGCGGACTTTCACACTTTTAGATTGTATTTTTATGGAAAATAAACAAAAGTAGACACTAAAACCTATTAATAAGCTGCTAAATTGTTTTAAATGAGAAGCTTAGGGCTTGCTAACAAGGAAACTAGCAAGGAAAATAGTTATTTTTTAAAAGTGGTCTGTGCTCCAGCACTTAGGAAGGATAATTCAGTGCTTTTCATTACCAATCAGATCCGCAGAAGAATTATAATATCATTACATGTGGATAATCAAAACTAGTATCTGGTGTCGGTGGAAGAGTTAGATACCACTTCCCTAAGGTGTCTATGTGCTTCTGCATGGCTTTCTTTAGCTAATCTCCATTTCTCTTTATATATTTCCTTCCTAAGGTGGAAATATGAACTGCTGTGCCCCAAGTGCCTAAGTCCAGAACTCTTGCAGGAAAACCTAAATAGAAAGGTTATATTTACTAAGAACTAAACCTTAGCTTGTATCATATTCTTACTTGCAATGTGGTATTCGTTTTGTAGGTTTTACTGCTTCTTTAAAACAGACAAATCAATGACAGTCTGTGCTGAGAGGTAGATTGCAACCCCCTTCAAGCATGTGCTCATAGCATGCTTTGACTAGCACCATATGTCACTGCTGCTCTTCCCTTAGGATATCTTTGTGTGTCAGCAGTTCTGCACCTAAAAATATATATTACTGCTGATAGGATAATGATGTTCTGATCTCCATGACGATTCGTTCTGTGGAGCTTTCCTTTTCTTTATACTCTTTATGTTCTCAATGGCAGCCTTTTTTTCAAGAGTGCACGTCTTAGGGCACCTTTTACTTCCTTGTTACGCATACTGTATATTATTGGATTAAGCATAGGTGTGACCACAGTGTAAAGTACGGAGAGGACCTTGTCCCGCTCTGGTGAGTAGCTTGACCTTGGTCGCAAGTACATGAAGATGATAGTCCCATAGTACATGCTTACTACAGTCAGATGTGAGCCACATGTGGAGAAGACTTTGCTCCTCCCCTTGGCTGAGCGGATCTTTAATATAGCAGACACAATGTGGACGTAAGAAACAAGGGTCAGAAGGAAGGAGAATAGTGCAATGATGCCACCTGAGATGTATACCATGATCTCGTTGACAGTGGTATCTTTGCAAGAGAGTCTGAAGAGTGCTGGCATCTCACACAGATAGTGGTTTACATGGTTGGACCTGCAAAAGGGCAGCATGAAAGTGAGATAGGCATGGATGACTGAATTTAGAAAGCCAATGGTCCATGCACTCCCTGCTAATTGAAGGCAAAATCTCCTGCTCATAATGGTGGTGTACCGCAAAGGGTTACAAATAGCCATGTAACGGTCCAATGCCATGATGGCCAAGGTAATGCACTCTGCTGCTCCAAGAGCCAGGGAGAAGTACATTTGAGCAGCGCACCCAAGGAAGGAGATCCTCCTATTCCTTCCCAGAGTGTTCTCCAGGATCTTGGGGGCCACTGTAGATGAGAAGCAGATGTCGATAAAGGATAAGTTGCTAAGGAAGAAGTACATGGGGGTATGAAGCTGGACATCAGTTATCATTAGGAGGAGGAGGATGGTGTTTCCACATATTGTAGTTGCATAAATAGCCAAGAAGAAGAGGAAATACAAGACTTGCAGGTGGGGAAGGCTTGAAAGACCTTGGAGGATGAATTCGCTGCCACTCGTTTGGTTTTGATGCTCGGTTGTGCTCGCAATGAAAGATCTAACAGAGGAAAGACAAAAACATTTAATGTCAAGCGGAAGTAAATGGTTCAGCAGTTTGACACAGACATGTACATTTCACTGCCTCAACTGATGCCCAAAAACTGGTGCCGGTGGCCAATGACTAAATATTTTCATGCCGCTGTTAGACTGCTTGTAGGCAAAGAGCTTGGAATCTAAGTCCAACCGACTTTGCAGTTTTGTCTGCATCCTTACAATTCCGTCGCAAATTGTTATCCGTATTAATAACTTTGGGATGAGTACTGTTGTCCCAAAACTGGGTGAAAAAGGACAGCTCTTAATGAAAGGGTTTCCACTCTATATACCAGATTACCAAATACAATATTTTTCTGTGAGCAATTTACCCCTGGTTTACTCTTGAATTTTCAAGGGGAAGTTACACCCACTCATAGAAAAACCTTAGCTTCCATCCTTCTTTAATCAGATATAAGGTCTAATTATTTATTTTCTCAACGCTGTTATCACAGAAAACTAATTCCTTAGTGGTAGTCGAAACCCTACAACTGTGGTCCTAAATGGTGACTATAACACTTTAGAACACTTAAAATGTAGTAGTGATAGTAGGAAACTATTTTCCCAAAATATAAAAACTTGAAATAAGAGGCATCAGAAACAATTGATGTAGTTTATGTGTGATACCTTGCCAAACACAATACAGTTAATGATTAAAGAATCTAAAATGAAAAAGAACTAAACAAAATGTACGTAGTAATCAAAAGTACTAAAACACGCTGAGTATGGTGGCATTAGAAAAAGGTTTCCAATGTTATCCAAAGGGAATTGTAAAACAAATGCGAAAACATGCCCTCCATTCTGTTGAACAGAACCCAAATATGCTGATCACTAACCTCTAAGCGGGCTTTTAGTTGTCTAGGGGATTGGAATATCCTTTGATATGGTAGATGTGATACCTAAAATTTGAAGGGATCAGATTGTGTACGCTCTCTTGGGATTAACCCACCAATGCCGGGAAACCTGGGAGTATCCTATTTGGTCGAATTACAATGTTTCTGTTTTAATTGTGCATTCAGAAAACATACTGGTTTTAGTTATCATTTCCTAAGTCAAGAAATTTTGAATTTACCTTCCAGAGTAAATACAATATAAAGGCCAACATGAGTATCGTTCAGGTAATGAAGTCCATTTGCCTCTCAATATACCAAAAATGTAAATGGAGAGGAATAGAAAAAAAATAAAATAAAAACAGGCATTAGTATGTGAACTGTTGTATCACAACCAACACATGAAATGAATAAGGAAACGTGTGCTGCAATTGGTCAAATAGTGTTGAAACACCTGCTAAGTACTGATCTACAGTCACATTATTATTGTGAAAAGGCAGCTCATGTAAAAGTACAGAAAATACAAAGCAACTTACAAGACAGTCAAAGACTTCTATATTCACAACACATGTTAGGTGCATCATAGCCTCCTAAAGCAATCTTCAAAATCATCCCTAAATTGCACAATGTTCCACAAACTGTGCAAACCACTCTCAGAAGCTCTGCAACTTCCTGGTAGATTATTTTGTTGGAAAACCTAAACCCATGGGAATTGCTTCCATTTACAAGCTAGGAGTGACATCCCTTGTCACTCAAGCTGAACGTTATCTCCAAAAACTGTGAAACCTAAAAAATATTCAACATCATTTCTTTAAAAGTAGCTACTGAAATAATGAAGGCTGAGTCTAACATTGGATCACCAACCAACTGTGCCCCTCAATTTACACATCCTTTTGGCATCCCTACTAACTTACCAGCAGAGATACCCAATGAACTAAAAGAACGAGTTACTTACCTTCGGTAACAACTTTTCTGGTGGATACATTAGCTACCTGTGGATTCCTCACCTAATGAATACTCCCATGGCGCCAGCATTCGACGGAAATCTTCTTCCTAGTCTCTGCACGTAGACGAGGACGTCACTCTAGCCCACGCGACGCCGTCTGACGTCATACAGGCAATAAGAGGTCCTCGACGACGTGCCGACGTCAGTACCAACATTTTTTACGTGCATGAGAACAACAACCCAATGCAGTGAAAGAGCAAGGCAACATCCCATAACATTGTAAAATACACAACATTGCAATAAAATGGTTGTAGATTTAATATAACTCTCTCTTTTTTTTTTTTTTAACCAACAAATATATGTAAATCATGTATATACCCAAAAATATATACATATATATATATATATATATATATATATATATATATATACATATAAATATATACAAGTGTCCATATATACATCATCTATTGCAATCCTGAAGACCAAGAGGAGCGCACTCAAGGATTACTTGGTAAGACCAGAAAGGCAACGGGGAGGCGGGTGGTACCGTGAGGAATCCACAGGTAGCTAATGTATCCACCAGAAAAGTCGTTACCGAAGGTAAGTAACTCGTTCTTCTGATGGATACAACTACCTGTGGATTCCTCACCTAATGAATAGAGTCCCAAAGCAGTACCACTCCCGGTGGTGGGTGCCGAAATGGTCAAACCAAGAAATCCTGCAGCACTGACTGTGCAAAATGGCCGTCCCTTCTGACCTCAGAGTCCAAACAGTAATGTTTCGCAAAAGTGTGAAGGGACGACCAAGTTGCGGCCTTGCAGATGTCGACCACAGGAACACCTCTGGCCAAGGCCGAAGTGGCCGACTTAGCTCTGGTAGAATGAGCTCTAATGCCATCAGGAGGATCCTTCTTTGCCAAAGAGTAACAGATTTTAATGCAAAGAACAACCCACCTGGAGAGTGTTCTCTTGTGGACTGCCTTTCCTCTCCTCTTGCCCACGTATCCGATGAACAGCTGATCCTCCATCCTGAAATCCTTCGTTCTATCAATGAAGAAGCTTAACGCCCTCTTTGGGTCCAAGCGATGTAGTCTCTCTTCCTCCTTTGAAGGATGAGGCGGAGTATAGAACGGGGACAAAGTAATTGTCTGGGCCAAATGGAAGGGTGAAACAACCTTCGGGAGGAAAGCAGCCTTGGTCTTCAACACCACCTTATCCCCATAAAAAGTTGTATAAGGGGGTTTTACCGATAAGGCTTGCAACTCACTCACTCTCCTTGCAGATGTTATAGCCACCAGGAAGACTGTTTTAATAACCAAATACCTTAAGGGGCAAGAATGCATAGGCTCAAAAGGGGTCCCCATAAGGAAAGTGAGGACCAAGGACAAATCCCATTGAGGCATAACGAATGGTTTTGGAGGATATTTATTTAGAAGACCTTTCAAGAATCTGAGAACAATAGGGGATTTAAATAACGATGGTTGATCTGGAAGACAAATGAAGGCTGACAAAGCCGACAAATAACCCTTAATGGTAGCCACTGCACAACCCTTCTGCGCTAGGGACAGAGCAAAAGACAAGACATCCGACAGATGAGCATGTAAGGGATCAATCTGTCTCTCCCCACACCACGTAACAAATTTAGACCACCTATTAGCGTAGATAGATTTAGTGGAGTGTCGCCTGGCCGCTAATATAACATCCACTACATCAGGCGGGAGAGAGAAGGAACTCAGGTTGCCCCGTTCAATCTCCAGGCATGTAGGTGTAGACTCTGGAGGTTGGGGTGTAAAACCTGCCCCTGCGACTGCGAGAGGAGGTCTGCCCTGAGAGGGAGACGGAGCGGAGGGCACAGCGAGAGTTGGAGAAGGTCGGAATACCACACCCTCCTTGGCCAATCCGGAGCTATTAAGATGACTTGGGCCCGGTCTTGGCGAATCTTCCTCAACACTCGAGGAATCAAGGGTATGGGGGGAAACGCGTAAAGCAACTGGTCGCACCAGGTTATCAGAAACGCGTCCCCCAATGCTCCCTGCACCGGATACTGGAGGCTGCAGAATAACGGACAATGCGCGTTCTCCCGAGTGGCAAACAGATCTATCCGAGGAAACCCCCACATCTGGAAGATTAAACAAACTTGATCTGGATGGAGACGCCACTCGTGGTCGGCCGAGAATTGGCGACTGAGACTGTCTGCACGTACATTCAAGACCCCGGCCAAATGATTTGCTACCAAGCAAATCTGATGGTCCTTTGCCCAGGACCATAGTCGAAGAGCTTCTCTGCAGAGAAGGTACGACCCTACTCCTCCCTGTTTGTTTATGTACCACATCGTGGTAGTATTGTCCGTCAGGACCTGTACCGACTGACCACGAAGGAAAGGGAGGAAGGCCTTGAGAGCCAGACGTACAGCCCGTAACTCTAACAGATTGATATGAAACCTCTGTTCCTCTGGAGACCAAAGTCCTTTGATCTCCAGATCCCCCAGATGAGCTCCCCACCCTAGAGTGGAAGCATCCGTTATGACCGTGGCCACTGGTGGCGACTGCGCGAACGGCTTTCCTTGCGAAAGATTGTTGCTCGCAATCCACCACTTCAAGTCCACAGCAGCATCTCTGGAGATCTTGACCGCACCTTCTAGATCTCCCTTGTGTTGAGACCACTGCCTTCGGAGGTACCACTGAAGAGCCCTCATGTGCCAGCGAGCATGCGTGACCAACAGTATGCAGGAGGCAAACAGACCGAGCAGACGAAGGACCTTGAGGACTGGAACTACCGCTCCATTTCGAAACATTGGAACCAATTCCTGAATATCTTGAAGCCGCTGAGGCGGAGGAAAGGCCCGATTCAATGTTGTATCCAGTACTGCCCCTATGAACAGGAGGCACTGAGAGGGCTCCAGGTGAGATTTGGGCACGTTCACCGAAAAGCCCAGGTCGAACCACAACTGGGTTGTTGACTGGAGATGATACGACACAAGCTCGGGGGACTTGGCTTTGATCAACCAGTCGTCCAAGTAAGGGAATACTGCTATCCCCTTCCTTCTGAGCTCTGCCGCAACCACTGACATCACCTTCGTGAAGACTCGAGGTGCTGAAGTAAGACCAAACGTGAGGACCGCAAACTGATAGTGCTGCGACCCTACCACAAACCGGAGATACTTCCTGTGCGACTTGAGTATCGGGATATGAAAATAAGCATCCTGCAAGTCGACAGACACCATCCAATCTTCTTTGTTCAACGCCAAAAGCACCTGTGCTAGGGTCAGCATCTTGAACTTTTCCTGATTGAGGAACCAATTCAAGATCCTCAGATCCAGGATCGGTCTCAACCGACCATCTTTCTTGGGAATCAGGAAGTACCTTGAGTAACAACCTTGACCCCTTTCCTGCTCTGGAACCAACTCCACCGCGCCCTTTGAAAGGAGGACTTGAACCTCCTGTTCTAGCAACAGGAGGTGTTCTTCTGAACAATAAGATGGGCGGGGCGGGAGGGGGGGCGGAAACTCCCGAAAGGGAAGGGTGTAGCCTTTCTCCACAATACTGATAACCCAAGTGTCCGTTGTAATAGTCTCCCACTTGTGGAGAAAATGCCGTAATCTTCCCCCTACAGGAGAGGAGTGAGTGGGAAATGGTGGAAGCCTAAGGCTGCTTTCCCTGCTGCACCCCTCCAGAGGACGAGGAAGAGGCAGAGTGCTGTTGAGAGGCTCCTCTGGTGCGGGCCCTACCTCTCCCTCTAAATGATCTATAGGGGTGAGAAGAGGCGGCTTGCTGGAACCTCCCCCGAAAGGAAGAGGAGGAAGAGCCACGCCTAAATCCACGAAACCTCCTGAAAAACCTGGAAGAGGCAGAGGAAGAAGGAGCTTGCAGCCCTAACGATTTGGCTGTGGCCCTGCTCTCTTTAAATCGCTCCAAGGCCGAATCTGCCTTTGCTCCAAACAGTTTGTCCCCATCAAACGGGAGGTCTAATAGGGTCGACTGTACATCCGCAGAAAACCCTCAATTACGGAGCCAGGCCTGTCTCCTTGCCACCACAGCCGTGCCCATCGCCCTAGCCACCGAGTCGGTCGTGTCCAGTCCAGACTGGATAATCTGGGTTGCGGCAGCCTGGGCGTCTGAGACAACATCCAAGAGTCCCTGGGGAAGCTCCGTAAAAGAAGATGAAATATCATCCATAAGAGCATGGACATATCTCCCCAGAATGCAAGTTGCGTTGGTGGCCTTCAACGCCAAACTGCAAGAAGAAAATATTTTCTTGGATTGCGCATCCAGTTTTTTGGAGTCCCTGTCTCCTGGCACCGTCGGGAAAGATCCAGGCGCTGATTTTGATGAACAGGAGGCTTGCACCACCAAGCTCTCCGGCGTAGGGTGTCTTGAAAGAAAGCCAAGGTCAGATGGTGCAGCCCGATATCTCCTGGCCACAGCCCTATGAACTGCCGAGGAAGATACAGGCTTCTTCCACACCTCCAACACCGGATCAAGCAAAGCCTCATTAAGCGGCAAGAGAGGCTCCGCTGCAGCAGAGGCCGGATGCAGCACCTCCGTCAATAAATTCTGCTTCGCCTCTGCCACCGGCAAAGGCAGGTCCAGAAAGTTAGCCGCCTTCCTCACCACCGCGTGAAAGGTAGCAGCCTCCTCCGTATACTCCCCTGGAGATGAAAGGTCCCACTCAGGGGAAGTATCCAGCCCACTGGCCGTATCCAGACCATGCAGTCCCTCACCAGAGTCCTCAACCTCTCCTTCTTCCAGGACTCGCTGGTACTCCTGCTCTTCCAACAGACGGAGAGCACGCCTCCTTACATGTAGTCTCTGCTCAATCCGCGGAGTCGACATGGCCTCTGCCGAAGTCGAAGATCGGCGCCGATCTCCAGAAGCATCCGACGCCGCATCCGGCGCCCCAGGCAGCTTCGGCGCCGATGAAGGAGCAGGACAAAGAGATCTTGGAGCCGATGGACCCACCGGAGTCACAGGACGAAATCCTGACGTCGACGGGATGGAAACCTCTGGAGCCAATCCCTCTGAAGCCACCGGAGCGGCCACCGGCGCCGACACCGGCGCCGAGCCCACATTCCCAAAAGGGAGAAAGGGCATAAAGGGTGCCGGCCGAAGAGGCGCAGGATCACCCAATGAAAAGGCCAAAGGCCCCGAAGGACCAGCCGGAGCACCTCCTGGAGCCATCTGCTGAAAGATGGTATACATCGCATTCAGAAATGCGGTACTATCGGCTCCAGGGGCTGGAAAAGCCGGATACTGAGGTGCCTGGATCGAAGGCGACCCCAACGCCGGCCTCGACGTCCGCGACGCCGGAGACATCACAAGAGGCTGCATCACCTCAACCACAGACGCTTGTCCAGGCGAAGTCGGTGACGCCGGAGAGGGCAACGGCGTCGATGGATGCGGCGTGACCGTCGGACTGACCTCCCAAGTCCTCCGACACCGAGCCGAAGGCGACCTCGAACGAGTCTCCTTGCTTGAATGACACCGTGAATCTCCACGGCGCCGGGAGTCTCGATGACGCCGATGAGACCTTGGCGAGAAAGACTTCTTGTGATGTTTTTCCTTTCTCTTCGACTTCGCCAGGAATAGTTTAGCCTCACGTTCCTTGAGGGCCTTCGGATTCATGTGCTGACATGAATCGCAAGTCACAACGTCGTGATCGGAGCTCAAGCACCAGAGACAGTCGGAGTGAGGATCTGTAACGGACATCTTGCCCCACACTCTCGACAGGGCTTGAAACCCGACTTTCTCTGAGACATTGTTACCGCAGAGAAGAACAACGCAACAGAAAACACACTGTAACCACTAAAGTAACAGTAGCTCCCTCGAAGATAACCGTTTCGAATGCACGGAAAAAAGGGAACTGACGTCGGCACGTCGTCGAGGACCTCTTATTGCCTGTATGACGTCAGACGGCGTCGCGTGGGCTAGAGTGACGTCCTCGTCTACGTGCAGAGACTAGGAAGAAGATTTCCGTCGAATGCTGGCGCCATGGGAGTATTCATTAGGTGAGGAATCCACAGGTAGTTGTATCCATCAGAAATACCCTGCTGACGACAACACGAAAGAAGCAAGGACTTGACTAATTGGACCAAGCAAATAACAGGCCAATATAAAGCGGACCACCTTTGAGGAAAAAACATTGAAAAGGCAGGTTCCTTTAGTGCCTGAAAACTGCTGACTGTTAGTGCAATCTAAAAATAAATAAAATAAAATACCAAATAATACAATTTGTTTATTTGAGAAAACAACCTCCTTTCAAACAAAAGAGGCAGATTTCCATCCTGGGAGACGCATTGCGTCTGAGTTAACTGCAAGCTTGGACTACCTTAAGATCACTGTAGACTCTAATGGTGTTGTTGCCCTCATACTTCATGACCTGTCAATAGCTGTCCACACTGTTGACTGTCAACTTCTATCCAAAACACAAAGTACTGTTCTTGATTGGATTAATAAATACCTGGCTGACAATCCCATCATCACATTCCCACCTTTTGCTCATCACCATTTAGGCAACCGGTTGGGGTCTTCCAAAGCAAACAATCCCCTCACTGATTTCTAATCTGTGTCCCACTGCCAAAACACACCAATTAATTAAGGCTTACAAAATATGTGCATGATAACTAGATCATTTAAAAACTGAACTTCAGAACTCAGTCAATGCCTACAAGAAGTAGACATCTAGAAGCAACAGAACTTAAAGATTAAGGCCCTCATTCCAACCCTGGCGGTCATAGACCGCCAGGGTGGCGAATGACGGAAGCACCGCCAACAGGCTGGCGGTGCTTCAATCGTCATTCCGACCGCGGCGGTACAGCCGCGGTCGCCCAGCCGGGTCCGGCGGTTTTCCGCCGGATTAACCCCGGCTGGGAGAATCCTCCATGGCGGCGCTGCTGGGGATTCTGACCCCCTTCCCGCCAGCCTGTTTCTGTCGGTTTTCACCGCCAGGAACAGGATGGCGGGAACGGGTGTCCTGGGGCCCCTGGGGGCCCCTGCACTGCCCATGCCACTGGCATGGGCATTGCAGGGGCCCCCTAACAGGGCCCCATGAAGCTTTTCACTGTCTGCTTAGCAGACAGTGAAAAGCGCGACGGGTGCAACTGCACCCGTCGCACACCTGCAACACCGCCGGCTCCATTCGGAGCCGGCTTCAGTGTTGCAGGCCTCTTTCCCGCTGGGCCGGCGGGCGCTATATTGGCTAGCGCCCGCCAGCCCAACGGGAAAGTCAGAATGGCCCCAGCGGTCTTTCGACCGCGGAGCGGCCATATGGCGGTTCCCGCCAGGCGGGCAGCGACCGCCGCCCGCTGGGGTCGGAATGACCCCCTAACTCTTCAGAAGTGGAGTTTCTCACATGTGGATTGTGAAATAATGTGCCCCATTGACTTTTAGCCTAAGGAAGTAGACCTCTACTAACCACGTAACCCGTCCAAAACAGAATTTATGTTTCATTCATCATAATCAGTTATAAGCTATGAGATTTCTTTGGGTAGTAGTTCCTGATCGTGTGAGCGGTCACTTCTTACAAGTCATTGTGGCACCAGTCTATTGTTATGTGTGGCCATGTGTATGCCATTAAGTAATGAGCGATACTCTTAGAAGTGCCTGAGTCATGCTTGAGTTTATTTGTTAGGAAGTGCATCAGGTACGGTGTCATGTAAGTGAATAACTGATGGAACACAAGTACTATGTTTGGTCAGCATTCACAAGTATGTACGTAAGTGGAAAAGGTGTCTATGTTGAAACATCCAATGTAAAAGTGAAAAAACACAAGCAGGCCAAGGAGAACCATAAGTCAAATGGAATTGTTTATTGCTCTCTGATGTTCGTGAATGCAGTACAGCAGTTGTCGGATTCCACTCACACACAAGCCAATGTGCATAGGCAGTAAATAAATACAAGCTGTGACAATTCAACAATAATTTGATGTGCTATGTCTTGTTGTCCTGAGATTTACAGGTCAGACTTTTATTGAGGCCATATTTATATACTGAGCAAATGTAACAAGTGAAAAAGCTACTGCCTTTGGTTGCCATAAAACACACTCTTCCTTCTCCATGTTAGTGTTTGCCTTCAGCTCTCAGAGGCATATTAGGCTTTTAAGATTACTTTATTTTGTGAACATCAATGATGCTTTATTAGTGAGGGAGGTTTTGAAATCAGTGTGTTTAAAGTCGTACTAACTGCTGTTGATGATCCTACTTATATGATGTGCGTCATAGAACCAGTGATTAATTATGTTATCTGTTGTAGATTTCTTATGACTGTTAAGAAGGGATGGCCTATAAGGAGATCCACTAGAATCATGAGCTGGCATACCCTGCACATAGCAGAGGGCCACCTTTGTTCGCTCCAGAGGAGACTCCAGCAGCTTCTTACATGGTGGTTGTGACATCCACCAGCGCCAAAACAGCAGGACCTTGAGAGCTCTGCGGAGCCGGAGAGCTTCCTGTTTTGCCCCTTGATCACACAGAAGCTGCAAACCTGTTGCAGGGCCCGCATCATACACGTTGTATATCTAACTCCTATACGGCTGCTACATCCTTCACTGATGGCATATTGATTGATTAAATAGCTACGCCTTGGTAATATCACATAATTTGAGTATGCCTTTCATTCGTCTCAAGGATGTGGCTGTGGAGTAGGTGTGAAGTTCTGCCAATTGGAAGTTGTGAGTGCACTATGTAATTCTGGGGGTGCAGCATTTTTTGCATAGTTATGGATTTGCAGCATTTGCCACATAATACTCCATTGCTGCATAATCTGCAGATTTAAAAAAATAAAAAACATTCTAGCTCGAACGGATCAAAGGTTACTAAAGACATAGGGCCTTGTTTCAAGTTTACCGGACAGGAAAGCTGTCCGCCGAACTCCCGACAGGGTGACTGCTGACTGCATGGTGACCTCCTCCCTGGAGTTAGGAGTTTCCCGCTAGGTCGACGCAGCATTGTCTCTGGCTTGTGATCGAGCCGGTCACAATGCTGTAGCCAGTAGGGTGCAATAGCACCCTCGCAAACTTCACTGCCAAGTGGATGGGCAGTGCAGGGGCCCCCCTGTGGCCCCCTGCACCTGTTCTCCACCAGCCTTTTCATGGCAGTGTAACCGCCATGAAAAGGCTGGCAGAGAACAAGGTCCTAATCCGCAGGGCCCTGGTGGATTACGATCTCTGCCACCGTCAGGCCTCCGAGATCATGGATTCTGGCAGAGCTGGCGGTTCCCTGGTGGACTGACTGCCAGGGTTGTAATGTGCCAGTCGGACCACCGCATTAGCAGCCACACTCATAACGAGGTCCATAGTGACAAGTGCTCGCTCCCAGTGGGAGGCCTTTCGCAGTGGTTAACTGGTCATCTTTCAGTTGTTATTTCTCTATTTGGATTTTAAAAAGATACTAATGAGGTGAAATATTTCCCCAGTCTGTATTACCACAAGTACAAATTACAAACTAATGAAGTAATACTATCACAAAATGTCCCACATTATGCTGACAAATTTGCCTTTTCTTGCCACGTAATTTGATCAACCCTGCAGCATAATTAGGTGCTCCCCTGAGGCATAATGCCAGTGGCCCTGCCTATTATCAGGCATACTGGCAGGCATTCTTCTGTGCAGCGGGAACATAATTATTTTTGCCTCTGAAGCTCTGGGTATGTTCTCGCCCTCAATGGGTCAAGCAGTGTATCTTAAGGGCTAAACCAGTAAGTGATCAGTGCTGAGGCCTAGCTAACCTTAATGTTTTATCCTGTAGACTTACCACTTCCAGTTTTGCAGCAAAGTAATGCAATTAACTTACTGCAGACATGCTTTTGGGCAACAAAACTGTCCCAGAGTTCCATCCGCCTGAAATGATGAATTCTTTTTTCAGCAGTGCACAGTAATTTTCTGCCTCTCTATTCCCACCCGGTCCTCCCAGTTCAGTCAACTAGACTACAAAAGAAATGTTCTCCTTTGGGCTATCGCTTGTTCCATGCCCCCTGCAAAGCTTTGCTCCACTAGAACTGCTCCGAACACTCTTCTAAATGGATAGAATATTGCAGGAGTTTATTAAAACAAAGTTGTCCCTCAGAACTGTCCTAAGGGGTCCCTCCCTGCATCCTTGCTACCCTGTCTCCAGTCTTTTGTAGTGACAGCTGTCAGCTCATACATAATAGAAATTTAACCTGATCCCTGGAATGTTCAGCCCAGAATACCGTTACACTGTGTAGGAAAGTACCATCTTGCCTGGCATGTTACCCCCATTTTTCACTGTATATATGTTGTTTTAGTTGTATGTGTCACTGGGACCCTGTTCACCAGGGCCCCATTGCTCACAAGTGTGCCTGAATGTGTTACCTGTGTAGTGACTAACTGTCTCACTGAGGCTCTGCTAATCAGAACCTCAGTGGTTATGCTCTCTCATTTCTTTCTAAATTGTCACTAACAGGCTAGTGACCAATTTTACCAATTTACATTGGCTTACTGGAACACCCTTATAATTCCCTAGTATATGGTACTGAGGTACCCAGGGTATTGGGGTTCCAGGAGATCCATATGGGCTGCAGCATTTATTTTGCCACCCATAGGGAGCTCTGACAATTCGTACACAGGCCTGCCACTGCAGCCTGAGTGAAATAACGTCCACGTTATTTCACAGCCATTTTACACTGCACTTAAGTAACTTATAAGTCACCTATATGTCTAACCTTTACCTGGTAAAGGTTAGGTGCAAAGTTACTTAGTGTGAGGGCACCCTGGCACTAGCCAAGGTGCCCCCACATTGTTCAGGGCCAATTCCCTGAACTTTGTGACTGCAGGGACACCATTACACACGTGCACTACATATAGGTCACTACCTATGTGTAGCTGCACAATGGTAACTCCGAATATGGCCATGTAACATGTCTAAGATCATGGAATTGCCCCCTCTATGCCATCCTGGCATTGTTGGCACAATTCCATGATCCCAGTGGTCTGTAGCACAGACCCTGGCACTGCCAAACTGCCTTTCCTGGGGTTTCACTGCAGCTGCTGCTGCTGCCAACCCCTCAGACAGGTTTCTGCCCTCCTGGGGTCAAGCCAGGCTTGTCCCAGGATGGCAGAACAAAGGACTTCCTCTGAGATAGGGTGTTACACCCTCTCCCTTTGGAAAATGGTGTGAAGGCAGGGGAGGAGTAGCCTCCCCCAGCCTCTGGAAATGCTTTCTTGGGCACAGATGTGCCCAATTCTGCATAAGCCAGTCTACACCGGTTCAGGGGACCCCTTAGCCCTGCTCTGGCGCGAAACTGGACAAAGGAAAGGGGAGTGACCACTCCCCTGACCTGCACCTCCCCTGGGAGGTGTCCAGAGCTCCTCCAGTGTGCTCCAGACCTCTGCCATCTTGGAAACAGAGGTGCTGCTGGCACACTGGACTACTCTGAGTGGCCAGTGCCACCAGGTGACGTCAGAGACTCCTTCTGATAGGCTCCTTCAGGTGTTGCTAGCCTATCCTCTCTCCTAAGTAGCCAAACCCTCTTTTCTGGCTATTTAGGGTCTCTGTCTCTGGGGAAACTTTAGATAACGAATGCAAGAGCTCATCCGAGTTCCTCTGCATCTCTCTCTTCACCTTCTGCCAAGGAATCGACTGCTGACCGCGCTGGAAGCCTGCAACACTGCAACAAAGTAGCAAAGACGACTACTACAACTCTGTAACGCTGATCCTGCCGCCTTCTCGACTGTTTTCCTGGTGGTGCATGCTGTGGGGGTAGTCTGCCTCCTCTCTGCACTAGAAGCTCCGAAGAAATCTCCCGTGGGTCAACGGAATCTTCCCCCTGCAACCGCAGGCACCAAAAAGCTGCATTACCGGTCCCTTGGGTCTCCTCTCAGCACGACGAGCGAGGTCCCTCGAATCCAGCAACTTTGTCCAAGTGACTCCCACAGTCCAGTGACTCTTCAGTCCAAGTTTGGTGGAGGTAAGTCCTTGCCTCACCACGCTAGACTGGATTGCTGGGAACCGCGACTTCTACAGCTACTCCGGCCCCTGTGCACTTCCGGCGGAAATCCTTTGTGCACAGCCAAGCCTGGGTCCACGGCACTCTAACCTGCATTGCACGACTTTCTAAGTTGGTCTCCGGCGACGTGGGACTCCTTTGTGTAACTTCGGGTGAGCACCGTTTCACGCATCCTCGTAGTGCCTGTTTCTGGCACTTCTCCGGGTGCTACCTGCTGCTGAGAGGGCTCCCTGTCTTGCTCGACGTCCCCTTTCTCTCCTGGTCCAATTTGCGACCTCCTGGTCCCTCCTGGGCCACAGCAGCGTCCAAAAACGCTAACCGCACGATTTGCAGCTAGCAAGGCTTGTTGGCGTTCTTTCGGCGAGAAAACACTTCTGCACGACTCTCCACGGCGAGAGGGATCCGTCCACCAAAGGGGAAGTCTCTAACCCTTTTCGTTCCTGCAGAAACCTCAGCTTCTTCTGTCCAGTAGAAGCTTCTTTGCACCCACAGTTGGCATTTCCTGGGCATATGCCCATCTCCGACTTGCTTGTGACTTTTGGACTTGGTCCCCTTGTTCCACAGGTACCCTAGATTGGAAATCCATCATTGTTGCATTGTTGGTTTGTGTCTTTCCTGCATTATTCCTCTATCACGACTTCTTTGTCTTTGGGGGAACTTTAGTGCAATTTGCACTCACTTTTCAGGGTCTTGGGGAGGGCTAATTTTCTAACTCTCACTATTTTCTAATAGTCCCAGCGACCCTCTACAAGGTCACATAGGTTTGGGGTCCATTCGTGGTTCGCATTCCACTTTTGGAGTATATGGTTTGTGTTGCCCCTATCCCTATGTGTCCCCATTGCATCCTATTGTAACTATACATTGTTTGCACTGTTTTCTAAGACTATACTGCATATTTTTGCTATTGTGTAGATATATCTTGTGTATATTTCCTATCCTCTCACTGAGGGTACACTCTAAGATACTTTGGCATATTGTCATAAAAATAAAGTACCTTTATTTTTAGTATAACTGTGTTTTGTGTTTTCTTATGATATTGTGCAAGTGACACTTGTGGTACTGTAGTAGCTTCACACGTCTCCTAGTTCAGCCTAAGCTGCTCTGCTAAGCTACCATTATCTATCAGCCTAAGCTGCTAGACACCCTATACACTAATAAGGGATAACTGGGCCTGGTGCTAGGTGCAAGTACCCCTTGGTACTCACTACAAGCCAGTCCAGCCTCCTACACACTGCAAATCTGGTTTTGGTAGCCTCGTCATATCAAAGTTATGTATTTAATGTTATATTACATTTTATACAACAGAAATATGTCATGTAGGTCGGAAAACACATAACCTAAAATCATGTTATACATTGGAAACAGGTAGAACAAATATACTCCTCACTCTGCTTCCCATATCCATTGCCTTACTGAGTGACAGTTATGGGGTCCATAAACTGGTCCTGTTAAGTATGCCATAATCAAAGCAGAGGCCAAACACCAGCTGTCCAAGGCAAAAACAAATGAGCAATTCAAATAAAGTGGGGTTTCAAGCATACAGACAATAAGGGCCAGATGTATCAAAGGGTTTGACCCATCTTGTGTCTTTGGGAAAATGTGCCCATACATATGGCCCAAATGTCCTACTGTTTCACTTGCCATTACTTCCGTTCAGAATGCCCACCACTCAGTAGTTAAGTACTATCTTCACCATTAGTCAAGGTACACACTATGGTATTTCACACCAGCTCAGCATCAGATGACTCATTAGGCGGCACTATCCCTGCATTGGGGCTGGGTACACACTGAAGGTGTGTTGAGTATTTGCTTTGATCATGAAGTAGAAAACATCAACCTTAGTGAAGTTAGGCAAAGTTTTCTGGCTTGTTTTTCCTGAGGTGAAGCAAACAGGCCCATCCTACAGCTGCTTTGTTGTGTTATGCAGATTTGTAGAGCGCACTGTCACCCGGGAGGGTATCCTGGCACTGAGCAGGTGTGAGTCTAGGCATACCTATAGCCTAGTGGGACTTTCAAAAAGCCAAGTCTGGTTGAGAAATTCAACAAGTGAGGAGGAGGCTCTTATGTGTAGTGGCAGGTCTTTCCATGCCTTAGGTGCGATTTAGGAGAAGCTCCACTGCCAGATTCGGGCTTCCGTATGCGTGGGATTTGTGCAAGTAGGAGTCTGGATCAAGGTTTGTGAAAGCAGATGTGATTATTGAGGTATGCTGGGTCAGTGTTATGCAGTGCCTTGAAAGTGAGGGGGAGGGGTCTGAATTGTAACATTTGTGAATGGGGAAGCAGTAGAGCTCCTTCAGGTGTTGTGTGATGTGGGTAAGGTGTGGGAGGGTGAGATTGATTCTGGTCACCGGTTTCTGAATGTTCTGAAGCCTTCTAGTGAGGGTTTTGTTGATCTCGGCATAGAGGGTGTTACCATAGTCCAGTTTACTTGTGACCAGTGAATGCATGAGATTTTTCTGGGTGCTAATTGGGTGTCATTTGAAAATCTTCCTCAGCACCTTCAGAGTATGGAAGCCAGTCATATTGAGTTTGCTGTGACGGTTTTGTGAGGCAGGATAGGATGTCTTTTGGGTAGGATAACTGCAGAAGGAATTACTGACCAGCAACCTTGGAGCTCCAAAACAATTTCTGAGGTGTCAGAGGTGGAGCAAAGTATGGTGTGGGGTGGGGAACAGCCGGGGATTAGGGAGGAGCAGGCAATTGTTTTTTCCACACTCTCAAATTAGAAGAAACAAGGTGGGGAGAGGGTAAATCGAGGTGGCTTAAATGGGAATTTTCTTGGGGTGGAGGAGGATCAGAGTATGGGAAGTGTAAATCTTTGGAATTTCGGTACCGGATGGTTGACCTAGGCTTGATATGCCACTACATAATTTTGAAAATCTTTGCAAATTACCTGGACCATTTACTAAATGGCTGAGAGAATGTTTCTAGACATTTATAGGTGCATGAAAGATGCAAAAATGTGTCTTTCTTTTACATGATTGTTTATGAGAGGGAGAATCGTTTTTATTAACCATAGCATCCTGAGCAACGAGTTTGTCTCTTTGTAAGACACTGTTGCGCTGAACCATCCTGAAGCATTTCTCCACTCCAATGCAAAATATATATTTTTGGTGAATCTGTCTTTTCTCTCAGATTTCTTAACCTGGGCAGAAAAAACTAATTTCGGTGACTGTGAAATATATTAAGGAAAATACAGAATTTCATATTTAAAATGCATATTTTCAGCTGAAAAGAAGAAAGCGATCAAATATTTTGGGTCTGATTACGACCTTGGCGGAGAGGATTACAAACGTGACGGATAACCCACCCGCCGTATTACAAGTTCCATTATATCCTATGGAACTTGTAGTACGGTGGAAGGGATATCCGTCATGTTTGTGACGGAGTAACTCCCTCCGCCAAGGTCGTAATCAGGCCCTTAGTGCTGGCATTTTCAGATTATTGTTAGTAACTAATGAGAGCAAAAAACTTTAAGCATATACCTGCATGTTCTGTTCTCTAGGATGCTAGACAGTTTTGAAGCGTACAGATTTCTGAAGCAACAGTCAAAGTTCTTGATGCTGGTTCTCAGTTCTTCAGTTAGCAAGCAAGATTTGTGATCACAGGGTTGCTCTTCAATAGGAGATTCAGTTGCTAACGTGAAAATAAGAAATGTATTTAATGAAATGGGCCATGGTTGCATAATGTTTCATAGATTTGAATGGTGAAATCTGAGCTTTAACATTACCTTCAAAAGAAACTGATTACAAAATAATTCATCTAAGGCTGTCGCCAGCACTCCATGCACAAATGTTATTGACCAAAATTGATGCCCCATTTGCCTACTGCCCCAAAGAGATCCCATAACTCCTGCATTCAGCTTTGCCTTCGCCTTAAGAGGTTGGAAAATGAATATTGCTGGAGTCAGAAATGAAGAAAGTTTATTTTACAAAAAGCTAAAACTTCAGTGTTGGTCTGCAGGCTCCATACCTATGTCTTGCATGTGGCTCTAACCTACCCTTTACATGTACGTCACGAATCATCAAAGCCCAGTTTCCCAATTCTCCTCATGTATCAAGAGGACAGTTCAAGCTTTCTCTAATACTTTTGCTATTTGACCTTCCTAGAAGGACACCGGTCACTAATATAGGAATAATATAATACAGGAAAGTAAACACAGGAATATTTCAGAAAACAGAGGGGTCACTATGAATTTGGGGCGTCAGTAATGTGGCAGTCCGAGTGCCACATTACAACCGAGGGCCACCAGGGAACCGCCAGTTCCACCTGGATCGGAGATCCCGACGGTCTGGAGGTGGTGACAGTCCTAATCCACCAGGGCAATGCTGCAAGCAGTGCTGCCCTGGGGATTACAACCTCCTCCGCAAGCGCAGTTTCATGGCAGTAGCACCCCCATGTAAATGCTGGCAGAGAACAGGTGGTTGGTGTACCCTGCAGGCAACAGCATTGCAGCCGGCTCGAGTACGAGCCGGAGACAATGCTGTAGCCAGCTTCCTGCTAGGCCAGCGGGTGGAAACTCAGGTTTCCACCCACTGACCTAGTGGGAAACACTTAATGGGGCTGGCGGGGTGGTAGCCTGTGTGGCGGCAACCTCCCCGTCGGAAGCTCAGCAGATGGAAAAAACTGTCCGCCGAACTCATAATGACCCCCATAATATCCCAAAATTATTTATTGAGACCATTAATATCTCCTTCCTACTTCTCCTTTATCTATTTAAAGACACTATAGGAAAAGCAGAAACTGTAGTTGATACATACATAGCATTGTAAGGTATTAATATATATATAACTATAGAATTACAATGTGGATATACAATGTGGAATTTTAGTTTGCAGAACGTGGGAATCAATTAATGTGAATTTTGGACAATACAATAATTATCTGCTGGTTCATATAGAATGTCACTGGCAGAATATAAACATAATTTACAAGAATATTTCCCCTTTGAACTTAATAGAAAATCTACACTCAATAGGACAACATTGTTGTAAACTACATTTAGAATACTACTTTATGTTGGACAGTATTAGTGTAGGCACCATTCTGCCATAAAACCACAAATGCAAATAGGAATAAACACCACAAAATCTTTCCTCAATTCCTCAGTTTTTCATAGGGAAAAAAATAATTGTGTAGGGGGCAGTTCAAGGAGATCACTATTGCTGGCTTCCAGATGTTACAGATTGATGTAAACTTCTACATACTGATAATGTTATAAAAGGACAGCTGTTTATTGGTTTGATGGTGTATGGTTCAAAGAAGCAAATCTGAAGCGAATCAATGGGAGTTGCACTTGGAGCTGAAATTGGCTTTTTGGAAATCTTTTAATTGACAGATTTTTACACATATTTGTATCACAAATTATGGGAGAACATTCCTCAACAGCCAATGTTTTTAGCCACAATAGACATCAGTTGTGTGAGAGTGATAGAAGAATATAGGCCCTCATTCCGAGCCTGGCGGGCGGCGGAGGCCGCCCGCCAGGCTTCCCCCCTCCGAAATACCGCTCCGCGGTCTTATTCCGAGTTTTCCCCTGGGCTGGCGGGCGGTCTTCACAAGACCGCCCGCCAGCCCAGGGGAAAACTCCCTTCCCACGATGACGCCGGCTCGTAATAGAGCCGGCGGAGTGGGAAGGTGCGACGGGTGCAGTTGCACCCGTCGCGTATTTCAGTGTCTGCTTTGCAGACACTGAAATACTTTTAGGGGCCCTCTTACGGGGGCCCCTGCCGTGCCCATGCCATAGGCATGGGCACGGCAGGGGCCCCCAGGGGCCCCGCGACTCCCCCTCCCGCCATCCGGTTCCCGGCGGGAGAACCGCCAGGAACTGGATGGCGGGAGGGGGAGTCGGAATCCCCATGCCGGCGCAGCATGCTGCGCCGGCTTGGAGGATTCCTTTGGGGCAGCGGGAAACCGGCGGGAGACCGCCGGTTTCCCTTTACTGACCGCGGCTAAGCCGCCGCGGTCAGAATGCCCCGCGGGGCACCGCCGGCCTGTCGGCGGTGCCACCGCGTCCCACGGCCCTGGCGGACTTGTTCCGCCAGGGTCGTAATGACCCCCATATTCTTAACACATGCGTTAGCAATGTCAAGAAATAGATATTAATCCCTAGGAAAACAAGCTGTGATGATACACAATATTGGTGTTTAGGTTAAAGACCATATACATATCTGTGAAACAAAACTTGGCAACCTTACAAAATTAAATTAAATGTCCTTGGCAATGCTGGAGGAACATTCCACCCATAGATAAAATATAGTGTTGCAAAAACATCAATTCTTCTCAATAGTATAAGGAATAAATGATTATATCAGTTGAAAAGACAAATAAAGGCCCTTGAAATCTGTTGTAACCTATTCCGGGGATGTCATGGGGCAAGGAGAGGTTACTGTGTCACAGCTGTGGGGACTGGGGTTGTATCCCTCTGATATCCTGGGATGCATCCCACCATGGCTCTGCAAACTAGACAAAGTACTACCTCTTCAGTGTTTAATTCTCTGTGCTAGTGTTGGCGGGCAGTCCCAGGCTTCAGAGGGAGGTAGTGTGGGGATGCATCAAGCGCAAAACTCAACAATCACATAGCCATGCAATAACTGATTGTCCAACCCAGTGCTCATCATTTTAGAAAACAACGTACTTTAATACACTCAAAAACTAGGTACTACACACTACAATATACAGATCTACTGGCATATGGCTATTGTACTCAGGATTTAAGGTCCCCCTCTCTACTGCACCTTCACTTTACCTCAGTGTAAGGACAGTGTGGCCAATTTCAAGCACAGGTTGAATGTTACCCATCTGGCATTGAGAGATTGTGCACTCAAGTTCATGGTTAGCATTTCCAATATCAATCTCACCAGCATGAGCCTTTTACTCGAGATGTCACTAGGCTGCTTTCAAAAATTCTCAGGTGGCAGGATGGCTGTGACTCTCTCCACAGTGCCACAGTGGCTTGGTCTGCTGTTGGGCACAATTTTTGGAATCGAAGTGGCACAATTAACTCAGTCCCACATCAGTAGTGTCACGGTTCGGCAGCTTCAGAATCACAACGGTGCAGTCAACTAATTTCACACTTCAGAACAGTGCCGTGCCACCGAACACATTCAGGTTCACTTTAGTCCTATCACCCACACTTCATGACAATGCCACAGAAGAGGCCACTAATCGAAAGACAGACGGGGTCATTAAGAGTTTGACAGGCAGAAAAGCCCGCCCCCCCCCCCAAACTCCCACGGTCAGGTTGCTGCATGTGTGGTCGCCTTTCCGTGGGCCCCATTAGGAGTTCCCCGCTAGGACAGCGGGTGGAAACTGTTTCCACCTGCTGGCCCAGTGGGGAACAGTCCACAACACTGACGCCGGTGGCAATGTTGCGGTGCGTAGGGTGCAACAGTACCCGTTGTGCTTTTCACTGTCTGCAGTGCAGACAGTGAAAAGTGCAACGGGGCTGTCCATGGGGGGCCCTGCACTGCCCATGCCAACTCCATGGGCAGTGGAGGGGCCCCCATGGGGCCCCCTGCACTCCAACTCCGCCAGATTTTACAAGGTAGTGCAACCGCCATGTAAAAGCTGGAGGAGAGGGGGGACGTAATCCTCAGGGCGGTGCTGCATGCAGCGCTGCCCTTGGGGATTAGGGCCGCCAGCACCACCAGGTAAGGGAACTGGCGATGCTGGTAACCCGACTGTGGCAAAACCACCACAGTTATAATGAGGCAGTCAGACCACTGCCAAAGTGATGGGACCACCGCTTTGGTGGCGGTCAGACTGCCACAATGAACTGGCGGTTTGAAGACTGCCAGGGTCGTAATGACCGCCACAGTGTTCCGACTGAGGAACACACTGGTCGTTCTCTCTCTCTCCCTCTCTCTCTTGTCTCTTCTAGGCAGACAGACTCACAGCTCCAGGGTCAGCTGCTTCTTGCTCACCCTTGAAGTTAGCATCTTCTTCAGGATTGGCTCACTCATTCCCTCCTCTTCTGAGGTAGGTCACTTTTCACTTTAGGACATGGAGACAGCGCTTCCTTCAGGTCAGATACCAAGTGATATCCCTGAACTCTGGAAAGCTGGCTATCTGGCAGACACCAGCTCTGGTTGCAGAGCAGTCCCCTGGGCACTTAGGATACCCCTTCCTTGGTCAAAGAGAACTTGGAAATGGAACAACAAGTGGGTGACTTGCTCCAACTTTTATACGGATAAAGCAGACAGGGGATGTGTATTCACTATCTGCACTTTTAGAACTCATGTAGGTCAGGTCTCCTTTCAGGTGTTGTTTCCATACTGTTTTGCAGACCTAGTATTTGGATGGAGTGATGCTTCCTACATCAGTATCATCCCCAAGTTGGAGCAACCACAACAAAAGGTGTAAGCAGTCCTGACATAGCTTTCAAGAGCCAAACTCAACAGTGATCAAGTAGAGAAACAAAAGGCCGGCCTCACCTGAAGGGCCCTTCACACACTGAATAAAAGAGGGTGCAGTCCCACCCTTCACTACGCCCATCTACCAAATGGTGGTTTTCAGAAAGACTCATTATAAGCACCTGCAACAAAATGAACTAATCCAATTTCTAACGGGAAATCTTGCCTCTTCTGTCCCCACTTCACTGTATGTTTCCTCCACAAGGCTTCAGGAATATTATAAACACACTTCCACTGTCTGCCTAACAACCGACCTTCAGAATTTCAAATGGTTTCCAATACACCCTCTACAGAAGTAGGGTCTATACCATTTTCGCATGAGCAAATAAACATGAACATATTTGCTGAGAAGAAAACTTCTCTACAATCTTACCAAATTTGGGAGTATTAACTCCCTATTGCCAGCTGATAAATGTTTACTCCTTCAATTGACAGGTATGAACCATACTCTATTAAAGACAAGAATGTGTTTTGCAAATATCAATTGATACCCATAAATATCCAGGTGTTCAACTATTTTCCAAGCAATTCCTAACCTGAAACTCTCCCCTCCAATCCTGGAACTCCCCCTGCTCCCTATAGTAGCAGATTACTTAGAGATAAAAGTCCATCATAGTGGTCTAATTTCAGGTGTCCATTTCAGTTTTCATGAAGCAAAACGTATTTTACAACAGAACAGTTGGGATTATTCATAAATGTAATGTAGAGTTGCGAGTAATTTACATGAGTAAATTACTCTTACACTTTTGAGTAACTTTACTATTTTGGCCTGTTCACAAAACCGGAATGTCTTCACTGCTGAAAAAGAGGGGGGAATTAAACTGACAAGTGTAAATTACTAATGAAAACAAAAGATAGTAGTAAGTCCAGCAACACACATGGCCGTCAACTGGTACTGCTACACACTCCCACTGAAAATAATGGAGGCAGAGACTTGAATTTAAACCCTATAGAAGATAATGTTTAATTATTTAAAATAGTCACAAATACAAACAATTATAATTCAATGTTAAAATATATATGAAATATTACATATTTATTACTTAATTATCAAATATTTAATAAAATATTTAAATTTGCTATTAATGTAACAATAAATGTTATTAAATATGATTCAATTACTGTTAACTAATTATATACAATATGTTTAATAATAATGATTGCATAAAAATATGTTTTTGCTTCAGTTGGGAATTACATTTTTAAT
Organism: Pleurodeles waltl; assembly: GCF_031143425.1. Taxonomy (NCBI): domain Eukaryota; kingdom Metazoa; phylum Chordata; class Amphibia; order Caudata; family Salamandridae; genus Pleurodeles; species Pleurodeles waltl. Next base: position 646,058,198 of record NC_090451.1, read on the forward strand.
TTAAACTTCAGAAAAATAATTTGAATTTAATTTAATACATTTCAATTAATTTAATTTCTAAATCAAAATGTTATTTCACAGTTGTATCGTTTTTTCTTTAGTTCTACATTTAGAACTTCGGGGTCAAATTCACAAAGCTGATGCATTTATAGAGACTACACAACCAGTGGGGGTTCTTTTTAGGTTCAGCGTTACAGAGAAGTTGTCTGCCCTAATGTAGTAGTAGTAAGTTTATTGCATAATTTTTTTTTTTTTAAACCTTTACAATATACATTATGTTAATTGAAACATGAAAGAACGTATACATGAATTAAATACAATAGACACACAATGACAAAAAGAATATTCTGTACAGGTCTTTAAAATGTATAAAAGAATGACCTGTCACTTAGCGCGTAAAATTTAACCCATTGCCTTTACATACTAATTTGTTATAATATCTTTTGATTTGAGTCTGTTGTTTAAGTTTTAGCCATGACTTTCATCAATTCCTCGATAAAGGCATTCAATTGTGTCTGAAAACAAGCTGTTGTAGCCTCCTTTAGAGTGTGCAGTTATCCTTTCCTAAAGATGGGTAGTAAATATTTACTACAGATATCAGTCAGCCCGGGACAAATAAAAATAATGTGTTTTAAAGTTCCATTTCGATACTTACAAAATCTGCACTAAAGTTCCAGGGCCCTAATTATTACAATATACATGGAGCAGGCGTTGGGTCAGTCAATTTTAGCCCCTGCTCTGGTCAGTACTCACCAGCTATTGCTTTGAGACATCTTGGATCAGCCCAGGGGAGTATGCATCTCTCACCTTATGCTATTAGCAGTTTAGTGTATCATGGAGTTTTATTCTGACTTCAAAGAAATGCCTGACAGACTATTTTGAAACTACAAAGTACACTCAATCAGCATGCATGTACGTTGCAAATGTATTTGTCCCCTTCAGTTCTTTATCTGCTACGTTCATTCTCTACAGAAAGAAATTCGGAATGTACTTTATGGATTCCCTTGGATGCAGGCTGATGGGTGACGTTACTGGCAGACATTGTCTGGCACTGGAGTTTTCCATCCGATATACAAACTGCTGTTTGCAGAAACAAGTGTATGAATGATGAGCATTAAATAAGCAACTTAAGTTTTCTTGCAGAGTCAGCAAATTTCTCCAGTTTCCTAGGTCCACACATGAGTATTTCACCCAGGCAATGTTTTCATTCTAGAGCAGTGGTTCCCAACCTGTGGTCCAGAGACCCCTGGGGGTCCGCGAAGCCTTCTCAGGGGGTCCATGACTGCTGAGAAAATTAAATATTATTACAGATTAAGTCCCATGTTTTCAGTAATAAGTCAGTGGGGAGTCCCTGGATCTCAATAATGATAAAGGCTTCCAGTAGTGACAAAGTGGGGGTCCACAGAAGTCAAAAGGTTGGGAACCATTGTTCTAGAGCTTGTAGTCTTGGTAAATACCATCTAATTCATGCAAAAAAATGAACTCTGAGTTTTGTAGTGCTGATTTTATCATGGATTAACAGGGCTATACAAATAAAACGCAAAGCAAAAACCTGCATTGGTCCATGAACTTACACAACGAACTGAGTGCTAAAAACATTTTACCTTACAAGAGCAGGCAATATGTTCAATCACATGGACACAACTTTACTTTCAAGAGCTTAGCTTTTATAAACCACTGTTTTCAAGAGTCAGTCCAATTAAACCTGAATAAGGCCTCTGTTTCCTGGTGCTTAGTAGAGTAGTGGGTGGTTCCACATTAATAGAGACTGGCATTACCCTGACATGCTCACACAGCCCCATTCCAGTTGGGGAGCCCTGCATAGTGGACATGCTTGGACATTTTTGTGAGGGCTTATTTTGGTATCCAGTTCATCCTCGTCCCTGTCCTTTTTTGTTGTTCATTGTAAAGCTGTCTGCAAGTTGAGTTGAAATATAGCAGAATTTTGAGTTGCATAACTTAGTAGGTCAGGTAGCAGTGGCGTCTAAAAGAGTGGGATCAAATGAGGCCCACGCCCCAGCTCGATTTGTCCTGCCCTCCCCCCCACCGTGGGCCCCATCATGCAACACAGAAAAATACAGACACTGCATCTTGCAAAGCACATTTTTCCATCTAATTTCAATACAAAACAGTGTTTGAGCTTCCTCTCCATATCCCCTTGACGCCTTAGCTCCACATAGTCATAAAGTGCTTTAGCTACAGCTTTCCTATTTACGCATGTACATAAAGATGGATCTGTAAGCAAATCTAGCATTCCTACTTTAGTAAATTCGCTTTTCACATACGCAATCCAGTGAATAGAAAGTCCACAATCTAATGCCAAAACAGCTTATTATCACCTTGGTCACTTCAGCCTTTGAATTTTGCCAAACGGCAAGCCATAACATAATTGGCTGCACCCTAATCAAATCCACAATATAGGGTAATCCTAATTCATTGTGACAAATAAAATGCGAGGCTGAAATAAGGATAATTTTGTGGTATGCTGAGCAATATTAGGAGTCCAACAACCTTGGGCAGAAAAAATAATACCCAAAAAGGGAAAATCCTTGATACTACGCAGGTACTGGTTGCCAAATGACATATTCGATAAAGAGCGGCACCTAGGGCCACAGGCCATAATATGGGATTTATCAAAATTAGTTTGAAAGTCCAAAGAAGACGTGTAATCAACAAAAGCACGAATTAACCGACGTAAAGCCCTGGGGGTTTGAGCTAAAAGTCCTACTTCATCTGCATAAAGGAGTGCGGAACATGATTTACCCTGAATTACTGGAACATCGGGAGTGGCCTGAATGAAATGTGAGTGCAAATCATTAATATATAAAATAAATAAAAGAGGGGCCAAAAAGCACCCCTGTCTCACTCCATGATGTATTCCAATATCCCCTGTCACATTGCCCTGCCTACTGATGCGCATCCGTGCCCTCATGTTCTTGTGCAAATAAGCAAGGAAATGAACTAGAACTAGGTCCAGACTAGAGCAGTGAGTAAGTGCCAGAATTTATCTCAATTTACACAATCAAATGCTGAAGAGAGGTCCATAAATGCTAAATAGAGCAGAAACGTTTTTGCCACCGTATACTTGCCTAGTACCAAGTTAAGGTTAAGGCACTGCTCAACAGTTCCAATTCTGCACCTAAACCCATACTGACAATGGTAAAATGGTAAAAAAAACACTCATCCGAGACCCAGGCCATAACCCTATTATAAATAATTCGGCCAAGAATCTTTACAGTGGTATCAATAAGTGATATTGGACAATAACATGCCGGAGATGAATGATCCCCCTTTTTAAAATATAGGGACAATAGTGGATGTCCCCTGGGTAGAGGAGAATTAGATAAGTTGTTAAAAACATTAGTTATTAAGGGGACCCACAAAGCAATATTACATTTATTGAGGTCAATAGGGACCTTATCTGGGCCTGGGACCTTTCCAACCACACTCTGAATTACAGCATCGTCTACTTCAAGAGTTGTCCGAAAACAAGATACCAAGACGTGGTCTATACAGAAAGGTGCAGAGGAACGGGGAGCCACATATACATTGCTGAAATGGTCCTCCCAGACACTGGCAATAATATTACAGGAAATTTTGCTAGGTGGTCGTATAGTGCACTTAACAGGTGTTACTAAGGCCCAGAAAAGCTCATTATTTCCACGACGAGCGGCCAGGACTAAAGCTTCCCATTGTGCGGACGCCAACTCCTGCCAATGCTTGGCAGTAACTAGTTTATATTGTTTATAGAGATGAACAACTAAAACAGGATCTCTCGGACTGATACCAAGTTCAGACCTAAGGGCCCGGTTTGCTACAGAGCAGTCTGATTTAAACCACTTGTGGGTATCAGGCATCGGGTTGATCGACTTTAAAAGGACCTTTCTAATCCCAAGTACGTTTGGGCCTGGGCCCCCAAAATCCTTAAGAGGTCCCTCAGGGCAACACAGTCACTAGCACTCATTCTTGTGGGTGCTTTGTAGTTTCTTTCCCCCGCAGAGATGGACCTGAGCGTGTTACTTAAATGTTTCCTGCAGCCTACACAAAGCAATGATTTTATTTATTTTTATTTATTGCAGTTCTTAAAGTAGTGCGAGTCATATCACACTACATTTTTTACTATATAGGAAGTGGGTGTGCTTTACAAAGCATCTGGATAGTAAAAGAACGAGAATATAGTGAAAACAGAGTCGAAGAGCAATGCTTATAATACATAACAAGGGTGAGAGGCACCAGCATGTTTACCCAAAGATTAACGTAAAGTGGATTGGTTTATAACAAACAGCACTTAGGTACAAACATCGCTTAAAGAAATATATATAACATACGCTGAAGAGATTTTTTCTCGCGGATACCTCATGCCACCATTTTGCAACAGATAGGTGAAGTTGTTCATGTGTAGAGTTTCATACATAATGCAAGCTGGTTTCTACGTGCTTTGTGATACCGGTGGCAGCCATTTCAAGATGGCAAAACAGTAGTTATTTGATCAGTTTTTTGTTATCAGGGGCAAGCCAAGCAGCAGAAGAAAGGGGAGCTTTTGCATGGGTGAGACAATTTTCCGGTGTAGAGGGAGGACAGCTTTTTCCATTTTAATTTTCAATACTTATATCTTGTACGACTGAATTTATGTACCCCAAACAAGGAATCATCTCATAGTCAGCTAAGTTATCACTGGGTGCCCTTAGTCACAGCTTTGATATGTGAGTGGAGATGAAGTAAGTACTTACCTGTGAATCTGATGGATTAGTGTCAGACTCAAGAGAATATAGTTTCTTCCGATTAAGGAGTATTTTGCCATTTTGTTTAGGGAAGATACAGAGAAATTCGTTCCTCAGTAGACCGAGCTTTTGTTTCACCTGCGCCAACCAGGCCTGTATCTTGGATAGGCACTTGGACAAGTATTATTAGCATCATATAATTGTGGAGCACCGCACAGCATGTTGGACTCAGGCAACCACAAACAGCAAGAAATAAGAAAAACAGATGTGATAAAGAGGAAGTCTGGTCTTTGATCCAGTTTTGTATAATGACCCTTCCAAAACTTGGGCCTTTAAAAGGGGCGCCCAGTAACTGTAAAGCTAAATACAATGTTAACTACCATACTTTACACCTATAATCGGTGGCCTTGATGGATAGCAAACTGACATTAACGCATTATGATACATTTTGCCTTTTCACTGTTTGTTTTTCTTAATTATGTTTAACTCAAAGCCTATCCGTCTGTTGCAAAATCTAAAATAGCCTCCGATTTTAAGAAACCAGCTGCCCAAGGGCCCTGTGTGAAGCGTAAGAATTTCAACAAATCTCTGGTGTGTGTAGTGGGTGGCCTAGTGCCTCTTCTGAGTGCCTGTATAACCCTGATTTAGGTGCAAAGGGGAGTTTGTGTTTGAATCAAGACAATAGGATATGCACATATTGTACACCCAGCGTGTTTCCACAGTTTTTCAACCTCCCCTTCACTACTGCCCGTGCTGCATTTGTTCACTCTATGGTAAAAACCTTTATTGCAATTCCAGGCATAAGTGGAAGTCTGCAGTGATAACGCCCTTGCTGTATTGGTAATGTACTTGTCTACAGAGGTTGACCTTTAACTGCCTGTGCTGTACCTTTCTGGGTGTGATCTTAGATCAAGGCCACCCATACTGTAACCTCTCTGTATATAAGAGAAGCCTGTCCTGCTTTTTCTGTGTGTGCAAGATAGGCAGACCTGCTGTTCTCTGTGCTCTGCCTATTGTGTATGTGAGTGAAGGTTGCACTGATGCTGTTTGTATTCTATCGTTTCTGAACACTTCTTAACATGTGGAGTAAACATTCACCTATGCATCCCATCACCTACCTGCACAGTGCTAGAGCGAGGATTGCACTATTTACGGCTCAGTTGTCCCAGTTTTTATGAAGTGAGGTATGCTTCACTGTTTTTGTCATATTGTAATTTTCAGTGCTTGAGAAAACATCTAAGCCTAGTATACCGAAAGTGTGAAGGACTAACCAACATCCAAAATTGGTAGTCAAATAACATCTTTCAGTTTTAGGCTGTATATCTGCGCAAAAGATCAAGGTTATTAATAGACCTACAACTTTTTCAGACTGCAAACCTGTGATCAGTTGGATTTTTCGGAATCTTTTGTCGGATATATTGCCTGAATATAGATTAAAGTATATTCTGAAATCTGTGCTTCCTTTAAGTATAGTTCCAGCACAACCACACAACCGCAAAACTTACCAGACATATACTAGTGCAATTTTCATTTTGACCTTCAAGTTCAGGACGTCCTTCTGACTGGACTAATAGGTGTTCTTCAACATTCAGGATGATGCTGACACAAAATGATTACTTATGGAAGGCTGCTACATGTTAATGAGAAGGCTATTCTATAACAAACAATTATTTACAAAGAGTGTCTTTTGTGTAATGCAAGCTAACCAGAACCCTTCCTTGTTGCATCTGCCTATATAAACCTACGCTGGGCGTGTTTCATGGAATACCTCAGGCTTCAGGGAATCTTTAAACAAGATCCCCAACGCCTCTTTAAGTTAATTATCTGACGTACAACCACTAGCAATTTAAGATGTTTGAAAACAGAGTGCACATGACAATTAAATCTAACTTTGTAAATTCACAGCTGGAAAAGTTACAAATGAAATCAAGAAATATGCCCAATATGTACAGTGGCGGGTTGAATATGTTTTTACAGTTTAATGAAGCACTGGACTTAAAAGTTATAAGACGTCTTCACTTTGTTCCATAATAACTAAAGTTCACAGGAACAAAGGAAATGTTTTCTCCAGGAAGGACAATCTGGTATACAGTTATTTTATACATTTCTAAAGTTGAAGTAGAATATTCAGATATTTTTAGTCTACATGTTATGTGTATCTCATCAAAAGAGGCACTAACTTCAAAGTTCCTCTGCAGTTTGTCTATACACTATAGTTTATACTTTGTGCCAAAGGAAACCAACTGTCCAATTGTGGTTCAATTTAGTTTGATTATTTATGGAAAGAATGGCAATTTCACTTAGATTCTGAATATAAGATCGAAAAAGTGTCCAATTAAACAAACATGAACACTTCTATACAGATGACTTTTGTTGAAAGTGACCTGGTTACTTATTGGTAACATTAATTGCTCCAATTCCTAGATCAGGAACCTCCTCCGAGGACCACGATAAAATGGAGCCACGCCCCAACACTTCCAGAAATATTACGCTTTGAACAAATCTTATGTTCCCCCATATGCTTATAGCCAATGAGGGGGTGGAAAACTTAGCACTGCTAAGAGGAAAACTAAGACTTTGTATAATGAAGATTGCCAGTAGGTAACTAGGTCACCGCCTCCTAGTCGGTCTCCCTTGGCTATGTCCTTACTCACTGGTGATGTTCCTAAGGTAGAAGGGAAACACACATAGCATTACATAAAGCACTATGGGACAGATGTACTAAAATGCAATTTTGCATTTCCTAACTAGAAATTTCATAGAAATCGATATTTAGGAAATGCAAAATGCAATGTACAAAAATACAGATTTCCTAATAGCGATTCCTACAAAGTAGGAATCGCTATTAGGAAATTGCAAATAAGGAATCCCATTGCATTTTTGTCAATGGGCCGGTTTTGCATTTCCCAAACAGCGATTTCCAAGGCTTGCAATAGGCAAAAGGCCCCTGTTGGTGCACCCCAATAACAGGGGTGCACATGCAGAGCACACATATGTCCATGAGGCATGTGTGTGCTCTATTGAAATTAAAAAAACATTTTGGGGTTCTTATGAATGTTCAGAGAGGACTTTGTATAATCTCTGTGGGACTTATGGCCAGGTCCCATGGGGGTACTGAGAAATGAATTACTGGGGAAACCCCTTTTTAAAAGGTGGAAGACCAGAGAAAAAACTGAATCCAAACCAGAGTGTCTGAAATTGGTGATTTCAACCTACTGGCCTCTCAGTGTTCAAATTGCTGGACTGGGCAAGAAGCCATCACTAAGAACATTTAAAACAACTGAAGGATCACATAAGGTATCCTGAAGACCAAAAGAGGACACTAGAAAATAAAATGTGCCCAATACCGTTTACACAGATGTTGGAGCTAGCCCTCTCTGCAGCATCGCCCCCAAACCTTTTCCTTTCACCCCTCCTGTTTCTGAATCTGTTTGTGTTAGCTTTTTAGACTCTGTGCACGCTACTACTGCTAAGCAGTGCTAAAGTGCTTGCGCTCCCTCCTTCAAACATGGTAAAATTGCCTCTACCCAATTAGCCTATTTCATTTACTTATACGGCCCTAGTAAGTTAGTACTGCAGGTACCTAGGGCCAATACATTAAATGCTACTAATGGGCCTACAGGAGTTATTGTGCCATTCACTTAATTAGCCCTTTAAAACAAGTCTCTGGTCTGCGATTACAGCCTGTCTGTGCCGTTCTAATCTGCCATTTTGACCTGGCAAAATAAACCTTTTGCCAGGCCTAAACATTAATTTCTATTACAAATAATTCACTCCTATGGTAGGCCCTACGCACCCCATAGTTCATTGTATTTCAAAGGTTGAACATGCACTTTTAAGTTTTACATGTCCTGGTAGTGAAAAACTCTCAAATTCTTCATTCACTATTGCAAGGCCTACCGCTTCCATAGGTTAACACTGGGTTACCTCATTACATTTAATAAGAGATAAGGTTTGTTTGGAAGCAATTAGGAATTTCATGTTTGGGGTCTGAGGAATTGTACTTTCAAACTTTTTTTAATGGTAGAGTTAGATTTTAATTCACAGTTCTAAATATGGCACTTTAGAAGGTTGGCATTTTGTTTGTCCTAACCGTTTGGTGCCTGTATCCTGGGTCACATGACTAGGTGTAGTTGGCAGTTGGCCTTTGTGTATTTCTCCCACACAGAATCTCAATAGAAATCTGGGTGTTGGCAGGATGAGCCATCCTGATTTGATGAAAGGGTTAGAGCTGTCACCTGTCTCACTTGCACTTCAAAAGACACTGTTCAGTTCACACAAAAAGTCGTGCACTAGCCTATTGTGACACCAGACCAACTGGGACCAGAGCAGGGAGGCAGGAAATTTCAGACACTTCTTTGGGGGGTAACGCCAGAAGACACTCCCACTTCAAAGGGGGCACCAGGTATAGAAATGGGACCCTCAAACCCACTCCTGAGTACACTCCTGGACCTGTGGATACTAAAAAGGAAAGACTTCCTTGCTGACAGAGGCCTGCCCTTCTGTCTGACAAGGAAGACTGGCCCTGCACCCTTCATCCCAGCTGACTGAACTTCTGTTCTGCACTATAGAGACACAACAAGTTATGGAGGTCTCACTGCAACTGGCCAGTTGACCTACAGCAACTGATATACAACTGAAACTGCCTGAGCCCTGCTGGCTTCTGCTGGAGTGGGTTTCTGATCCCCAAGAGGTGCCTCCTAGGCCCTGGGCCTATGGTGTATCATCCTTTGAGCTTCTCCTAGAAAAGGAGATATCCTGAAGCTTTGGGCTCTTTGCAGCTGGGAACAAGCCTGGTAGCACCAAGATCTTACTGCTTATGCTGACCAACACAAAGCTCTGGGGCTCCGCGCTGCACCGACCGTCAGTGATGACTCCCAATGCAAGATCTGCACTGTGCTCTACAGCCTTGACTTCCAGCAGTCACTGCCAAAGCAGATTTTCAGCAATGACGATCTGTGACGCCTGACAGGAGATTTGCGCTACAGCAACAATGATCTCAGTTGCCTGGCATGCTCTTCACACTACAGTGACGACTATCCCTGACACTCTCCCTTCTCCTCACAGACTCCTCCACTATGAACGAAAATCTTCTCGGTGGACATTATACAGTAACTTTTCCAGCTGGACTAACCTATTCCCTGTATCCAGTCCGTGCTCCATAGCAATTGGCCTTAACTTGTGATTTCCACCCAGTCTCGCACAACCAGAAAATGGCAATTGGTGCTTTGTGGTTTTAGACACTATACTAACCGTTAATCTTTGAAATTGCATACCTTAGGTTCCACTGATCAGACCTTGGTCGTTTTGGTGTCAAATGATCTATTACTTTTCACTCTATTTTTCCAAGTGTGGGATTTTTCTTGTGTTGTGTTTTCACTTTATTACTGTTTGTGTGCTGCATAAATTCTTTAAACACTGAATCTAAGCTATGCCTGGTTTTGTGCCAAGCTACCAGAGGGTTAAGCACAGGTTAAAATAGTGACTGCTTTCAGATCACCCTGACAAGAGATGTGGCAGTTGCTTGGGAAGGGTTCGCACTCCCCTCAACCAACAGCCTAATTTCTCACAATGGAGTATTGGATGGCAAATTGGAAGGTATATTCCTTAGAACATTCTTGAGCCTGAAAATATAACATTTCAAGCTCCAAACCATTAACCTCAGACACTGAAGTGAGAAATCTGAAAGACGTGAGAATGTCATGGGGGAGAGACTGATTGTGAAGGGGCGTGGAAATGACACGTCTTGTAGTTTGATGAGCCAGGGTCTTCAGTGCCACCAGGGCCACCAGGAAGCCACTAGGAGAACTTCCCCATATCCCCTTGACTCTTTTGAAGGACCCTGCTGGAAGGGAAAGGGAGGAAATGGGTACTGTAATTCCCTTGGCCAAATCATTGAGCGTGCATGCACCTACCAAACTCTGGGAGAGGGAAGAAGAGAACATAAGACAGGAAGAAGAGAAATCTGTTTGGAGATGAACAGATCCACTTGAAGAAGAACATATGTCAGACAGAGGATGGGAACATGCAACTCAAATGGCATGCTCATTATCCATCATCCGAATGTAAGCTGCAGTTAGAAAGAGAAGGGGCCTATCTGCCTGCAGTCCAATCTCCAGGGCCAAATCTACAAAACTGTGAACTCTGGTCCATTTATGTATGGACAGGCTATCTGATTGTCCATTCTGAATTGTCCTGCATAACCCTATAGATGAGGCTATAAGGTAGAAAGCATAATGACGATCACTGTCAATGTAGTCCAATTCGAAGGCTGGCTGTATTCTGACTGCGACAAGAGGCCCTAAGCAGGCAGGTTCCTTAAGGATGCTTCCCACTCAGCTCTGCTGGCATCCATTGTCAATATCCTTTGGGTAAGGCACAACAAAATAATTCCCCTTTCTACATTGAGAGGAATGAGTAACTACTGGAGAGCTTATCTGATTTCAGGAGTGGCCAGCATTTAGAAATGTACTCAGTTGATGATTGGCACTAGTGACACAGTTGATGAAGAAGAGGCTAAAGATAAAGGGGTGCCAAAGGTACTACAAAAATGCTTGCCCCTATGTACACCCGAAATCCCAGCACCCTCCGGATGACACCTCTCACAATTCCAGTAAGGATGAAAAACAAGTCCTTAACTTCTCCCTTCTCAAAGGAAGGAGAAGAACCAGTGTCAGGTCTGAACGAAACAGGGTTCATATGAATTACAGGGACTGAGAAGGTCTAAACTGGAATTTGGCGAGGTTCAGAATGACTATGGGGGTTATTCTAACTTTGGAGGAGTGTTAATCCGTCCCAAAAGTGACGGTAAAGTGACGGATATACCACCAGCCGTATTACGAGTTCCATAGGATATAATGGACTCGTAATACGGCTGGTGGTAAATCCGTCACTTTTCCGTCACTTTTGGGACGGATTAACACCTCCTCCAAAGTTAGAATAACCCCCTTTGTGAGCCTCTGGAACTTTGCACACCATTTTAAGAACAGAATAAACAGTCATCCAGATTAAGGAAGACATGGACACACAGGTGCTAGTGTCTTTGAAAAAATGATTGGTGCTCAAAATATTCCAAAATGATGCACTCGGAATTGAAAGGGTTGATCTACGGTGCAAAATTTCAGATACTTTTGAGATTTTGTGTTTTTTGGGAAGCTAAGCATCCATTTTATTTCGGGCATGTTAGGAAGCCTCCAGGGATACCAATGCAGATTGTCTGCAGTGTAATTACCTTAAACGGGATATGAGGTAGAAAATGGTTAATTCCTCTGCGGTCTAGTTGGCAAGATAAGCTCCTGAATGTTTTTTTACAGGAATTATTGAAGCATAGTTCAGCAAGAATTCGCTGTAAAAGTGCTAAATAACAATAACATCATCATAGCCAAGAGGAGCTAAAACACTCTACCAGATCTTCCCGGAGCAGGGTTAGATACCCCGTTTTGATTTATTTCTAAGACCAAGAGCATAATATTGATTCATTCCGATTGATAAATAAGTCTAAAAGTCAAGCTCAACTGATAGTTGTTCTCTGGGAGGCGGTAGCTAAGAGTCATGCTCTTGGTGAGGCAGGAGGAGTGCCTTTAGTGGGACTTGTTTGGAGATAACTGACCCACTGCCTCAACAGCTTCCCCGAAAGGGATGGCTTGATAATCGGTTGGAGTAGCCAGAAAATTATGCCAGCCAAAACGTCTACCTTGACCCAGAGGTCAAATAGGACCGAAAAATTTACAGTTCTCCGCAGAACATTTGAACATCACCTCTAGTTGAGGGTCAAACAGTTTAGACACTCAGAAAAGGAGATGGAAAATGTGAGATTTTTGGAAACTCTGCTCTCCAACATCTCGTCCAAATGGCAGTCAAAAGGTATGTCAAGTGAGAAACACACCTGTTTCTCGTCACTGAAAGTCTACCATACGTCTCCTCCAGCTCGAATTTCCTCAGAAAGAGATCGAAAGACCTTGAGTAGGGATTACACAGTGCAACTGACTAAAGTGTTCGTCTTCACTGCAAAATTGCACAACTCACAATGGGTAATCAGGATGAGAGCAGTTTAGAGAATAATGAAGGCATCACTTCTCTCCACACTACACATAAAAATCTGTGGTCTGCGGAATGTGGAGGGAGACTCTCACACACCTGTTTATGATACTGAAGAAATAAAATCTTCTTCTACTAGGGCCTTGGGATAAGTAATGATAAGATATTGCAGCCGCCTTGTACAACCTCTTGGATTTTAGCCTGCTGTGTATAACGTATATATGGCCTCTGTACGTAAGTATATAATAGCCTTTTTCAATGAATGTCCTCGATTTCAGGATCAGAGACAGTGACCTCAGAAACAGTAAGAACTTTGGAAGGGGGGGGTCGAATGTGAAAACAATCGTCATCCTGTGGAACAAGACTTCCCTAATCTTCAGTGACCACTTCCGGCTAGCAGTCGACAAATGGAAACTGCTAAAGCCTTTAGAAATGCTGCCTCTTTGTTAGAAGGAGAAGTGAAGCCGGAGCACCATATGTCGCTGCTGAGACTCGACACCGACCACCGAACAAAGCTACTGTACGAACGGGGCAGCTAACAGCCAAGGCAGGAAGCAACCGGGCCCGCTTAGCAGTACCCCATTCTGAACGTCAGTTTGACAGATGTGTACCCTGCGCTGCAAGGAACACAGGCACCCTGTACACTTACACCATTTGATTTGTACCTTGAATTAAGAAAGAAAGGCAAAGGTCAGGATGTGTGAAACTCAAAGATAAGCAGAAAGTGTTTCGGTGAGAACCATTCTATGCTAGTTCCTGGAGGAGAAGCCTGATCTAAAGATCGGATGCAATATTTATTTCTTTGATTTGAATGAAAAGAGAAAAAACTATGGCTAGGAAAGGTAACATCTGTCTGACAGGCGAGGCAAAAATCAATGTGTAGGGCTGGGATGAGGAAAATGGATGAGATATCTGGATTGCTTAGGTAAGCCGAAGAATGATGACTGGGTAAATAGTTATTTGACAGACGAGGTAGAGAATTGTACCTAAGAATAATGTTTACAAAACAGAAGTTTTTTATAATGGGACAGTTTAAGATTGTTAGTCAGGCAAGTGGAAGGAATTTAGAAATCAGAAAAAGAAGGGGAGTGCACTGTATCTTGTGGCCAGGAGCAACATCATAAAACACTATAACGATCATTTTATTACACAAAGGTGAAGTGGAACCATCACAAAGCACTTTTCAAGATTGTGCAGAAGGTTTCGATTTTTACGTTTCCTCTCTTCTTTAACTCTTATTTCACAGAGCTCTGTGACCTGCTTAACTTTCATCTCCAAGGCATAACTTAGCTCTGATACGAGCACAAGAATGATACTTAGTTACTGATTAACAAATTTGTCCTTGAGACACCTCTTGAAATGATCATTAGTGTGTTGCATTTATTCCCCAAGAGTAGCAATTCCATGTTGGTTATATTCTGAAAGGTGGTGGACTGGTGGATGTTGCATCATGCTCGTCTAGAGAATATACTGTGCTGTTTGCGCTTAAAAAATATCTTTTCCATTTTTGCGAGCTTAAATGAAGCTACATTTTGCAGCAGTTTTCAACTTAAGTTATGAGTTGTTGTGAGTCATTTCACAACATAATGTATTTTTTGTCTATAAATTCCGACACCGTTAATGAATGGATATATGCATATTTCATTATTGCTTACAACTCTCATGCAGTTGTACAGCGGTGATGAAAGTGTGATATAATTGTGTCACTGATGATAGACACATAATTTAAAGATGTGGTATTTGCACATAAGTAATTAAAATTCACAGAATACTTTGTTGGAAACTCATTTTCCTGCTTTGGCAATCTGCAACAGACTTAGTAAAAATATTAGAGAACACTTATTTTCATATTGGCAATTATGGAGCAAAGTCTTAAAACAAGTTTAATTTTCTAAATGAAAATCTCCAAAGAAAACTTTCTCCACCCAAAAACTGACAAACGGCTGAATAAATACACCAAATTAAGCAGACCTGTAGAGCTAAGTTTCATTTGATGCATTTTCTTAGTTTGAAACATTTCGTTCTGTTCTTTTTAAGGTGTGTGGTGCAAACTAAGGGCCTGATTTACAGTTTGGCAGACAGATTACTCCATTACAAATGTGGCATTATCTTCTTAGCCTTATTTCAAGTGTTTTATAGCCTATGGTCCTCATAATAAAGCTGACTGAGTTATCTGCCTCTTTGTGATGGAGTGACACGTTTGCCAAACTTTAAATCAGTCCCTAAGTCTCCCTTGCCCATGCGTGTGTTTCTGCTTAAACCCTTCAATGTTCATTGACATTCTGCTAATGTTTGAAACTGTGGTGATTTTTAATGGCAGGAATGCTTAAACAATTTTTTGGATGGCAGATATCTCGATTGCCTACTATTTCACCACAAACACGAAGACGTTCCTAGATTAAAATATAAAAGTAAAATAAGTGGACTTTTTAACTATTAAAAACACATGCCCACCAGTAAAAATATTGCATATGGTATTGTAAGTTCTTTTGTAATTACAAAAACACCCCAGTAGAATATGTAATGTTGCTATAGGCATAAATGGCCTAGCTTTGCCACTTATACCGAATTGACCACAGCCTACCTTAATAGTCGAGAAATCCAAAAACGAAAGGCATTCACCTTTGTCCCCTCGTCTGCCGTTAGTAGGGGCTGTAAAATACTCCATGTACTTGCTAAAGGTCTGATGGTAGAAATAATGTGCACAGTCATTAACAATTGCTTAGGAAGGCATTCAGTTGACTCTATCTCCTAATTCCCTCTGCTACACACCACCCGTAGGGATTCCTTTGATCTCTCATCCATTTTGCCACTCACTCAATTCAACCTCTTCCCATTAGGCATACCCGGTAAGACTCTTCTCATACCAGTTTGTGGGTCATACTGTGACACTGCCATTTGTAGGCCTTATGGACACCACAAAGACCAGCATAGAGAAGAAGAATCACTTTCTGGCCTCAAATGAAATCAATGCTCAAGGCATCAAATCACAGAGGC
This sequence comes from Pleurodeles waltl, assembly GCF_031143425.1. Lineage (NCBI taxonomy): Eukaryota > Metazoa > Chordata > Amphibia > Caudata > Salamandridae > Pleurodeles > Pleurodeles waltl. The sequence continues at coordinate 646,073,953 of NC_090451.1, forward strand.
AGCGTGAGAGCAGGAATATTTTCAGGTCCATCTTGGACAAAACCTTGCACCACATTAAGAGACACTTCAAACTATCTTGGGTAAAGAATGGAACCCTGAGGACCAACATGGAAGGAATTTCATAACACATAAGTAGACTTTTGAAATGCCTCCACGTACCCGTAGGCTCCACAAAGGCCCTGCAGGGGAAGCTCAGGTAACATTGGGATCCCAATCACATGGGAATGTAGCAGCTTACCAATAAGAAGGACCATTGTCTCCCAGGAAAAGTATGGTGGAGATCCCCAGAAATTAAATGTGGTAATTTCTCAGTGCCTGATTCATATGTGGGCGGTAAGCATACTCTGTTGCAACAGTAACAGAGTATGCATTCCGCCAACATAATGGTCCGCCTGCTAAATTCAGAAGAGGGTGGACCATAGTTTGGCCACGGCAGAGACTACTTTGTCTCTATCATGAAGAAACATCTCTGATGGAGTAAGGGCCGTTGAAGAATTAGCAATATGACCACCTACCCAATTTGAGTGGGGAGACATACAGATGTTTTTCTTGTCTGTCACCGGCAGGAAAACCCTGATGATAAGGGACACTAAAAAACAAAAAATGCCACCCTCACCATGGAATATGACTCCCATGGCAAGGGGGAGGTGCATTGTTTTTTTGGGTCTTTTTTTATAAAACAAAAACTGACTCTTCATAAAAGTTTAGAAACTTTGCAGTATGGCTGCGTCATGTTGACCGAGCTGTGCAGTAAAGTTCCTTGGAATGTCCATCTTGCTGGTGGACATTTCATAATTTGGAGGTCAGGCTCGCCTCAAGGGTGAAAGAGTAAATTAATCCATCGTCCTGGTGGAGGACAGCCCGACGCCAAATTATAAATCAGACCCTTAGTGTCCTCTTCATTTTCTCTGTAGACTTACAGCATAAACAGGTTGCTTTTGTGTACCTTACCGATCAGGAGGTGGACCAAGACAGGGATGCCCGCTATCTCACCTCCTCTTTGCCTCACCATTGAGCCCCTGGCTAGAATAATCCGATCGATGCCAAGGTGCAGGAATGGAGTTGGGGAGGATGACTGAAAGACAAGATTGCACTCTATGCTGATGATGTCATTCTCCTCCTCGCCAACCCCCAGATGTCAGGCCCTTCAGTTTTAGAAATTCTGACGGTGGTGAGGAGGCTTCCGGTCTTCGTACCAACTGGGGCAAATCTCTCTTGATCCTGATAACGGTGGATAATGATACCATTATCTGGCACACAAACATACCTATCCACCACATCAGCTTAAAGTATTTGGGTGTCTATGTATCCATAACGCTGTAACTCATGCTTAATCTCAACCTCTCCCTCCCCTACAAAGTACCAAAAAGGGGGCCTTCAAAATTGGCCCAAACTCCTGCTGAACATATTAAGGGTAGCCCTTAAGAAAATGATGGTGCTCCAGCACTTCCAATATGTACTGCAAAATGCGCCATTTTATATCCCTAACTCTAGGTTCACTAGTGTGGAGGTCCTGACCCTCTCCTTCCCTTGGAAGGGCGGTCTCCGCATATTTCCCTAGACAATGTCATCAATTGGTATATGATGGCGGGCTGGGGACAGCAGACATTTGGATTTATTACTGGGCCTCTCACTCCTGGTTAGAAATGACTGGATGAACGGGAGCTGGAGGGACCTGGCATACCGACTAGAACTGGCCCTTCTGGGGCTCAACGATTTAATGAATATGGTGCATGGTCGGCCCATCCTATCTCACACCCTGGAAATCACAAGAATGGCATTTTTAGCCTGGTGTGCTGAAAATAGAATCACCGGGTGGGACAAAAAACTAACATAACAACCCCCCATGGACTGGCCATTTGCAGTGTCAGACAGCTCCACTGAACCGTTTTGGGAAATGTGATAAAAATAGGTATCACCACTCTGGGAGAAGTATGGAATGGATTACATGTGAAATCATTTCAAGACATGCAGCTTCACCTCAAATTCATGCCTACCAAATTCCACAAGTATTTACAACTTTGACAAGCGCTAGCCAATTACAAGATACGACTTACCAGCCTATTTGAATTCAATGCCCAAAACACATTTCAGAGTTTTAGATATACATGAGAGGAATGGATGGGTCCTGAAAGAATCAGAATGGAGAGAAGCCCCTAGAGAAATTGCAATCTCTTCCAGTCTGATTAATTCAGTTGCACCTTTTACATACAACTTACCATAGATTGCAATGTCTCTGGCATGTCAGCATACTCACCATACCAGGATGCACCCGGTGTAAGCAAACAGAGTAGAAAAGGATTCCCTCCACAGGGTATGGCAATGTCTGCACATTGCCAAATACTGGAGTCGGATTGCCAATACCCTTACCTCTGCTGGAGAGGCTGTTCAGATGAACTGTCACCAAAAATAGCTCTACTTGGTCTGTGAGAGGACCTGGGAGGCACATGGGGAGACTGTGCCCTTGTGGTATGGTTACATGTATTGCTAAAGGGCATTGCATGTAAATGGAAATTTCCAACCCACCAACGCTAAATGAATGGTGGTCAGCGATAGACTAGTGTGAAAAACAGGAGGAGCCTATTTACAAAGCCAGAGGTTGTCCCAAGAAATATAAAAAGATATGGAGAGATGGTGGGGATTGTAAGGATTGGGAAATGATTCTAGAAATAGATTTTGTACTGATGGGGGCTCTTGAGGAGTTACATGAGACAGAGGGTGTGAGGTGGATGCAAATGTCTTATCTTGTGATGTTGTATATGCAATAAAATATAATTATAAAAAACGTTTGCTGTTTTTTTTTTCATTTGAAAACAGCACCGAAGCATCAAGTGACACACATTATAATGAAGATGAATACCCTCATTCAGCCCCAATGCCTCTATGTTCTACTGAGCCTCAGTTGCCCTAGGTGGTAATACATCTCAGTGGTCTCAGGAAGTAAGGAACCTTAATGGACCTATGCAGTAATGTACATAAATGGATAGACTGTAAAGAACATGAATGTTGTGATACAGTCATCTTATAACTTAGTAAGCAGTAAGACAAAAAAGTTAGTGCCCTGATCTTTGGCTAGCGCTCACTTCTATAAACAGGGCAAGCATGAAGCCCTGCCATCTGAACATTTTAAGTGCTTAAGGCGTCAGCAATAGCAGAAGTCAGCACTGAGAGCAAATTGTGGGTTCCGTGTGGAGAGAGGCTTCTTGTTTGCCACATTTGTACTACACAAAACACACAAGTGGAGTCAAGGCGAACTGCTTGTCCCAGGGCACCACATGACTCTCACGAGACTTGCAATGGTGGTGGCCGTCTTGGATTTATACAGTGCAAGTACCCTGTGTTTCAGAGCGTTCCTTGCTAAGAAGTCAAGATGCATAAATGCTGCAGCAGGACCCTTCTTGCCAGAAACTGTAACCCAAGAGCTGTCCTCTTGAGTTATCAAAGACTTACTCGCCACACCAGAAGTATTTTAGGATATTATTAACATTCAAGGAGTTAAATATTTGCACGCTTTTTCTGGAATCATCTTTCCAAGGATTATGAACAGTAACTGTAAACACTGTTACACAAGAGCAGCGACAGAAATCCTCAACTTGTAAAGATTGTTCTTATATTTCTTTTGAGGCGCACAAGGCTTTAAGGTATTTGCAGTGCTAATGAAGTGAAAGTACTATACTAATGTATCTTCCTTATGTTACTGATGATGGTCCTGATACATTAAAATCCATTCAGATCACAGACTTAACTTACAAATCACTGAATGTTTTTATCTGCATAATAACCTGCATCGTAGTTCAGGTTGTTTACTACTTCTACTACAGAGGCATAATTCACTTTTCAGGTCTACGAAGTCACAGAGATTCAACCAACTTCATACTCAGAAATACAGATTGTCACAAGTTATATCGTTCGTATATTAGAACAGTGATTTGGGATTCAAATGATGAAATACTAAGAGTTATTTCTTGCGCTTATATATTCACGCTTCCACAGTGCAGGTAAACCCCAACCATACGAACTGGCCGAATGAAGGACTCGTTTGTCTCTGACTTGTCCCAGTTCCACTTTCCCTGGACTTACTGCTGAGTAGCACACTACCCGTTGAATGGTTGAAGCTGGGTTCTGGGAAGCGTGGCAATTGTGATGGCTCAGTTTATATTGTTATTAAATGGATCAGTCACTAGGATCTAAGCTAAGAAATAGTTAGGACAACTGCTCATATGGCCATGTGTCATATAACAAGGACTTGTTATTTTACATTATTTTCACAATAAACTGAGAGACATAGAGTGTAACTAGTACACTACATATCAACTAGTGATTTGGTGACAACAATAATGAAACAGATATGTCTAGTCATGGTGAAACCAGCGCCAGAGCTGCTACTGTAGCACCATAAAGACTTATAAATACATTTGTAGGTCAAAGATACACAGTGCATATTAGTCACAGAATTATATAAATGTAACAACAAGTAGATTGAGGGGATCTATAACTCTTTCAGCCCACGGGCATGGGGGCTTCATCAGGAAAACATAATTAAATTGCCAAATAATGCTGCTCACCAATTCAACAGTTTCCTAAACAGATACAAAAAATAATATGGACCATAGTATTGAAGTACAAAATTGAAGGCTGTCCTAACAAAGATTCAGAACTGGCATCAATCAACAGATACTCACCAGCCTGTTAATGAGACATTAATAACAAATCATTTAATTGGCACACTTACACAATTTGTTTTACCAAATTGTCATGTCCACACAACTTACCTCAATTGAAATGATACGTCCTCAGTTCAGTTTAATCCAGGTACATAATATTGCTTGACCCAAGATATAAAAAAAAGCCTGGATTATATTTTGGGTGTGTGATGACCCACCTCAAGGAATAAGTCCTTTTCAGGGTGAAACCTCCAAGTCACTAAATTAACGTGCACTCCGCCCCCCGGTAGCTATGGCAGAGAGTAGGTAGGCTTAATTTAGGGCATTGTGTAAATGTGTAAAGTATTTATACAGTACTAAAACACTAATGAAGTCAGAATGCTAAATAATAAAAATCATAAACTGAATTAGTAAACTAAATAAACAAAATTAAATCAAAATAAGGGGAGCTGGAGATATGACATTTTAAAAATTCATGGTAGACATATTGCCAAAAAAGCACAAAGCACCAATGATAGTCAACAGCTGTGGTAGAACGGGACCGGGGTGCAATTTGAGGCTGACTGAGATGGAGCACAAGTTCCATTCATCAACCAGGTTCATTCTGTCAAAGATTTTATCTGCTGACTTATAAGTCCCAATCAATCAAAGGAGTACACTTCAAAAGCCCCTCAAGACATCAGGGGAGGCACTTGAAGACTAACAGAGTATAAAGCAGAGGCCAACAGCAGGGTCCAGTCCAGGTCCAGTTGCAACTGGTCAACTTCCAGGGAAAGGCCACTGCCGCTCTAAGGTCACAAACAGCATGTCTAGTCCTGTTCTGATTTTCCGCAGGTCCAGCAAGTGTTTTGAAGTGGGTGCTTAGAGTGCCACATTTAGGCCAGGAACCAGCAAGCCCTAACCGTGGTGCTGGAGGAGGTGAGGGGTGTGGGGGGTATGGGGGGTGTAAAAGTTGCAGCCGCCAAAACCAGTCTCACTTTGGAGATATTGCCCCTTCGCCAGATAAGGCTAATTTTACAAATACAGGTTTGAAGGCTTTTGACATTAGGTATAGTTTGACAGTATGTTAGTAACATAAATAAACACCTGAGGAAAATTTACAATACTTATCACAAATACTGGTACTACGCAATATGTAGTAAGAAACTCTATGTCTCAGAGGAAACTCAAATGTATAAAAATTAATGCTGGAACTCCTTCAACATGGACACTTTATTCCAGTCAGAACTACAAGGCTTTGTCCCTTGTGGAAGAGAACAGCTGCAACTCCACAAATTGATTCCTTTCTTTGAGTTGCTACTTAAATTCTACTGCTCAGCTAGTCTGAGACCCCTATATTGGCATACGTTTTGTTTATCTCTTGCCAGGACAGACAGGGATGAGCATTATGGACATTAGTTATGGCTCCACCCCTCAGGGCCAGTCCAGCCCCAACTGTCAATTCACGCCTCTCTCAAGGGGGAACACAAACAACCCCAAAAGCACATCAGAAATATACTGGGCTCCAGCGGGTGAGGTGCAACGTAGCTATGGACCTACATATGGGCATATCCACACCACTTAAGACATACGTGATGGATACAAACATTGAACAATCTCAGACAAGCCAATTTAGTGCACTTGGATTAATTGCCAGTGTTTTTGAGTGATTCACGTTCCTTCATGAAGGGATTGAGTGTGTTAGACCTGTCAACTCTTGGCATGGTTTCCCTTGTACTTTTTGCTTCTGACCTCCTGTGTTTGATCCTGTCCTAATTTTTTTTTTTGCTAGCTTTAGGACTCTGGGCACTTTACCAGTACTGTCCAGTGCTAAAGTGCAAGTTCTCTCTATCTAAATTAGATTGGTGATTGGTTTCTCCATGACTGGCATATATGATTTAATAGTAAGGTGCACTAAATTGCCATTTCGACCTGCCAAGTGCATCCACTTGCAAGGCCCAAATCTTCCCTTTTACTACATGTAAGTCACCTGTGAGGTGGGCCCAAGGCAGCCTCATGGCACGGTGCCGTTTATTTGAAAGGTAGGACATGTACTGCTGTGTTTTGTATGCCCTAATAGTGAAACACTTCTAAATTTGGTTTTCACTATAGCAAGGCCCATCCCTCCCATAGAGTAACATGGGGATTGCCTTGAAATATATTTTCTGTGCAGTTGCCATTGGAAGCAGATAGAGATAGAGATATGGCGTTTGGGGTCTCTGAACTCACAATTTAAAAATACATCTTTTGGTAAAGTTGGTTTTTAGAATGTAAATTTGAAAATGCCACTTATAGAAATTGCTTAACCATGTTGTTCCTCTGCCTGGCTGCTGAATATACATCTGGGTCAGATTGACAGTTGGGTTGTTTGTGAATTCACTCTAGAGTCAGTCAAACAAAGGGAGCTGAGGTGTGTCCTGCATATTCTGATGGGTCTTTCTGGGCTACAGTGGTGGGAGGAGCTGACACCTGCACTTGAATATGACTGTGCCTGCACTCACACAATAGTGTCTCCAACCCCACAGAGCAGTGGTCTCCAAACTTTTTAATGCCGCGCCCCCAGTTGAAAAATTAAAATCATTAGGCCCCCCTCAGAATTTTTCACAATTGGTTAATAAAAATGGCAGTGTTTAAATATGTCTAAACCTATTTAGGCATTGCAGTTCAGTACTGTTACCTTTTTAAAAAAGCAATAAAAAGCTTCTGCTTAAAACAAAGGCATGTTATCTGCATAATGCTTTTTTTGGCCAGTGTCTGGCGCCCCCCCTTGGATCGGGGGCCTGCCCCCCAGTTTGAAGATCTCTGCCCTAGAGCATGTCTGGGGCCAGGCCAGAGAGAGGCCGAGTCTCGTGCACTACAGAGACTTTGAAGTTTGCCTACTTCAAAGTCAGAAATGAGCATAAGTATTGGACTGCTGACCCCATAACTTCAGAACACTTCTGGACTGAGGACATTCTGCTTGGGAGAAGAGCTGGATGCTTGAGGAGGACCTGCCACTCTGCCTGTTGCTTTGCTGTGCTGGCCTGTTACTGCTACTTCTGCCATTGAAGTGAAAGGTCTGGATTTTGTTTTCTATATCCTGCTTTCCAAGGATCTCCAAGGGCTTGAATTGAGTTTACCTCCTGCTGTGAAGTCTCAGGGACATCAAAGACTACATCTGCCAGTGCCTAGGCTCTTCTGCTGAAAGTCCTGACTTGCCAAGTGGTGCCAAATCCAGTCCCTGGGCCCATGGAAGTGGAAGCTGGTGACCTCAAGAAAAATCCATTCCCCACAGCTGTTGCAGCAGAAAAATCGACGCAGCACCAGTACCCTGTCTGAAAAATCAAACCAACACTGGTGAAATCGACATATCGCCTGCTTCAGCGCAGATCAATCATTGCTGTGTGTCTCGATTTTCCACGTATCATCCCTGGGCTTCAAATCTTCAACATCAGCAGAGGGAACCGAGGTAGCATGGCCGGAAATCGACGCATAGGGGAAAGAATCCACGCATTTGTTAGCAGAGAAATAATCGATGCACGGCCTCACTTGCGTGTTTGGAATCAACGCATTGCTTGCTTTTCTGATGCATCACCTCTCCTGTGGCTTTATTTGTGATGCATACCAGGTACTTTGTGCTAAAACAATGCATCCATTGATTCTTCTGGAGTAAAACTCTTTTAAATTAAAAAAATAATATATTTTCTTGTGTATGTTGGATTTTTGTTGTTTTGATCTCGTTTAACTTAGATAAATATAGGCTATTTTTCTACACTGGTGTGGATTACTTTTGTGGTGTTTTCAATGTGTTACTGTGAGTGGAGGTACAAATACTTCACACATTGCCTCTGAAATAAGCTTGACTGCTTGTGCTAAGCTACCAAGGGGGTGGGCAGGGGTTATCTTAGGTGTATGACTCCCTTATCCTGACTAGAGTGAGGGTCCCTACTTGGACAGGGTGTACACTGACTGCCAACTAGTGACTCCAGTTCTAACAGAGTGGCTATAGGAAGTACTACTAAAAATAAACTAATCCAGATGCCAATGAAAGAAAATTAAGACAGGCTTACGACACAAAGATTAACAATTTCACCCCATTAAAAATACCCACCCTATACTGGGAAACACCATGTCCAGGTATTCTGGATAATCTTTGAAAAAATTAAACTAAGTCTGCAAAAATCTGGACCCAATATCAACAAGGTAAAACCGAACACCAGATTCCCCTAAGAAATTAATACAAGTCAACTGGCTACCTGATGCTTAGTAATTGCACAAGAAAGTGAGATAAATATATAAGTAGACTCATACACTATTATAAACATGCCAAACAATAAAATGTAACAGCCTAATTCCATACACGACCACTACGTTCAAATCTCATTACGCACAAAAATATACTGCAACCACTCTTCATTAAACTATCCACTCCACTCTCATGCTAGGAAATTGGCCCACCCTCCCTCTAGTGCACTGCCAACACCACTTTCATAATAAAACATTGTCGCTGGATCCAAGAGAGTCACAAAATGTGCAGGTAAACCTTGACAGAAAAACCAACTTCTTTATCAAGATAAGCTGGAAGAGAAAGTACTAATGGAACCACTTTCTCCACGGGTTGTTTGTATCAGTTTTTGGCAATCTGCAAGCCCCCTGTTCGCTTGCTGTGTAGGTAACTGCTCATCTTGTCACGGACAATATCACACATGGCTTGGATAGTAGCAGTGCCTGGACTGTGATTTTTCGGAATCCATCTGTGATGGTCAGTATTATTAAATACTCCACTCTGCTTTCCTACCTGTCAGACATTATCATATAACATTGTGCTTTTAGTTGACATTTTTCATGGTGAAACTTTGTGATTGTGTTTTCCCCTTAAGTTCAACTCCCCAACCATGTTCTTATAGTTTCTCACCAGTGTCTGTGCTTTCAAAGTTCAGGGCTGCAGAGCCCTGTACAGTGGTGCTTCTAGGACTTATCACTGCATGGCCGTCATTGATGCCAGTGGCTGTTCCACTGTTCTAACTCCAGCACATTTCCATGCTTGCTAATAATGTGCCACTTTTTCACCAGGTCTTCTCTTTTAGCTAGGTGGAAGGGGTGGGCACAGACCAATATACAAATTGAGAGACTTCTACAGCCTACCTCCTTGGTATTGTGCTCAATTTTCTATTTTTCAGAGCTTCTACTAGAAACCCTACTTTATTTGTTTTCTCTTTGGAGGATGTCCCCTGTGCCCCAGCTACTTCCTTGTGCCAATGCAATCTCCATTCTCCCGCCCAACATTTCCGAGTCTGGGTCTTCCACGGTATAATGAGGTGGAGCAGCACAGGTAAGGTGATGTGTTGTGTGCAGCACAAAGCTCAAATAGCTACAACATCTTGTATGGCGCAATTCCTCCCTAAGCTTGGAACTGGGCATTACATTCACATATTCATGCTTCATTCTCCCACTGAAGTATATAGAATGCTTTGAAACATAGCAACACAACAAGATGATGGATGGAGTGCTGAAACTTTCCAAACACTCATCCCCCCATCTCAAATATTGCTTAAATCCATTGTTCTTTTGCTCACCATGCAACCCCACTTTGGACCCAGTCATATGCAAATCAGTCTAGGCCCTGCTCCCCATGAGAACAGTCCAGACTGAACTGCCAGGCCAGGTCCTACCTGGACCGGAAAACAAGCATACTAGCACACCGCTGAAAGAGACCTTGTGTTACCTCCACGTGGAGATGCCATTTGTTACCTAAGCAACTGCAGCTGAGCTTGTCTGCCCTGGCATTCAGAGAACCCACCAGGTGTTGAACCACCTGGGAAATATCCTGATGTTCCAGCCAGGTACAGAGATCCAGGGCCTCTTGACATAACCTCCATGACCTCACCCCACCCTGTTTGTTGCAGTACCACATGGTGGTGTTGTTGTCTGTGAACACATGCACCAGCACATGCACCAGCATCCCATTGACGGAAGGTAGAAAGGCCTTAAATGCTAGTCGGACCACCTGCAACTCAGCAGGTTGATGTGGAGTCCGGATTCCGCCAGAGACCAAAGTCCTTTGATCTCCATCTTTCCCGGATGGCCACCTCGTCCCTGGAGTGACGCATCCATCACTACTGTGAGGTCTGGTTGGGGAAGGGAGAGGTCACCGCTGACCCAATTGCTGTTCGTCAGTCACCACTACAGATCTTTCAAAGTTCCTCTGAGATCTGGACCATGCTGGAGAGATTCCCCTGATGTTGTGCCCATTGGAACTTCAGTTCCCACTGCAGAAACCTCATATACCAATGTGCATTTGTCACCAGCAACCTGTTGCTGTCTGATCCATGTGGCTTGTGGATACCACACGCTCGGCCGCTCAGGGGCTGGGAAGCATGTGCAGCCTAGTGGCTGGGCAGGAACTGGCACAGTTGGTAGCCCCTTCCGTAGTCACCATAGGGGCCAAAAACAGACTGGGGATGGCACGGGCAGAAGATAACCTCAAGGACTGGGCATCAGCCTGACTGTCTTCAAATCTCTCAAGCAGAGAGTTCACTTTGTCTCCAAAGAGACAGGAGCCATCAAAGGGCATGTCCATCAAAGAAGATGTGAAATTCCAGAAAAGCCAGTAGTACATAACCAGGCATGGCGTCTAAGGACCACCGTCGACGAAACCGCTCTGCCTAGCGGTCATGCTGAATCACATCCAATTGTTAACTTTGCTGCATCTCTCCTGTCTGCTACTGTTTAGGAGAGCGTGGCCCAGGCCTCCTCCGGAACTGTAGGCAGCACTTGTCATCTGTATCTGACAGTGTGGGAGTAGTGGCCCAAAAGACGTTTACAGACCGCAATGCCAGGCTGGCAGAAGAAAACATCTTTATCCCAGGTGTCTCCAGATGCTTGGGTTCCCTATCCGGAGGAGCAGTAAGGAACATGCCTGGATTGACATGGAAGGTAGAAGCCTGGACCACCAAACTATCAAGGGTAAGGTGTTGTTTGAGGAAACAAGCTCCCATGGGTGGGACAGTGGCAACAGGTGATTGTCCTGTTCACAGGAGCCCGTTTTGGGTTTGGACGAGGAACCCAAAAAGACATCCGTCAAAGCTTCATTAAAAGAGAGGAGTGGTTCAGAAGGGGAGACTCCCAGCTGAAACATCTCTGTCAAGACATTAGTCTCGACAGTCACAAAGGGCAACTGAAGATAGAGGACCTCCGCAGCCCTCCGCACTACCATCGTAAAATACGCTCCTTTCTCTGTTGCTACAGTAGAGGAAGACAGCATGCCAACATCTGGGAAAGTATCCAGACCACTGGATTCACCCAATTCCTCACCCCAGTCCACATCATGCTCATAAGGCTGGACTTCAGGGTCCAGTGATCCCTCCCATTCCTCTCCTCAGCCAAACCCACAAGAATAGGGTTCAGGATCTGATCTGGGAAGCAAGGCTCCCCATGACGCCAAATACAGCGACGCTCCGTATAAGAGTCAGGGAACAGAATGGGATGGTGCTACCGGTGGGTGCCACCGGTGCCAGGCGAGTCATCATTTAGGCCAGCACCGGTTGAGGTGGCACGACCGGCGTAAGTTTGGATCCACAAATGGATACCTAGGGCCCCACTGGTGCTTGGGCCAGAGCCACTGGTGGCGAATTAGGAGGGAGCCCTGCTGACCCCACAGGGCCTGAAGGTGCACAGGAGGGGTCGAGGAGCCCAAGTATGATGCACATAGTGTCATAAAACTCCGTGAGTTGGGTGAGGGTTGCTCTGGCTCCTAGAAACTCGAGGAAGCACGAAGTTGGCTCAGGCTCAACTGCCGAGCAAGGCCTAGAATGTGGACGTTCCTGCATCTAGTCAGCCGATGGACAAAGAGAATTCGAAGCACATTTCGACTACTTCTTCTTGTGTTTTGACCTTCCCGAGAGACCTGAAGATTTTGAATGGGACAAGAACCTCGGACTCTGCAACTGATCCCGAGACCTTCCTCTTGACAGGGTCACCATGAGCTTGAGAGAGGGCTCCCTCGGGGCCTTCGGGTTCACTGCGCGGCAGTCGGAGCATGAATTTGGGTCTTGGCTGCGCTCGAGGCACCACAGGTAAATAAGGTGTGGGTCCATCACCAACATTGACCGGTGACAGGCATCGCATGTTTTGAAGCTAGCCTTCCTAGATGATATCCTGCCACAGCAGAAGGTAAACCTCAAAAAGCTTTGACAAAACTTCAAAAAAAGTTCATTCAAAAAAGACTGAAGGGGTGGCTCTTCCCGAATCGGCGCTGGCTGGCTGGGAAAGAAAAAAAGTGATGTCAGGGCTCCTGGGTGGCGTATATTTAGCTGCTGCGGACATCACTTCTGGTGCAGACGATGCCTACGTCGCACGCAGAGCCGAATGATGCCACCTCCTGATGGGCAGGGGTACTGCTCAAGAAAAATCTTCCGGATCCAGCAGGACCCCTGGGATAGGTCTAATGTAAGGAATCTGCAGCTAGAAGTCTGTATCAGATGTGTCCTTTACTGATGGCACATAATACCTTTATTTAACATTTAGGACAAGGCTGCACAAATTGTTGTAGATTAGCATATTTATTTATCACTGCATTTGTTGCCTTAAGAATGAATTTCTATATTTACTGTAGAACCACACGTGATTTGGATTAATTGATTATAAATGTATTTGTTGAACTTTATGTAGGGTATTAATACTGTAATTATGTACGATCTTTTGAGTGCTACCTATTAAAATATATTTAAAAAAGGATGAAAAGCTGCAAAAATTCCGATTGGAAACATATCTTTATTTGCGTGTGCTTTAGAGCATACTTCTGAGGAAGAGAATTTCAAAGTCCTGAAACACATCAGCAAATGCATGTGCTTCTACAAAAATACTTATTCACAATGGAGAAAAAGTTACCAATTTCTTTCGAAAAATAAAAAGGAAAATAAATTGCCATAAAAAAGATACTTTCCATGGCCTCTCAGGATTAGAGGAAAGTGTCCTAGCAAATATATAAATATATTAATCTCTGCACCTCTTGGTTTGTGCTGCATAATACCAATATTGTGCAAACAAACATCAAGAGCCAAGCTTCTCCTTGCAGGACAAAACAAATCAGACCTATGGGATTGTTACGTCAATATGAAGTTCTCAGGTGGTTCAGTGAAAACATTTTTCAAGGGACTGCAAACTGCTGAATCTCTAGTTAAAGAGAAGTATATTCCTGGTTCTATAAGACTTGACTGTGAACACTGACATACTTCATTTCATTGCCTTAGATACTTGCTTTTAATCCCTCTAGATTGCCATTTATTTTGCTTTGTCATAAGGCTTTTTTGGCATTTATGATCTAGCTGTGAGTGCAAAGTACATTTTTAAAGAAGCACCTTTTTGGGCAAAGGAGCGCCATCCACCCAGAAATTTGCTACAAGGTAATGATAGTGAATAGAACATTATGCATGTATCTTAGGTGCTCAGTGTTACAAATCGATTTTGTTATTTTGGAGCTTTATTCAACTTGTGTGTTTTTCAATGTTTGGATAGCATTCTTTTACTTTACCTAATTGTATATATAGATAAGACATTATGAAAGTGTCAGTTTCTGTATAAAAAAACTAGTGTTGAACATTTCACCTTCGTTGCAATGTAATAACTGTGCAGTACTGCATCCAGGCTAAACCTTCACCCAACCGTGTTTGAAGTTAGCCTAGCTCGTCATCAACTGGATGCAAAAAATGCAGATTGTGTTGCAGTCAAGAATAGAAACCTGGACACGTAAAACCATTCATGCCTACCAGGAACCCCTTTGTTAAGTACTGCCATGTGTAAAAAATAAATTTAAAAAAAAACAGTTACATGTGGTTGCAAACTTTCTTTAAAGTTTTATGATTCAATCCAACTCTCTTGACAACCCCTGCCTGGAGTTTTTTCTATAGTCTTAATTTCAGCCTCTATTTTCAATCCTGACTAAAATCATCAGTCTAACCCTTTCCATTGGAACTATACCTCGGGCCTGGAAAAATGAGTTTAGTCAAGCCCCTTCTTAAAAAAAATGACCTAGAAGAAATGAATTCGAGAATTAAAAGCTAATTACCCTTCTTCCTGCCTTGGACAAAATCACTAGCTCACCATTTGGAATAATGTAACTGTCTTGGTCCCTGGCAACTGGGATTCTGCCATGGCAAGAGCACAGAGATGATGAATTAATATCATCATCTTTCTTAGAGAAAGGTGATTTCACTACCCTCAGCCTACTTGGCCTAGCGGAAGCGTTTGATACAAAAGGCCAGAAACATCTTCTGAACTACCTTGACTAGTGATGACCAGCTCCAATCCATGGTTTTCCTATTTTCTGGAATGTTGAACTCAGTAAGTAACATTTCCACGCTATGATTTGTCTCCTCAACCAGTCAGCTGTGGGGATTTGCAGGGATCTTCCTACTCCACAATGTTATACAACATCTGCCTCCGTCCTCTGGTACTGCTTATCAGAACTAATTGTAAAAAAAAATAGATTATTTGTACACCATATTAGGCAACCGTGCTTTAAATGCAACAATCATTCCAAATTCCTTAAAGTGTCCAAGAAGTTAAGGCTATTCAACCCATTCTGGTTGGGCTTGTCCATTATCCTAGCTTTCATTTTGTAAGCTAGATCTGATTTTAAATCTTTCTCATGGCTGCTGTCGATTTCTACTGGGCCCTGGGCGTTGGAATTCTGAGACATCACGTGCTTTACAGCGAGGTCAACCTAGCAAGCACATCCTTCATTGCCAGTGATGAAATGCATCTGCTCCGGATAATCACTTCTCTATGCAATTGTTTGGTAGATAAACACATTGAAATAGCAGTCACTTATCCACAACCCAGTCATGTGAATCCACTGCTTAACGAAAGAAAGGAGGGGCGCTTGACTTTCAAAACCACAAACGACTTCCTCAAACCATCAGTCTGGAAAGGCATAGGAGAAGAGAACAGCAACTACATAGTAGGACGGAGAGCAGCGCAAGGCAGGATGCTTCCTCTGCTGACAATGACTTTGATTCTCCAGCTTATAACAGGTAAATGTTGAGCATCCAAATTTCAAGCACTATATTTCAACTTTCTTTTCCAATTATGATGTCACTAATGGAAGTCACTCCCTTTTTTATTATAGTAAATATGACTTATACGTTTATGCTATCACCTTTGAAAGCTGTTCACAATGCTTCAGTGGCTTTGCTACCATGGGGTAGACACTTCAAAATATAAAAGGTAGTCAGTATACGTGATCACCCACCTCATTTGAAATATATGACATATCAGAGGGCATGATTACAGACATAACACTGTGAACACCCTTTGCCAATGCTTCATTCGTGAAACGGTTTCCTTTTGTAGTGCCAGAAAAGTTCGAATTTTCCATGCAGGAGCAGCTCATCGAGCTAAGCTTACTTTTAGGATGCATAGAAAACCAACAGGTTTGGCTCGCATTTTAGGTCCTGAATAAAATATTTTTACAACTGCTGCAGTGAAAAAGAAACACAAATCTATTGGATTTCCACCCATCGAAAATCGTGCAGTGGGAACACTTTTTGGTGCGGTAATTCATGCACATTTAGATTATTTTGATTCCTGGTAAACTACCACACGCATCTAAGCAGAATTACCACGATGAATAGAATAGGACGTGGTGTGTGAAAACTTTTTCGCAGACAATTTCCCGACCATAATCTGGAAATATACATTTTTTGACATTTAGCCGTTGGGGATGACTTTCATTTTCTGCCACCACGCCATCCTTATCCAGACTTCTAATGCGTGTCTCTACTAAGTGCCAATTGCTTTGGCTAAAAGCGCTGTAAATATTTGACAGATACATCAGTGATTAATCAGTATTAGCAGGTTATTTTTCAAAACGCCACATACTATTTGAGCCCGTTTTGCTCGTTATCTTAATCCAGTAAATGTACTGGAAGGCATCAAGCCATTGTTTATTTTAACAACCATTGTCAATTAATGACCTAAATACACAGTCCCGTCATTACAAAAAATCCCCTTAATGGTAGCAAATGGAAAACCATCTGTATTTCCGAGACCTACTAATTCTGGGAAACACGTATCCGTTCCCTTAAGAACCTTCCTGGCAACTCAGGAAACAAATTCACTAGCATGATGTCAGAGCCTCTCCGTTAATATTTCTACACAAGTCTCCTGACCCTGGCATGGTCGCTGAGCTCCCTTGCACGTTGAGCTCATGTTAACCATTGCAAGCCCTGCAGCACCGGGTGATGTCTTCTCTTCAGGGGCGTAGCCATCAATAGTGCAGAAGGTGTTGTGGGGTGGAAGGGACATAGAGCACCCTAAGTGTAAATATGTTTTACTTCCAAACTGGACGATAGGGGCAATTTTCCTTCCTTGCGTTAGGGCCGAGTGCACGATTGCTATGTAACTGCTTCCTTTCACAGCCTTTTAAACGTACGAATGTCAGATTCACAAACTTATGCAGGAAGGGTGCAGAACACATGCACATTTAAATATGTTTGAAGTATTTATGGTGTCCAGTACGTGCAAGGTATTTGCAACGTTTCTGCATATTAAATAGGACCAGATGTTATGTAAAGATACGTGCAGATGCTTAATTTGAGCTGTCTACATAACGTGGCATTTAGGTGTGTAGAAAGTGTCAACTATGCCTGCAATTCAGACCCGTTTTACCCACAGACGTAAGCTCTCCAGAATTTTATGGTCTAAATGGCACTTAGAATGGTGGAAAATAGCTCGGTGGGCATACATTACAGTTGTAGATGTAGACATTCCAATGAAGTGCCACGGGAGTGCTAGGAACAGCCCAAAATCGAAACCTTTTCAGCAAAAAATAATTAACACTATTATGCTAAAGCTAGGATTGGAGATTTCCCACGCTATGCAGTCGTACAGATTGGGCTAGCTGTTGCACACTTGGGTAATTCCCCTAGTTATGTACCTGTCAGTCGTCTGAATGCCAGAAGAACGAGTTACTTACGTTCGGTAACGACTTTTCTGGTGGATACATTAGCTACCTGTGGATTCCTCACCTCATGAATACTCCCATGGCGCCAGCAGTCTACGGAAATCTTCTTACTAGTCTCTGCACGTCGACGAGGACGTCACTGTCTCGCACGCGACGCCGTCTGACGTCATACAGGCAATAAGAGGTCCTCGACGACGTGCGGACGTCAGTACCAATCATTTTTTACGTGCATGAGAACAACCAGGCAATGCAATGAAAGAACAAAGCAACATCCATTATATTGTAAAAATACACCACATTGTATGAATAACTGTAAATCTTTTTATGTACATATATATATATATATATATATAAAACTCTCTCTTTTAAAATATATACACACACCAAGTATATACATAAAGATATATAGACATATACCTATATATATATAAATATATTATATATATACATCTATTCCACCCTCAAAGACCAAGAGGAGCACACTCAAGGATTACTTGGCAAGACCATAAAGGCAACGGGGAGGCGGGTGGGACCGTGAGGAATCCACAGGTAGCTAATGTATCCACCAGAAAAGTCGTTACCGAAGGTAAGTAACTCGTTCTTCTGATGGATACAACTACCTGTGGATTCCTCACCTCATGAATAGAGTCCCAAAGCAGTACCACGCCCGGCGGTGGGTGCCTAAATGGTCAAACCAAGAAATCCTGCAGCACTGACCGTGCAAAATGGCCGTCCCTTCTAACCTCAGAATCTAAACAGTAATGTTTTGCAAAAGTGTGAAGGGACGACCAAGTTGCGGCCTTGCAGATGTCGACCACAGGAACACCTCTGGCTAAGGCCGAAGTGGCCGACTTAGCTCTGGTGGAATGAGCTCTAATGCCCTCAGGAGGATCCTTCTTTGCCAAAGAGTAACATATTTTAATGCAAAGAACAACCCACCTGGATAGTGTTCTCTTGTGGACTGCCTTTCCTCTCCTCTTGCCCACGTATCCAATAAACAGCTGATCCTCCAGCCTGAAATCCTTTGTTCTATCGATAAAGAAGCTCAACGCTCTCTTTGGGTCCAGACGGTGCAGTCTTTCTTCCTCTTTGGAAGGATGAGGCGGAGGATAGAACGTGGACAAAGTAATTGCCTGAGCCAAATGGAAGGGTGAAACAACCTTCGGGAGGAAAGCAGCCTTGGTCCTCAACACCACCTTATCCCCATAAAAAGTTGTATAAGGGGGTTTTACTGATAAGGCCTGCAACTCACTCACTCTCCTTGCTGATGTTATAGCTATCAGGAAGACTGTTTTTAAAACCAAATACCTCAAGGGGCAAGAATGCATAGGTTCAAAAGGGGACCCCATAAGGAAAGTCAGGACTAAGGACAAATCCCATTGCGGCATAACGAATGGCTTTGGAGGATATTGATTTAGAAGACCTTTCAAGAATCTGATAACAATAGGGGATTTAAATAAAGATGGTTGGTCTGGAAGACATATGAAGGCTGACAAGGCCGATAAATAACCTTTAATGGTAGCCACTGCACAGCCTTTCTGCGCCAGAGATAGAGCAAAAGACAAAACGTCCGATAGATGAGCATGTAAAGGATCAATCTGCCTCTCTCCACACCACGCAACAAATTTAGACCACCTATTAGCGTAGATAGATTTAGTGGAGTGTCGCCTGGCCGCTAATATAACATCCACTACCTCAGGCGGGAGAGAGAAGGAACTCAGGTTGCCCCGTTCAATCTCCAGGCATGTAGGTGCAGACTCTGGAGGTTGGGGTGTAGAACCTGCCCCTGCGACTGTGAGAGGAGGTCTGCCCTGAAAGGGAGACGGAGCGGCGGGCACGTTGAGAGTTGGAGAAGGTCGGAGTACCACACCCTCCTTGGCCAATCCGGAGCTATTAAGATTACTAGAGCCCGGTCTTGGCGAATCTTCCTCAATACTCGAGGAATCAAGGGTATGGGAGGAAACGCGTAAAGCAACTGGCCGCACCAGGTCATTTGAAACGCGTCCCCCAACGCTTCCTGCATCGGATACTGAAGGCTGCAGAACAACGGACAATGCGCGTTCTCTCGAGTGGCGAACAGATCTACCCGAGGAAACCCCCACTTCTGGAAGATTAAACGGACTTGATCTGGATGGAGACGCCACTCGTGGTCTGCCGAGAAGTGGCGACTGAGACTGTCCGCACGCACGTTCAAGACTCCGGCCAGATGGTTTGCTATCAAGCAAATCCGATGGTCCTTTGCCCAGGACCATAGTCGAAGAGCTTCTCTGCAGAGAAGGTACGACCCCACTCCTCCCTGCTTGTTTATGTACCACATCGTGGTAGTATTGTCCGTTAGGACCTGTACCGACTGACCACGAAGGGAAGGGAGGAAGGCCTTGAGAGCCAGACGTACAGCCCGTAACTCTAACAGATTGATGTGAAAAATCTGTTCCTCTGGAGACCAAAGACCTTTGATCTCCAGATCCCCCAGATGAGCTCCCCACCCTAGAGTGGAAGCATCCGTTATGACTGTGGCCACTGGTGGCGACTGCTGGAACGGCTTTCCTTGTGAAAGATTGTTGCTTGCAATCCACCACTTCAAATCCACAGCAGCATCTCTGGAGATCTTGACAGTACCCTCTAGATCCCCTCTGTGTTGAGACCACTGCCTTCGGAGGCACCACTGAAGAGCCCTCATGTGCCAGCGAGCATGCGTGACCAACAGAATGCAGGAGGCAAAAAGACCGAGCAGACGAAGGACCTTGAGGACTGGAACTACCGCTCCATTTCGAAACATTGGAACCAAATCCTGAATATCTTGAATCCGCTGAGGCGGAGGAAAGGCCCGACCCAATGTTGTATCCAGTACTGCCCCTATGAACAGGAGGCGCTGAGAGGGCTCCAGGTGAGATTTGGGCTCGTTCACCGAAAAGCCCAGGTCGAACAACAACTGGGTTGTTGACTGCAGATGACGCAACACAAGCTCCGGGGACTTGGCTTTGATCAACCAATCGTCCAAGTAAGGGAATACTGCTATCCCCTTCCTTCTGAGCTCTGCCGCAACCACCGACATCACCTTCGTGAAGACTCGAGGTGCTGAAGTAAGACCAAACGGAAGGACCGCAAACTGGTAGTGTTGCGATCCCACCACAAACCGGAGATACTTCCTGTGTGACTTGAGTATCGGGATATGAAAGTAAGCATCCTGCAAGTCGACAGACACCATCCAGTCTTCCATGTTCAACGCCAAAAGCACCTGTGCTAGGGTCAGCATCTTGAACTTTTCCTGCTTGAGGAACCAATTCAAGATCCTCAGGTCCAGAATTGGTCTCAAACGACCATCCTTCTTGGGAATCAGGAAATACCTTGAGTAAACTCCTTGACCCCTTTCCTGCTCCGGGACCAACTCCACCGCGCCCTTTAAAAGGAGGACTTCTACCTCCTGTTCTAGCAACAGGAGGTGTTCTTGTGAACAATACGAAGGGCGGGGCGGGATGAGGGGCGGAAACTCCCGAAAGGGAAGGGTGTAGCCTTTTCCCACAACACTGAGAACCCAAGTGTCCGACGTAACAGTCTCCCATTTGGTGAGAAAATGCTGTAATCTTCCCCCTACAGGAGAGGAGTGAGTGGGAAATGGTGGAAGCCTAAGGCTGCTTCCCCTGCTGCACCCCGCCAGAGGATGAGGAAGAGGCAGAGTGCTGCTGAGAGGCTCCCCTGGTGCGGACCCTACCCCTCCCCCTAAAAGATCTATAGGGGTGGGAAGAGGCAGGTTGCTGATATCTTCCCCGAAAGGAAGAGGAGGAAGAGCCACGCCCAAATCCACGAAACCTCCTGAAGAATCTGGAAGAGGCCGTGGAAGAAGGAGCTTGGAGTCCCAACGACTTAGCCGTGGCCCTGCTCTCCTTAAAACGTTCCAAGGCCGAATCAGCCTTAGCCCCAAACAGTTTGTCCCCATCAAACGGGAGATCCAACAATGTGGACTGTACATCTGCCGAAAAGCCCGAGTTACGGAGCCAGGCCTGTCTCCTTTCCACCACAGTTGTGCCCATTGCTCTGGCTACCGAGTCGGTGGTATCCAGTCCCGTCTGGATAATTTGGGTCGCAGCAGCCTGGGCATCAGAGACAAGATCCAAAAGACCCTGGGGAAGCTCTGTAAACGAAGAGGAGATGTCATCCATCAGAGCATGAATATACCTCCCCAGGATACAGGTCGCATTAGTGGCCTTTAACGCCAGACTGCAGAACGAAAAAATCTTCTTCGACTGCGCCTCTAGCTTTTTTGAGTCTCTGTCCCCAGGCACCGTCGGGAAAGAACCAGGCGCTGACTTGGACGAACAGGAGGCCTGCACTACCAAGCTCTCCGGCGTAGGGTGCCTAGATAGGAAACCAGGATCAGTTGGAGCCGTCCGATACCTCCTGGCCACGGCTCTGTGAACTGCTGGGGAAGATGCCGGCCTCTTCCACACCTCTAAAACCGGATCCAGCAGAGCGTCATTAAAAGGTAACAGAGGCTCCGCCGCGGCTGAGGCCGGATGCAACACCTCCGTCAAAAGGTTTTGTTTTGCCTCCACCACCGGCAAAGGCAGGTCCAAAAAACTAGCTGCCTTCCGTACCACTGTATGAAAGGAAGCAGCTTCCTCAGTATATTCCCCCGGGGACGAAAGGTCCCACTCAGGGGAAGTGTCCAGCCCACTGGCCGACTCCAGTCCACGCAGCCCATCACCCGAGTCCTCTAGCTCTCCTTCCTCTAGGGCTCGTTGGTACTCCTGCTCTTCTAGTACCCGGAGAGCACGCCTCCTTGAATGCAGTCGTTGCTCAATCCGCGGAGTCGACAATGCCTCCGCCGAAGTCGGAGATCGGCGCCGATCTTCCGAAGCCACCGACGCCGCATCCGGCGCCACGGGTAACTTCGGCGCCGACTGAAGAGCAGCTGAAACAGATGGACCCACCGGAGTCACAGGCCGAAATCTCGACGTCGACGGGATGGAAATCCCTGGGGCCAATCCCTCCGAAGCCACCGGAGCGGCCACCGGCGCCGACACTGGCGCCGAGCCCACGTTCCCAAACGGGAGAAAGGGCATAAAGGGTGCCGGCCGAAGAGGCGCAGGATCACCCAAAGAAAAGGCCAAAGGCCCAGCCGGAGCACCCCCTGGAGCCATCTGTTGGAAGATGGCATACATCGCATTCAAGAATGCGGAACTATCGGCTCCAGGGGTGGGAAAAGCCGGATACTGGGGTGCCTGTCTCGGAGGCGACCCCGACTCCGGCCTCGGCGTCTGCGCCGGAGAAAACACTTGAGGCTCCAATACCTCAATCACCGACGCCTGTCCAGGCGAAGTTGGTGACGCCGGAGAGGGCAACGGCGTCGAAGGATGCGGCGTCACCGTGGGGCTGACCTCCCATGTCTTTCGGCGCCGATCCGGAGACCTGGAACGAGCCTCCCTTGAATGACGCCGAGATTCTCTACGGCGCCGGGAGTCTCGATGACGCCGATGTTTTGGAGAAGACTTCTTGTGATGCTTCTCCTTTGACTTGGCCATAAACAGCTTCGCCTCACGTTCTTTAAGGGCCTTCGGATTCATGTGCTGACATGAATCACAAGTCGAGACGTCGTGGTCGGAGCTCAAACACCAAAGGCAATCGGAATGAGGATCCGTCACCGACATCTTGCCTCCACACTCACGACAAGGCTTAAATCCAGACTTTCTCTGCGACATTATTTCCACAGAGAAAGAGTACGCAGCAAGATATACACTGTAACCGCAAGAGTAACAGTTGCTCCCTCGAAGATAACCGTTTCGAATGCACGGAAAAAAGGGAACTGACGTCCGCACGTCGTCGAGGACCTCTTATTGCCTGTATGACGTCAGACGGCGTCGCGTGCGAGACAGTGACGTCCTCGTCGACGTGCAGAGACTAGTAAGAAGATTTCCGTAGAATGCTGGCGCCATGGGAGTATTCATGAGGTGAGGAATCCATAGGTAGTTGTATCCATCAGAAATCAGCAATACTATTGAAATCGCAGGTGTAAGTTCATAACAGTTAATTATAAATACATATGACCTGATTCATGAAGCGGTTTCCATGACTAAGTGACACTAGTAGGTGCACTATTACTTTCATTTACAAGTACAAATTCATACGAGCGATTCCCAAAAAGTTAATTTGCACTGAATGGGTATGCGCATAAATTAAAATCTAACACTATGACATCTCAGTTTGTGGGTTTTTACACACTTTTTGCTTAGGATGTGTTAAGGCATAAGTATTGGGGACTCTGGCTAAGGGCGCGACTCATATAGATGCCCTCTTATTAGACGACCAACACCTTCCTCCTGTTGCTCCTGTGGTCTGATACTTTTTCTCTCATAACCTCAAGTAGACGTTAACATATTTTTTCAAATGCAATTTTCTTTTTTTAGTTGGCATAGGAGGGTGTAATGGGTGGAAGTAGTGCAATGTCTACAGGACCTGTCCTCCAAGTTGCAACGTACAGGGAGCTAAATGTTACTTCACTGGCCACTGGGACATGCGTTGTGGCTGTTAGTTGGAAGCATATATGGATGATAAACTACAGAACATTCTTTATTAGTATTAAAAATGCAGGGTTAGTTTACTATTGCTCAACAATTTTTGTTGCAATGTGATGTTATTAAAGTGTCACAAAGTTTACAATAAACTCCAATTCACGTGTTTGAAGCACAGATATGTCTTTGTATGTTGCTGAATTCAATCTGCTTGCTTCAAGGAGGCGCAAACGTGCAATCAGAGAAGTAGACTTAAAGTGCACCTTTTTTACAAAGGACATTGTCCAATTGTCCCTAGGAAACATAGTTTCCGTGTGATGCCCACCTCAGTAAGGTCCCTTTAATTATATGAATAGTTCCTCAGCCTTTAACATCTTTGTAACCCAAAGCCTAGGTCTATTGTCAGAGCCCAGAGTCTGTAAGATCTCTGAACCCGTGGAACTCTTCTGCTTACTTAAGCCTCACCAATGAAGACATCTGTACATTGAAAGCCACACTAATATCAGAGGCCTGAGCCTGTAATTCCTCTATAATCAGAGGGACTGCCTTTGCTCTCTTAGGACTGGGCCTCTAAAATATGTCACTTAAGCAAATGATTTGCTGTTGGATGTCTCCACCCGAAAAATAAGTGTAACATGTGACAACAATATACCATCATGAGCCTCGGCCTGTAAGACCTGTGAATAGATCTGCTGCCTGAACTTTGGTTTAATGTTGTTGCACACAATGTGTGCAAAGCTCAAAAAGTCCTTTCTTTAGTTTTTTTCCCTTTTGTACTACTTGAAAACAAGTTTGGCTTTTTTAATGGTTCATGTCTTACTACGACCTTCTCAGATGATGATATTTCTTGCAGAGCAAGCTGAAGTATATTTTAATAATTTATGCAAGCAGGGAACCAAAAATTATGTAGGTCTGCAGAGGTTGGTGGCTAAGAGGTCTAGCATGACATGGGGATG
Source organism: Pleurodeles waltl (assembly GCF_031143425.1). Taxonomy (NCBI): domain Eukaryota; kingdom Metazoa; phylum Chordata; class Amphibia; order Caudata; family Salamandridae; genus Pleurodeles; species Pleurodeles waltl. The sequence continues at coordinate 646,099,004 of NC_090451.1, forward strand.
GGGGTCATTTTTTATGAGGATGTTATACTTGTCTTCTATGCTTTCCGACGTATTGTTGTAGTGTGATCTGAAACCAGAATCGAGATTTTTTAGGATGGAATTGAAGTTAACTTTGTCTTGTCGTTGGTTAGTGACAGTTCACGTCAAAATATTTTAGAGGCATGGTATGTACTTGATGAGGTAGAATCTGATGGAGCTTCAGGATCAATATTTGCTATATCCTTTATTAGGGTCATATGGGTGCTTGAGTCCTTATGGGTAAGTACCTCGTGCACGGAATCCCATTATGTTGAGGAGTGCACTTCTTCAAAGAGAAGCTTAATGGTAAAGGATGGAAGAATGTTATGTCCTTATGTGGTGAATTTAAGCATAGTAGGCGTGTTAGCAAGGTCTATGTGACAGTGAAGTAATATAACTTGACCACTGCATGCGGAGGGATAGAAGAGAATGTTGTAGCTTACCATGTGCTGTTAATGTTGTACATAGTTTCTGTGCAGAACTCCTGTATGTTTGTATTGCTGGTAAGAGTGGTGAGTTGAATAATGGGATATGTGACTAAATTAAGACAATGCTTGGTGGCTTGTAATGTTTGCCTTGATGGCTCTGAAGAAAAATTGCTATGGAGTTTAAAGTCCAGGAGAAAAATGTTGATGGATTAGTTAACAAATAAGGTGCTGAAGGTAAGGTCTGCGTTTTCTCTATGAACGGTTTTCTGGGATTAGGTCAAGACACTTGTTTACCTAATGGACAGAACTGATGTTAGAGTTAAAAGAGTGTCCATGACCACAATACCACAAGGTTATGGAGATAACCTTTTCATCGCTTATTTTTTAATTGGACTGAAAGGGGCCCAAAATATGTCTGGCCCATGGTCTCTAAAATCCTAGACGTATTCCTATTATGGGTGAGGAAAAAAATCATCCCAAGGGGAAAAACATGTAAGCACTGCAGTTGAACTTGTGTATTTTCTTTCCACGTGGAAGACTGTAGTTTTACTACGTTTATATATACAGAACCGTTGACGCTGGTATGGAATTTGAGATAGTAGCTGGTTCCCTGGAGTATTTGATGAATTCTTTGAGAAGTTCAGTAAAATTGGAAATTTAGGCAAATTGCAGGACTAAGCCCACAAGTGTAAACTTTCCAACCCGGATTTGTATGCAAAATTTCCAATGAAAATTTGGCAAAATGACATAAAGGGCCACCTAAACGTCTTGGCACAATAATGCGGATCCTGGGTACATCCTCATTGATAATGGGATGTAAAAACATCGTTGTTCTCTGAGTTTATGTGCTTAAGTTTCAAACAGGCATAGCATTTGGGGAGTAACGTAAGCAAATGTGTTTAGCTCATTACTACTTCATTAGCGATGTTTTGTGCTTGTTTTCTCGTGCATAATTCAAGTATATTACTCATTTGGCCTTCACTAATTCTGCTGAAGTGTAGTTTTCTTCAACTGAATTTAGCAACTTTTCCTTATGCTACTCCAAAGCCTCTTTGGGATAAGCCATGCTTCATTTCTTGTCATTCTAGAGCAATGTCTCGCCTGAAATATGTTCAACCTTTTCTTGGATTTATAGCACTGATGTATTTCAAAGGCAATATAATATAATCAATATATCCATCAATACCATTGCTTGTAGATTGTGCAGATGTAAGTCCTTATATTTCTCTTCATAAGATTTCTGGTGCATACTTTGCACTATGACAGTAACTTTTGTCTGGGCTTCCTAAATCTGTCTTTATCTATGTGGAGATTTGACACAGATAATTGAAGACTTCTATCAACACAATGCATCGCCAGCTGTTTAAACAGGGCTTATAAACCTCACATTATTGAGTTGGCAATACTCTTTGTGTGCATTCCAAAAACATCATAGTTCTCGTAACAATTGTCCCTCTAGTACTTGTTCATCACTTGCTCTGGTGTTCACAAAATCTGCTCTCAATATTCATGTTTTATCCTTAATTCCATGAAATCATAGTTATCACCTGCCAGGCCACTATTTGAGTGCCATCAGGTCCCAATTAAGTTAGCCCACTCCTTCTGCAATATTGAGTCTGCTGCATATCTTTATTTAGCATCATCTATAAAGTGCCATCCCTTTCCTCCTTTCATATACCCTGTCACCGATGATGGTTTTTAAATGGACGGTGTCTGATCTTTGCATCAATACAAGAGCACCCCCTTAAAGTAAGTATATTATCCATAATTGAAATTACCAAAAATGAATGTCACTGTATTCCTAGTTCTTCATTTTGGGAATCTTCACTGAATTAACAAACAAGATATAGCTTGGCCTTTGCACTGGAAACGGAAAGAATTTTATAAGAGAAATGGGTTTCTTTTTTTAACATATATATATTGACATCTAAATCAAACTGATTTATTGGAACCCAGTATATTACCTTTTATATTTGATTCACCTATGTTTGGTACTCTGCTTTTTATTGTTATCCATTATTAAAATAAAGCATCAAATTCAACTACTAAGGTTAGCTATAAGTCAAGGAAAGACCTCATGCAATTCACCTATATTAACAATTACAAATTGAAATACAACAACAACTAAGCATTTAAGTCTTAAATTCATATAAAACCTGCAGTATGCTTTTGAGGAAAGAGGCTGATCCTGCTATCTCAGAATACACATCACTGGATTTTTATACGATAGTTGCTCTTTTTGCAATTCACTATGAGGATCAAGAACACTGAGCATCTACACTTTTCAATCAGATTGTTTTCACTATAAACAGTGCGACAGCTAATGGTGCCATATTATATTTCCACTTTTAATCTGGCAGTTTTGCTGTTTCTTATGTTGGCAATGTATTCACTGTTTATGAACTTCTCATCCTTCAGAAACAAAATAACATTCAAGCTCTTAGGATTCTCTGTTTACTGGACAGTCATAAGGTAGAAAATGCACTAATTGTGAGGAAATTTAAGCTAGATGAGAAATGATTCAGAAGGCAACCAAGTGATGGGAAAAGAACAACACAAATCCTCTGCATAAGCTGTTGCTGCAGGGGCACTAACTTAATGTCAGCAAACATGAAGTCCATGAGAGATGAGTGTGGGGTAACTTATAAGTTCTCCACACCCTATTACCGACAAACAAACGGTCTTGTGGAGGGATTCAAAAAGACCCTGAAGGGCATGAAAATGGCCGTACCTGAGCCCATGAGGCGTAAGTGGGATGTCCTCTTTCCATGCCATCTCTTTGCCTATAGAGAGGTGCCACAGACGGGAGTGGGGTTTAGCCCCTCTGAACTCCTCTACAGCCAGCCTGTTAGGGGACTTCTTAGCATTGTGAGAGACGGCTGGGAGCAGGCTCCCAGGAAACCTCCTCAAGATGTGGTCAGCTAATCGCTGGCCTCCACAACTAGATGCATTGCTTCTGAAAAAAAAGAAAAAATCAATCTTGAGGGTGTTATGAAATTCTGGTATGACCAGAAGGCCACTCTGGTAGAGTTTCAACCTGGCCAGAAGGTGTGGGTTATGGAGCCTGCAGAGCCTGGAGCTCTCCATGATCACTAGACAAGCCCATATGAGGCAAAGGAGCGGAATGGGGAGTTCACCTACTTGGTGGATCTCAAGACATCTAGAAACCCCTTAAGGGTGCTCCACGTGAACAGCCTAAAAAACGCACTTTGAGAGGTCTGAAATGAGCATGCTGCTGGTGTCAGATGAGAGAATTGAAGAGGAGAGCAAGCCTCTCCCTCACCTCCTGTCTGCCCATGAACACAATGTGTCAGTAGAGGGTGTCCACCTCTCCCCTACACTGAGCCAAGAACAGCAGAGTCACTGTCACCAGTTACTGGGGCAGCCTGATTCTTTGTTCTCTCTCACCCCTGGACTCGCACACCTGTGCGCCCGTGACATAGACACTGGAGACAGTCCATCTGTTAAAAATAAAATGTACAGCTTGTCAGACAGTGTGAGGGCTAGTATCAAGAAGGAAGTCTCCAAGGGGCATTACTCCAGAACGTAGGTTCTGTGTGGACTACCTGGGTCTCAATTCCATCACAAAAGCTGATGCAGACACCATCCTCTAAGCTGATGAGCTCATAGGCAGGTTGGGCGTTGCCTAGTTCCTGAGAACCTCTGACCTCATGTCAGAGCACTGGCAGATTGCTCTGACTGGGGTGAAAAAGAGAGATCTACATTCTCTACCACAGAGGGCCACTTTCAGTTCAAGATGATGCCATTTGGTTTGCAATTCTGAAAATGGTACTTTTAGCAAGTTGGCATTTTATTGCCTTAGCTATTTGGTGCCTGCAGCCTGTCTTTGGGCACATGAATGGGTGTAGTTGGCAGTTGGGCTTTGTGTTAGACAGCCACACACAAGGGGAACTTAGTTGTGACTTGATGGGCCATCATTGGCAGGATAGGAGGGAAGACCTGAACCACGCCTCACTTACACCTGAATAGGCTGTGTCCTGTCTCCACACAAAGGGCTCCACACCCTCTGCAGTTAGTCTGCAGCCAGGAAGGCAGGGCATCTGTGCACTTAAAAAAGGCATGCCTCCAGAAGCCAGTCCCCACTTCAAAGGCACTACTGTGTATACAAGAAGGACTTCAAACACCACAACTTCAGTATTCTTCTGAACCTGTGGATACTCTGCCAGGAAGAAGGACTGCAAGTCTGCTGGACTGCTGCTCTGAAGGAACTGCTGCCCTGCTGTCCTGCCCTGCTGTGCTGTCCTGACCTGATGTGTGCCACCCTCTTGCCGGGGAAGAAGAACTGGTCCTTCAACTTCATCTTGAACGCAGGCCCTCAGAGTGACTCAAAGGGCAAGTCTGCTGGTCTCCTGACCTGAGCCTCATGGACATAAAAGGCTCCACAACAGTTCCTGGGCTTGTCTTCAGCAAGTTCCCGACGACCAAGCGGTGCCTCTCAGGTCCTGGACCCTTGGTATGGCTCTCAGACTCTTGAAATCAAGCTTTTGGGCTCTTTGCGACCGCAAATGGGCCCCTTTGCACCGAAACCACACTGCTCACTCCAAACTCCCCTGCCAACCCATCACTTCATACAGAAGCATTGTCAGCCTGCAGGGTACTGCCAATGTGAAGTTCCAGCCCAACCATTCCACAACACCCAGCCTGCTCTTTTCATCACACCCACCACCACTGTGACGCTCTCCTTGCTCCCTGATACACTCTCCAAAGCAAATGGAACTCTTGACTCAAAACTTGGGAAGTTAAACCGTCAGCGTGACTAGTCTGGCATTGTATCCAACCCACGCTCCATAGAGTTTGGCCTGAACCTTTGGCTTTGACCTGGTTCAGCGCGACCAGATAGCCACGGATGGCGCTTTCTGTCCTTACATGCTATTTTACAGTTTATTATTTAAAAATCTTCACTCGATTTCTACTGATTGGATTTTTGTCGTTTTGGTCTTGTTTTATTTATTAAATTAAACTCTATTTGTTTAGTCTAGGCGGGATCTTTTTGTGTGGTGTTTCCACTGTTTTACTGTTTGAAGCGTTGCACAAATACTTTCCACATTGCCTCTAACTTAAGCCTGACTGCTCTGTGCCAAGCAAGCTCCCAGGGGGTTGAGCACTGGTTAATTTGAGGTTTGCTTGTGCCTTACCCTGATAAGGATTGCAGTTGCTGCTTGACCAGGGCTCACCCCCGTCAACCAACAACCCGAATTCTTACAGTGGGCCTTGATCGACAGACAATAATACAGACCACTCTGCAGAACAAAGCCTGCCCGTGCATGTGTGAGCATGAATAGCAGAACTAAGCCTTGGAGGGGAGGAAGATTGGAGGTGAGAGAGAGAAGAGATAGCTGGAATGGTGCAATATTGTCAATCATACATCTTTCATATTTCAGGGGATTGGCAATAAAGTTTTCATAGTTGAATTCTACATGTATGTGGCTCTGTAATGGCGGGCTGCTAGGAACCGAAGTCACAATTGAACTAGGATGGTATTATCTACATTGGAATCCTCGGTCGACAGTGAACAAGGTATTCAGGGTGGAAGTGAGAGAATAAACACTGCAGTCAATGCCAAAATTTAATCCAGAGGGAAGGTCAGAGTTAAGGCAAGAGGGTCAGAGAACCAAAGAAACCGAGAAGGGAAACAAACAAAGGAGAGACGTGTAAGAACAGTAAACTAATGGTAGTGCTAGTGAAGGAGTGAAATTAACAAGTAAAAATTGCAGGCACCTTCCTAAGAGAGGTTGACTGCTTGTAAAGCTCTGCTACCACTCATGACCTGGAAATCCTTCACCCTGACCTCCACCAGTGATGACCCTGATGCCCTGCTAGCACAGACAGTCCATCAAAACTTTACTGGCTTTCTAATGAACATTCTGTGCCACTCATTCCTAGATGCAAGTCCTCGAGTCCATGTAACACCCTTATTGCTGACACCTCCGTAGGGAATTTTCATGGATAAGCAAATAACCTAGGACCTCATGTACAATTTTATTTGTAGATCACAAACAGCTCGATTACCAGAATTGTGCCGTTTGTGACTTTAAAAAATATTTTTTTATGTACAAAAAATAACCTTATTGCAGAATGGCAATTTGGCTTTCCAGGGCGTCCTTTCTAAATATCGATTTCCAGTGGTATGAATTAATGATTTGCAACTGAATTACGCGTTTTTTACTGACACATCGAAGGATGTGGTAACTATTCGCAAATAGGAATGGGTCCCAATAGGACCACTTCCCCTTTGAGAATGTTAAAGAAATATTTTTAGGAGCAGGCAGTGGTCCCACAGACCACTGCCTAGGCTTAAAAAATAAAACTTATTTTTTATTTTGAAATACATCCCGCCTTCCTTCAAGGAAAACGGGCAGCATTTCAAAAAATAAAAGTTTGCTTTATTAAAAAGCAATCACAGACATGCTGGAATGCTGACCACAGCAGGCCTTCATCCCTGTGATTGATGTGAGCCCTAATGGGTCCAAATTGCACAAAATCAGTGCCAGAAACACAGCAGCAGCTCGTCCTTACGGATGGCAGTTGGGGCTCTACTCTCCTTGTTTTCTGTCAATTTTATATTACAATAATAGTGAACAATATTAAATTATATATAATATTCAGTATCAGTGTAACACATGTGGAGTACCATAAGCTGTAAAATGACTTTCCCTGGCAGCTGATGTAGGCAAAAAATGCTTTTAGATATATGTTGTGTTTGTGAGTGTCTTTATGTGAGAGAGAGAGTCTGTGCATGGGTGAATGTGTATGTGTAAGCATGTGTGTGTCAGTGAAAGTGAATGTCAAAGAGCATGTGATGTTACTTCTGCTACCCATAGCATTTTGGCAAATTGACGTCCATGGCTATACCCAAATTTTGTACAGTTGTTCCTTAGTTACACTGAGCAAATGAAAGCCACATAAAAGTAGGCTAGAAATCCCAGTACCAATTTCAAGTCAGGGGTCATTAGATGCCAATCAGCAATACCACAGGTACTGCCTTTGAGAAGACAAAAGAAGGTACAGATCCATGAGACACAAAAGGCATTCTTCCGTATCAAAAGGAATGGATATTATTTCCATGATTAACAGTGTAGATCCCATTTACCAAAAGGGATTAATTTAGTAAAAATATAGAACCATTATAATAAATTTGGAATGTTGGGATGCATTGGTGACCCAGAGAAAATTCTCTCTCTCCTAAGACACGTACTCACAGTAACAAGCTGAACATTTCCAGGCAGTATTTTGTCAAGGTATCGTTAAGGACTGCACTGCTACCTATGAAGAAGAGACAAGTTGTATTTGCACTTGGATGTTCACCTTATTTCTCACATCACACATGAGCAAAAATAATGTAGTGGAGTACAAGTGAATCAGCTTTACTCAAGTAGTCTGTGCAGCCTTTTTTTGTTTAATCTCAGTGCTTACTTATTATGGCATACATTTATGCTGTATTAAAGTGATATTTTGTTGCCGTGAGGCATAGGAATACCTGTGGGTTATTGTACATATTGATTGGGTTGCACTCATGAATATCAAACATATATTATTAGAAAGGCTTTTATGTTTCAATAACTTGGAGTGTATTATTAGCACGTTTGATTACATTAGCCTTCTAGGTAACAGATTCAAACTAAAGGCCTCATTAAGAGTTGGGCGGTTGAACCCCCACAACTTGAATACAGTGGGGGTAAGGCATCTGTCAAGGTGGCAGCCTCACTCTCATCATATTATGATGTTTCCACCAGTCAGCCCAGTGAAAACAGCGCAGCAGCATTTTCCTCGGCTCCTTTAGGGAGCCAAGGCTAAAGCAATCGCGCACGGCACCCTCGGAATGAGCACTGTCCACAAAAGCAGACAGTGCCCATTCCAAGGGTGCTGGCAGGGGTGGGGGTCCCTGCACTGCCCACGACGTGGTCGTGGGCAGTGCACGGGCCCCCCTGTGGCCCCAGCACTAGCTTTCCATCAGTCTTTTCATGGCGGGGAACACGCCATGAAAAGACTAGCGGAAAGCAAAGTCGTGATTGGCATCGCCATGGCTGACCATGTCTTTGACTGCCGCCAACCCGTCGGCTCCATGATCCCGGCAGAGGAGGCGGTCTCCTGGTTGGACCGCCAGAATTGCGGCAGTCCGACCACCACCTTGACTTTGGTGGTCCTGTGCACCACAAAACTCGTAATTAGGCCCTAAGACAGCATAAAACACAGAATTAACAGGTGCTATATTGATTATTAAAGTAATAAGAAAGTAGAGAAACAATTAGGAAGAAAAAAGGAATGGAGATAATAATAACATTAATAAAGTAGAATAATGGTTGCTTTACAGCAGACCTCCCAAACACAGGTTTGAATATCAGAAAGGAAGACACCTTCCAGGAAGGACAGCGACTTAGGTAGCCAAATTTAGAAGCTGACCTTTTAAGGAAGTGCTTACTGGATGAGACTATAACAATGAACCAGAATGGAAAGCAACAAAGCAGGAAAGAAAATAAACAAGCTTCCAACTTGATGAAGATGAGGACTAGGATACTAGTGCAATTATTGTGGTCATGTTTTGGAACTGGCTATGTCTTTGAGGGTTGTTAGGTGATTCTGAAAGTAAATCAACCTGAAGATTCAAAATCTGTTTGGCATGCCAAAGAAATTTGAGAAGATTCCCCAAACCACATTCATTGAGTATACAGCCATTTTGCAGACAACCAGGGATCTGAATTTATTGCAGTTTCCTCAGGTTCTGATGCCAGACTACTCCTGGCCTAAGACTGTACAAAGTATGCCAGGAGTTTGTTTGAAAGTGCCTCCCAAGGCTCTTTGCATACATATTTTTAGATGGGACACTGGTGATCACAATACTAAAAACACCCTGGGTTGAGGTGATTACCTTTGGGTAAGGAATGTTTAGCTTTTTCTTTTTTGATTCTATCAGTGCCACCACATCCTTCACTGGCTTTAGACTGGACTGAATCTTTTTTCCTAACTCAAACTTTGCTTTCTGTGTTAAAGACAATCCTCAATGCAGTTATTACAACCAGTGAATAACTGAATTATTAGTAAGTTGTCTCCATTTTATCAAGTCGACTATTTATTTCTCAGTGGCTGAGACTGAGTTAAGATTGTTAAATTCATGCACTTGGTTGCTTCTCTCAAGGCTATGGCTGTAGGCAATGCAGGACTGGAAATGGAACACAGGACATGCTTCCTTAACTCTCTTTCTTCCTTCAGTTCTTCAATGAGGCTGTTATCACTTTATTTTGTGATTCAACCAATGTACTCTGCTCCCCATAAGTTTGTACGTTCTGGTAGGTGGGAGGAGTTAGAGTGACTGGGCTTGCTGTGGTTACTGGAATAACTGGATTAACTGGGGACATATACATTTGCCACTGGTGGTAGGAAGACAACTTTTTTTAATTATGGCCCTAAATATGTCCTTGAAGGAAAATCCATCACTGAGAGATCAACCACAACTTCTGAGGAATGTGTCCTGAGTGGCTGGTATCCTTTATGATCTCCATCATTCAGAAATGGAAAACCTCCAACTTGCAACCCTTTCACTCTGAGTTGTGAATGAACCATGCCATTAAATGCTCATGTTTGAATAAATATCTGTTTTTCTTGTGTTTTCTTCTTCGTTTTCATTATAGAGTCTCATTTTCAAGCTCAACTATACTGATTATAAGCAGTGTTTTTTCACAGGACTTAAACTTTCTTGTGTCTGGGTCGACAGCTTCCCTTCACTCTTTAATGGAAAAGGAAAACAGATGAAACAGGAACCCTGGGATCCAAGAAAAGCCACGTTTTTAAAGCTTTATGAAAGAGGAGAAGTTGATTGTGTGTAGGAGGGTGGTATTGAATGTCAAGCTTTCTGGTGAAAATAATAAAAAACACATCCCCTAAGACATTGGACAGTAGTGCCTAAACAGTGCAAGAGCGGGCAGAAGATGAAATTAAAGTGCAATTGGGCTGGTAGTGAATACCTTATCTTAATGAGACTACTGGATTTTGAGCAACAAGATAGTCCACGATGTGGGGAACTGAGTCTGGCCCACGGTAGATGACACTTGTAACTCCAAATCCGGGTTTTGCTCTGGCTAACTAGCAGTGCCTCATCTCTCCCAAATGGTAGAGACAATTGGGCAGCCAAGCGCATGACATCTCAGTACTTCACAGGGAAGTCGTGGTCACTCCCCGGTTCTCTCATACACAGTGCAGTCTCATATATAAATGACAATTGAGGCAGTATAAGTTTTAAAGATTGGTTTAATAAAACAACTGCATTTTGGATATCAAAACGTGAGCTGCAATAACCAGAACTACACAACACAATAATATTAAAATAGTAACGATGAGAGTGAAGCACAAGAATAAGGCTATCATAGTGCCGCTAGATTATTCTCTCTCTAAGTTACATTTCGAGCACAGCATGTTAAGCTCTAAGCCTGCCTTTCAGGTTCCCCTTGGAGGACATCAACTCTCATACCTAAGCAAAGGCCTGTAATCTGCATCAGCATCTGCAACTGGGCATTCAGCATACAGTTGTGTTTCCCTGGTTGGAATCTCCCTCTTGACGTGTACTAGGACTAGAAAGTGTTTTTATAACTAACACGCAGATGTTCTAAGAAAATGTCCCTATGTAAGGATGTGTATTTTCTACGAATGCTGGAGTCTGAACTTCTACTGCATTTACCGGCAATGTACCAGACTGTAGCCTTGACTGAAGCACAGGACGATCAAGAATGCCTTATTTGAGAACACAGTACTCCCTCACTAAACACACCCCCAAAATTTTAAATCTGCTACATGACTGCTCACCAGACCTGCTCTTCCTGACTCAAACCTGGATGATGCCCTCATCAGTCCGTCATCGCCATAGCAATCCCCATCAAATACAAGATCTCAAGACAAAGGCAGGACAAACATACCTTCAGGCAGAATCGCTTTTATCTTCAAAGAATCCATCCAGTGTTCCGAGTCCACGCATCAATTTAGGCAGCACCATCACAGACTTTGTCACCTCCCTGATCCTCAACTCCAGCGCCTCCATCTGACTTGGTGACCGCACTACCACTTGGAGGACCTCACTGATCCCAACACAACCAACGTCCTTGAGGACCTGTTCTACCTCAGACTGACCCAGTGACTGGAAGGCCCTGCACACGCCGCGGGACACCTACTGGACCCCATCTTCACCAGCAACATGATAGCAGACAAGCCCACACTGATCACCTGGTCTGACCATACCCTCAACTTCAGCATACCCATCGCACGCCATTACAGATATACTCTCAGCAAATCTTCATGACGAGACTGGGACCCAATTTTATAAGCATTCTGGCCTTCTGAACTCCTACACCACTGGCCTTGAAACAACAACAAACTACCCAAATCAATCTCCAACTTCAACATCTCGATCACTGCTTACGCAGAAACCTTGGCTCCTCTAAAAGCCAACGAAGCCACAGGAACCAGACTGCAAGCAAGCTGGTACATGAAAGACCTCAGCTTCACCAAACACCAATGCAAGCAACTTGAACGTATATGGAGACAAAGTCAGAATGAAACTGACAAGAGCACCTACAAATCCACAGTCAGACACTACCAAGAGCAAATCAGAGTCACCAAACACTCTGAGTTTCCTGACCGTATCAAAAGCAGCACAAAGGAAATCTTTGCCATAGTGAAAAACGTTACCTTTCCGGCAGCAAGCTCCACTAGCCTAAACCCCTCTCATGACCTCTGCACCCAGCTATCCCTAGTTTTCAGCAACAAAATCACCAGCATCTACGAAAACTTTGAGCCCCAACTGGACCCTTCCACCCTCGCAGCCCTCCTGCCCATCTCTATTGTGAGGAACTGGGATTTTTGGTTGACTAGGGTGTCACCCCTAGTCAAACCACAGTCACAATCCCTGGCAGGGTGAAATGTAAAAGTTGCTAAATGAAGCTGTGTTTAACCCTGGGTAGCTTGCCACAAAAAGCAGTCAGTCTTAACTTAGCAGCAAATATTTATGCAGCACACAAACAATAATAAAGTGAAAAAACAACACAAGAAAATACCATGCCAAGTTAGAAAAATTTAGCACATTCTAATAAATTATTTGACACTAAAATAACAAAAATCATATCAATAGAACTGGAATTATGAATTTTAATGTTTTTAGTAAAAACTAGCACCTAAGACATCAGAGCGTCAACCGTGAACATCAAGCCCTCTAAGGGTTCAATCTTACAAAACACAGCGGAACCCAAGGATAAGTAAGGACCAAGGGTAAAAGGGTAAATATGAAATAGAAAATACACTGGGAACAACAAAATAATGCCCAGGTGATCTTGAATTTGCAGTTAAAATCACATTTATTATACAATATAACATTTAGAATAAATATTCAGTGGAAACCCCCTGTAGGTCAAACAAAACAAATATCAAAACAAGCACAGTCAGAAAATTGTGTGACGCAATAAACAATTCCAAGTCTCAGTTTAAAACACACTACTACACTCTTTGTTAAATAATAATCAAAATCCGGTGTCAGAGTGCTTACACTCGATAATGTTTCGATCCTATGTACATAAAAGGATTATCATCAGGACAACCCATTGCTTGCCTGTAATGAAGGTATGTAATTCAACCAAAACCTATGAAATAACAAAAGAAGAAAAAGAAGGGGAAAAAAAGGAAAAAAGGGGAAGGGAACAAAAAAGAGAGAAAAGAAGGGGGAAGGAAGAATAAATTATAATCAATAAAGAGACGAATGAGAAAACAATGATAAAAAATAGGAAGAAAATAGGAAAAAATAAATAAGTGCCCCCAATTCGTAAAACATGCGGGGAGACCTCTAAGTTGGGATCTCAGTGTCACGGTCAAATTCATGCTCACTCCAAAATTATAGTGAGTGGACACACAAAAAAAGTGTGGGCTATATATGTCATAAGCAACCAATGTAATTCACCTACATGTGAAATAACATGGAGAAAATACTCCATAGGTGATGAGGGAAATGAATAGGAGAATAAATGGCCCTTATATAGGTGCCATGAGAGAACTGTAAGCAAAAACAAAGATATGTAAATAAGGTGGTGAGTGACAAGTCAGCCCAATTATATGACAAGAATTAGAGTGAAAACCATACCTAACTAAAAATCAACATAAGTTCACAAAATCACCAGGACTCCTGGTATCAATAATAACCAGCATCAAAGGTGCTCAGTTACAGCATGGAAACCGCTAGAAATCTATAAAGAAAATGAAACATCGAAACATGATACCCCCCGAATACAATAATTATAAGTTGAAACACTAACAAGCAGGCCCTGAACTTAACAAAAAAAATTGTGGGGTGAAACCTGACTACACCAAACAGCATGTGCAGGAGGGCAGCAATGAAGGACTGACATGTGTATTAAATAGTAGAGAAAAATGGCAGCCTTATTGGAATGACCAAAAGGAAAGTTGCATGAAGAAAGTGATGAAGGGCTGGCGCATGCCTGAAATAGTAGAAATAAATGGTGGCCATATTGGAATGACCAAAAGGAAAGGTATCCCAATGGAAGAGAGAATGTGTTGGAAAGCGGAGTATAGTTAGCAAATGGGAAAATATAATTAGAGAAGATGCTGGACATACTGAAATGAGAGGCCAAGAAAGAACAAGCATTTACAATGCAATGGGTCTTGCATTTGCCTGAGTTAGAGCTATTAGCATTGTAAATTCAATACTTGACTTTTCTTGCACCATACATTGGTCAACCCTGCCTCATAATTTGTTTTTTTCCTGCCACGTAATTCCAGTCACCCTGCATATTAACTAAAGCACTTCCATTTACCTTTGTCCTCTATCTGCAGCCAAAAATGAAAATGTTGCCATTTACCATCCTAATTTAAATCTGCCATGCTAATTGCAGTAGAAAATCACTTTCACCACCCCACCATCAGAGTTGCTGCCTAGCTAACACAATTCCCAAAACAAGATAGCCACGGAGTAGTAATGGGATAAATAAACTAGAAGGGTCACCCAAACATATCAAGAGTGTTCAAACAGACATAGGGCCTCATTACAACTTTGGCGGGCGGCAACCGCCGCCCACCAAGTTGTAACCACTGTGCGGCCGCCAATGCGGCCTCACTCCCGTGCTGCCCATTTTGACATCCCCGCTGGCTCCAAATGGAGCCGGCGGTGTTGCGGCCGTGCGACGGGTGCAGTTGCACCCGTCGCGCCTTTCACTGTCTGCATAGCAGACAGTGAAAAGCTGCATGGGGCCCTGTCAGGGGCCCCGCGACTCCCCGTACCGCCAGCCTTTTCCTGGCGGTTCAAACTGCCAGGAAAAGGCTGGTGGTCAGGGACTCGTAATCCCCTGGGCAGCGCTGCAGCGCTGCCGGGGCAAATGAGGCGGCTGCGGTCGTAATGAGCCTGGAAGCACCGCCAGCCTGTTGGCGGTGCTTCCGTCATTCAGGTTGAAATGACCCCCATAGTGTAATAAGGATGTTAAGTTGGCCTGAATCATGGTCATAATTTCAATAAGGAGAGATTAATAAAACATATGCAATTATAATATAAATCCAATAAAAACATTATGGGGGTCATTACGACCCTGGCGGAACAAGTCCGCCAGGGCCGTGGGACGCGGTGGCACCGCCGACAGGCCGGCGGTGCCCCGCGGGGCATTCTGACCGCGGCGGCTTAGCCGCGGTCAGTAAAGGGAAACCGGCGGTCTCCCGCCGGTTTCCCGCTGCCCCAAAGGAATCCTCCAAGCCGGCGCAGCATGCTGCGCCGGCATGGGGATTCCGACTCCCCCTCCCGCCATCCAGTTCCTGGCGGTTCTCCCGCCGGGAACCGGATGGCGGGAGGGGGAGTCGCGGGGCCCCTGGGGGCCCCTGCCTTGCCCATGTCTATGGCATGGGCACGGCAGGGGCCCCCGTAAGAGGGCCCCTAAAAGTATTTCAGTGTCTGCAAAGCAGACACTGAAATACGCGACGGGTGCAACTGCACCCGTCGCACCTTCCCACTCCGCCGGCTCTATTACGAGCCGGCGTCATCGTGGGAAGGGAGTTTTCCCCTGGGCTGGCGGGCGGTCTTGTGAAGACCGCCCGCCAGCCCAGGGGAAAACTCGGAATACCCTCCGCGGTCTTACAACCGCGGAGCGGTATTTCGGAGGGGGGAAGCCTGGCGGGCGGCCTCCGCCGCCCGCCAGGCTCGGAATGAGGGCCTATGTATCTCTTTAGTGTCTGGCCCCCACTATAGCTTTGGCCGTCTTTTTGTCCCAGGTCACAAACTGTTTTCCCTTTAAACTATCCATTATATATATCTCTAAGTTATTTCAGTTCTTTGCATCTTTTAAAAATTGAGTTTGAAAGTAATTTCTATGTTTAAGTGCGCTGTGAGCAGGTGTCGGCCAGCCTTTGGTGCTTCTGTCTGCCACTATATTAGCCACCCCACATTTGTATGACATTTGTGTTGTCTTCTCATTTTATATTCTGTTTGCTGCAGTTCTTGCAGGTTACTTGACCCATGTAGCATGTAGCTGTTTGTGTTGATCCCCCATGCCTGCTGAAACTCAAATGCCTTATCTTGAAATTCACTAGCATAAAAGGGGGCTTGGGAGTCACTTGAAATCCCGCTGTATAGTTCTGGGACAATGTGACCTGGAATTTTTAGCATGCCTTAATCTCGAAACAATTAGTGAACACTGTAGCAATCATATCAGTTTTGGAGAGACCTAGGCCTAACTTTTTTAGCCAGTTTGATTACTGTTATGTATTTCCACATGATATAGCTTTAAGAATATATATACTTTTTTATTAGGATTATTATTTACATTTTTAGCCATTTTAGTGATATCCACACCAGGTAGGTAGTGTCTTGCAAATCTGCTTTAACAATCCCAGAACATTATTGTTCAATTGATGTCTCTTCCTAGGATGTCACTTCCTGTGATGTCACATTTTACAGGGGCCTACATGTTCCTATTCGGCCCGGGGCCCACAAAACCTAGGCCTGGCCCTGGTTGCACTGGTTTTTGAAAATCGTGAATTTGTACTGATTATGTTCTTTCCGATTTATTTAAATGTATAGCTTTGAACCTCATAGGATTTTTATGATTTTAGCTTTTTATCTTATATTTAAAGCTGTAATGATTTTAAATAATCAAACAATAAAATATTTACTTTCTTATTCAGCACAGACCAAGTAAGTAACAAACACAGTTATGATTACATCTGATTGAATTCTCTTTTTGCGTTAAAAGAATTGGTAAATGTATTCCTTTCTTACAGGTTCTCCGACTCCATCAGCATTATTTGATTACTCATTTGGATATACATCAACATATGAAGATTATTATGGTGAGTCATATCTAGTTCCACTGCCAGTGCGGCGTGTGCCTGACCTTGTAGCATCTGATTTAAATATTTTAGCAGCAATACTTCCATAAATCCACCACACCATGTAATTTGTCCATATGTTCGTGCTTCAGTGCGAGGAGAAGGCACAATTCTCCTTTGGCAACTGGAATAGATTTTACAGCTCACGTGGAATCTGGATCCATGGGTGTTCATAGAGGGGACAAGGTAGACGCTTGCATCCCCCCCCCCCCCCCCCACCCCCCTGGATTTAGGTACAGCCTGGTACGCAGGCTCATAGTGCAGCGTAGCACTACGGTTGTAGCCACAGCCCCTGCCAAAACAGTCCAAGATGCTGCAGGCCCGCCTCCCCGAAAACAGTTCTGCGGATTCCCATGACTGGATTTGCAGACTGCAGTCACAGGTAAGGTTAGATTGGAGAGTTGTTATGAACTATGAAACGCTCCACGGCGAGCAGCTATTAACAAAAGCTAATACTTCAGGCACTCTTTTCTGGCTACAAATTAGTTTTCCCACAGCCCAGCACAGTTCTGTGTAAGCCTGTCACAGGTACAGTACATCCTGGGTGAGACCATCGGATAAGGGTCCAGCTTTGGGTGAAACAAGACAGACTCTAGTTCTGACTCTATGCCAGTATTAATTGTCAAAAAATGCCGCCTTCTGCGCCGTTATTCTTACAAAAGCTGATGACAACCCATTTTTTTTTTGTCTGTGGGATATATGCACAGATGAAAGTAGGCATCTAAGATTGTGATGACCCAATTCAGATATTAGTAGTCTTCTGGGTTTTGGGTGTTCCCTTTTTTTTAAATGTTAGCTCTCTGGGTGGAGAGGCTGTCAGGGCCCAGTAAGGCAGCCATTGTTCTCTCTCTACAACTAACAATTACTTGGCTCATCCAAGACCTAGTTTCACAACTTCCCTTGGTATGTATCTGTTTCTTCAACTGGCTGTCTCTCCAACTGTAGCAATAGCGATCAGTCAAGGCTTATTTCAGGAGATGATAAAGGTATTGAAACTTAAATATGTATGTCATATTTATAACACTAGATTAGCACCTTATTCAGCCTACCTGGCTGTGTCTTTTAAAAGGGCGTGATTTAGAGCAGGTGGTAATGGAATGAAACAGCAAAAAAATGTGTTCTGTGACTAATAGTACCCCAGTACCAAACAAACGTCTTACAATATCTCTGTGTGTGCAAAGTGTTCTGCAAAGAGATAATGGACAGCAGTCACCCTGTAAGACTCAAGTGCTGCAAGGCCCAAAGAGGGGGATATATACAAGTAGGGATAGCAGTGTTGACTGACGGGCCTATGTCTAGGTCACTCGGTGAGAAGATGTTTTTATTACTGTGGACTTGCGTGGGCTGTCACAGCCGCTGGTGCACAACCTAAAAGGCTAAAACAGCCTTAAATTTGGTGTGCACAGTCAGTTTCACTGTGCTCACAAAGACACCTGGCTTATTGTTATATGCATAATGGCAATGGGCCAGTCTGGGCAAGCACGGTATGATATGGGCCTCTTCCCACAACAATTAATCCCAAACCTGAAGGAGTGACAGCGAGGATTGGGAAAGTGACTGCTTTTTAGGAACACAGTTAAAATTGGCCTCCTGTGGGAGGTGACGGAAAGAAGGAGCAGTGTACAGGAGATGGGGTAGGCAAGAACAACAATAATATTTTATATTTTTAAGTGAGTCTAGAAGCTTAATTTTCTTTCAATTTTCTAAGACTGTAAATAGGAAAACGTTATTTACTCTAATAATTCTTGTTTTCCTTGCCCCTCAGGTCATTTGAAGTCCTTCCATAGGACAATACTGTGATAGATGTCCAAGCCAAGCACTATCATTTTAAAAGCTTAGAATGCTCAGCTGTAGATCCCTGAGAGTGGGTTCATCCTCTCGGTTCTACTCTTAAATCCATGAATACCTACCTGGAGCCGATTATTTCTGTCCAAAAGATGACTAGGGAGCCCCTATAACCTGATAGAACTCTGATACATAAGACTAGAACCCGTAGATAGTTCATGTTTTTCTAGCATGTGCGCCTCGAATGTTGAAATGGGTTTCGAATGTTTTTCAAGGGTTTTCTTCATCTTCAGTCTACACTGAACAGAATGCAGACTGCTATGTATGGAAAGTATAAAACCTTAGAAACTGTACTGTATAGTTTTAAATATAATAAATTCTTTTGAATATTTTCGCAAATCCTCAAAATGCAATCTCCACTGCTTAAATGGACCGATGCCCATCAAAAGGAATTAGCATATTTTAGTTTATGACTATAATAAATCCGAATTCCCAATAATGTACATTAGCACTTTCCCACTGCATCCATTACTTGTAATTCTGACATCACTTAACAGAGGGTAACTATTGTTTTTAGCACGTAGGTGTCGCATTGGCTTGCACTCAGCAGCCTGTTCACCATTTTTGAAATTCCAACCAGATACAGCAACCATTTTTCACCAAAAGTGCTCATGCGGCTTCGAGAGACCAATTTGGCAAAAATGTCACTCTAACCAGGCCATGCCATCGGAGTATGGTCTGATTTTTTTTCTTCTGCAGGAATAAACCATCAAAGGGAGAGATTCTTTAAAGAAAAAAAAAAAAAAAAAGCAAAGTACCTGACACTCAGGGAGTTTGCAACTACCGTACTTTTCATAGGGTGCCTAACAAGGAAAACACCACCCAAAAGCACTGCGAATCCGGGTAGTTTTGGGGAAGGGGCCCACCATCAAGGGATTTTCCACTGTGGACCTACTGAGGTTCTGTCATCGGAACTGAATATTCCCCTGTCTGTCTAAATTAGGCAGTAGAACATACAGTGTAGACGATGTGATATCTCCGGATTTTTTTTTTTAGAATCTTCTGTTGCCACCCTGCTCTATTTAACCCCCTAAGGCTTAAAATTGTAATCTTGCTGGATTTGCACTGGCCTTTAAGTCGTTGATTTTTACTACAGTCTTTTAACTATTATATCATCTCTGGACATTTGCTGCTGCTATGAACTGCAAATAACCAAACTATTTTCTAAACACGGCTTGGACTTTCTAGATAATATTGTAGCTACCATCTAAAGAGTAGTGACTCTGAAATCATGAGGTAGTTCTACCTCATCAAAGACATGCTGTGTTATCTCGATGTCCCACAACAGAGGTGGGGTGTGCACCACTTTGAATCGGGATTGTCAATTGCATTGGTCAGCTCTGCTGAAGCTCCAATCAAGATGTGACACCCTCTAAAGTCATTAGCAGAGGCATGGAGGGGTAGTTATAGCAAGTCAGCCCGGTCCCTGGGTACAGCCAGGGGGTGCACGTGATGGAAGGCCCATAAAAGCCCAGGCCCTTGGGTAAAGCTTGGGAGCAGGACAGCAACCCAACACTCCATTGCCCCAGATCAAGGCCAGTAAGATGGCTGACACTGGGGTTGAGTAGCCAATAAAACCCTGCCAGTACAGGGGCAAGACTAGGCATGGTTGATGCTGCGGTCTACCCTAATCCTTCCCGGTCCTTAAGGAACCAATGATACCACATGAAAAAAGAGTTGGAGAGGCTACATAGAGATGGGATAATTCAAGAAGCAGAGGGAATAGAATGGCTGCCTCCAGCTGTAATGGCAAGGGCAAGGGCATAGCTTTGTCAGTAAGACTGGCGGGGTGTGAGCTTCAGATTCCCCAACCATCACACTGGCATATAATGTTAAAATACATTCCAGGACAAGCAGGATGCAGAGAGGTCTAAGGGGTCGTGGAGAGGGAGATGAGTGTGGATCGATACAAGCAGTACGTGAAAGAAAACACAATATTTTGTAAAATACTCAACATTTAAAAGGACTTTCAAAAGAGAGAGGGAGAGAGTATGAATGAGTTTTAGTCTGTGTGTATGTAAAAATTCCTGGTGAAATTTGACAGACACCTCACCTACCTGACTGGAAGCAGTTGTACCAAACTATGCATGAGAAAATACTTTTATTAGGGGGGTGTAACACCCCAAACACCCTCCGAAGCTATACACCTGGGTAATGGCAAGGAAGGCGAACCGAGATGTAAGGTTGTGTGTAAACCTGAGGTAATTTAGTAAGGCTGTAGTAGTTGATCATTATCCTCTACCCAATATTACGGAAATGCTATGTAGCCATGATGGTGCAAGGGTTTTTTCCTTGTTAGATTTAACATCTGCGTACCAAGTATCATACTTACCAGGGATGATGAACACTGTGGCTGATTGTTGTTCGAGACTATATGTGACATGTGACAAAGACAATGAACAGAGTGAGGAAGAAGATGAATTTGGAGACCCAAGTGTGAAAGTCTGTTGTGTTCCAGTGGAACTTATTGTATAAGAACAAGAATGGAAGAAGGATCAGGATAAGGATAAAAATGTGCAGATTGTGAAGTGCCAATCGAAAGAGGGGTGGTTAACCAAGGATAAAGTTAGTGACAACATCAGAGGATATTGAAATGTCAAGGATGAGCTATCTTCTGAATATGGATTAATCATGAGGGGCAACAGATTAGTACGCCGGTTAGTGTCAGGTTAAAGTTGACTGAATGTGCTCAGAAAGGACATCTGGGAATGTGCAAAACTAAGGAAAGAATAGGAGAAAGTTACTGGTGGCCTGGTATGGATTGCATGATAGAGCGGTAGGACAGTGCAGAGTGTAAACAGAGTGACAACATTTTGAAGGGTAGCGCACAACCCATGGTTGTCAGAAACAGGGCACCAGGGCCAGGGGTTGATGTAGCACTAGAAATAATTGGACCTCTTGAGATTTCTAGTAATGTCAAATTTGTAATAACTTGCTTGGATATGTATTACAGATGGCCTGAAATTAAGATTGTAAATTCAATAGAGACTAATACACTCATAGAATTTTGGGAGGATCTGTTTGGAAGAGAAGGGGTTCCTGAGTCTCTTTTAACAGATAATGGCATACAGCTGAATTACAGAATTATGAAGACGTTTTTGTGGGAAAGAGACATAAAGCACAAGAAAACATCTTCATACAACCCAAAAGCAAATGGTATGATTGAGCTCTTTAACAAAATTGTAAAAGAAAACATTCAATACTCTTTGGCTAACAAACTGAATTGGATGACTGAACTCCGGGAAACAGCACTAATAACGCGGTCAATGAAACAATATGCTTCTGTTACTACGCATGTGTTTATCACGCATATCCTTGGTAACGGTAGAGAGCAGTGGGGCAGAAGGAAGGAAGCAAGCAGGAAGGAGCAATGACCACAGGAGAGAGGTACGTGGGGCCTGGGTTGGGGATGCAGGGTGGGGGATCAGGGTAGGCTTTAGGACAGGGCAGGGTAGGTTTTAGGGTTTAGGTCGAGCAGTGGGATGGGGTAGTTTTCAGGACAGGGTGAGGTAGGTTTTAGGACAGGGTAGATTTTAGGGTTTAGAGCGGGGTCAGGGTAGTTTTTCGGACAGCGTGGGGTAGGTTTTAGGACAGGGGTATGGTAGGCTTTAGGGTGAAGGTAGGG
Organism: Pleurodeles waltl; assembly: GCF_031143425.1. Taxonomy (NCBI): domain Eukaryota; kingdom Metazoa; phylum Chordata; class Amphibia; order Caudata; family Salamandridae; genus Pleurodeles; species Pleurodeles waltl. The sequence goes on from NC_090451.1 coordinate 646,121,297, forward strand.
GTTGGGGTAGTCTTTAGGACAGGGTGGGGTAGGATTTAGGACAGGGTAGGTTTTAAGGTTTAGAGCGAGGGTCGGGGTAGTTTTTAGGACAGTGCGGGGAAGGTTTAGGACAGGAGTAGGTTAGGTTTTAGAGTGAAGGTGGGGTTTGGGGTAGTTTTTAGGACAGGGTGGGGTAGGTTTTAAGACAGGGTAGGTTGTAGGGTTTAGAGAAGAGGTCAGTAGTTTTTAGGACAGAGCGAGGTAGGTTTTAAGACGGGGAAGGGTAGGTTTTAGTGTTTAGGCAGAAGGCGGGGTCTGGTAGTTTTTAGGACAGGGTGGGTAGGTTTAGGATTCAGGGTGGGGCCAGGGTCGTTTTCAGGAAAAGGTGGGGTAGGTTTTAGGACAGGGTAGGTGTTCGGGTTTAGAGCGGGGTAGGTTTTAGGTTTTAGGGTGGGGCGGGGGATGGGGTAGTTTTTGGGACAGGATAGTGTAGGGTTTATGGCAGGGGTCGAGTAGTTTTTAGGACAGGGCGAAGTAGGTTTTAGGGCAGGGAAAGGTAGCTTTTAGGGTTTAGGGGGAAGGCAGGAGGGTGGGGTAGTTTTTAGGACAGGGCAGGGTAGGTTTTATGGTTCAAGATGGGGGCTCAGGTAGTTTTTAGGAAAGGGTGGGGTCGTTTTTAGGACAGGGTAGGTTTTAGGGCTTTTGGCGGGGGTGATGGGGGCTGGGTAGTTTTTAGGACAGGGTGGAGTAGGTTTTAGGACAGGTAGCTTTTAGGGTTTGGGGCGGGGAAGGAGTACTTTTTAGGACAGGACAGGGTAGGTTTGAGGGTTTAGGGCAGGGGATCGGGGTAGTTTTTAGGACAGGGCGGCGTAGGTTTTAGGTTTCAGAGCGAGCGTGGGAGTAGTTTTTAGGGCAGGGCAGGGAGGTCTTTAGGCCAGGGTAGGTTTTACGGTTTAGGGCGGTGGTCGGGGTAGTTTTTAGGTCAGGTGGGGTCATTTTTAGGCCAAGGTAGGTTTTAGGGTTTAGGGCAGGGTGGGGGGTCGAGGTAGTTTTTAGGAAAAGTTGGGACAGGTTTTAGGGCAGGGCAGGGTAGGCTGGGAGTTAGGGCTCTGGGCAGGGGTTTGAAGGGGCAGTTTTAATGGCTTGGGCAGGTGGAGTATGATGTCAGGTTTAGGGGTCAGGTCAAGTAGAACTTACCATTCAGGTTACTTTACCAAACATGCTTTAACAACTAAATTCGTCGTAAAGGTATGCATGGTAAAGGCAATTGTGGTAAAGACCGCGATGTAAAGGCGTGCATTGTAAACGCATTCGTTGTTCCATCATACATCCCTGAACTCCACCCCAATGTGTGTGTGTACTGGATGACAGCCCATTCTTCAACTGGGGTAACTCATTTCTTTTTGTGGTGGTGAATCCAAAATTAAAAATGAAGCTAGTAAGGTATAGGAACAAGAAGTCTGATAGGTGGGTGGCTGTGAAGGGAGCAAAGGTGAGCATTGGAGATTGGGTGAGAATACAGAATTAAAAAAAAGGGGGTTTGACTGATAAATTTAGTCAGCCCATTAAGATTATAAAAGTTTTCAATAATGCTGTTAAAACCCGTGACCATCACATTTGGAATTTGGAAGGAGTTGCTATGTGGGAAGAAAGGAAGGGAAGAAACGATGTCAACAGGGTCACTGGCACTTTGGAAGAAGAACCCCAACAGGAGTTATCTAAAGGAATATGTGTTATTAAAGCTGTAAGCTTGTGGTAATTTCTTACAACTATATCTGCTCTCAAAGTTATAATGTGATAATTGTGTATGGAAGTTCTCCATGTACTACACAATATTACAGGATGCACATATTTATTCTTCATTTTTCTTTCATTTAAAGTGTTGTACTGAAAGGGACGTGTGTGGTATCCTAGGCCTAAGTATATGCCTGGCAAGAGCATTGTCAATATGCTCTGGAATATCTAAAAGTTATCAAGAGCATTAGAATGAGTAATGTCTATTTGAATACAGAGGTGGAGAGATTGGAAGTAGTAATGACAACTGGTGGATGAGGCTTGTATGCTACTACTCTTAACAAAAAACTACTTCGGTGTTAGGACTACCCTTTCTAAAGTTCCCCATCCTGTGGAGTGGTAGGGAATGTGCCGGGGAGATTTTGGAGGGGGAGGCCTGGACCACCAAGCTCTCTGTGGCAGGGTGCTGACTGAGGAAACTGGGGTCCACTGGGGTGGGGCGATGGTGGATGGCAATTGTCCTATGCACAGAAGCTCCTGTGCAGGACTTAGACCAGGCCCCGAATAGGACGTCGGTAAAGGCTTCATTAAATGGGAGAAATGGTTCAGTTAGGGCAACTCTTAGCTGAATCCCTTCCATTATGACATTTGTCATGTCTGCCACTGAGGGTAGCGTAAAGTCCAAGACCTCAGCCGCTCTCCACTCCACCATTGCAAATGAGGCGCTGTCCTCCACAGCCACAGTAGGGGGAGAGACCAGGCCAGTGTCTGGAGAGGTGTCCAGTCCATTGGCACCCTCCAGATCCTCATATATACTAGGAGTCCTCGGGATCTCCTAATGGCTGATATCCATAAGGGTCCGCAGATCCCTCCCAATCATCACCCTATCTAGGACTGCCATAAGAATAAGGCACTGGATCGAATAGGGGGAGTCTGCCCCAAGTAGACGCTGAAGCAGAGTTGAACAATGCCTGTCCGGCTCCGTATCGGAGCTGGGAATGGTGATGGGGTTGGCGCCACCATTGGGCAACGGTGGCACCAAGAGCATCACCATTGAAGCGGGCACCAGGGAATGTTGAGGTCGCACAACTGGTGCCACCCTGGATCTGTCACTAGATCCCCGGGGCCTGACTTGCAACAAGGGCAAGCCCGTAGTCAGAAAATGTATAGGGGACCCAAGATCACTGAAGGGGGTTTTGGGCTGCCCAAAGATTAGGTGCATGGCCTCATAAAATTCTCTGAGTTGAGCAAGGGTCACTCTGTCTCCTGGAAACTCAGGGAAGCGGAGAGATGGTCCAGACTCCACTATATAGCTAGGCCTCAAGTGCCAAGAGCCCCACGACTCGTCTGAAGAATTGTGCAACAAAGTCTAAGACCTCTTTGAAGCTTTTCTGTGGAACTTACCCAACTTCCTCGAAGACTCGGAGTGGAACGATGATCACCGGATATGATTCCACAAACAATCTCAGAACTTTACTCGGGATTGGGATCTGGAACATCTCAGAGTTGGTAGGCGTTGGGGGGGCAAGGAGCCTGAGGACCACTCCTTCAATGCCTTAGGATGCATGGCCAGGCACTCTTTGCACTTCTTTGTGTCATGACTGCGCTACAGACACCAAAGGCACCCAAGTGCAAGCCCATTACCAACATCTGACGGTGACAGGCACCGCATGGTAAAAAACCTGCCTTTCTGGTGGACCTCCTCACAGCAGGAGACAAAGTCCTGAAAAAGCTTCCACAAATGTTGGAAAGAAAAGAACTTACATCAGCACGTTGGGATGGCACCTTTGTGCACTTATGACAATGCCGACGCCATGGTGAGCCGAATGATGCCACTTTTCCGGATCCAGTCCGACACCTATTCTACTGTAAGGAATATGCAGCAAGAAGTTTCTATCAGATTTAAAGATTCATTTTATTCAATGTTTTATGAGAGAAAGAATGTAACAGTACAAGGGCATACTGTGTTCTCTCAATATATTTTTTTTAAGTATTTAAGTTTAAGGGTATACAGCACACTTTAAATTACTCTGAGTACTCACAGTTTGTTTACTCCAAAGTGATTATTTGTACAATGTATTGATATTTGAACTCTGTTTCCAAAATCCCTTTTAATTGTTTTAGACAAATTCAAAATATGATCCCTAATCTTTGTCTCCGAATTTTCTAGATATGTTAAATGTTACAATTGACTATTCACCATTTGATGAAGGAATTCTCAATACAGTAAGTTACAGCTTTTATTTTTATGAAACAGAAACTGTCAAACTTCGAACAATGTCTTCTTTAAAATGTATCCCTTCTCTTTAGTATGTGAAGACGAGGGGCCTACTGTCTCAGAGTGACTAGTGTAAAGGAACTATTATAAAATGTGTGAAGCAATAAGCTGGTGTTGTTACTTTATATCTCTACGTGGAATGAGTAAACCCCCCCATCCACACTGAAACTACATAACATTTGTGGTAGGGATATTCACACCATTCATTATATAATTCAAGTAGAACAATGATATATCAAAAAGATGAACATAGAACTTTCATAAATTTAGTTTATTCTCCTGTAAATCTATTCAGCTACGTTGACCAAACGTCCCAGATTTCCCAGTACAGTCCAGGTTTTTCACCAGCTGTCCCAGCAGATTTCAGGAAATTTATCTCATGTCCCAGTTTTTAAAGAGGGAACAGTAGAAGGTGCCTTTTATGTTTTCCAAAGCAGGGATAGTTAGCAGCTTTTATAAGAAAGCAATTTAATTAAAAGACATGATATCGACTTTAAAAATTGCATTTTATTTATGATCTTAGTGTCTCTGCTTTAATTTTATGCTGATGAGCGCTCTCATTCTGTGCGCTCGGTTGAAGTAAAATTATAGTCCATCTTCTATGTTTATGAAATGTCCAGTTTTTTTACTTTAACCCCTTCTGTGCCGTGGACGTAATGGCTATGTCCAACGCAACAGTGAGCTCAGAGGGAGCGCTAGCGCTCCCTCTGTGGGCTTCCCTCCAACCCCCCCCAACGCAGGGATGGAAGGGGAAGCCCCCCCAGTGATGTCTTATGACGTCAGCGCGCATTAGCGCGCTGACCTCATCAAAGGCCACTTCCGCGATCGGAAGAGAAATGCACAGCATTTCTCTTCCGATCATGTGATGGGAGCCCTGAGAGGCTTCAAAGGGAAGGAAAGGAATTTCCTTCCCTTTGAAATGCCCACTAGACACCAGGGATTTATTTTTGTAAAGGAAAATGGTATGAGGGGAGAAACCCCTTGGGCAAGGGTCGCTCCCCAAGGGGGCAATATTTTTCAAGGCCTTTTCTGCACCCCCCGGGGGCAGATCAGCCTATTGTTGTTAGGCAAATGATATTTAGGCCATTTCTGCCCCCGTTGGGGGCAGATCGGCCTATTTTTATGAGGGCAGTCTGCCTCAAAGGGGAGCAGAAACCACTAGACACCAGGGAGGTTTTGTTTTTTTATGGTGAATTCACGGAAGGGGAGTGACCCCTTTATCAATCAATCATTGTATTTATAAAGCGCACTACTTACCCGCGAGAGTCTCAAGGCGCTGGGGGAGGCGCCTGGGGGGGGGGGGGAGGGGGTGCTACTGCTCGAAGAGCCAGGTCTTGAGGTGTCTTCTGGAGGTGAGCAGGTCTTGGGTCTGTCTTAGGTTGGTCGGGAGGGTGTTCCAGGTCTTGGCGGCGAGGTAGGAGAAGGATCTGCTTCCAGAGGACTTTCGTTGGATGCGGGGGACGACGGCGAGGGCGAGGTTGGCGGAGCGGAACTGTCGGGTGGGGGTGTAGAAGCTGAGTCTGTTGTTCAGGTAGGCTGGTCCAGCGTTGTGGAGTGCTTTGTGCGCGTGGGTGGGTCGACGGGGAGCCAGTGAAGGTCTCTCAGGTAGGGGATGTGGTTGCGGCGGGGCACATTGAGGATTAGTCGGACGGAGGCGTTTTGGATGTGTTGGAGGAATTTGGTCGGGATACCTGCGTAGAGTACGTTGCCGTAGTCAAGCCTGCTGCTGATGAGGGCCTGTGTCACTGTTCTTCTTGTTTCAGTCGGGATCCACTTGTAGATCCGGTGGAGCATGCAGAGGGTTTTGTAGCAAGAGGAGGAGATGGCGTTGACCTGATTTGACATGGAGAGGGATGAGTCGAGGATGAATCCAAGGTTGCGTGCGTGGTCGGTCGGTGTCGGTGGGGTACCCAGCGAGGTTGGCCACCACGAGTCGTCCCAGGCGGAGGGGGTGGGCCCTAGGATGAGGACCTCTGTCTTGTCCGAGTTCAGTTTCAGACAGCTGCCTCTCATCCAGTCGGCGACAGCCTTCATGCCCTCGTGAAGGTTGGTTTTGGCGGTGTGCGGGTCCTTGGTGAGGGAGAGGATGAGTTGGGTGTCGTCGGCGTAGGAGATGATGTTGAGGTTGTGTTGGCGCGCCACTTGTGCAAGGGGAGCCATGTAGATATTGAACAGCATCGGGCTGAGGGATGAGCCCTGGGGTACGCCGCAGATGATGTTGGTGGCTTTGGATTAGAAGGGAGGGAGGTGGACTCCATGGGATCTGCCGGCGAGGAAGGATGTGGTCCAGTCGAGGGATTTTCCTTGGATTCCCGCTTCATGGATGCGGGTTTTCAGAGTGTGGTGGCAGACCGTATCGAAGGCGGCTGACAGGTCTAGGAGGATGAGGGCTGATGTTTTGCCGTTGTCGAGTTGGCTTCTGATGTCATCTGTGGCTGCGAGAAGGGCAGTCTCGGTACTGTGTTTCCGTCTGAATCCGGATTGGGAGGGGTCCAGGATGTCATTGGCTTCGAGGTGGCGGGTCAGTTGTGTGTTAACGATTTTCTCGATGACCTTCGCTGGGAAGGGGAGCAGGGAGATGGGCCGGAAGTTCTTGAGGTCCTTGGGGTTCGCATTGGGCTTTTTGAGAAGGGCGTTGATTTCGGCGTGCTTCCAGCTTTCTGGGAATCTCGCTGTTTCGAAGGAGATGTTGATGACCTTCCGTAGTTGGGGTGCGATGGCTGCATCGGCTTTGTTGTACACGTGGTGTGGGCATGGGTCTGACAGTGATCCTGAGTGGATGGAGTTCATGATCTTGCATGTCTCGTCGTAGTTGACGTTGGTCCATGAAGTCAGGCGGTTGGTACGGGTGGTGTTCGTGGAGGAGGAGACTGGCGTGGTCGAGGTGTTGAAGCTGTTGTGGATGTGAGTGATCTTCCGGTGGAGATAAGTGGCCAGTGCGTCGCACAGCTCTTGGGAAGGTGGGATGTCATTGACGTTGGCGCTGGGGTTGGAGAGTTCCTTCACGATGCTGAAGAGCTCTTTGCTGTTGTGTGCGTTGTTATCCAGGCAGACTTTGAAGGAGGATCTCTTGGCTAGCCTGATGAGTTGGTGATGTCTGCGGGTGGCGACCTTGTGGGCTGTGTGGCTGTCGGGTGTGCGTTCGTGGAGCCATTTCTTCTTGAGTTTCCGGCAGTTGCGCTTGGAAGTTTGGTGCTCCTTGGTGAACCAGGTGGCTTTCTTGCTGGCTTGGTTGTTGGTGGGCTTCTTGAGTGGTGCGAGGTGGTTGGCGCAGTCGCTGATCCATTGCCTGAAATTGTGTGCTGCGTTTTCTGGGTCGGTGGGGTCGGTTGGCGGTCTCTGGGCGAGGGCGTTGGTCAGCTGATCTTCGGTGACTTTGCTCCAGCATCGACGGGGCGGCGGATGGGTGTGGTGGTGTTTGGTTTGTTTCTTGAAGGTGAAGTGGATGCAGTGGTGGTCAGTCCAGTGGAGTTCGGCGGTGTGGTTGAAGGCGACATGGGCGCTTGTGGAGAAGATGGGGTCGAGTGTGTGGCCGGCGGCGTGGGTGGGTGCGGTGACGAGTTGTCTGAGACCGAGGTTGGCGAGGTTGTCAATCAGAGTGGTGGAGTTGGCCTTGTTATTGTTCTCAAGGTGGAAGTTTAGGTCCTGAGGAGGATGCAATCCGTGGAGGTGAGTGCGTGGGTGCTGGCGAGGTCGGCGATGGAGTTGCTGAACGGTGCCCTGGGTCCGGGGGGGGGTCTGTAGACGAGCGTCCCTCTGAGGGTGGTGTTGGGGTCGGTGTGGATTCAGAAGTGCAGGTGTTCGGCGGACTTGAGGGTGTCGTCCATGTGGGTGTAGACTTCGAGGGTAGACTTGTGGACGATGGCTATACCTCCTCCGATTCCGCTGACGCGATCCCTGTGGGCGATCTTGTAGCCGTCCGGGATGGCTATGGCGATGTCGGGTGCCGAGGAGTCGTTCCACCAGGTTTCGGTGAGGAATGCTACGTCAGGGGCGGCAGTGTCGAGCAAGTCCTAGAGCTCGATGGCGTGCTTGCGTGCGGAGCGGGTGTTGAGGAGTATGCAGTGGAGGTGGTTGATTCCAGTCCTGGGGGGTTTAGTGGCTCTGTCTCAGGTGAAGCTACAGGTGCGGCAGGAGAAGGGTCTGTGGGTGCGTTTCGGGGTGGCCTGGAAGCAGGTGGTGTCTCTGCCGGTGTTGAGTACGAGGAGGTTGCTGGTGTCGTAACGGAGTCTGGTGGCATTGTCCCCCCTGGGGGCAGATCGGCCTATTGTTATTAGGCCGATCTGCCCCTGGGGGGAAGAAACCTCTAGGCACCAGGGATCATTTTTTTGGCTTTTTGTTTTGTTTTTTAGAGGTGGGGAGCGACCCAGGTGGCTTGGGGGAACGCTGGGTGGAAGGAAATTTGTGGCTTCTCTCTGATTCCAGAACTTTCTGTCACCGAAATGAGAGGAAAAAGTGTTTTTGGCCACATTTTGAGGTTTGCAAAGGATTCTGGGTAACAGAACCTGTTCAGAGCCCCACAAGTCACCCCATCTTGGATTCCCCTAGGTGTCTAGTTTTCAAAACTGTGCAAGTTTGCTAGGTTTCCCTAGGTGGCGGCTGAGCTAGAGGCCTAAATCCACAGCTAGGCACTTTGCAAAAAACAGCTCTGTTTTCTTTGTGAAATATGATGTGTCCAAGTTGTGTTTTGGGGCATTTCCTGTTGCGGGCGCTAGGCCTACCCCCACAAGTGAGGTACCATTTTTTATTGGGAGACTTGGGGAACTCTGGGTAGAAGGAAATTTGTGACTCCTCTCTGATTCCAGAACTTTCTGTCACCGAAATGAGAGGAAAAAGTGTCTTTTTGGGCCAAATGTTGAGGTTTGCAAAGGATTCTGGGTAACAGAACCTGGTCAGAGCCCCACAAGTCACCCCATCTTGGATTCTCCTGGGTGTCTAGTTTTTAAAACTGCGCAGGTTTGCTTGGTTTCCCTAGGTGCCGGCTGAGCTCGAGGCCAAAATCTACAGCTAGGCACTCTGCAAAAATCAGCTCTGTTTTCTTTGTGAAAATGTGATGCGTCCACGTTGTGTTTTGGGGCATTTCCTGTCGCGGGCACTAGGCCTACCCACGCAAGAGGTACCGGGAGACTTGGGGGAATGCAGAATAGCAAAACAAGTGTTATTGCCCCTTGTCTTTCTCTACATTTTTTCCTTCCAAATGTAAGACAGTGTGTAAAAAAAGACGTCTATTTGAGAAATGCCCTATAATTCACGTGCTAGTATGGGCACCCCGGAATTCAGAGATGTGCAATAACCACAAATGTGAAGGATATTTTGCACGCTGTAATACAAAAGCTATTGGATGTAATGCACTTGTATGTTGGTGGACAGGATTTTTGTTACGTTTGTGACAGAATAACCCATCCACCGAACTTTAAATCAGGCCCGAGTTAGCAAAGTGACTGAAAAAAAGGACTGTTTTTTATTATTGCTGTTCCACATCTCCCACTGCTCTACATCTGACAGTTACAGATATTCGGCAATGAGGGTCACTGAGGTTGAGACACTTCTTTTTGAACTTGCTTTAGCTTGAAATATTAATATGGCTGCTGCCACTCAAATGGTTATCTGTTGTTTTGATAATGGTTGCCCTGTCTGAGGAGGTCCAAAAGCTGGGTCACTGTAGTCTAATTATAAAAAGTTTTTTTTAAGATCACTGGCTAATTGAGATGAAAGTCTCTAAGGAATGAAGCACAGGAATGTTCTCAAAGTGACTCTGACTTTCCCAAACCGCTACAAAAAGCTCTTTTATTGGAAAGGCTGAATTTTGCTGACTTTTCTAACTGATGGTATAGCCAGCAGTAGTGCACCCTTCCAAGAAAGATAGTTCACATGTGTGGATCTGCTCAGCTGGACTTATGAACTACTGTTACAAATCAGTATTTAAATGCCAGGCTTCTGGTGGGTTTCTTACATGGGGAAACCTCTGACAGTACGTAAAAACTATGAAAGTGCATAGTGATGGTTGATTTGTGATTTACCCAAGAGATAGCAGCAAGGTGGTGTTTTAAGCCTGAGTGTGCTAACTGTAGGAGGTACAGCAGGTTTTGGTGAGCCAAAACAGGGAGTGGATGAAGACCTTGACCACTTCACTATACACACATCTATTTCCACCTTGCCTTATAAGTTTTGTTGGTGGTCAAAGCCCAGGCCTGAGACAGAACCTCAGAGCAATCCTGAGGAGTGTGTAGGTGATAGAACTCATTGTGCTCAGAAGCCATACTGACAAATACATTTATACTGAATTGGGATGGAGGACTTGACCTTTGCAAATGAACAGAAGATTTAGTACAGACGGTGGGGTAAACTGTCGAACTTCTGGGAGCAGAAGGAACTCTGTGAAAATATTGTCTGTGCCATGACGGAGCTATCAGAATCAGAAGACTGATCACTCGGCTTAATTTGCTGAGCACTGTTGTGAGGAGGGGAAGCAACAGACAAAATGCAAGCAAAGATCCATGCGAACAAAAACACATTCCCCCATGTCCTGGATAGTGCATGACTGCTTGTGAAATACCAACATTTGCGGTTCCTGTTTGTTGCTTAGAGATCTACATTCAGCTTGCCCCAAGGTTGAAAAATTCTGTTCAGCTGCCTTTGAATCAGCCATTCCTTGTGGAATTCCCACGGAAATATGGTGTTCACTTAATTTAACTTAATGAACAGTGGCCCAGTTCCATAGTTTCACCTGGCTTGTTTATATAAAAAACTGAGGTCACTTTTGTTTGTTCGTATCAGAACTAATGATTCTTTTTTTCTAGAAAGGGAGGACTGATGGCTTTGTGTTGCAGGTTTAAGTCCCACACATGTAGAGACCTGCTTCCACCTCCACCCACTTGCCGCTGATAGCTAAATCCTGCAGGTGTGCCCCATTCCTCCCTGGAGGCATCTGTTGTCATTGCAAAAGAAAGTATACCTTGAGAGAAAATTAATCCACCTGCCCTGATCTCTCTACAAGTCCACCAAGGCAAGAACCTTTCCATTCTTAAGATGACCTTCACCTGATTTTTTAACAAACCAGTGCTCTGGATCCACTGACTGCTGAATTCTTCCTGAACTGGTCCCATGTGCAGAAACAATACAGAATTAAGTATATGCAGGAAGACATTATCCACATGAAGGACTTGCAATGACATACTGTTTTGCATTTGTTTCTCCGGTTGTCTTAAATTATGGCTCTTTGAAATGTGTTTTTTCCTATGGAAAAGTCTTTCCTGCATGTTTCCAGTAACCATATCTGCTAAAAGGAATAAGGAAAAAAGCTGTTCCTTTTTGGGAACAAGTATCTTTGGATAGACTTTTGTAGATGTTTCAGTGGATTGCAAAGAATTCCCCGTTAACAGCAAATCCTGAAAATAGGGAAATACTTGACAGCTGTGTGTCCTGAGATATGCCGCCACTGGGGTAATACACTTTGTAAATATTCTGAGACTTATTCTGGACCAGGGGTCACCAACGTTTTTGGTAACAAGAGCTACTTATGTTTAATGAAAATCATCAAGAGCTACTAATGTTAGTGATATAGTAGTGACCACATCAACCACGATTGTCAGCACTGAACACATCAGTGCATTTGGTAGGGTTGCCAGCAGTAAAGTAAATGTCTCTAAATATGCAATACAAACACACGTGGTACAAAGCTAATAATGTGAGTTATAAAGGTCTCCAACCCAAACAAATGTTTTAAATACATTTTGAGTATTCCACCATTTTTTGCCTTATAAGTACTGAAAATACACATATTTTAATTTCAAAGTTATACTTTTTATTTATGTTTTTTTACAAAAATAATTCAACCAAGCAAAGGCTTCTGTAGAATTGGCCTGGGCTGCACACAGGAGAGCTACTCACAGGGTACTGGAGAGCTAGCTGTTGATCACAAGCTACTTTTTGGAGACGCCTGTTTTAGACCGATGGAAGAACCAAGTATTGTTTTTGGCGACCAACCACTTCAAAGCACAGATACTTCACTTATTTGGAGTGGAGTCTAAATGTATGATAAAATGTGGACTTACATGGCTCTACGCCAAGGGTCTTCAATCTGGGGGGCGGGCCTCCCAGGGTGCCTCAAGTGATTCCAGGAGGGGCGGCAGGCTCTGGTCAAAAGTTGCAATATACAGATAACAGTGCTTTGTTTTTAGGAAGAAACAGGTTATAGTATTTTTAAAAAAGGTAACAGTACTTAACTGCAATGTTTAAATAATATTTAAACACTGCCATCTTTATAAAATAATTGTGAAAAATTCTGAGGGGGCCCAATGATTTTTATTTTTTAACTGGGGGGGTGCAGCATTAAAAAGTTTGAAGACCACTGCTCTACGCCGATAATTCAGGGTTGGATCATAAATTGTCATTGTGAAATTACTACTAGCAACTTTTCACATGACTCTTACTCAAGAAGGAGAAGATTGCTGCCATCGGGCCAGAGTTCCCCCTACCGTAAATTATAGTGGAATAGTACATTTTATAAAACAAAATAAAAACAATGCTAGAGCACTATTGACCTAATTTGATATAAAAAAAATAATTCATTTAAATAAATTAAATGAAATAAAAATGATATTTTAAAGATTTGTTTCTTGAAAGTCACACCAGAACTCTCAGATCTTCCCACCAATACTAGAACGTGTGTTCAGAAATTTTTAAAAAGTGAGAATAGGAGGTTGAAATGTTTTATCCATCCATTTTATTTCAAATCCAAAGGATTTGAAATAAAATGCCTGTGGGATTAAGTTTACAAATAGATATCCTGCTATTCTAAAACATCTTAAAACAAGCATATTTAATCTTAACCACGTATTATATTCTGGTTTTGCTATTGAAAATCAATCCTTATCATCTGATTATATCATTGCTGTTAGGACACCTCGGCCTGAGATCAACAATGTGATATAAAAGTAATGTATTCCTATTTATTCACTCACGTAAGCGAAATGTTGATATTGACTTATTATGTATTAAAAAATATATATATATTATGTAAATAAGTAATTAATTTCAACATATTTAATTATTTTAAACAATTAAAAGTTATTTTTATTTTTTAACTAAGAAAAGGTTAGTAACATATTTTAAAATATATTTTATCCATATATAATTTCATCAGCATTACATTAAATGTATATATATATATATATATATATATTTTATTTTATTTTAAATGTCAAACTAAATTAATTTATTTTAACATTATTTCCTGAGGGGTGTTATTTTAAGTCCCTGCCACAATTATTTTCTAGGGAGTGTTGCAGTACCAGTGATAAACCAGGTGTGGTGCTGAACTTACTCCAGGTGTCAGCAGGAGTATATTTATGACTGTTTTAGGTCAATTCAATTCAATTAAATGTAATGTCTTTGTTCGGTTTATAGAAAGATAAACCATAAAATCATCAGATCATGACATCAAAAAAATTCACATCCCTGCAACTCCTGCACCGTGGGTCCCCGTCTTTGTTGTGCTGCAGAGGCCTTCCTGCAACTCCCTGTGCCTGCTACCAGTGGGTCCTCGTGGGGGGGCTCCAAAGATTCCTCCTGGCTCTCCTGCCTACTCAGGGCTGGCCCTGACTCCCCTCCAAGGGTGGAGTCATTTGGACTTTGCTGGTCCGCAAAATCTTGCAAATTTCCTATCAGCTTTTTCCTGTTTTTGCCAAGGCTTGTTGGTGGTTCTGCCGATCCCTGACCCCGTCTGCAATCCGACAACCAAAGTGGGACGGCTCGTGGGTGACTCCAAGGATCTCCTGCATCCCCTGGACTCCGCAGCTGTGCTTCTTCCATCACCGTCCTGCATGAACTTCTTCCCTGCACCATCTGGACATGTCCGCGTGGTCTGAACTCTGTTCCCTTCTTTTTCAAGTTCTTCTTGATCGGAATCCACCCTTAGGTTCCACCAGCCTGGTCCATGGGTCGCGACAGCAGCTGGACAACCAAGGCCCCCATTTTCTTCAATGAAGGTTTCCAACATCACTTCACACCTATGCACCCTGGCTCCCTGGTGTAGGTACTCTGTCTTCCTGGGTACTATCAAACTTTTCTTTCTGCCAACTGATTTCCTCGGGGTCCTCTGGGAAGGGTCTTGAATTCTGAAAATTCCACCAGCGACGGTCCTATGTTAGTCTATAGGACACCTGACATACTCCCCCAGCCCCTGGGTTGCCAACACACTAACCTTGATTGGACACCTCCATTCTTAGACCACTTTCTTAGTATATGGTTTGCCTCCCCCCACCCTGGGGTCCCATGGGTTTCTATGCTTTCCCTGCTTGTGACTAAGTATATTTGTTGTGTGTAGATATCTCAAAGTGGAGATATACCAAAGTAAGGTTAGCGCTAGTGTTATAATGAAGACTACTTAATTTCTGTAACACTTGGTGTGGTTCTTTCTTGTGTGAACATCACTGAATGACTACTGTGGTATTGCAAGTGCTTTACACTCGTCATTGATAAGCCTGAGCTGCTCTCCACAGCTACCCCTAGACAGCTTTGGTTATCTAGGCACCAAAACACTATCACTAAGGGTTGCCTGGACTCAGTATAGGGTGCCACACCATAGATGTACACCATAACCTGAGCCAGCCTCCTACAGGTAGCCCAAAAGGAAGCATTGCTCTTTCCAAGATGTTGTGAAAACCTTCTGTATTCTCCGGGGGAGAGTCAACTGGGGTTGGTGACGGAGATGAGGGTGTTAGTAACACAATCATCCCATTCATTGGGATAGTCCTGGAGTTCACCTTCTTCTCTGTCTTCCTCAGATGATGTGGACTCATCTAAATGTGCCAATAGTGTAAAATGTGCTACCTGAAGGCGGTGGGGGAGCGGGTGTCAAATGTTATGTAAGTGGGGGAGTTGAGGGCTGAAGCAGTACTGAAGCTGTTGAAATCAGACTGCGTTGAACAGGACCTGATGCTGGAGGGAATCTTTTTCTGTAGTCTGATAGTATCAGTTGTAGATCCGAAACTAGTGTTGATGGAAGGCATGCCACATCTTGGCACTGTTGAGGCTGCTGGTAGTGCTCTTGGGGTTCAGGGAAGTCTTGTTCGAAGCCTTCTCCCTCATCAGAGTATTCCTGGCATTTAACCTGAAGCTCTGAAGGGCTACGTGCTGCACCAAAAAGACTATCCTCTTCAGAGTCTTCATCTAGGAGACAGGAGGGTAGTAGTGAAGGCATTTTACTCAGTGATGTATAAGCTGGTGTGAATAATTTTTGACTTAGTTTTTGTTTTATCATACGTTTGTTCATCGTCATTGTCGTCGACAAGGTCATCGATGATGGAAGCTTAAAAAAAGCTGGCTTTAGTTTCTTCACCAAAGAGGTTATTGTTGTTGACGGGGTAAGAACTGTCAATGGGACTCTCACTGTTGACCGAGGTGTCATCCTCCACATCAGTGGTATCGTCGATGACAGAGTCATGCTCAACAGCGGTGGGTGTGTTTAAGTCGACTGGAGAGTTGACGAGAAATAAAACTTCACTGTCAATGATATAGGTGTACGGCTGTTCGACAATGATACTGTCAATGATGAAGATACCGCCATTGACACTGTAATAGTGTTAGCGATAAAAGCCATGGATGCTGCTGTAATGATCCTCGTCCTCAACTATGATTTTCTTGTCGACAAGCCATCCATCAGCAGAACAGATGAAGGTTTTTTTAAAGTGTGCTTCACCTGAGGTGAAGGGGTTTGAGGTTCAGAAGTCGACTTTTGAGGTCTTTTGGAAGAGCTTGAAGTAGTCTTCTCCTTTTGTCTTAAAAAGGAGGTCACCCTTATGAGGTGACTTAGATGGGCTGAGTTTGTGGGAGGTCTGAAAAGCCTTCTTGGATGCCTTCTTTGGTGTTCATCAGAGGAATAAGCTGTGGAATCATCTCAAAGTCTCTTAAGAAGCGTCTTCTGAGAGGATATAAATGACGTGTCACTCTCATCATCAGAGACAGAATTTTCTCTGGGTTTTAGTTTCTGGAGCCATTGAAGGAGTCATAGATTTTTTTTAACATTTATTTATTGGTATTTCAACATGTACAAAAGAAAGTGAAAGGGGAGGATCCCCGCACGACAAGTCATTTTAGTTACAATGTCAACAAGATTTGTGTACAACATCATATCGCATAACCAGTGCTAGCATCATAGCTGGATCACCCCCAACAAGAGTGTTAAGCTCAACACAGACGGGGTGGGAGAAAGTAAAGGGGTGGGAGCGTCAGCAGGCTGAGTGGGTATAGATCCTCTCATTGTGACTCCGGATCCATCCTGCAGGATACCACGATAGTTCATTACATACAATAGCCAGAGCTGCATCACCACACACCGCTTTGCTAACAGCAACAGGAGCACAGTTAGTTTACACCAGCTCGGGGATAACCCCTTGACATAGCTCAGGAACGCAACTCGGTGGGGGGAGGGTGGTGGTTGGGGCCAGGCGCTAAAGCTGGAGAGCAGTAATCTTGTCAATTGTGTCAAAAATAGTATCCCAAAATTCTCCCACCTTTGAGGAGTCCCAGGGTAGGTGCAAAAAATCTCCACGTTCCGCTGAGCATCGAAATACATCTGGCATCCACCAGCAGACCTATTTTGTACAGCCGCTCTAGGGTGTGACACAACATGTGCAAATATTTTTAAAGTGGATTAGGCGCAAGCAGTAGTTGGGTGAAACGGCTTTAGCTTGGGTGCCACTGCTTGTCTGAAATGGGAGTATCAAGAGCTGCGGACCATGCCTGCTGCGCACCTTTGGCATGCACACCAACGCTGTTCTCTGCGACAACTCGACCATCAGCAAGCACTGATGAAGTGACGCAATATTTAGAGGATGTCACCCTGGCTTGACTCCCTCCCGTCAGGAGAGAATACATCACCCAACCCTTCACAGTAGAGGACATTAAGGATGCCATTTGTGCCCTAACTATTGAAAGCTAGGGGCAGCAGTGCGTGAATATTAACCAGGATTTCTTAAGGTTCCGCCTGCCCTACTGTCACCTCAGACCCTATTGACCAAATCATCCCACACCGGCCGTGTGACAGCTTTACATAACGTGGCACAGGCAGACAAAACACAAACAACGAATGTGCCTTTGGAGCGGTGGAAGGCTGTGCTCGACACACCACACACAGAAAGAGAGTGGACATGCTGCTGCGCCCTGACAGGATAGCTTACAGCTAGTGGGAACTTGCATATAATACATTACAAATACCTGCAGCAAACTTACTATACACCTGTGCAACTGACTATGGTCTCTGAAAGGATGAAGCATGTGGAAGGTGTGGGAGATAGGAGGCAGATATTTTGCACATGTCTTGCGGCTGTTCTAAGACCCACCAATTTTGAGAACAAATCACACAGACTTTAACAGCAGTAATGACAGAATTGGTGCCCTGCGAACGGCTACGTTAAATCATTGCAAGCTGCCACACGACGACTAGCTGCTGGCTTGCAAAGAGGCAGGAGGCTGTTCATTGGGGTAAAAAGAGCTATCCCACGCTGTCACAGTAGCTTAAAAATGTCGCTTACTGTAAAGATCAACTGGAGACCTATACGGAGGAATTGCCGAGGGCCGCACGCCCACAGGATTATTGGGCACCAATGACTGCGTATTTTTTAACTTTGAATGAGGGCGATTATGTAGGGTCAATATGGTTGTGACAAAAATGTAGAATATATGTGCACACGTGGAGCCCCATCTTTCGCCATCATTGCCTAGGGACTGCTTGACGACGCTGTATGTTTCTGTAACTATGCTACAGATACGGGATAGTATGTAAAGATGTACTGTTGTTATTTTGTCTTATCTTTTTCTTTTTTCTTTCGTTCTCTCTTTCATCTTTCTTGTGTGATATGATCTTAACTTTACTGAAAATGCTTACTAAAAACGAAATAATAAAAAAACAATTATTGGTATGGCTCTGACAGTTTTTCAAGTTAGCGTCCTAAAATAAAAAACAGTCTTTCTGCTTACTTGATGCATGCAGCTCAAACTTTTCGAAGATCTCTCAATTAGTGAAAACCTATGATGTTGTCTAGTGGGGAATCTGTAGGAGGTACATGGATAGTCCGGCAACTGGAACAACATAATCATTCTATTTCTCTGTTCTATATTGAGAAGTATTGTCAAGCACTTCCCAGCTTCACAGTAATTGTTGTAGAGATAATCATCCTGTAGTGGGAGGACAAGGTTTGATCCGTACTGGGATATGATATCGTGGGTCAGCAACTGGATCTGTTAACCACTTAAGTGTTAAGGACGAGATGGTCCGTGAATGATCAGAGGAAATTTTAGAATAGTCCTTACGACTCCTATGGATACCTTCCAGAATTCACAATGTCCTCCTCTGCTTTTTTGACACACTGGGCATTCATGCAAAGTACTGATGTCATGAAGGAGCAGTGTACATAAAACAGAATACAGTTTTGAAGACTTTGGGCTAGATTTAAATGTTGGCAGAGAGGGAACTCCATTGTAATGGCAAAGGAGTTTTTTCCTCACCAACATTATGGTCCACCCGCCCAACTTTTATTTGGGCGGACTATAGTTTGATGACGACGCACACTAGTCTCCACACTGGTTAGTATCTCTGACAGACAGACATATAGCTGTTTATCAATGTCAGCCACTGGCAGAAAAAAACTAGCAGCAAAGGGCACTGAAAAGTGCTTAAAGCTTCCCTCACCATAGGAGAAATCTTTCATGGCGGCGAGGAACTATTATTTTATTTTCAAAAACAAAATACAGCTTTAGGATTTCTTCTTGAAGAAAAAAAAAAATGTAACTTTGACATACGGCTCTGTCATGTTTAATGAAGCCGTACGGCAAAGTAAAGACAGGACCCCCCCCCCCCACCCCCACCGTCCCATGATAGCGGTTCTATCAATGCTTGAAATGTCTGCTGGGCTGACGGACATTTCAAACTTTGAGGGCAACACCTCTGTCAGGGAGATGGAATCATTTTTACCCTGTCGCCCTGGCGGAGGCTGGGCCATCCTCCAAATAATAAATTAGGCCCTTTGTCCTGGTTCATAAAGGTCAATTCAAAAAAGTTAAAACGTGATGACTATGGAGAAAGGCTCCAAAAACAACACTACCATCAAAGGATTTATGTGAGAGTCAAGGGAACACAAAAAGCAATTGATTTGTGCAGAATTTTACCAGAGTTTAGCTGAAAATTAGCGGAGTATAAATTGGATCATGATCTGTAAAGCTGAAATTACTGTTGTATCATCTACCAAACCTGTGCCCTATGAATCGCACTCATCCTGGGGGCTGAAGCGCAGTGCAGTTTTTTCCCTCTGTAAAGCTGGACTGCTATCTGCCCATTTTGCTTTAATTTTGCAGATTAAAAAAAAACATTATTCAAAAGTTTAGAAGTTTCTCCAACTGCCTTGTTGGTTTAAGGCTTTCGCCTCCTATCTTTTAAGCGAATTTACATAGACATAAATGAGACCTCTACTTCTGTAAAGTCTCCAGGATCCTACATGCAGGCAAATGTATTCATTTTGAATGTTTATCAGTGAAGATCAAATGATGCAGAAACATAATTCAGAATACCTCTTTCCTATGCTGTAGCCCACTTATGATTATATTTCATAATACATTCATGCACATAGGCATTCGTCAGCAGCAGTACTACCAAAATAACTTTTAAAAGATGACATTTCAATTATTTATACATACATTACTGCTTAATAGTTTTTTACCTATGTGCGATGAACATATGTCATGTAGCTATTGAATAGGGGTTAACATTGTATAAACCGAATAACTATCATAACAAATATGTTTTTTTCCGATTGCTGACTATTTACCTAAAATATTACGCTGGTACAACTGCTGCACTAATGTATATGATGTTAAAAATCACCTGACTTGATTGTGATGGCACTCTTTCTCTCTGTTTTTCTACAGGGACTCAGGATTAACCCACTACCTTCTCAGTTTTCAATCTTTTTCTTCTACATGTTTTTTACATGGATGATCATCTATCAGTGTTTTATATGAAAAGTATTATATATGTGGCATTAGAATTAAGGGTCTGATTTAGAGTTCGGACTATGGAGTTTACTTCACCGGGGAGAGGTTGTAAAATACTCCATTGCCCTGA